>NC_042619.1:55636838-56348774 GCF_901001135.1 Rhinatrema bivittatum
AGAGTGAATGGGCAGATGGACTAGTGGGGAAGGATTAGACTGGGTGGACATTGCGAGGTCTGGGAAGGGGGCTTCTGATAAGACAGCAGGGTTTAGGTTCATTGTGGGACTGGGGGCTTCAGATGTGACATCAGAACTCTGTGAATGTGGTGTGTGTGTGTGGAGAATTGTGTTACCATTGGGGTTTGGGGAATGGAAGGGAGGGAGAGAGACATTTGGTGGAGGGAGGTGGGGTATTTGTGTTAACATTGGGATAACTGGACCTTAGTAATAGGACCAGGGCATCTGCTTACATCTAGCCTGCTAGATTAGCTTTAGGGATATTTCTAACCACTACCTAAATCTAGCTGGTTACAATTTATCTGCCTAGATGTAAACTGCATGTGCCCTGAAGATTCAGCTCTTAATAAATCCAGCCTTTATACATGAAACACACTATATTTTGAGCTGGACTTTGAAGGCAATTTACATTGCATTTCCTATAACATTAAAGCATGTTTTGATTGGAAAAGGTTGGAAATCACCAAGATTTTGAATATGTTACCATGAGCTAATAACCAATTTTACGTTATATAAGTTCAGTTGTTACATTACATAAGCTGTTCAGGTTACTGAATGAATTTTAATCCAAATGAAAGTTTTTAGTTACAGACATTTGATATAGGATACAGTTAACAAAACTCTAACTTTAGGGATAGTTCATGAGAACTCCCAAAGGTTAAATGGGCTAACATCTGGTGAGTGGAGGGGGGTGGAGGATGAAGAGGCTGACACTATGTGAGTTTTATTTTGGGATATGCTATTAGAAATGGAAAGTAAAATTATTCTCAAAAAAGAAAACGTCTGAAGAAAGACAAAATCAAATCAATGAACAAGCTAGTTTTGTAAAAGAGTACAAAACAAAACAAGGTGTTTATGAAAAGATCATTCAGAGAAAAAATTACAAGGACTACAAGATATGTCAGAAGGTAACAAAAAAAAATATTACAAGGCATAAAGCTTGTTTGACAAAAGAATAACAAAAAAGACAAAATAAAATCCAAAGGGATTCCTTCATCTATGAGCAGGGCTTCTGATCATAGGCTTTTAACCAATAAAGACCAGAAAAACACGACTTGCCCTAGGACTCTCTTACTCTCTTTGCCTAGCCTGGATCCTCTGCTTTGTTTTGTGGCTTTTCCACTCTAACGATCCCTCAGCTGCACAAATGAATGCCATTTGCTTCAGCTGGAAAAGGTACCCGAAAATAGTACATGCGCCATGAAAAACACTGATTTTTGGTACCCCCAAAGGATCCCTAATTAGCTGGAAAATAATTAACACCTACATTTACATTTTTTAAATGCCTAAAATCAGAAGTCCTATCAATCAGCAATAAAGGATATTTATTTATTTTACAATATTTATAGCCCGCCTGATGCAGAATGGCAGTACTAAGCGGATTACATCACATCAATTACATAATTAGAAATACATATATATATATATTATAGAACACTTTTAGGGGTCATTTTCAGCTGACAAAGTCTGTGGGTACTTTAAACTGATTTTGAAAGCAAAAGGACGCTTTGAAAATGATCCCAGCAAAACCAAGCGCGTCTGCTAAGTCTTGCAGAGAGAATTTATGTGCATTCATTTCTTAAGATCAAAAGTATGCATGCAAGCAACCCCGCCCAGACTCCACCCCCCCCCCCCCCCCCGCCCCCCCCCGGAGCCCTTTTCTCCCTTATACGTGTAAAAGAACATGTACACAGTCTGCATGCATGCCATTTTACGTGTATACAGGTTGTGCCATTTTCTAAAGGGTCATTTCTACTTTACCCTCCGAGAGTCAAACGCAACAATGAGAGAGAGGATGAATTACAGTATATTCAGCTAATCTATACAGTAAGTATTTCAAATCAGTTTTTTATCATACAAAAGAGATGAAACAGAAGATGGAAAGTTAGAGAATCATTACAAGATGTGTTAAAGCAAGTCAAGTATTAGAACAGATGGCAGCCTTGCTCAAACACAAATATATACATAGGAGATACATATTTGATTTGTACTTAATTTAGATATATGTTTATTGATTTTATGATGTACTACATGATAATTTTGAAATATATTTGATATATATTCTCTTGGTGTAAACAGACTTTGAATACTCTGGTAGAAAGGCATGAAATCAGTCCAAATATAAGAAAGAAAGGCAGACAGGACCAGGAGGAAAGCAGTGCCCGTCAACGTTAAACATAAAAAAAGGATACCAGCTGCAGGTGAAAACCGCCCGCTGGTGCCGCAGGAAGCCCAGCCTCTCTCCTGGTTAGTTACAAACAAGATCCCTGATTTTCTTGGCTTAATGGACTTTTGGTCTGACCCACCATGGCAATTCTTACGTAATGTTGTTTTACGTAATCTGTAACAGTGATGCAACTGATCTCTATTTTTAACTGCTATGCATCTGATGCTGCATAAAATGATCCCCATAGCAAAATTAGGCATTTTCATCAATAAAGTTTGTGTTTGATTATTAGGAAGAGAACATCTAAGACTGAATCCTGGACTTGAAGCTACAATGCCTTATGGGCAAGGAAGCTCTGGTTGGTCTTGACTCAGTGGTCTGCTACGATAAGAGGCTGGGACTTTACCTTGGAGCCACTGGATGACTTTGGTAAGTTTTAAGTTTGTGCAAACCCGGAGCGATGGTATGGAGCTTGAGAACAAGCCATGAAACCCTGCTCCTGGGGAAGCAAATTGGTCCTTGGGGCTTACAAAAATGATCTTTGGGAACAGTGGGGGGGTGTCATAGTCAGTAAGCCAGCTAGTAGACACATTATCTGGCTAATGTTCTGAATATTAAGTGGGATAAACAGTAGGTAGCCGGATAACTTTCGACTTAACTGGCTACAATCAGAAGACTATAGCCAGTTAAGGGCCGAAGTGTATGTATATAATATTTATAACAGATCGCAGACCGATAGGCCCTGACCAGCCCCCCCACCCTTCCTTCATCAATCCAAGCTCCAAGGCTCGACTCTGCTACCTCCTCCCCAAAGTGCCCAAATCAGAACTATTGAAAAATAGAGGGGCCAGGGGCTGGCGCCACCTTCTCCTCTTCCTGCCCCCCACCCATCTCCTCCCAGGTCCTATCTTCTTTTTTTTTTTTTTTTTTTTAAATCTTTTAATCTGCGGCCCCCCCCCCATCTTTGCTCCCACCCCAACACTTTCCCCCCTGAACCTTAAATGCTAGTTTCGCTTCAGCCTGGAGCGTGGTAACCTCCTAGCGCAATCTGGGTCCAGCACGTCTGGCGTCGCTAAGGTGCTACGTTGGAAGCGGACGCTTCCGGTGTTGTTCTTATGAGCGCTGCAGTGGAAGGCCTGTGTTTCCAACGTAGCACCTTAGCGACACTAGGAGCGCCGGGCCCGGCTTGCGGTAGGAGTCCACTGAGATCTGGGCTGAAGAGAAACCAACATTAAAGGTACAGGGTGGGTAAGAATTGGAATGGGGGCAAGGAGGGGATCACAGATTAAAAGATTTAAAAAAAAAAAAAAAAAAAAGATAAACCTGGGAGTGGTAGGTGGGAGAGGGGAGAAATTGGTGCCGACCGTCTGCCCTTATATTATTCAATAATTCCAATTTGGGCACTTTGAGGAGGAGGCAGCAGGGTCGAGCCCTGGAGCTTGGGTTGAGGGAGGAAGCGTGGGGGGGGGGGGGGGGGGGGGGGGCTGGTTAGGGCCTGTAGGCCGGCAGTTTTGTTTTGTTTATTTTTTACTAGAATTCCCACTTAACCGGCTGTCTTTTGAAGATATCCGGCTAAGAGGCAGGTTTCTCTGGCCCCACAAGGCCGGAAAATTTTAGACCTGCTCTGAAGCAGCTCTAAAGTTATCCAGCTACCTCAGCAGGCTATAGTTTAAATCCTATAAATTAGCCGAATAACTTAACTCCTCCCAAAACTCTCCCAAACTGTCTCTTTTTTATCCAGCTAAATGACTTTTGAATATTGACTTCTAAATGTTTCCCAACAATCCAAAGGCTGTTGAGCCATATGGGAGAATCTGGTAAGTGCTCCTTGCTTGTTGAAGCAAAGGGAGTGAGTACTTGAAGGTTCTGACCCTGGGTCAGACCCTGTGGGGCGGATTTTAAGAGCCCTGCTCGCGTAAATCCACCTGGATTTATGTGAGCAGGGCCCTGTGCGCCGGTGCACCTATTTTACATAGGCCTACTGGCGCGCGCGCAGAGCCCCGGGACTCGCGTAAGTCCCGGGGTTTTCCGAGGGGGGCGTGTCGGGGGGGCGGGCCCGATCCACGCGGCGTTTTCGGGGCGGGACGTAGCGTTTCGGGGGCGGGCCCGGGGGCATGGTTACGGCCCGGGGCGGTCCGGGGGCGTGGCCGCGCCCTCCGGACCCACCCCCAGGTTGCGTCCCTCCGGGAGGCGTAAATCCCCCGACAAAGGTAAGGGGGGGGTTTAGACAGGGCCGGGGGGGTGGGTTAGGTAGGGGAAGGGAGGGGAAGGTGAGGGGAGGGCAAAAGAAAGTTCCCTCCGAGGCCGCTCCGATTGTGGAGCAGCCTCGGAGGGAACGGAGGTAGGCTGCGCGGCTCAGCGCGCGCCGGCTATACGGAATCGGTAGCCTTGCGCGCGTCGATCCAGGATTTTAGCGGCTACGCGCGTATCTACTAAAATCCAGCGTACTTTTGTTGGCGCCTGATGCGCCAACAAAAGTACGCCAAATCGCGCTTTTTGAAAATCTACCCCTGTGTGAGTAATGAGAACTGAACTTGTATATGACTACTTGGCACTGAAACCCTGCCACGTAAAGTCCTTTGAAGTAACTGGACTTCTCTCTAAACTTAAACCTGTTACATGCAAGCCAGAACATTATTGCTATGTTGCTGATTTGAATAAAGCCAGGTTTGAAATCCTAAAAGAGTTGTGGTTTTGCATTAGCAGAGACTCAAAACCTGATAAACTCTGAACCATGTGAGCTTAAAAGCGCGTTATTAGTGAATAGGCCTCACTGCCAATAACGGGAGCCGAGGTAAATCACATCCATTAACGTGTGTCACAGGCTAGTCATTAGCCCTCTACGATTTGGAGGTGCCGTAACCTGACGTTCAGTGCTTCTGGCCATTAACAATACATCAAGCAAAATAAAATGCAAACTGTAAGATGGAGCAAGCCTAGCCCAATGGTGGAACGTTAGCTCATGTTCGAGCTCATGTTATTACGCTGTAGCTGATTAGCCCTCTTCTCCTCCCTCCCCCCCTCAATTTGAGATTAATGTTGCTAAAGACTGCATCTTTGTAGATGGACATTTTCCCCACAGGCTTTGATATTTCCATCTGTGATTCTCCACCAGCCAGGCCTCTCTCCATATCTCAGTCCTGAGTGCCGTGTTGTGCTCAGTTCAGACCTCACTTTTTTTCTTTTCTTTACTCTCTGTTTCATGCCCCACATTTACTGACTGCTATGTCTTGCTGCTCAGAGCTCGAGACTCTCGCCCCGTTGGTAACAGGGCAGATCCCTTCCTCACTCTACTTTCAGGCCCTGTCCTTGGCTCCCTCCTCCTCACCCGCCCCTTATTTCGCCCACCTGCTCTGACAGCTTCCCTCCCTCACCTCTTATCACACAAGGCCGCGCTCCGTTTCACTTCTGCTTTTAACTTGGCTCATTCTCCTTCTGCAGCTCCTTCATGGGCAGGGCCGACCTTAGGCCTGGGGCTGCACTGTGCGGCCGGGAGGAAAGGCACCCTGTGCATAAGCAGTGCGGGCTCGAGGATCCCCTGCAGGGTCTCTCTGCGGCCGCTGGCAGCGCCTCTACCATGGTCACACAGCCCTAAGGCCACCCCTGTCCGTAGCTTCCTTACCTCAGATTCCCACATCCTGCGTTTCTCGTTTGTTATTGCTTTTTCTCGCCACCTTTCCATTTTCCGCTGCTCTTGTGAACGTAAGAAAAAAAAAGGAACTTGGCCACTAATTCAAAAGAACTGTACAGTAAAAACGGCTTGCATGTTTACATCCACAGTGAAGCTAATCACAGAGTGCGTGATCTGACCTGCTAACAAAGGAATTCATTTGCTAAAGTGCTTCAGAAAAATGTAATGAAAGTTTGATGCCAAGGCCTTCCAAAATAATCCTGGTGACCTCTCAGCCAGTCGTCAGGTTTTTAGGATACCCACAACGGGTGTGCAGGAGCGATAAATCTGCAGCCCTGGAGACTCGGTAAATGCAATTTTCTCTCATAGATATTTACTGTGGATATCCTGAGCATCTGACTGGCTGCAGGGTCTCCAGGACAGGTTCGGGAAAGCCCTGTGCTGCTCCTGAGGTAATTCTGCACAAAAAGACCCAAAACTTTCTGCTCACAATATTTTAAAATTCTGCAAATTTCTGCAGACTTCATTTGTTCAGATTAACACAGTATAATCATTGTCGCTGAGTAATAATTTATAATGCAATACAGAAAAATGTTATGAGTCGAACGCAACCCCTTCCTTAGCGTACGAGTCGGGTACGGAGAGGGACATAAAGTTATTTATAAGTTCTTTGGCGCAGAGACCCTGGCTAGAGGATCTCTTCCCATCCCAAGGTGAGGGTCCTTTGGACTAGGGGTTGGAAAGGAGCCCTCTCCGGTCCCAGGACGGGGTGGCTGAAGTGTTTAGCTAATTTTCCCTCCTTGTACTGTGAGCTGTGCATTGTGTGCCAAACAAACCTCACTCGGACCACACAGGCAGTGTCCAAAATACTACAATTACTGATACTGTTTCGTTGAATGGCACAATTAAATCTGAATTACGGATCTTGTTTCCTTTATCTGTGCAATAGTCTTTATTAGGCCAGGAATCCATCCACTGTGCAGTGGTCTCTCTGGGCCAGGCTCCCTTGGATGGCCGGGAACTCCCTCCCGATGGCATAAAAATCTATCTTGGTACAGAGCTAATGTCTCCATCCCTCAGGGTATTGGTAGATACCGGATGGGTGTCCTCCCTTTAATACAGATCTTTTAATCACAGGCAGTAGATTGATCTTCTGGTGGGATCCCAGATGGTAGCAATCCTTGTGGACTGCAGTTCTTGCCAGTCCCTTGATGAGCAGGAAGAGGGGCAGAAAAAACTCTTCCTCCCAGATAGTGGAAAAACAAATCTTCTTTCCCCAACTTATATGACTGCAGGAATCTGCTGCAACGGGTCACCACCTTTGTTTGGCAGATCTTCCCTAAACACTGGGTGTCTTCAGCTAAGGGGTCCCCAGTCCCTGGCTTTGCAAAGGCCCAGGTCTCCAGCAGGGCTCCTCTAAATAAATGTTCAAAATCCCAAAATAGACCCAGCGCAGCCACGCTGCCCCTCGTGAGGAGAGTACAGCAGCGGAGGCCTTTGGCCTGTCCTGGAGGGGTCTCGGAGGGCTTCTGAGGCTCCAGGTAGGTCCAAAATCCAACTCAGAAAAATACAAGCTCTCTCTCTCTCTGACTTCCAAATAATTCTGCCCCCAGAGCCTATGTCACAGCTCTGCCATAAAACCTCAGGACCAAAGGTATCCATTACAGCTCCGCCAGTGGGAGGACTGCCCATGAATGGATACTCCCCTAATTATTTCCCTAACTGCATTAGGCTGTTACAGGAACTATTAGTAACCCAAGAAGTGGTCTGGGTTACACAAAGATGAAATTGTTTTTAATTTTTTTGTGCAAAATGTTCCCATCATAAGGCCTGGCCCCTCCAGAGTGCTCTCACTCTCCCCCAGGCTCAAAGACCTTCCCCAACTCTCCCCCTTTATGGTTTGAACCCCTTCCCTAGGCTTTATCTCTCTCCCTCCCCCCCCTCAGGTCAGTGCCCCAGTTTCCTTCCTCCCCCCCAACCAACTTTCTCTTTGCCTCAATAGGCTTAACCCCGCTATTGTTCTCTCTCTCTCTTCCCAGGAAAACTCTCAGCTCACTCCCTCTGGCCCCAATTCTCTCTCCCCCCCCCATCCCTAGTAAGTCCCCCAGCTCTCTCTCTCTCTCGCTCTCTCTCGCTCTCTCTGCTCACCCCAGCAAGACCTTCAGCTTCCTCTCTGTGCGCCCCACATGGTTTGAATCCCTCCCCAGGTCTCTTTCTCTGTTCCTTAGTTATCTCCCCTCTTCCCTGCAAGACTCCCTAGTTTTTTCTCTGCCTCCCCTTTGGTAAGACTCCCTCAGCTTTCTGCCCCCCCCCCCCAGGCTTCACTCCTGGGGGAGTAGACAGCAAGAGAAAGCTCCCTTTTTTCCAAGTTCTTTCACTTCACTCTCCCTCAAGACCTCCTAACTTTCTCTGGCTGCTCCTACTCACTTTAGCAAGACCCCTAACTCTCTCCTACCTTCTCCAAACTTGCTGTCCATCTCGCATTTAGACTCTACCAGACCCCTACAGCTCCTTCCTTTGTTTGGGCCACACAGGCCAAGGCCAATGCTGCAAGCTCATTTCTTCACCCTGCATGGGTGTTGGCGAACTGGACCCTTGGGCCGAGGGGGAGATGGCACTACCTGCGGGGAAGAGCCCCTCAGATCCCCACCATTGGCAGGCAGAGCTAACCATAGCAGAGGCTCAACTGGAGCTTCGCCAATTCCAGCCCAGGTTCCCCTTAGGTTGAGCCCTCGGGTGCCAGGGTCAGCTGCTCTTAGGCGCAGACCTCTGTGACAAGTGGTAGAAAAGTTATAGGTGTAGGCTAGGTCTGAAAGGAATCCAGGTAGAGGATAGATTCAGTAGTCAAGATCCAGATGGTAATCAGTGGCAGGCAGCCCCAGAGTGGAGCGTTATCCAGCTGAGGGATAAGGTCCAGGCGAGTGGACGTAGGATCGTGGTCCAGACTGAGGTCTGTGGCAGGTGGCTTTGGTCAGAGTCTGTATCCAGGCAGTGATCAAGGCAGGTAGCTGTGGTCAGAGTCGGTATCCAGGCAATGGTCAGAGACAGGTAGAAGTCAGCAGTGTCAGGTCCAAAGCTGAGGGTCAAACCAGCAATCCAAGAAGAAACACTGAAGGATACAGAGGACCACAGAGGGACGTTGAAGGAAGACACCAGAAAGACCACACAGGGGAAGAATGACCACAGAGAAGGCAAGACCAGGAATCCAGTACAGGAACGCAGGAACACAAACTGGAACGCAGGAACACAGAGTGGCAACTAGCACTACCCAAAAGTAGATGACCTATTGCCATGGCACTGGAGTGAAGTCTGGAGCCAATTTATATAGGTTGCATATGATGCCATCAAGGGGCACCATTCCCGGATTCCCGCCACTGGCCCTTTAAGAGCACAGAGATGGGTGCACGTGCGCGCCTAGAGAACATCTGGAGGAGGAGGCGTCAGAAGCAGGCCTGAGGTAGCATCCCAACGCGCCAGCTGGCGAGAGACCGGGATGATGACCGTGGCCCGACGGTGGTCAGCTGTAGCCTGAGAGGGGGGCCTGCCCTGGCATCTGGCAACGTTAGACACTGGGCGAGACAGCAAGTGAGTGCGGCGAGCCGGTAAGTACAACAGTGAGCCAACACTGACTCTCCCAACTCTTTTCTGGTCTGCATAGACTAGCCCACTGTGCTCTTTTCTCGCTTCCCACTGACACAGACACTATTCCTTCCTCTCTTCTGGCCTGTGCAGGCCTCCACTGCAGTTGTTGCTGCTTCCTGGTCCCCACACCTAATTAAGAACATACAAACACAAGAATTGCCTTGCTGGGTTAGACCAAATTCCATCAAGCCCAGCATCCAGTCTCCAACAGTGGCCAATCCAGGTTGCAAGGACCTGGCAGATCCCTTAAAGTAGATCTAATTCCTGTTACTCACTGCCATGGCTAGCAATAGCTTCCATTAGTCTACCTGGCTACCAATCGGTTGTGACTTTTCCTCTTGGAACTTGTCCAAAACTCTTTTTCCCCTTGCCATGACCCCACCTTTTTGGGGAAGGCTTGTGTGGGATATAAAAATCCCCATGAGCATGCTCAATCTTTAGCAGGCTGGTGGATTGGAGAAGCTAAAGATCATCCCTGGATCTTAAGCAAGAGGTTGGAGACAGTGGAAGGAGTTTGGAGCTTGGCTATGGGATCTTTTTCCTTATCCATGTGGTCTGGATCTACAGTTTGGATTTTTTTGGATTCTTGGGTAAAGAGGTTTTGGATAGCAACTGGCTCAGTCTGGAGGGAAAGGCACACCTTCCTGGATCCTGAAAGTCTGAATCCAGAGAGATTAAGAAGAAGCAAGGGTGACAAGAAGATGCTGGACTCTTGTACTAGAGACATCAAGAGACCTGAATTTTTTTGAAGTACTGGGTTACAGTTTAAGAGTTTTTTGTAACAGTTGGATTTTCTAATATTCTTGGACTTGGGAAAAACTTTCCAATTCAGACCAGTGCAAGCTGGAACTATATTCCAATTATTCTACCCTCACTGGGGGAGGATATATTTGACATGGATGGAGGTACAGGAGAAGGGAGACCTGTAATGCATAAATAAACCATTGTTTTTCTTATTCTGATATTTGTTATGTTATTCCTGACTTTCTCCATTTTGGCTTGGATACTTGTTTTTAAGTTACTGTAACCCCCACCAGGACTCCGTTTGGTTATTTTTTTCTAGTAACTCTGGCTGAATGGATGGACTTTGAGGTAATTGCTACTTAACCTTGTTGCTGACTCTTTTCTCTTTGCTTTTATTTTGGGTCTTACTGCAGTTTTGGAACGTCATCCAGCTGGAGTATGAGCCATTGTGTTCACTGGTGACTGATTGCAACAAAGGCCAAGGAACACAGCTTCCCCACCATCCGGACTTCAACCTGGACTCATAACACCACTGGTTGATGCTCACTGCCCAAATGGGGAACCAGCTACATTTGAAAGGGTAAATAAACTGTCCTTTATTTATCCAGCAAGGCTGGTCTGGATCGATCTTTCGGCCTGCTGTCTCCTGCGGTCCCAGGGAAAGAGGATGGGCAGAATCGGCTTTCTTCTCACCTGTCTGGTAATAGCAGGGGGCCAATATCTTCGGGCCGTACGGCCCACCGATCTTCCTGCTTGAGGGGGGGGGGGGGTGATAGGAAGCGGAAGCTGTGCTCGAGTGTGTGCACACATGCTCATACCCGGAAGAGGGCCTTCTCCTTCCGTCACCGGCGCTTTCTCCTTCTTCGGCTATCTTTTTTACAGGGTTTTGGTTGGTTCACAACATGTCTGGCAGAGGAAGGTGTTTGTGCTGCTGTTACTGTGAGGTGACATTAGAATTTGAAAATATTTTTTTTGTATGATGAGCTGTAAGGGAAACATCCAAGCTCCATTGTTTGGGGGAATTTCAGTGGATGCACAGAGTTACAGAACTGGAGGAGCAGGATTTATATTGACATTCTGTCCCTTCCTATACATTCCAGACTTCACTCTCTTAGCCATGTAGAATCAGTTGAAAGAAGCTATTAAATAATTTTAATAGTAGTTTTACTAGAAGTGTGAAACTAGCCAGCTTTTTAAAAATATGCAGAAGATTCTTTGGACTTTCTTAGTAAGACTTTTTTATAGCCAATTTTAAAGCAGGGGCCATGCCATGGAATGTGATATAAGCAAATGTCAGTTTGGCCGCCACTCCAAATTCTTCTGTCTAAAGAAGCCACTGATTTTCTGTGACCTTAAGCATCAGTACAAGAAGGATGGGAGGGGAGGGGGTGCTGGAGAGGCACACAAATGCATGGGCCCCCAGGCGCCAGAGACCCTCGGTATGCTACTGGCAGGAGGCCTGTGGTGCTGCCGGTGGTCCCAATACCACCAGTGGCAGAAGAAGTGGAGGCCCGTGGTACTGCCGGTGGGATCAGGTCCACCGGCGGCAGAAGAAGCAGGAGGCCACAGCAGAAAAGGAAGCCCGTCGGGCTACTCCTCCTCATGGGCTGGCCCCGCGGGGTATTCAACACTCATGGTGCTAGCACTTCCTGTATTCTCATCTTGCGATGAAGGAAGTGCTAGCACCAGGAGTGTTGAATTACCTCAGGGCCAGCACATTAAGAAGAGCTGCAGAACGGTTGCGCTCCACAAAGAAGGAACAGGCTGTCAGCAGCAGCGGAGGAGGAATGACCCATGGATCCTGACTGCCTGGTCTGCATGTGTGTGTGTGTGTGTGTGTGTGTGAGTGTGTGTGAATGGAGCCTGCTTGGGATGTGTGGATGTATGAATGGAAGCCTGCTTGGGTTGCATAAGTTTGTGTGTGTGGGTAAATGGGAGGCTGCCTGGGATAGATGGGGGTGTGCGTGCACATGTATGCATGGTAGCCTTCCTGAGATGGGCAGGGAGTGTGTGTGTGTGACAATGGGAGCCTGCCTGAGATGGGCAGGGAGTGTGTGTGTGTGACAATGGGAGCCTGCCTGAGATGTGGGTGGATGTGAATGAGAGCCTGCCTGGGGTGTGTAGGTGTAAATGGGAGCTTGTCTGTGGTGTGTGTGTATGAGAGAGATTGGAAGCCTGTCTCCGCTGTGTGAGTGAGAGAGAGGGAGAGAGAGGGAGAGAGAGAATAGGAGATGCCTAGGTTGTGTGTGTGTGTGTGTTTGAAAGAGAGAATAGGTGCTGCAGGTGGATTCTAACCTGCCAGCAGCTGAAATGAAGATGAAGGCCTGATGCTGCTGATAGATCTCAACCTGTGTGAGTATATAAGAAAGAGAGGAGAAAGTTTGTGCATCCCTCTCTCACTAATCTATGACAATCTCAGGGTGACCGGAAATCAAAGTTCCCAGGTATGGAAAGCGTGAATTTTAATCCTTTTTAGTTTTATTTTTCAGGGGATAAATTTGATGTATCTGCTGTTTTGAAATAATTTATTGGTGTTTGGGACATTTAAAAAAAACTTGTAGATGAGTTTTTAATTATTTGATCTTTTATTCATCAGCTGTTTTTGAAATATTATTAGTATGTTTTTAGTATTATCATTATGTATTTATTTTATTTCTTGATTTTATTGTTTGATATCTGAGGAATGGTTATGGTTCTGTTTTTTCATTGTTACACTGCATAGAGTGTCTGACTTCTTGCGGTTTCCAGTTCAGTTTTTGTCTGCACTTTTGTATTTCTACTTTATGGTTGCTCTATTCTGTATTTGGTGAGGGTCTGTTTATGTTCTACATGTGTAACTGAGGTGAGGCATTCTCCTAATAGAAATGTATTAGTGTTTTAGGGCTTTCGAAGGGCCAAGCTCACACCCAACATACATCACAATAATAATAGCATATGTATTCCAAGTGTTCTTTTTTGCAGGGATTTCTGGTTGGCATCACATCAGTGCATGTAAATATAATGTAGTGATATTTTTACCTTACAATTCTGTACTTTTATATTTTTCATGCAAAATATCAATGCATAACTCTTAAATGTGTGTGTGGAATAGGGCGGGGGGGGGGGGGGGGGGGAGAATTGTGCAAGGCTATAAGGTTTACCTAGGGCACCTAATAACTTTGTGCTAGCCATGGGTTTGGGGGGGGGGGGGGATGGTGTCAGTTTTTAAAGTTTGTATCACTGAAGGGAGCTGGGTGTTTTTTTTGTGGGCCCGGGACAGAGAATGAATGAACGGCAGGGCGGAAGCACAATAATTGTTCACACAGGGCAGCAAAAAAGCTAGCACTGGCCCTGCCAGGAAGTAATCTTTCCCCTTGTTAGGGAATCTTGAACTTTCAGAAAGGTTTAACATCAGGAAAGAAAAATTAAACAGCTTAAGCCCATAGTTTGTGGTGTGGTCTTTGGAATCCTGTGATAGGACACTAGCCCAGGGGTTACACTAATAACAGGTTAGCAGTTTCATGTTTTAGTTCTTTTAGAACTCTGGGGTGGATGCCATCCAGGCCCAGTGATTTGTTACTCTTTAGCTTAGCTTGTCAGCCTTCTCTATTACATCCTCCATGGACACAGAGATTTGCTTTAATTGCTCAGAATATCCACCTTTAAAGAATATTTGAGGCCGGCCTGGATTTGTCAATAGGCACACTAGGCCTGTGCCTAGGGAAGCAGAAATCTGGCAAGGGGGGCAGCAGGCCAGCTAAATATTTGCTGCCTTCCAATAAAAATAATATAAATTATACTAATAATTATAGTGTAAAACTACTTTAGTTTCATATTGTAATATAAAAGATGGAAATGTTTGCCAATTTGCTTCAGACATTTTAAGTTTTTGCCACAGGATCTACCCCTGAGCTGACACAGGGAAACAAAGGGGGATTGTACCTTAGACCTTCTGACCCCTGTTGTCCAACCTTGGGGGGAAGGGAAGAGGGAGATGAAAGAGGACAACAGAACCAACAAGTGCCTAGGGGCGCCAAAATCCTAAATCTGTCACTAGTTTGAGGTGTGGGTATGTTTCCAACATCCTCGTCCATAAAGACAGAGGCAACGAATTCATTCAGTTTTTCTATTTCCTTGTCCTCCTCTGAGCACCCCTTTTGTCCTCTGTCGTCTAGTGGCCCAACTGACTCTCTCACAGGCTAATATTCTTGAAAAAGGTTTATTATTAGTTTCTACATCACTGGAAAGCTTTTTCTCAAAGTCTCTCCTGGCCTGTGTAACCACTGTTTTATATCTTATTTGCCAGTGCTTACGCTCTTGCATATTTTTATCATTTGGGTCTGCTTTCCATTTTTTTGAATGATGCCCTTTAGCTTTAACTGCTTCCTTTACCTCACCATTAAACCATGCTGGCAGTCATTTGGGCTTCCTTCGACCTTGTTTACTGCGTGGAATACATTTCATCTGGGGCAAATGCAGAATTCTGTGTGGGGAGGGGAATTCGGCACAAAATCTGTGCAACATACAACGCCTCCAGTATTGTGCTACATTGTTCATACTGTACTACAGTGCTAAAAAGGATAAGGAAAAAGAGGTAACAGGAAGTCAAGGAAGATAAAAACAATACAACAGCCCCAAGGTCATGCAGTAAAGGCAGGGATCACATTCAAACAGACCCATAGTTTATGTCTCAGATAGCATTAGCAAATGATGTTATGTTGCAAAGAAAAGCAGAGACACTGATATTTTTTCTGGGGGGTTTATATTTGTGGGGGAAGAAGGTGGGATTCTGCTGGAATTCTACCAACCCCCACTAGACCCCCAAACCTAGACAGAAAGCCTCAAAAAAAAATATGGGGGCAGATTGTTGTCTTAGTCTCATTTCTTTGGCCCTACCTTATTCATTTCAGTCTAACTGGTGCTAGCCTGCAGCAGCACCTACACCACACACTATAAATCAAATAAACCTTCACAGGAGATGACAGGGAAGATGTTACAGCAGCAGAACAGGTTACAGAATGACTAGGAACAGAATGCCACTGTGGCGAGGAGAAATGATTTGAAGGTCGTCTGAAGGGTCTTTGATTTATGATATATTTCGAATCTGGCTGCGGTCAACTTCAGTTTACTCATAAATTGGAAACAGCTATTGCTAAGTAATCCAGATCCAAAGTGCCATTAACACCAGTGGATACCAGTGACCCCATGCTTCTATGGAGTTTATGTCCCTGCTGTACACAAAATAGTGTAGTGAGCTAATATATCAAGCCCACAGGTGGCATAGCTAGAGGAGGTGATAAAAATATAATAGGAAAGGGAGACAAGTTATGTTTGGAAGTGATTATCCTAATGTCTGGATCCCATTATAGGACTGGTATCTGAGATGCATATCTGAGTTCATGTCCTCCATACTGAGGAGTAACACAACTCTTTGGAGTTAACTGCAGGAAGTAAATCAATGGGCCTATTAAACTGAGACTGTTTAAGTGAAACAGAAAATAACAAATGTGACAGTAGGAGGGAACCGTTAATTTTGTGATGGTTCAGGTGCAATGCGGTGTTGCAGTATTCCTGCCACAAGCAAGCACAGCGAATTTAAGCACCAGAGACGCAAAATGCAGCAAAAGAGATTGAGCAGCAGCAACAGCACAAAACATCCTTTGTTGCTGGATGTGAGAAAAGCATGCCAGCTGCTAAAAATAGCTCTAGGAAGGAAGTGGAAGAACCTCAGAGGCAAGTAGGAGTGTGAAAGGCTGTAACTTTTTTTTTTTGCATGTAATGTAAGCTTGTAGTTCACCATACAAGAGGAACTAATATCATGCTGAAAGGATTTGGGATCTTAACCACAGTCGCCGGTGACCTGTTCAGAGAATCAGAGAGATCTGTCTGTAAATCACACTGAGATCTTTGGAAGCCAATTAGATGCTGGATTTACAGCCCATAATCACTGAGAATTGTACATTCTTTTTATTTTTATTCCAATTTTTTTATTTTTAGTTTTCATACACCCTCCATCCCAGAAGGCATGCCTAAATGGCACGTGCCCTCGTCGGTCAGGAGGGCTGGAAGGAAGTCTTCTCAATGGTGACAGCCATCTTTCCTCCTTCCCCAGGCTCAAGTGTGTTGATTGGAAGACAGAATAAGTTCTTATTCCAAAATTTGACCTAATAAGAGGCTGATCCATCCCATATCGAGTTAAGCTGGCTACAACTGGAGCAGTGCTCTGCCTCCAGATCCCTAGGGGGAAGGGGGGGGGGGGCGGACTGACGACCGCAAATATGTGGGCCAGTCCATCCTTCAGCCTCTTCTTTCAGCGATTTCTTCTACCCATCCTACCCATCGGGACTGTCACAGGCAGTTCGAGCATGGCGTGATGGGGTAAGGCACTGAACACTGTCACGGCATAGTGAGGGCGGGGATGGCCATGTCAAGGGGCACACAGCAAGTAATCTGTTAAAGCTGGTCGGGCAGGGAAGCACAGGTAACCGGTCTTCCCTGCCCCCTATATTACATGTGTGAGTAAGAGCTGAGACAAGTCGACTATCAATTCTTTGGCTTTGACGCCTGGGAGTGGCCTGCTCTCAAGTTAAACTTTATCGCACATTCATAAGTGACCTGCTACTCTTTTATGGACCAAGACATTGTCACATGATAGAGAATATCTTTACCCAGATATTAAAGATTGGATTGCAGGATAACTTTAGGAGCAAGGTTTTGACAGCCCTACTGTCCTGGACAGTGAAACCCTGTAAGGCATGTTGGCTTGTATGGTCAAAACCACGGCAAAAGTAATGCTTATTGAGTGTTTGCAAATGGAAAATTCAGCAGGAATTGGGTGTGCAGGCGTGGACACCCCACAGAAGTGGGAAATTTAGTTGGATTATTTATTTATATTCAGCAATTGGTTGTATTCAATTGACCTATATTGCGGCCACATACATCCTATAAATATTTTCTTTCTTGAATAGTGGTGTTGATATTGAGTTCTTTCATGGGCAAAGAGGAGAGAGGGAGTTCTGAGTTGAGGAGGGAGGGGGCGGACAATATATAAGCTGAGGGAGGGGGCGAGTTGCACCTGTCATGGTCATGTTCTTTTTGAAAATAACAGTAATACCATTCCAGGTTTGAAAGAAAAATGAATAAAGTGGATATGTGGATAAAAGATGAACAAATAAGCTGTAGATGATATCTTTATAGTAGAATAAGGGAACACGTTTGGGACTGGCTTTAAAGGAGATAAAGTCCCTTCATCAGGTCCGTGAAAACAAGCTAAGGATGATGTCTGAATGTACAAGTAAACTGTGGGTTGGCTTACACCTTCTCACTGACCTGATGACTGGAGGATAGGATAACTCTCAAAAACTAGCCACAGGTGTATTTAGTCCAATAAAAAGATGATGACAATTATTTCTGCATATCCAAGTGGACAATTCTTTTCAGAGCCGTAAAATGTTATACAGTATACGGACAGGGGACTGATGTGGTAAGAGAAGGGTGGGGGAGCTTCCATCCAGGCCAGACCACTGCACTAACAACTCTATGACCAGGACCAGGACAAACACTCTGAAAATAAACACAAAGGGGCCGATGCAATATAGTGCGCTCAGCTGAGCGCACTGTATAACCCAAGTCGGATGCGGGTTAAATAGGTGCTAATCCACCCCCTAATGCAACAGGGGCATCAGCGCCTATTTAACGCGCGTCCGACGCGGAGTGAATGAGGTAGCGCTCATCATGTGAATGAGGCTATTGCTCATTCACGCACATTTATCACTCAGATATTAACTCCTGCCTGGAGCAGGTGTTAATAGCTGAGCGCATTGAAAAGAAGTACAGAAAAGCAGAAAAAAACCCTGCTTTTCTGTACTTCTTTAAAAGTTAAAAAAAACCCCAAAAAACCCTCAGCCGGCTGCATTGAAGACTGACGCCGATATGCTCGGCATCGGTTTTCATACCCGGCGGACTGCATTTATGAAAACCGATGCCGGGTTTATCGGCTTTGGTATTCATAATCGGCAGACCGCCGGTAACAGCGGGGTCGCATTAGCAAGTAGGCACTAAGGTCGCGCCTCCTTGCTAGCACGACCCCCTAATTTGCTTATAGCATGGCGCTCCCCTTGCGGCCGCCATGCGTGTGTTAAGAAAGCGAGCGCTAACTTTTCAGCACCCGCTTTCCACATTTTTTATAGCATCGGCCCCAAAGGGACTTCATTGAGGTACTGGTTTCCTCGCTCACTTGTCCTCTTGCTGCTAACTCTGCTGTTTGTTTATCTCCCTCACCTTTATCACCGCACTTAAAACCCATCACTCTCCCTTCACCCATTCTTTTATTGTATAATTCTGTACAGCTTTCAAAACAAACATTGACCTTGTAAAACAACCTACAAGTTACTTGCAGGGGCATTGTTAGGCACTTAAAAGATCCGGGGCATGGGCTCATAAGCCATCCTTTTCTCTGCCCCTTCAAAATCAGCAGCTTCCCCTCCCTGCAAGAATACTCCTATAAAAACACATAATGGGACATCACCCAAATTATCTCTGTTCTACGTTCCCATACAGCGGTCTCTAAACAGCAGAACCTTCTAAGTAACAAAGAAACCCCTGGCCCAGAGTCAACCATCTAGTAAAACTACCAACAAGATTACTTGAAAACATCAATCAATAAAAATTCTATATGGGAGTGAAATCTGGGGTCTATACAGAACAGGTCAGAATCCCAATATGAACCTGCACTTCAAGTTCTATAGTACCCTGCATTAACAGAAACTCACCCAATAAAGGGTGTAGAGCAGAACAGGACCATTTCCTCTTACCACTCACCATAGAAACATATTAAAACTGTGGTGTCACCTCAGTAACAGCAACTCAAATTCTATCCACTACCAGGAACATTGTATAATATAAAATCCTGCAAAAATTGTACTTAGAATCTATAGGAAACTTACAGGAAACCTGACATACCATAACACCCTAACTGCCAGACAAACAGGCAACACTGCAAATATTACACCAGGCCCTAAATACTAATACTCCTATTAGGAAAACAGAACAAGTCAGGCTACTACAGATCCCTATACAGAAACTACAAGCTAGCAGAATACTTCACCTCAGTCACACATGCTGAACACAGACAGTCCCTTGTCAAATACAGAATAAAGAGAGTAAGTCTAGAAATACAAATGTGCATACAAAAACAGAACTGGAAACCTTGAGAAGCCAAACTCTGTATGCAGTGCGACAATGGAAAAACAGAAACAACCCCATGCCTCATAAAACATCAAACAATAAAATCAAGAAATATAAAACATCATAATAGTAAAACCATACTAATAAAAAGAATAAATATTTCACAAACTACTGACAAACAGAATAACATGCAATCATTAGAAACTCATAATCTTTTTTTTAATTTCCAAACACCAATAAAATATTTCAAAATAGCAGACACATCAAATAACACCTAATAATTAAAAGTCTTAAGAATAAAAATCCCCCACTGTCCATACCTGGGAACTTTTGATTATCAGTCATACTGAGATGTCTTGGATTAGTGGTGTGGCACGCACAAATATCCTCTCTCTGTCTTATACACACATTCTGTAACACACAAATGTTCATTCTCTCACACACTCTCTACTTCTCTCTTTCTCTCTTATACACACACACACACATACTCACACTCACTCCCTCTCTCATGCACGTCTTCTCTCACACATGCACCCTCTTTCTTTCACAAACACATGCTCTCATACACACTTCTTCTCTTATACCTACACATTATCACTCTCACGCACACACATGCTCTCAAATATACTGTATTTATCATACTTATTCCACAAATAACATACTACTTGTGCTAACCAGATCACAGGATATGTATATAAATATAAAACACTTAGGCCAGATCTTAAAATCTACGCCCGATTTTATAACATGCGAGCGCTGCTGCGCGCATGTTATAAAATCGAGGCTTGGCACATGCAAGGGGGTGCACACATGTGCTCCTTGCGCGCGCTGAGCCCGAGGGGAGCCCCGATGGCTTTCCCCGTTCCCTCCAAGGCCGCTCTGAAATCAGAGCGGCCTTGGAGGGAACTTTTTTCCGGCCCCCCCCCCCCCCCCCCCACCTTCTCCTCCATTCCCCTATCTAACCCACCCCATCCCTAACTAAATCTCACCCCTACCTTTGCTCCAAAAGTTATGCCTGCCCAAGGCTGGAGCACTTGACCCCGCCCCCGAACCGCCACCACGCCCCAGGACCCCCCCCCGAAACGCCACCACGCCCCTGGACCACCCCTTTTTTGAAGCCCCGGGACATACGCCGTCCAGGGTCTTGCTCACGCTGCTGAGCCTATGCAAAATAGGCTCGGCGCGCGTATCTTACGCGTGTGACTCTGAAAATCTACCCCTTAAAATACAAAAAAAATTTCATAAAACATTAAAAACAGCAATCCATAATACTCTTTCGATCAGCAAGTAAGCCAGCCTTTAAAAGCTTTCTAAGTTACACATAATCATCAACCATCCTTAAATTTTAAAAGCCTTAAAAATTAAACAAAGTAATTTAAAATGAATTTTAAATTTAACTGGCAATCAGTGTAATATTTTTAGCAAATATCTCGAGTCAATTGCCCCACTGCAAGCTGTGCTGCCACATGTTGCTGCAGTTGTAAGGCATCCAATCTGCAGACTGGTAAACCAACATATAGAGAATTACAATAATCCAGCTCTGAAAAGACAAATGATTGAATTATTGTGCGGAAAATTGTCTTGAGAAAGAATACATTTCAAACAGCGTAACACTCTCAATTTATAAAACCCTGATTTCAGCACTGCATGCATTTGAGGTAAAAAGGTCAATTGTGAATTGATCTGAATTCCCAAATCTCTGATGGACTCCGAGAATACTAAAGGTGTATCCAAAAGCATCATACTCTGACACTGAGAAGGAAGAAGTCAACAGCTGACCCAAATCTGTTTTAGACAGATTTAGAAACAACTGATTTTTTTTTGTAGCCAATCATTAATCTTATTTAAAGTGACAGAAATATTGGACAGCACCCAGTTATCAGAAACTGGGAAACAAATTTATATATCATCTGCACATACTTTAAAAGTCAATCCCACATCTTCCATCATTTTGCACAAGGGAAGAAGGAAGAAGGGACAAGGGAGGGGGGGGGGACGGGACGGGGACAAAACAGATCCCTGAGAAACCCCCATAACAAATTTACCCCACTCTAATGACTTATTACCTATTTTAACCTGTACTTGATGGTGTGTCAAAAAAGACTGAAACCCCTACCAGACCAACCCCCTAATATCTAAATCCACTAAATGATCCAACAAAATGGTATGATTGACAGTTTAAATGCAGATGACAAATCTAATAAAATTAAAATTACAGCCCCCACCTTCATCCATTTCCCGCAAATAAGATCATTCAGAGACAGCAACAAAGTTTCTGTATTGTACCCTGCTTGAAACCATTCCTCCAGTTGTTGCAACATTGTATTCTCCAAGACCTTTCCTATAGAAAACAAATTTGAAACAGGTCTATAATTTGCCAAGTCATTAGAAGAATGCTTATTCTTCTTTGGAGCTGGAAAATAATAGCTCCTTTAAACATGCAAGGGATGTAAACATGTAAGGGATGCTTCCAAAGAGCAAATAACAATGTTCATCAAAATATCTCCAAAGGGGTCTACCAACGAACACAAAATCCAAAAAGGATAGTCATTCAATGGCGACCTTACAGATCACCCCTTAGATATCAATTTTATAACCTCAACTTTAAAGACATGTTGGAACTTATCCCAGATAACGGGAACAATCTCCTGAGAAAGTGAGGCTGAAGCAGAAAGGTGCATTTAGTGGAATGCATCTTTTATTGCATGTTGCAGGCATAAACCCTAGGACCAAGGTGGAGTTGGAGTTGGCGTAGCCCAGAGAGGAGTCCTGCAGGTCCCCACTGTCGGCTAGCGGAGCTGGCTGTGGTAGAAGCCCAACTGGAGCTTGACCTATACAAGCCCTCGTTCCCCTAAGGTTGAGCCCTCGGGTGTCAGGGCTGGCAGATCTTAAGCAGGGGGCTCTGCAGACAAGTTAGATGTCCATGGAGAAGATCAGATCACAGACCAGGATCTGGGGCAGGCTGGGTTCTGGCGTAGACAGAGACAGGCAGCGGTCAAGGTAGGTAGTGTTCAGATGTGGCCAGGCATCAGGCAGTGTCGGTGGCAGGTTGAGTTCAAGCAGACAGTGGTCCGTGACAGGCGGAGTTCAAGCGTAGACGTAGGTCACAGGCTGAGGTCAAAACCAGATATCCACCCGAGGTAAGGTGAGACAGGGAAGCAGAGCAGCACAGACAGGCAGACACTGAAGAACCAAGTCTGACCACAAGATGAAGACCTGATGAAGAACTGAAGATGGACCACAGGCAGGGGATGAAGACCAGGAACAAAGACAGGAACGCAAGAACCACGCTGAGACCACTTGCTCTACATGAGGCTCAGCAGCCTTCATGGATCATCCACAGACTGCATTTTGCCAGCACCTGACAAAGGTGCAAAAAACAGACAGAGCAAGGAGAGGACACAGATATCAAACTGCAGGTGCAGTATTTAATAAGGGATAGTATTAGACTCTGCCAAGCTGCACAGCAACTAAGGCCTGCCATGCCATGGGCAGACAGTGGAAAGAAGAGGAGAAAAGGAAAAGAAAAAAGAAAATAAAACTACCGTAAGGTAAGGGAAAGAAAAACAGCTGCAGCTCTCGAAAAAAATCACTTACAAAAACTGTGATAACAAAGCTGAATACCGTGACACGCATGGCTCCCGTGACCACTTGGCTCCACGGAAAAAAAAGAGACTGAGGGACTCTGCCTAGAAGGCAGGGTGATAACTACAGCTACACGTGCTCAGTAGGGCATGTTTGAAAATTCTAGAATCTTTGAGATGAAAGTTCTGGACTGGGGCTCCATCCAATAATGTCACCCATGGGTGAGGACTACCATCCTGCTTGTCCTCAGAGAAATAATTTTCCCCAACAAACAAAATGAGGGAAAACCCTTTAGTACATCAGCCCATATGCATATGCAAATATACCTCATACATATTCATGATAGATTTCATGAAAACTGGGCCTGTCTGGTGGGGAGACCTGAGGACCAGAGTTGAGAACCACTGACCTAGAGTAACGCGAGTGTGTTTTGGATTTAACACTACTGGGTCTTACTTTCAAAAAGGTGGTCTCCAGGAAACATCACATATGAAAAATACAAGCTAGGATTTTTCGTCGTGTATCCATACGGAAAGACTCCTAGACAAACAGGGCCATTACAGTGTAAGCTGTTCAGGAAGGAACCTTATCTTTTACACCCATATGGTTTGCTTTAATCACTCACTGTACCTCTGTTTTGATATATCTGAAGTTTACACAAAGTTTGAACTGTTGACTTCAGGGACAATGGCTAGAAGGAGAAGAAAAACTTAAAGTATAATACCATCCCCCTTCCCCCTCACCCCGATTATAACAGCTAACAAGAACAGAACAGTGGCTTGCCAGTTAGAGGTTCATATGCAAAACCTATCCAGCTAACTTATCCAGGATATTCAGAGGCCTGGCCACGCTGCTGAATATACCCAGGTAACTTCTGAGTTAGCTGGATAAGTTTATCCAGCTAACTTTAGGCTTGTTCAATAGCAGGTATAACTTATCCAGCTAACTTACCCAGGTAAGTCTCAGTATCGCTACTTATCCAGCTAAAGGCCCGAATTACTAAATTCATTCTGTGTCTATGGGAAATATGCTTAGCAAATGAGGCCCTAATTTAGCTGAATAAGTAGCTCCTGCCAGTTATGTGCCCAGCCCGCCCACCAGTTAGCCGGATAAATAGTTATCCAGCTATGTGACGGCCACCAAACACGGCTGGATATTCAAATGCTACCATTTAGCTGGATAAGTCGGAACTTATCCAGCTAAGTGATGCTGAATATTGGGCCCTTATTGCTTGTACGCATTTAGGAGGTGATGTTCAGATTACCCGCAGGGCTACAAAGTTTCATGCATACTGTTTACTTTGAAAATTACCCAAGAGATCTGCACCTGCTTTTTCAGCAGATACTTTTTCCCATTCTAAATCATGCAAGACGGTTTCTCTCCCAACTTAGTCCTACTGCCAGGAATGCCTCCACTACAATACAGGTAAAAGTATGTGGATTATGGACCTATGCCTATACTTTTATCTGCATGGGCTATTTCAGTTAGTCTATTATGGGGGTAAAATCCTTTGAAAATTGTCCTCTCAGTGGGCAACATTCAAAGCAATGTAATCTCATCTCCGGGGAACAAAAAAGAAATTATTTATCTTGGGGCTAGCACAATGTCCAAGAACTCTTTCACAGTCTCTTGGATTCCAGAGCTGGGTTCTTTTACTGGTGAGGGGAAGGATTTTTTCTTTTAAGCCCTGGTGGCAGGCATGACACTGTCATTCTTTTGCCTGGGAGAGGTATAACTTCTTTGCCACGCTGAGTGATACAGATGCCAATAAAACACAGGAGACTCAGAAGGAGTGTTTAAAAACAAACTTTACTGAAGGTGTCTCTGAATTGTTCATGGCACAGTTCCCATCAGTTCTTATCACCACAGGAGGCTGTTACAGTTCTCAGTTTCCCTCTATCTGTGCAAGGATTACTTCCACCAGGGCAAGAGAAGCGCTCACCCTCCAGAACATGGAGAAATGAGGTTCCCAAGTGGGTAGGAGTATTCTTGCTTGGGCAGATAAAATCCGCTTCCACTCTGGCCAGAAAAAAGGATAAGACTTGCCAGACTCAGTCAGATCAAAGGTTTATCAAGCCCAGCATCCCGTTTCCAAAAGTGGCCAATCCAGGTGATTAGTACCTGGCAGGATCCCAAGCTGTTTATCTCGAGAATAAGCAGTAGATGTCTTCAACTCTACCTTAATAATGTTAAATGGACTTTTCCTCCAGGAACTGATCCAAACTTTTTTAAATGCAGCTACACTAATAGCTTTCACAGCATCCTCTGGCAACGAATTCCAGAGCTTAATTATTGTGCTGAGTAAAACAAATATTTTCTCTTCATTGTGTGTCCCTTGGTCTTTGTACTTTTCGAAAGAGTAAACAACTGATTAACGTTTACTTGTTCCATTCCACTCATTATTTTATAGATCTCTATCATATCGCCCCTCAGCTGTCCTTCTCTGTACCTTTTCTAATTCTTCTGTATCTTTCTTGAGATGTGATGACCAGGCCGCTGCAATGCTGTGCACTCAGGCTAGTGCCCCGGTTCACCCACGGTTCGACATGCATTTTGGATGTGCGACAATAACCCCTTATGCAATAAGGGGATCAGGGCATCCAAAATGCGTGTCCAAACCAGCTTGTAGCTAATAGAGCTCATCACACATAAATTCATGTTGATGAAGATATTAGCTATTATCGACTTATGTAAAAAATAAATGTGTGTCTGACACGCACATTTTTATTCTAAAAAATTAACACCTGCCACGGAGCAGGCGTTAAGTCTAGAGGAGCCCCTAATATCATGGTGAAAAAAGAAGTAAGGTTAAAAAAATGTTTTTTAAATGTCTTGCCGGCAGTCAGGTTAGGAAAATGGACACTCAATTAATGAGTGTCCATTTTCCTAACCCGTAGCTGTGCACAGGTTAAGAAAACAGACGCTTGTAAAATTGAGCATTGGCTTTTCTAACCCGTGTACAGCCACTTCTCCAGGGCGCCCAATGTCGAGAAGATGCTAGGGACTCACAATTTCCTCTAGCACCTCCTTTTTCCCTACTGCATTGCTCGCCTGGGATAGGAGGATGGGTGCGCATTAGAAATGTGGGCACTCAATTATGAGCACCCGTTTTTCGCTCGCCGATACTGCATTGGTCTGACTGAGCAGAAGATTTCAATGTATTTTCAGTGATGACACCTGTGGGCCGCAATGACATAGGAAAATGTGGGAGGGGGTTCTGGAAGCCAAATTTAGGCTCTTAGGTAGAAAGCTGAAATCCTGAACCTCCAGGATAGCATTCTCTGAAATGCAGGTCATCAGAGGCAGGCAGAGCTCCGGAGTGTCAATGCGTAGATGAGACGATGGTGCAAGGAACAGAGATTCAGTTTTATAAGAACTGGGGAACCATTTGGGGAAGGGAGGAGTCTTTTCCGAAAGGATGGGCACCACTTTAACCAGGCTAGAACCAGACTGCTTGCACTAACCTTTAAAAAGGAGGTTGTTCTAGTTTAAAAGCTGCTCTAAGGGGAAAGCCGACAGTCGCTCAGTAGTAAATGGTTTGGAGAGACTGAGGTATCATCAAAGGATACTACTGAAGCATTAGAATTAGGGCATCCCAACAGAGAGGTTCCAATCATAAGAAAAGTAGTCTATGTGCCTATAAGTAAAGAATCACCTGAGCTAAAAGATTCCAAATTATTCCTGTCAACTGAAAAGCAGGCTGTTAATACAAATAAACACAGTTTGAAATATCTGTATTCCAATGCCAGAAGTCTAAGAATTAGAGTGTATAGCAGTGAATGATGAGATAGACTTAATTGGCATCTCAGAGACATGGTGGAAGGATGAGAACCAATGGGATAATGCCATAACAGGGTACAAATTATATCACAATGATAGGGAGGAGCAACTTGGTGGTGGTGGTAGGCTTTATGTCCAGGATGGCATACAGTTCAACAGGATAAGGATCCTGCAAGAGACTAAATGCATAATAGAATCTTTATGTGTAGAAATCCCATGTGTGTTGTCTAGCGACAAGAGAATACCACCATCCACCTGGCCAAAATGATGAGACAGATGATGAAATGCTAAGAGAAATTAGGGAAGCTAACCAAATTGGTAGTGCAGTAATAATGAGAGATTTCAATTGCCCCAATATTGACAGAGTAAATACTAACAGGACATGCTAGAGAGATAAAATTCCTGGATGGAATAAATTACAGTTTTGTGGAGCAATTGGTTTAGGAACTGATGAGAGAGGGAGCTATTTTAGATCTAATTTTTACCTGAGCACAGGATTTGATGAGAGAGACAATGGTCGCTTGGCAATATTTATTTAAATTTATTTAAAAGTTTTTATTTATTTAAAATTTTTAATATACCGCACAATGGATAAATATATATCCGTCTAGGCGGTTTACAAGTGGTCAAAGCACATACATAATTTAAAAACATAGTGATCATAACATGATCAAATTTGAATTAATGACTGGAAGGGGGATAATAAGAACATCCATGGCTCTAGCACTAAACTTTCAAAAGGGAAACGATGAGAAAATAAGAAAAATAAGTTAGAAAAATACAGAAAGTTGAAGCTACAAAGGTTAAGAGTGTACAGCAAATGTGGACATTGTTAAAAAAAAATATCATCTTAGAAGCGCAGTCCAGATGTACTTCACTCATTAACAAAGTTGGAAGGAAGCCCAAATGTTTGCCAGAATGGTTAAAAGGAGAGGTGAAAGATGTTATTTTAGCCAAAAGTTATTCCTTCAAAAATTGGAAGATCTGAAAAAAAATACGAAAAAAGCATTAGCATTGGCAAGTTAAATGTAAAACACTGATAAGACAGGCTAAAAGAGAATTTGAAAAGAAGTTGGCCATAGAGGAAAAACCTCATAATATAGATTTTTAAAATATATCCAAAGCAGGACCCTGTGAGGGAGTAAATTGGACTATTAGATGATCGAGGGGTTAAAGGTGCACTTAGAGGAGATAAGGCCATCATGGAAAGACTAAATTAATTCTTTGCTTCGGGATTTACTGAGGAGGATGTTCGGGAGATACCCGTTGTGGAGACTGTTTTCAAGTGTGACGATTCAGGCGAACTTGGAAGATGAAGTAGGCCAGACTGACAAACTGAAGAGTAGCAAATCACCTGGACTGGATGGTTTACTCGCCACAGTTCTGAAAGAACTGAAAAATAAAATTTAAGACCTATTACAAGTAATTTGTAACCCCTCATTAATATCATCTGCTGTACCTCAAGACTGGAAGGTGGTCAATGTAACCTTGATATATAAAAAGGGCTCCAGAGATGATCCGGGAAACTACAGACTTGACTTCAATGCCGGGAAAAATCATGAAAACTATCATAAAGAATAAAATCACTGAACATATAGATGAACATGATTTAATGGGACACAGCCAGCATGGATTTACCCAAGGGAAGTCTTGTCTCACAAATCTGCTATACGTTTTTGAAGGGGTGAATAAACATGTGGATAAAGGTGAACCAGTAGATGTAGTGTATTTCGATTTTCAAAAGGCGTTTGACAAAGACTCTCATGAAAGGCTTCTAAGAAATCTAACATTTCATGGGATAGAAGGAAATGTTCTTATGTGGCTTGCAAACTGGTTAAAAGACAGGAAACAGAGAGTAGGGTTAGTTGGTCTGTTTTCACAGTGGAAAAAGGTAAACAGTGGAGTGCCTTAGTGATCTTTATTTGGACCAGTAGTTTTTAATGTATTTATAAATGATCTGGAAAGGGGTATGACGAGTGAGGTGATCAAATTTGCAGATGACACAAAATAATTTATAGTTCAAAATAACAAGCAGATTGTGATAAATTGCAGGAGGACCTTGCGAGACTTGAAGATTGGATGTCAAAATGGCAGATGAAATATAATGTGGAGAAGTGCAAGGTGATGCATATAGGGAAAAATAACCCATGCTGTAGTTAAACAATGTTAAAAGAAACAAACCGGAAACCGATCCAATATGGTTCTTCTTTAAATGTTTGTGCAGTTGGTATGTTAATTATTTAAATTTTTTATATATTTATGTCTGTTTATTTTAAATGTTTTTATGTGTTACTTTTATCTGTTTATATTTACAATAGCCCCTGAAGCAGCTCACGCATGAGCGAAACTCGGCCTGAGTCAGGCAGTTTGAAAAGATTTGTGATAATAAAGAATCCTTGGTGTTAAACAATGTTAGGTATCATTTTAGTAGTTATCAGCCAAGAAAAAGATCTGAGTGTCATAGTTGATATCACATTGAAATCATCGGCTGTGTGCTGTGATGGTCAATAAAGCAAACAGAATGTTAGGAATTATTACAAAGGGAATGGCAAATAAAATTATGGATGTCATAATGCCTCTGTATCGCTCCATGGTGAGACCGCACCTTGAATACTGTGTACAGTTCTGTTCACCACATTTCAAAAAAGATACAGTTGCACTGGAGAAAGTGCAGAGAAGGGCAACCAAAATGATAAGGGGCATGGAACTCCCCTATAAGGAAAGGCTAAAGAGGTTAGGATTGTTCAACCCAGAGAAGAGACAGCTGAGGGGGATATGATAGAGGACTACAAAATCATGAAAGGACTTTAACAGGTAAATGTGAATTGGTTATTTACTCTTTCGGATAATACAAGGACTAGGGGGCACTCCATGAAGTTAGCAAGTAGCTCATTCAAAACAAATCGGAGAAAATTCTTTTACACTCAATGTGTTATTAAGTTCAGGAATTCATTACCAGAGGATGTGGTTACAGCTGTTAGCGTAACTGGGTTTAAAAAAGGTTTGGATAAGTTCCTAGAGCAGCAGTCCATAAACTGCTATTAAGGCTTAGTAGCTTGGGAACTATTCATTTAAGGGTAGATTTTATAACATGTGCGCGCAGCCTATGTGTGTGCGCGCTACCTGGCGCGCACAAGGGGGTGCACAATTGTGCATCTTGCGCGCGCTGAGCCACGCTGCCTTCCTCCGTTCCCTCCCAGGCCGCTTCTAAATCGGAGCAATGGCCGCTGTGTTGCAGGCCTCTGGCCCTGCCTACGCCCCACCCCTGGACCTCTCCACCCACGCCCCGCCCCTTTTGTAAAGCTCCGGGACTTACACGCTTCTGGAGCTTTACGTGCACTGCCGGGCCTTTTTAAAATAGGCCCGGCGCACCTAACCTTTTGAAAATCCGGCCCTTAATGTTTGGGTACTTGCCAGGTACTTGTGACTCGGTTGGCCACTGTTGGACACAGGATACTGGGCTTGATGGACCCTTGGTCTGACCCAGTATGGCATATCTTATGTTTTTATGTTCTATCTTTCTTCTTGTTCTTTGCCATACTGCCAGATGCTTGGTTACAGTGCTGACAGTTTGACAAATGTATTTCCGCTATTCTTGTATTTCTCTTTTCTCTGTTACTGTTTCCTGCCCCAGTTACTCCAACTATCTGTCGACTTTCTCTTCCCCTTTGTAGGTGTCATGTTTAAGACGTCTATATTTGTTTAGGTAGGATTTAAGAATGGGTTTAAATACTTGTTATCTCTTATGCTATGTCTCTTCTTTTACAATGTCAAACATTCTACAATGGAGCAAACCCAGACCTATGGGTTCTATGGTCACCTTATTTTTTTACTTTTTTGGACTTGCAATTTCTTCCCGCTCCTTTGCATTTGCAGATCAGTCTGAACCAGGGCTGGGATCTTGTGCCGAAAGCCTTTATTTGCATCTACATAGAGATATTTCCTCCTCTGACCTTTCCCCCTCCCCCCCCCCCAAAAAAAAATAAAAACATGCCTCGTCTGGTCCCTGCCGTGACAGTCCTGGGCATGCATCGAGCAGAGCTCTTTCCAGGATCCTGCAATCACAGGCCTCGAATCTGGTCACTATGCGTCACCCCTTAAGCCAGGACCACAACTCCCTTGCCCCGAGAGGGCCGGGAACGCAGCTTCCACAGCCTCCCCAGTCCCCAAACATCCTAGCGAGCAGAAGACCCAAGTTGAGGATCAAACCTGGGGCCTTCTGCACAGTATTGCCACTGAGCTACCAGTCCAACCCAGTTGCCCTACTTCTGTTACCAGCTGACCTCAGAGAGTAAAGCTGCAAATGTAAGGAAGACTAGGTTTGATTTGCAGAGATAGTGTCAATGTTGTTGATGAAAAGTCAGCAATTAGGACATGCCAAGGCATTCTTAAAAGATGATCCCTGTGATATCCGGCAGAAAAACAGTTCTTTCTGGCCATCTAAAAGAAACTTTTGCATTGGGAAACATTAGTGTTGAAAAATATGGCGACAGTTGTTAAAATGTTTAGAAGGATGTTATCTCAGAGTAAAAGACAGTTTTGTCCCTGTCAGCTTTTCTATTTTATTTTGGCCTGGCAGTTTCCTCTGGTCCTTTTGCTCATTATGGAACTGGCCTCCTTTGGGCTTTACTGGCAACTAGGATTGCTCCCCTATTTTCTATCTGCTCCCAACTCGCTTAGCCCAGTTATTGCACCACAGACCTCAGCTCACTCCAGAAAGCTGACATTGTGTCAGGCTGCAAGGTATCACCCTTTGAGCAATGGCTGGGACTCCCCTCATCCTAGGACAGGCATGCTGCCTCTGCAGCAACCTCAGCCAGCCCAGGGCACAGCATCCTGGCCCAGAAATCAAACCCAGATTCTTCACACGACGGTGCACAGCACTGCCCCCAAGCCGGCAGGCCAGCCTCTCAGTTAGATGTTCTGTCTTTCCACAAGTGAGAAAATGGTTTTAAAAATATCAAACTCGCTCCCATAGGAAGCAACAGAAACTGCATGGCAGGGTTCTGGCCTGGACTGACATCAGCCTCCAGCAGGAGAAAATAAATTTGATTCTGCCAGGAGCAAAGGAAAAGTTACCCGCGGGAACAGGCGACCGACCGTGGGCAGGTCTGCGGATGAAGCAGAGCACTGCTTCTCAACCTTTTTATTTTCCGGCACACTTGCCAGTTTGCTCGATCCTCGTAACAAACCCCAATCCAAACTTCACATAATTCTTTACCCTACCCTCCATCCCCACTTCTATGATCCTTTCTCTCTCTCTCACTCCCCCTTACCCACGTGATATTCTCTCCACCCCCAATCCTCTCACTTATGGTGAGCCAAATCTTAAAATATGAATGTAGCTGAGGGGTTTTTCACTTACATGGTTTGGCCATTCTGTCCCTTTAAGAGCCAAGTGGGGGTGACAGTGAGTGGCAGCAGCCAGCTCGGCAGCATGGGCTGCAGCTGGAATGAGCCACAGTGGCGGCATCAGGGGGAAGGCCACGCGTAGCTGAGCCACGGGGTCCCGGGAAACAAGTTGCACTGGCAGCGTTAATTCGAGCAGTGCAATGCTGATGGTGGGGGAGCGGTAATCATGCTCCCCCCCCCCCCCAGCAATTTTCTGTTTCATCTCCCTCTCTCTTTCCTACGGCAGAAGGACGGTAGCGTTTCATGCCAGTTCTCCTCCTTCCTTCCGACGGCTGGCTTCACTCTGGTGTTTGAATGCACGGTGCCAACGGGTCCCGTGAGACTACAAGGTCCCAACTTCACAGTGAAACCAGCAGAGGAGGGGGGCAAGATGTGGCATGAAATGCTGCTCTCGCCCTGCCAGCGGGAAAGGAGGCAGGAAGGGCACAGAGTCGGGGCCTGTCGTTTCTCAGACACAGTGAGGACTTTTCCACGGCACGCTGGCTGAGAAAAAAGTGGAGCAGAGGATATTCAGGGCGCTCTCCAAAATACATTATTTTATGCCATTAGAAATATTTTCTTTTTTAAATATCTCCATTCACAATAGTTATTTGATATTTTTTTTCTCACCATTTGGTCTCCAGAGGTCAAAAAATAATTTGAGTAAATTAACCCTTAAAGATAGGATTTCCAGGGATGAAAAGTACTCTTTTTTTTTTTTTTTACTTTATTTCTAAGCAATTATTGAACTAGTTTAATGGACTCACCACCTTCTTCCCATCTGCATTTGAAAATCTTGGATCCTTTTCTCCTACTTCTTTTTTTTTATTTTTGTTTCCCAAAACTAAAGCCTAAAACTAGCTTTTCCCAAGAAGTCCCACTATCTAAGTCTTCTTTTCCTTGAAATGCTGGGTAATTTTTTTCTGCAAAGAGAAGAATGCTGTTGAAGTGCTAGAAATCAAATAATTCATTTGCGCGGGCTTTCCCTGGTTAGATCTGCCTTAATAAAATTAAACTGAGATTGCGTTCTATTCAGCTGCATTTTCGTTCAAACAAGTTGATAAAACCCTTTGAAGTCTTGGTCACCCTTTCATTTATTTTGTGTAACCCTGCGTACACTCACGGTTTGTGCTACATAAACCATTATATTACCAGCATCTTGCGGGGGAGTTGCCACTCAACTGTGAGAAAGTCTGGGGTGCCAGCCACATCATCTCTGTTTGTGACCTTGACAAATCTGATCTCTCTGTGCCTCGATTTATACAAGACTAATGCGATAAAACAGCAACTGCCAGCCCAACCACTCCAGAGGTGATCACATATATAGTTCTGAAGTGCTGAATTTGCAAAACATATATTAGCAGCCTGTCTGGGCAAATGACGGCAATCCGTTCAATTCTTCTGACTGTTATCGTTCTATCACCTGCCCACTTTGGCGCCGGTAATAAACTCCAAATGAAAAATGGATGCTTTCAGAATTCAGAAGGCTAACTCGGCGCCTTAAAATCAGGAAATGCAAACTATTCCAGTCTTGTTTCTTAGCGTTTTTTTAATCTTCAAATTGTTTTATCATTCCTAATTCACGCTTTTAGGGTGCACTGCTGTTAATGTATTTTTTGGGAAACGTCTTAGGCTTCGAAAGCACCGAACATTGACGCTCAACGCAGGGAGCAAGGAATATTCAGCAGAAAAATATGGAGCATACAAACGGCACACTTCATAACAGAATTGTCAGGGGACCATTCTATGCCACATGTGAGGGTTCAGGATGGCCAGAGCACTCAAAATACGAGCAACAAACGGAGAATCTTTTTCCCCAAAATGTTTACAAGCTCAAAGGTTCAAATTAATCTTTCTAAATTGATGCATGTAAGACACAGGAGGCACTTTTAAACCGGGGATAAATCTAGCGAGTTAATTTATTTGATACACTGCCTTTCTATATTGTATACAATCAAGGCAGTTTACAATCAGATTCCGAAGTATCTTTCATTTCTCTCTTCCCTGGTACAAGGGTCACTTCCTGGCCCTAGGTGTTAGTCAACTGTTCCTTAAAACATGCCATTGATGACGATAACCACAGTTCTGGTGCTCCAACATAACTTTACTGAGGAAATCATTGAAACATGAACAATGGCATATTCCACCAGTCTCTCTTAGAATATTTATTATTTTTCGGATTTAGCTCAGACCTTTTCATTGATAGCTGCAAGGCAAGTTAGATTTGGGTACATAAATATTTCCTTGTCCTCAGAGGGATCACAATCTAAGGGCCTTATTTACTAAGCTTTTTTTTTTTTTGCCATGGACAGAGGGGACAATTTTCAAAAGGATTTACACATGTAAATGGAACTACCGTTGTAGCAATTATCAAAAGCCATTTGCCCATGTAAAATGTACTTACGCATTCTAAATCTATGGGCAATTCAATGGCATATATTGTGGCAATTTTTAAAAGCCCACTTACTCGAGTAAAACCCGGTTTTACGGGTGTAAATGCTTTTTAAAATCAGGCCCAGAGAATGGGGAAAAGGCTTTGGAAAACGGGGCCCTAAGGTTGTACCTGAGGCAGCGGACGGTGAAGTGACTTCCCAAGCATGTCACTTTATTTTGTGGTCTGCCTTGAACCCTGGATATGTGTAGAATACATGTTTTTTAAATAAGCAAACAAGGTCAGAAGGAGCATGAGCTGAACCTTGGCTTCCCTGGGTCTCAGCCTGCTGCTCTAACCACCAGGCTACCTCCTTTACTCCATCTGCATCTATTTACTGAAATCTATAAACCTGTGAAGTTTCCCTGAGCAACTTGGACTCTGGGTATCCTTTCCTCTTAAAAAGACTCCTCCTGACATACCACAGCTCATCAAGGAATTTTCCACAGTTTCTCTCCCTTTTCCTCTCGTACCAGAGCGGCACTTTCACTATGAGTAGCTGATGACAGCTGCCTGGCAGGTGACTCGCTTCTCTTTCCTCCCAGATTTTGAAACTGGTCGGGTATTCACTTCTTTCCCCTTCACTTGCTGGTCGAGCAATTCAGCCCCCCTGGATTAGGGGAATCACAGCTGAACAAACAGCTCCTCTCTTACTCTAACTGAGGACCAAGGGTGGCTGGACGCTTGCTCCCAAAACAAAATCACTTTCTCTGAAAAGATACTCAGAAATCACTTAGGAGTAAATCTTAGGGGTGAGCATTCGTTTGCAACGTATTGGTAATCCGCGACGTATAGGGCCATGTTCGTTGTATTCGTGGGGAAGCGAAATGTATCGCGATTCCCCACGAATACAACAAATCTTCACCCAATTATTCGGCCGTCTAAAGGAGCAAATTTAAACAAAACCCCCTACCCTCCTGACCCCTCCAAGACTTACCAAAACTCCCTGGTGGTCCAGCGGGGGGTCCGGGAGCACTCACGCCGTCGGCTGCCGGTATTCAAAATGGCGCCGATAGCCTTTGACCTTACTATGTCACAGGGGCTACCGGTGCCATTGGTCGGCCCCTGTCACATGGTAGGAGCAATGGACGGCCGGCGCCATCTTGTGCTCCTACCATGTGACAGGGGCTGACCAATGGCACCGGTAGCCCCTGTGACATAGTAAGGGCAAAGGCTATCAGCGCCATTTTGATTACTGGTAGCCGACGGCCCGAGTGCAGAAGGTTGCTCCCGGACCCCCCCTGGACCACCAGGGAGTTTTGGTAAGTCTTGGGAGGGTCAGGAGGGTGGGGGGGGGGGTTTTGTTTAAATTCACTTCTTTAGATGGCCGAATAATTCAGTGAAGATTCGTTGTATTCGTGGGGAATTGCGATACTTTTCGCTTCCCCACAAACACAACGAATATGGCCCTTTACGTTGCGGATTGCCAATATGTTGCAAACGAATGCACAACCCTAGTTGATACCATGAAAACTAAAGTGGCTGGGTGGTTGTTGAGAAACACTGACATAAAAGAAAGATCACTCTGACTAGTTAATGCAAACTTTCCTAGTGCTTCCAGACCCTCCATATGGGAGATATGTACAGGTCTATAAGGTTTGAATTGGGCCACTTCAGGAAGAAATCAGCAAGGACAGACAGATGAGACATTAGGTAGAATGGACAGTCAATGGCTTTTTGGACCATAGAATCTGTGCGCAGTGTGCCATACATGAGGGGCACATTTCTTGGGGTGCTGTAGGCCTGCACTAGTGGAACAGCAGCCTCTTCTATGTTGCTCCTTCCCTTGGACATGACCCTCCACCTCTCCCTACCATGAGAGCAGTGTTTCTTTCCTGTGATTGCCTCCTCCTCTGCCAGCTTTACTCTAAAGTATGAAGCACATATGGTCCTGTATTCTCATGGACCCACCAGCCTCACATGGTTCAAACGTCTCGCTGAAGCCCACACTGGAGGAGGCGGCAGATGCAGATAAGAAACACTGCTCTCCTGCCAGTGGAGGGGATCATGCTGATGGGGAGGAGGTGTGAGGGGAAGAAAGATGATTGTGCCCGGCCAGAGGGGGTTGGAGGAGAAACACAGAACGATTTTCCTGGGCGTGGGGCAATGCATTTTTTGCTCTCAAACAGATCACTAGCTTCAATAAGGCTGGTTCTCTGGGCAATAAGCAAGGACAACTGGAGTGGGAATAGGATATGTGAGAAGGGAGCAGAAGAGAATGAAGGTGATGGGAAGATGGGAGTGTGGCGAAGTGAAAAAATGTCATGCAAGGTATGGGTTTAGAGAGAGAGAGAGGTCTTGAAACAAAGCACTGCTTTCTTTTGAAGCCATTTTGGAAAAAAGGCAGAATATCAAATGTAGGGAAATAAATATATAAATACATAAACCTAAAAAAAGGAAGCTACAAAATGCAATGGGACAAGTGTTAAAAACAGGAACCAGCAGCACACCCAAGTGACCCAGAAACATGAAAATAACAATCCGCAAACATTTCCTTATACTGATGTCTGCATGCTCAACCTTTCTACTGATGCCTCTTTACCGTATGAAAATATCAATTTTAGGAATCAAAAAATGACTTGCAAAGGAGCTCCAGGATAGGTAAAATCAGTCCAATTGCTTTTGAAATGCATAATAAAATTTGGCAAAAATCATAACAATATTTCAGCAATAGCTTTCTACGCAGCAAGTTCCCAGCATGCCAAGAAATACTTATCACTTTTATTTCCCTTTACTAAGCAAGTGCTAGATTTAAGCTTTGATGATACTTCACTCAGACAGGTTTAGGAGCCCTAAACCTGAAGATTTCCCCCACTGGTTCTCAATCATTGTTTTGGGCTTTTTAAAATTTTATTTTTGTTTTATTAGCTTTATTATTGTGTATGTACATTGCTTAGTGCTTAACTGTGTAAGCGATTAATAAATCTGTAATAAAGATAAAAGATAAAGATAATCCTGTCTTGACCCTGCAGCTAGTCAGGGCTTCAGGATATTCTAAATAAAAATGCAAGACTTTTTTTTTTTGCACACATTAGCTATCCAGCATATCCAAATTTATCCCATGCATATTCATTGTGGATACCCTGAAAATCTGACTGACTATGGGAGACAATATAACAACTTTGGGAACCAATGACCTAAGTAAAAAAAAAAAATCCTTAACCTACAAAAAAAGTCCCTTTTTTTTTATTTCTAATTATCTTAGATAGCTTTGGTTTGCAGATGATACAACGTGGGCTCTCCTCACTTCACCATGTCAACAGGATTAATTGGACGCATGTTATTCTAAAAACAATTATTCTTAATAATTAAGGGGTTATTTCAATTTAAGACAAAGAATGGAGTACTCTTGATTATCAGTTATAGATGGAATAAAGGGAATGGACAGACTAAAGTGGCACAGTGACCTATACAATACATGCGGCGCTGAAGGCAGATGCTTTTCTCACTATCATAGTGGGATTTTTGTTGAAATTATAAGCACCAATAAATACCTGTTGGTTTTTGGGTTTTACAACTTTGAAAGAGGAGTGCCCCTAAACACTTGTACAGCAGAGATCACTGTTAGTGAACTGATAGCGTTTTTCGGGCAGCAAATAAAAATTATTTTCTGGGACTGCTTCTGGCTCTGCCCAGAGATTTGCACAAATGCACGATTTTTTGCACACCTCTGGATTTGGTAGACTAGAGGCCTACAACTTTACAAGTGTTGTTGGTTTTTTCCCATTAAAATACCTGAAAAGGAACTAGGACTTTAGGTAAAGGCTTTAATACCACGCCCTGGCAAGATTACAGTGCACACTGTTTACCAGAAATGACTGAATAAATTCACAGCACGAGTAAATCTGTTGAAAACTAAACCCTATGCAAAATCTAGAATCTAGTGAACTTCTCTTTTTCCTACACTTGGGATGGCTGTTTTCTTTATTAAAACCCATGGCAAATAAGTTTGCCAGTTTTTGTGGACTAATTAGAAAATTTTATTACAGGGGCAGGCAACACTGATCTTAGAATGCCTCAAACAGGTCTGGTTTTCAGGATATTCATAATGAATATGCATGAGGTATATTTGCACGTGCTTTCTCCAATGTATGCAAATATACCTCATGCATATTCATTGTGGAAATCCTGAAAAATCAAACCTGTTTGTGGCACTCCAGGATCAGAGTTGCCTATACATGCTTTATTAATTAGTAGTTTTCACATATCCTTAGAGTTCAGTTTGTAGGAATTAAAGAATGCATGTCCTTACCTGACTGCCAGAAATTTCCATTGATTATATTAAGGGAAGACAGCTCTGCTTCTGGAGTGCCACAAGCAGGTCTGGTTTTCAGGACATTCACAATGAATACGCATGAGATGCTTGTGGCACTCCAGAACCAGAGTTACCTACCCCTGGATCAGATTGGCATGCAAGGCCAAACCTTCTTGCACTACATGTGAAAACTAACAGCATTTTAAATTTAAAGCAACATAGATCAAATTTTATAAAAATATATAAATGCTCCCAGTGGCTGTACATAGATGAGAATGACATTTGTTTGTTGAGAAAGTGCTACATGCAACATACAAGCCTTCTCTTCCACAGCGGGTGCACTAAGTCACTTTTCCATCCAGTAACAAATTTTAACCTGCACAACAATGGAACAGTGTGGGTTAAAAACCTGTTTTTGCATCCGAAGTGAAACAACCCCAAACGTAAGACAGCCCCCCATCCGCCACAAAAAAAGAAATTATAATTACCAAATTTGACTATATTAGCTCCCCACTCCTGGAATATCTGATATCAAGTCAATCTGCCCTTTGGTGTGACTACTGAAACAAGATCACAGACAGTCAGACAGATGGACACAATCTACCCATTAGACATTCGCTCTTTCTTTAACTTGTAAAGCAAAGAAGTTTTATTAAATTGCTTAACCCAGAATACAAGTAATCTTTGTGTTTACCATCAGCATGGGGTTTTATTTTGTCCACATATTTTCAGATTAAAAATCTCTTGCAAGCACAGACTCCCATATCATAAAATAAAAGTACATGGAAAGGAATTCTGTTTTCTAGAGGAGTTTTCTTGCAAGCTGTATCCCAGTCTTCGTTACAAAGCAAGAAAAACAAAATGTGCTGGCACCTCAGTGCGCTAGACTCTGTCAGACTAGCGCACTGTGCCACAGCAGGGACAAGGAAGGAACATGGAAAAAGGTTAAAGCAGCTGAAGATCTGGGTGGGTACATGAGGCAAGGGGAGATAAAGTGACTTATGCAAGGTCGCAAGATTCGTCAGTGGGATTTGAGCCCTGTTTTCACAGATTCTCCGCCCGTTGCTTCAACCACTAGACCATTCCTTCTCGAAATTTATCTTGTGCATATTCACTGGGGATATCCTGAAAACCAGACTGGCTGGGAAGTGCCTGAGGACTGGTTTATGCACCACTGCAAAAGTTTAGATAATTCACTTTAAAGTTAACAGATTTAACATTGTTAAGCCCACTCACGTCCTTCACGCCTCCGCTTTGGTTGGGGCTGGGGAGGGTGGGGGGAAGCAGAGTTATTGCTTAAGGGTGAGTGGGCAGATTCAGGGCAAACTGTCACGGCAACGATCAGACAAGATATGTTGGGGGAGAGGTTGTTACAGAATAGGGGGAAAAATCCCCGGGTAGCTGTGAATGAAGGCTCACGGCGCCAGGATCCCAGTCCCGGTTCTCACTGAGGCCCACAAATTTTACTTATATGCGCCGCTATTTCCACGGTTCTATGTGGCTAACATCCATAATAAAACATCTAAAATAACATAAAATAATACGGACTTCAACGGTCAAACAATATTACGATAAAGAGCGGAACACACTTCTCGTGAAAGCTGCAGGTATCATTCCTGGTATCTGCCCAGACTGGGTACTTCCCGGACGGCAGTTTAAGGCTTTCCTAAATAGGAAGGGCCTTCAACAGTTTTATAAAGGTCTTCATGCATGTTTCTTTCCGTAATGCAGTCGGAAGCTGGGTCCATCACGTTGGATCCATCACATAAAGGAGTCGTTCCCCTGACTTTTCCAACCTCACGAAACAATGGCTCGGTATATCAAGGAAACACTGGTCTGCTGATCTTGAATTTTGTGTAGGATAAAAAAAAACCTTACACATAGATCTGATATGAATACGAGCATCACTGCTTATAGCCTTAAGATACCATCAACAAGATTTTGAATTGTATTCTCCTTTCAACTGGAAGCCAGCGCGGAGAATACAATATTGGAAAGACGAGATCATATCCATGAACAGCCTGGCAGCCGAAGTTTGAATTATTTACAGATCCTTTAAGGTATTTTTGGGTAACCCCAGACAGACTGAGTTGCAGTAGTCTAACTTTGAGATAATTACCTTTATCTCCAAAGACCATCATTTATCATTCTGATGGGTTTCTGTTTTTCATTCCTTAAGGAGATTGTCATGTTGAAAATTTATTTTCTGAGTTCTTCATACTTTGTCGGTCGTGCCATTGTGCACCAAAGTAATTCAGACTGACACCACCCCCATGCTGAATCCCAACAGAGCCCCATGCAGGCAGGACAGCAGTGCATGTACGTTCTGATGACGGATCAAGCGGCTGGAAAGTGAATTAAGGAAGGAACTAATTTTAAAAAGAAGAAGAAAAAAAAAAGGGAGGATAGCCACAATCAAAGATACACACCTTTTGTTCAAAAGCTTGCAAAGCCATAAGAAACTGCAGATGTTAGGGGAAAATATAAAGGAGACATAGGAACAGAACCCAAAAGAAGCAGCGGGCTTTTTTATTTTTTGAAGACGCAGCAGCTGGCTAGATCTGCTGCTTCAAGCACAGGTACCTGCTTTGTGGTCACACACTGAGTAAACAGGAGTAATGAGATTCAAACCAAGGTCCAGGTCCCATAGCTTTATGGCGTAACCCCCCTCGGCTATGCTCCCCACCCAAAGGAGAAGGCGGGTCCGCAAATCATCAGGTTGTTTGCTACTGGTTTCGGCCCTTGCTTTTGATAGTTCTCCTGCTTTCGAGGCAGCCAAACGCAAACATATTTCTAAACACTTGCCAGAAACTGGCATAGCAGAGTCAAATTAACACGGGGTTGCGTTTATAAAAATAGAGATTTTTAAACTGAGCTAAGAAGCAAGGTGTTTATTTTAACTGCAAAAAGCAGAATCTCCTCCCCAGTTGGTTGAAGTCGCCTTCCAGATAAATAAAGGTAATGTGGTGAAAACCAGGTCAAATGGCTACATTTCCAGTGTTCCTAGTGCAACCGGCTCTACTTTCCAGCTGTTCGCCGCACACTTCTCTTTGGCCTTGCTTCAGCACCCTAAAATATGTTGCCCGGCAGTGCTAACGCACGCCACATTCTAAACTGCAGCTCTCCCTGCAGTATGCGCCGCAGTTCGGCTGGCGCAGTGTGCAGCCGCGAGTTGAAATATGGCGGCCAACTCGCCAAGCCACACCACCTGCTTTTGTAAACCCGGTGCAAGAAACCTCGTGCACAAACCACCAGTCTTGCCTTCGGTGCTTTGTTTCAGACAACCAACGTCCTGTATTCTGCAGGGGAAACAGTGGGTTTCAATCAATACAGAGATCGTGCGTGCGTTCAGTGCGGCCGGCTGACTAGCAGATGTTCTCCAGACCAAAGCTAGTGGCGCTGCTTGAAAAATCACCTACAGCAGCCATTCCGGTGCAAAGGTTTTCAGCTTAACAAATTCCAACCTTTATTTTTTGCAAGGGCCAAACAAACCATAGTATCGTGCAGAAGCACTTTGCATGAATAAAAGCTGAAAGCAGCGGGATTAAATCACGCTGGGCACCAGAGCAGTGCGGAGCACCCTTTCCAACTGCAGAGAGTTCGGCAGAATGCTCTCCAGTCCCTCTTAAGCAGAAGTTTCAAATGGATTTAAAAAAAAAACCAAACAAACCAAGAAAAGCTGAAAACTGAAGATTCTCTCTCTCTCAGCTTCCTAATTATGTTTAAACCTAGGCAGGTAATTTTGAAAGGCCCGCCCGTGGTTGAAATAGTGCTGTATCTGCACAAATGGCCCTATAGAAAATTGCACGACCGACATGTGAGCAATTTTACGCACACAGACGAGGCATGTTCCCAGGGGGTGGAGTCTGGGCAGGGTTGGGACTCATGCGCATATTTTTTTTTTCCCGACTTTAAAAAGTAGGCAAGTAAATTGCCTCGGCGAAAACCACGCTTTCCAAATAGCAGGTGTCGTCCTAGGCGTGCAGTTTTGCAGGGATCATTTTCAAGGCAGAACAGCGCGCGTGTAAGTCTGTTTTGGAAAGCGGTATAAATTTGGCATGTGTTTGCTGCAAAGCGATCCGCGGCTTGACAAAAATCTGGCTTGCAAGGGGGAGATGGGGAATGCAACCCCCAATTTTTCCTTTGTTTCTTTTTTCATGCACGTTTCTTCCCGCACGTTTTTCAGTGTATGCCGTTTCAGTCAAAACCCCGTTTTGTGGCCTGTAAATGGGGTTTTAACGCACACATTTACCTACGCGCGCAAACAACTGATTGCCGTGCGCGCAGATTTCATTTGTGTGCATAAAAGGAAACAAGCGACAGTGCCTCCGTGCTGGCTGGAGGTCTACATTGTGCAGAGGTGCTGGAAATGTACCTTACCTGTGACCCTTCCCAGGGCCGGAGAGTTAGAGGCGGAAAAGAAACCCGGAGTTTCAGCTCCATTGTGTTCGTCTGTGTGCGTTCCTCAACAAATCCAGGAAAAAATTAAAAAACAAAAAACTGTGGAAAAATGTTGAGGTTTTGGAGGACGTGAATCCAGACATTTTCTATAGTTCTAAAACTTACATTATGCTCTATTTGCCTTAAATAGAAACCGATGTGATACCTCGATCGAATGTCGGTATATAAAAACAAATAAATAAATACAGAGAGACCCACTCTTGTTATGTAATAGCTTTCAGTTCCTTTTCAGTGCACTCTTTTACTCAGTAATGTATTGCAAATTTGGATTCTGCTCTATATAAAAATGTTCCACGCTTCACTCTTTTATTTGAAATGGACCACTGCTTATTCTTATAATTTGACAGTTAAATAGTGGTAAGCAAAAAAACAATAGGACAGCGCTGTTTTTTTGGTTTTTTTTAATTGAAAACTAGGTAACTTCACAGTATCTTTAAGAAAGCTGTAATAATAGTTTTGTAATCGCCCTCTAGCGCAGTGCTCTTCAAGGTAAGGCCTGCAGGTCAATGGCAGCTCTCGTGGGCTAGCTCTCGTCCCCCCATTGGTCCAATTCCAGTGTATGCTATTGGCTCCTGGAATGAATCGTGAAGGACCCACTTGGACCCGCAGCGGCACAGCCTGAGGAGTGTGGGAGCAGCCAATCGGTGCCAAAATTATAGGGTGCCCCAGCCTGGCGGGACAGTCTTCTCGGGACAGTCTGGTGCAGCCAGGCCCTGAGGCTGGGGGCAGGAGGAGGGAGTTGCTCAGGGATGGGACCGGCTCTTCTAGTGACCTGCTGCATGGTGGAGAGTCCATCACTTGCTCCTGTCAGGACCAAATCTTCAGATTTTTCTCCATTTAAAAAAAAAAATTGAATGACTGAAAAAAAGCATCACATCACATACATTTCCAGTTCTTATAAAAATAAAATATGTTCGAGCCCTGCTCCCATTCTCTTTCCCTCAGCCTCCTTCCTCTCGCTCTACTGTTGCCATCCTTCTACCCTCCTTCCTCTCATTGCATTTATCCTCAAGTTTTTACTCCAGTTTCCTCCTTCAACCCTTCTGCCTTTGGGCAAGAACAGGCACAGCACGGCAGCAGCAGTATGCGCTGCAGCCACATACCTGCCCACACAATCAGACAGATACCGGTGACACACAGCGAGGGAGCCATCCCCACATCCTCCCCCAGGTCGGCCGCATCGGAAGAGGGAAAAACCCCCAACCCGACTCCGCTCCAGCCCCCAACCCTTTAGAAACAGTGAAGACCACGGCTCTAGAGTGTCCAGTGGATTCCATGGAGACGCCCCTTCCAGTCGGCTTTACTGAACACACAATGTTTTTGGGACTGATGCCTTTGATGGCCAGTGTTGGGATAAACGATGAGGAACCTTAAAAGGAAGGCTGAAATGCTGAAGAAGTGCTTCCCACTTTTTAGTCCACCTCTCCATACCCTGCATCGTATTTTAGGTTTTTAGCCAGAGGGGGTTAAATGTTTTGATACCAAGAAATCTGCTCTGGAAAATCCATCTGGTACTCAGCAGGCACAGGAACTACCTTTAAATTAAGAGATGTCAGAGGCTATTACCGGTACATGCTCTGTGGAATACCCCAGAGGAATTAAATAATTCCATATATCGTATCATTATACGAAGTAGAACAAAGTAGTGCGGCTGCCGCGTTAGGCCGCTTGAATAAACAGAAATAAAAGGTGAACAAATAAAAAACAGAAATAACAACAAAAGTAATAATACAAAAATATATAAGGCAACACCTTTTTATTCGACCAACTTAACGTGAACAAAATATGCTACACTGGCGAGACAGGCCAAACACTAAAAGCACGAGCCAATTTACACAGCAAGATCAAAGACCGCAGGGAAGACCAAGGCGACCTCTCCGTTGCGAAGCCCTTTCTTCAACCAGACTGCTGCTTCAATGACCTTGTGATTAGGATAATTATAGGAAAACTTACAACAATCATGGAACTTAAGACTTTTGAAGTTACAATGATCAGATACTCTGAAACGGACAAGAAAACCAGGTCTATGTTAAATCCTATCACATTATGAGCAGTAAAATGATACCGCCTGTCACTCTCTGATCACCCCCTCGCCCTTCCTTTCGCCGACTTCCCCTTCACCCAATTATTGCAATGCCTTTTCTCATCCTTTTATATTTCCTGGAAACGTCATCTTTTGCTCATTCCATTCTGGCCAGAAGAAGAGAACAGCAGCTCTCGAGAGCTAGTCAAGAAATGCATCAAACTAATCCAATAAAAAAGGTATCCCCTTATATATATGTATATTTCAGAGGGGTTTTTATTTCTTAATCTTTATTTCTATGGTGTAGAACAACTGTTACCACATTTCCAAGGATAGAAAGCACTGCAGTTGAACAAAGCTGGTACCTAAGTAGTAGGTCTAAGCCCAGGGCTCGAGGGGTTGGGTCAAGCTAATCTTACAGTCATACTGATTACAAAGTGATTGCAAGATACTTTGGTGCCTTCCCTCAATTATACTGTGGTTTAAAAAAAAAAAAGAAGATTTTAAAATGTAATAGGCAGTACGATTTGTGCAGAATTAGATTTAAACAGCATTTCAACTTTAGTAAATAAGACAAAACTCGAACCTTTCCACCTTCTCTCCAACCATCTCCCCTCAGTCTTCCCTCCTTTTGACTTACTATCATTGCTCATTCCAGAGAGGCCTAAAAAAAAAAAAAGCTTTTGAGACCTCTAAGCCATAATAAAAATAAAAATATAATTTGCAGCTCGAAGTTGACAGTGTGTGTCACATTTTGGTCTGATAAGAATGAGCATTAAAAAAGTTGTGAAACTTATCAAATGCCAAAAACTTAAAATAAGAGGCCCCCTTCAAGCCTGAGGTCCAGGTCACATGGCTCTCCTAGCCTGTCCTCTAATAGGCCCTGTCCTTGGCCCTACCATTGCATCCTGGGCATGCTCTTTCTACCTTATGTTCAACACTTCCAAAACTGAACCTGTCTTCCCAGCAACCACATACCTTGCCCTCCCCGTGGGTTTATCTCTATCGAGACCTCTCCATTTTCACTTTTCTGGCTTTTCTAAAGACCTTGGTTTAATCTCAACCCTTCACTCTCTGCTACCTTGAATCTCTGGTATTTATTTTATGTCATTTATATTCCATTTGCCCTTCTCTTTAATATTTGTAAGATCTGCTCCTTCCTCTTATTCGATGCTGTGCCCTCCTTTTTCAAGTCACTTTATCTCCTGCTTGGACCTCTACAATAATGTCATGGCCCAGGCTCCCTGCTTCCTCATTACATCTCTTCCAATACCTGCCAGTGTCGGACACTCTGCTATCCCTCTGCTCCATCTCTTCTTGCATCTCTGCTTTGGTTACCCTTCTAATATGGGTGTTAGCCCTTGCCTTCGTATACCTACCTTTTCCACCTTATCACCTGCACTCTCACCCCGGCATATTCCTCAAAGCTCCGTGCATGAAACAGAACTCCTCCTGGTTCCACGCCCTCCCTCCTCTTGTATCTCATCTTCAGAGCAACCTCTCTTCTATGGTTCAGGACCCCTATTCTCCCTTTGTCCACATTTTGCTGTCTAAATGTGCTTTCCTAAAATCACTCTAGATCTCTATCTTAAAATCCTCCTACTTCAAATATCCTTTGTACCATTTCCAACTGTGTGCTCACTATCTCCTGTGGCAAGCAGTGTTTTTGTAAGCTGCCCTGCCATGCAAATACAGGGAACAATAATCAAAACTACAGTTTAACTACAATTACCTCATCCTCCTCATAGAAAAGGGCCGGGGGCAGGCGCCCTTCTCACCCCACCCTCACCACAGGCCTGACTGGTTATGCATTTACTCACCAGCACAGTAAACAGTAGCTGTGCTACTAAATCTCCAGTGAAGTCATGCATGGAAAAAAAAGAGGAAGAAGGCCAGTGGATGGGCCATGTGACTCGGCTATGTGAAGTATTGGGTTTAGAGCAAAGGTTGTTTTTTTCCCCCCCAGTGAATGGAGAACAAACACTGACTATCACTATCCTACAGTACATAAATATCAAAGTATCAGGCCATTATCAGCAGGTAAAGTGGATTCCCAGACCTTCACTCTAAGAGATCGGGCCTTCTCAACAGCCGGCCCCCTTTTATGGAACTCCATCCCACCAGACCTCAGACAAGAACCCAGCCTCCCAATCTTCAGGAAAAGACTTAAGACCTGGCTGTTCAAAAAAGCATTCCCGGACATTGATTAACCCTTGCAGCCTGTTGAACTACCTCCCATTGTAAAAATGTTAATTTAATGTAAATATCTTTATCTAATGTTATCCTCTCCCTTTCTTCTCTACTCCCAGTTCTAGTACCTTGTTATTTGTAACTGCTTCCTCCTCACTAATAGGTTACTCATTTGTTCTTTGTACACCCCTGTTCTATGTAAACCAGCATGATGTGATTGTATCATGAATGCCGGTATATAAAAATTTTAAATAAATAAATAAAAATAAAGGGGCCGATGCAAAACGAATGCACTGAAAGTGGGCTCAGAGGGTTCAGCGCCCGCTTTCTTAACGCGCCCCCAGGCACCTCTCCTGGGGGCGCAGTGCAATATTTAAATTAGGGGCTGCACTGTTCTGGAAGTGCTAGGGTCGACTGCGCACTCCTAGTGTCTCCTTGACAGTGGGCGCCCGGGAGAAGTCGGATGTCCACCAGTTAAGAAAACGGACAGACGCTGAATTTATCGGTGTCCGTTTTCCTAATCAGGGCACAGCCACGGGTTTGGAAAATGGATGCTGGTTAACTGAGCGTCTGTTTCTCAAACCTGACTGCAGGCATTTTTTTTTTTTTTAAATCTTTCGTTCCTCCGACTTAATATCGCCATGATATTAAGTTGGAGGATGTACATAAAAGCAGTATTTTCTGCTTTTCTGTACAACTTTTTGGGGGCACTTAGAAATTAACGCCTGCTCTGGGCAGACGTTAATTCCTGAGCGCAAAAATGTGCGTATTGGAAGCAGAGTTTTTGTTTTGTATTTGGGGGTGACTAATAGCCTCATCAACATGCATTTGCATGTGATGAGCGCTATTAGTTTCGCGATGCGTTGAACACGCGTTGTGGAGGCGCTAATCCCCTTTTAGCATAAGGGGCTGTGGAAGTGCCAACACAACCCGTGTCCAACTGCGGGTTAAACAGTGCTCTCGGCTGAGCACACTGTACTGCATCAGCCCCAAAGTGCACTATGAACTGGGACAATTCTATAATAGACCTCGTGAAATCAAAATAAAGTTTTACTTTTGCCCTGAGCTGTGGAAGTCTGGGAGACTCCACAGCGCAATGCATTCTGACGTCTCAGCGGTGCACAAAACTAGCTAAGAACTGCCGCATTTAACAGCTTGCTATGACAAACGATAGAAGCAAGGCAGTGTGTTTCATAGGCTAGCTACGTTTCCCATGGGAGATCAATGCCATCTTTCACAGTTTCCATAATTAAAACCAATGAACCCTTAACACCTAAAAGCCACAGGAATACTTAATTTTTAAAACATATTTGTATTTTTTACTTATTTTAACAAAAACATTAGTAGTTGCTTTGAGGTAGCAGCCATTAAAAAGTTGTTAAAGTGCAACTTCAGTGCATTTTTTTTTTTAATTTTTAATATTACTACAAATGAAGGGTCAGGGAGACTTGGTAATTCCAAGAATGCGCACAGGCATTTTCATAAGCGGAAGACCAGCAGACTTTGTAAAATACCTATCTCCACCTTTTATCCTGGGTTATTATGCGCACGTTACAATTATTTTGTGCGTAAAAAAAATCTGCATGCATTTTTATAAAATGGGTAGAGAAAGTATGCGTTTTCCCGCGTTCCAAATCCGCTCATGAACTGAGACATGCGCACACGCTTTCAGGGCTAAGGAGCATGCTGTTTAACAAACCACGCGGCTCCCGCCATCCAGCTCGTAAAATGCTGCTGGTACCTTCAGATGCAGCTATTGGCCGACTCGCGCAGGCTCCCGAAACCTGGGCTCTAAAAACGTCAAGCGAAGGACCTGTGTGCGCTTCAAAACCCAAGGAGGTTTCTAAAGCCGCAGCCTCACAGGGCAAGTGATTAGAGTTCCCCGGCGATAATATTCTTTAAAAATTAATCTGTGGTAATCCTCCTCTAAGTATTTAAAGCTCAGTGGCTTTTTGTCTCGTTACAGAATTTAACGAGCTGGGGCACCTCAGTCTTCACGCCTTATTATTTTCAAGAAGGGTCGCGCAGCCCTTGAGATTTTACGGTTCATTTTATCAGCGTTCAACAACGCCACTACGTGTAGGAGGATATTTTTGAAATTTGTTCACTGGAATGCCAAGGATTAATAATCATCAAAGGTGCCTTCAAAAGCTTCAAGCAAACAACAGCTGAAACGATTTATGACGCACTATGCTGGGAATTTTGATTATTTTGGGTGTATGGCACAGGAGGCCCTCCTAGCCACTGTGCTGCTAGCATGAGAAGCGCAAATATCGGAAAGGGTAAGATTTCATTCTCTTTTACTGCAAGCAAACAAATTAACAAGTCACAGTAAAACTATATCTACAAACATGATTTACCATTCTTTGTAGTGTAGTAGAGAGCTGGGAAGTGAAAACCACAGTTTGATATCTTTATCCAGAACTCGCCGTGTGATCAGGAGCAAACGTGGGGGTCCATTTACTAGCAATGCGTAGAAAAAAGGCGCAGTAATGCACGTGGTTTTTTTTGTTTTTTTTTTTTAATGAACATTAAGGCAGCGCTTTTAATGTGTTCACTAAAAGGAGCCAGATCATTACTACTTAGCAAATTAAAAGCCGTTTTAATTGCAGCCAGTCAGGTGCACACTCTAGCAGCAGAAGTTATGCACCAGGCTGACTTCTTTCTGCCTATTCAAAGCACATAAAGGGACATTCACACCCCCAACACCCCCCCCCCCCCTTCAGTGACTAAGTGGTCCAATAATTCTCCCCTTTGAAACTCAATCCCCCAACCCGCAGCTGGCCCCCCTCCCCTCGAGAGCAGGGAAAAGGCTGCCTGTCCCCAGGTCTCCATCACCCCCCCTCATCTAGCCTACCGATACTATAGAAATGGTCCTTAGGGCAGGAGCAAGCACACATGCTCTGATACTCAAATTGGTGCCACCTAACTAAAGTTCTCCTTTGCCTCATGCACCTGCAGAGCAAAAAAAAAAAAAAAGAGTGAAAGGTCAGCCCAGTGCCATTTTGAGCATCGAAGCAAGCAGGGCAGGATCCCTTCCTAGGCAGATGTGTGGTGGACCAGGGGGGTTAAAGGGAGGACCTTGGGGTATCCAGCCCCTGATGTAAATTGGGAAGGGAATTCGGGGCAGGCAGCTCCTGGTGTACCCACCTCAATGAGTGTCCTTGAGTAGCCATTTCTGTGCTCTTCTGCGGGAGGACCAGCTATGGAGGGGAGGGGGGGGGGGGGGCAAGGGGAGTGAAAGGGAAAAAAGAGCCATTGGGCCACTGTAGGCCCATTTATCACTGGGGGGTGGAGAGGCAGGACAGATCACTAGGCTGCAAACAGCCTGTTGTTGCTACTCAGAGAGGGGATGTTGGAGCCAGGACACTAGCTGACCTGTTATCCTTCTGATGCCTCCTAAAATGTTAATGGCTCCTTTTAAAGGTGTCCTTAACCTTTAGCATTAGGTTACTGGGTTAACTCTGGCTCATTTACAGACAACCTAACGGGATTGCAAATGGTGGAGGAACGGGATGGGGGAGGGGCGGGGCAGGGAGTGTAGCAAAACAGCACTGAAATTCCACACTTCTCAGCTAGATGCCAAGCTAAGAAGAAAAAGAAAGAAAGAAAGAAAGAAAGAAAGAAGAGATTGTTCTGTAATTAACACAGAAACACATCAATGTGATGGCAGAAAAAAAAAAATCCACCACTCCCTGTTTATTCTGCCCATCCACACCAATGGCTCAGCAATCCCTAACCTTCCTTCAGAGATCCTCTGTGCTTGTCCTGTGCTTTCCTGAATTCAGATAAAGTCCTGGCCTCTACCATCTCCAACGGCAGTTTCTGAGCATCCACCACTCTCTCTCTGTAAGAAATATTTGTTTAGATTACCGAGTCTATCCCCTCTTTCCCCCTCATCTCTTAACCCCCCTTGTTCCTCTTTTCCAAGGCTTCATTGGTAGGGGGAAATGGCCTGCAACAGAGATCCCCCCACTTCTTTCCAGACTCAAGAGGCAGAAAGCAGGCGAGCTCTGCTCCATCACCTCCCCTCCAGGCCGCCAGCAGGAAAGAGGAAGAGAAAGGGAGGTGGAGTCTGGAGGAGACAGAGCAAAGCCACTCTGTGTCCTGAACCAGCCCCACCCCGTCTGTCCAAACAAAGGACGGACACAAAAAGGGGTTGGAGCAGCACAAATGTGAAACTTGTGTGCGGTAAGGAAAATCATCAAGGATTCCATCCTGGCCTTGAGGACTGGCGTCACTGCTCACGAGTTTCCAATTTGCGCTACTTCAGTCCCTTTTTGCGCCTGTCATCCAGGACTTCATTTCTGGTAGAATGACTCAGAACAGTTCTCTGCCGCATTTTGCTGGGATATGAGGAGTAGGAAGAGGGGTGGGCTGGAGATGGAGGACCAGGATTACCAGGGGAGCAGAAAGGAGGAAGAAGAGGAAGAGAGAAAGAGTTGCCCCCCCCCCCCCCCAAGTATCTCCAGCCTCTTCCTCTTTGCTCAGTGAGCCTCCATCCCCAGCCCGGGACTGAGCACCGGTGGGGACCGAGGGGATACAGGATCATTGGGATAAGGGGGTGGACGATGGTGCTCATGTGCGGGTGCATGTTTGGGAAGGAGAGAGTTACTACCCAACTCTGAACCTGCCCCTTACACAAAGGTCACGCCCAGCCGGAGCAAATCTCCTCCCCCACTCCCTAGTTCCACTGCCGTATTGCTACAAATTAAGCCCTGATCCTTTCCACTGGAAGAGGCTCACCTCTTGTGCACTGATACCTTGCAGATTTTTTAAAAATATCTATCAAGGCTCCTCTATCCCGCCTTTACTCTAACCTTAAATAAACATTAAAAAAAAAAACCAAACACAAAAACAAAATGGGGGCCTTTCTGCCACCCCACCCCCCTCAAAATGTTGCCAAGACCAGGGACTCCTCCAGCCCCCACTTACTCCTTCCACGGGGGTCCTGGTAAGTGAAAGGGGGCAGGATGGATGCCATTCGCCTTCTGTCCCTTGGCCATTGCTTGTAAATGGCATTAGCCGGCCCTGAGACCCGTACCATGGAGAGATTGACATGGCACTGATCTCGGGTCGGGCCTGCACCACGTTAAAGGGATGTCCGAAGGGGCAGAAGTTGCGTGGGCACCCCCCCTCCTGCCTCTTTCACTAACCAGGACTCCCACCCAAGGGGTAAATGGAGGCTGGCGCGGTGTCTGGCCCCGGCGGCTTTTTTCAGGAGGAGTTGGAGGGCCAGGCCTTGGCAACTCTTTCTGATAGGGTCAGAGGGGGCCTGGAGGGGCTTCAGGCCCCAGCGACTTTATTTTGGAGGGGGGGGTCAGAGGAGCCGGGCAAGTCCTGGACCCCTGCAGCTCTTTTGAGGGAAGCCTTGGGGAGGCTTCGAGAAGCCCTTGGGAGGGAGCCCTGGACCAGCAACAGAGGGTTGTTTTGGATTTGTATTTTTGATCGTGAAAGTGTTTTCAAAACGAAAAGGAAACCAATGAAATTTTGCTGGTTTTTATTTCGCACCATTTTGCAAACGAAACAGGAAACGTTATTGCAATTTCCTATTTCGTTTCAAATGAATGCATATCCCTAATGTTCAGATCTTTTAAGTCTGTCCCCATGTGCTTTATAACAAAGACCACTGCCCTCTGGAGCAACTTCATCCTGTTTAATACAGAAACCAGAATTCCTTTTTTTTCCTTTCGTGAAGAGGTGGGAAGGGAGTGAATAATTTTATTAAGATTAAACCAGGATTTTACTTAATCCAAATTAAAAGGGCACAATACCCAAGACAACTGTTATCATTTCAAGATAATGTAGCAGCTAAGCTTCGAAATTCTTTGTAGCTCTTACTCAAACGAGAGCACATTCTCCTGACCCAACAGAGCAGAAGAGAGTGGGATTAGGCACAACCACTGGATCTCTGAATTCTGTTTCTAAACTCAACAAGTCTTTGGACACCAACAAATGAACTTTCTAATCTACAGCTCAGAGACATGCATTCTCCTTATCTCCAACATTTTTTCATAACTGAGGGCATGTAGAGCAGGCATGCATTACTGTACTAGTATGACCCCACTCAGCACACTCAATGGGGCCAATTGATTAAATGCTGAAAACAGTGCATGCTAAATGTTTCCCTGATTGCTAATGGGCCAATATCCAGTTGGGTATCTACTTGCCTAATGGTGCTGGGAAGCTAGATTCCTGGGAGAGGGGGTGATAACGTCATTAGGCAGAGTGGCTTATTATAGCTGGCTATTTTAATTTCTCTGCCTCACGCTGAAAATCAGCTGATAAAGGCTTAGCATGGGTAAAGACGTGTGCAAAATTGGGCATGCACTTGCAGGATAAAAACGAGGGTGCAGGCAGATGTAAAATATGCAAATAAAATGATAATGAGCTCATTAGCTATTATCACCCTGTTCACTAAAGTCTATTAAATTTACCAGGACCCTTGGAGGAACTATTCATTTTGATCAGAGTAGAGGGAAGGTAGGATCTTAGGAATTCCCTAGAGAGTCGTTATTTATTTATTTATTTGCTGGTGTAGGGAATGAGGTGGTGGAGCAATCACCTTTGATTGGGAGATGAGGAATGAATCCCCCATATTAAATCAGCCCTTACACTGCTGGTGATTGAGATTATGCTTAGTGCTTGTGACATGCGGAGCGTTCACACAGAAAAAGGCCCATTCTTCCTCCACTGTGCGACTTTTAGCATGGGCGCACTCTGCATAGCATTATGTTCGTGAATCAGATGCTAAATGTATTTTATTGTGCATGCTAAAAAAATTAAGTGCCTCCACTATGTGCACCCTAGTGAATCAACCCGTGCTTTTAGAACTTTTTAAAAATTGTTCTTCCAGTTCCATTTCAAAATGTTTTATACACCGTTTCCATGCACAGCAGTCCGTTTCTTTGTCTATCCCAACCAAGACTTTTAACCCACCCTTCCTCCCTTAGGAGAACCAAATATTCTCGCCATACAACATAACTGGGAATGAAAGGAAGCGGGAATGGTCAGAAATATCGCTTTTGGCATGCAAGGTCGAGGTACAAATGTATAAACTCCAGAAAGAACTGCTTTTTGATGAGTGTAGAATTTTGCCATTGTGTTTCACTCTTCAGTTCAACCAGTCCATGATTGCTCTCCCTTCTTCAGGAGGAGGAAGAATTCCCAAGCCCTCTTCTAATGCCAGTGTTAACTTTTCCAGTAGGATGACCGATGGGAAAGTTAATGCAATTGAAACAAGTTATCAAGGGGCACGTAAAGCACAATGCTCTGCTGTTCTAGAACCTATGGAGACCCCAGAAAACACTTACAACCAAATAATTTAAAATTTGAAAACCTTTTCTTTTTTTTTTTTTTTTGACACTGCAGTTTCTTCCTGCTGCTTTGCACTTTCACCTCAGCCAGAACCAGGGCTGCAATCAGGCCCCAAGAGTCTTTGTCTTCAAATAACCAGACATACGTGGAAAAAGAAAGTCTGGATGCACAGATAGCGGCATGCTGGGCATGCTCAGTGTGCCAGCAAACGTTTCTAGAAACTTTGATAAAAGTTTGCCCTGCTGGGCTCCATCTGATGATGTCACCCATGTCCTTGGAGACATGAGAGAAAAGCCTTAGTAACTCAGGCCCTAAGTTTGTACCTGAGGCAATGGAAGGTGGAGTGACTTGGCCAAGGTCACAAGGAGTGTCAGCAGGATTTGAATCCTGGCTTCTCTAGTTTGCATCCTCTTGCTCTAGCCCACAAGGCTCCTCCCTCCCCCCTCCCCCAACACAATCTGGACTAGCAGGTGTCATCCTTAAGCAATGACCATGATTCCCTCCCCCATTCTGGGGATGTGTGAACGCTGTCTCTGCAGCATCCCCGGCCCCACCAGGGAATGCAAATCGGGAGCCAGTCGCATAGCAGTGCATTTAAGAGTACGGCACCCACAGGCAGAGGACCGTGGACGGGAGGATTTTGCCCCGGGGAAATCAAAGAGCGGTAGGAGTTGTCCCAGTTTGTGGGCGCCTTCAGTATTTGGCACCCAGGCACGTGCCTATGTTATGAATGCCTAAATCCGGTCCCGCTTAGCACTTGCCACCGGAATCAGCAGAACGGCCCGAAAACATACGTTTTAGTTTTCAGATGCTGTAGGTTTGCTAAAAAAAACCCCTTAATTATCACTCATCCTTAAATCTAGCATGCCAAACTTAATTCTGATCCATCAGCTATTATCTGCTGACTCCCATCTTTCTCAGAATGGAGGTCACAGGGACCCACAAATCAGGTGTGGCATGACTTTTTCCAAACTATACAGTCATCATTTAGAAACATATGCCTGTGGCAAACAATTCGAATCCAAAAACATGAAGACATTCGTTTTCTGAAGAGTAAAAAAGAAAAGCCTGCAATTTTAATGCATTAATCCATACTCTATGAGAGCTGCTTGTTTAATCACCACTTATGCCAGCCATCACAGTGACAGCCTTGGTAGGAAGCCACAAAGCACAAGTATCTGTGGTCTGTGTGTGCCTCCTGAGTCCCACCTATACACTGCTTCCAAACATCCTTAGCCACATTTGACCCAATGATCAGTAATCCAATCCAGGACACTCACTTGGCAGTCTGCAGCACTGTTTCTGGGCCATGCTTGATTTTTAAATATAGTCAAGCGGGGGTCCTAGTCTCAGAGGTACGGTGGATAGCATCAAAATTAAAAAAGTGGACCCAAAAAAAGATTAGTTTGCACAGTGATTGAATTTGGTGAATTCTGAACACTGTGCCAGTTTGCTCGGACGTTTTACTGCACACACATTAGCTTAGTCTAATTTGCAGCAATGTGAAAAATACAACCAACATGGCATTTTTTTGCTGCTGTACTATGCAGTATAGCAACATTGTAGATGTTGGCTGATTAAGACCATTGGTGCACTCACTCCCCAGTATTACAATTTACACCTGCACAAATTATTATAATACCTTTGCAAATATTTTCTACATATTTTACAGTAAACGTTTGCTGTATGCTATTAGCCACTGCCATTCCCTCTTTGACTTTGTTTCTTTGTAAACAGGATGAGTGCAGTGTATGCAGCCACATTTATTTTTATGCTCCCTTTTTTCCCATTTTAGTACATTTTCAGACTTTTCTATGTACTTTCTAGGTCTGTTGTTTGCTATGACCTGAAGTGTGGAAATCCATCGCCGAATGTACAAGAACCACCCCCACACCCAGCTGCAGCCCGTTCTCTAGCACTTACTCCATCATCCTCCCATGTTTTGGCTTTCGAATCTGGCCAGTCACACACACACAGCTAAAAGGGCGAATCTGTGCAGGCGGCCCCGCCTGCACAATCCAAATTTTTCTTTTTAAATAGGGCCCACGGTGCTTCCTTCTGTTTTGGGCTACCAGGAAACACTGCAGAAACGGTGCAGTCTTGAAAAATCCAGCTATGTTTTGCTAAAAGCAGAACATGACGACGCAATCTTTCCTCTCTCCGGGGGGTTGCAGCTTTGGGAAACTCCTGTAGGGATTTTGACTTTTACGGTGCAGTAGGCTTCTGTGAAAGGCCTTTTCACCTTTTCTCTAATGCACTGCAGTTTGCAGTCAGGCACATAAGCAGGGCTACAACCAACGCAGCTAACATATGCAGTGTAAACATGTACCAAGCCCTACCACTGTCCACAGCATAATTTTATGTCTGTAGATCTACACACACACACCACTCCCCCAGACAATATACTGAATTAATTCAGAAGGCACTTGAACTAAGACATATCGATTGGAGTTTTGAATAATTTGGGGTTGTTTTTTTTCCTTCCTTTGGATTTCTAAAGGGGCATACAGTTCGGTATGGTTCGCTCTTACAGTCGCTTGGCAAGCAGCCCAACAAAACACAAACTCCCACCCCCTGAAGTCTCCAGCTTTTCCATGACAACTTCAGTCATCAACAGGGCAAACAATTGCTTCAGCCCAGCCCCATGGCTCCCCCTTTAAGCCCAGCTAAGGATATCATTGCAGTCAGTCCCTGGGACCTGTGCTAATTATTGTCTATATGAAAGGAGACCAGGCTGAAGATCAAATTACTTTCTGCTTTCTTCTTTAAACGAGATCAAAGGGAAGGGGGAAAAAAAAACAACCCTTAATGCTTTTAGACGGGTAGTACCTTTTACTCACAAAAGACAGAATCATACATGTAAACTGAGGAAAGGAAACATGAAAAATCACTAGCGTTGAACTGACGAAGTCCTGCAGGCTCTCGATGTCATGGGCGGGGTGAGTTAACATTTGAGTGGTGGCAGTGGGATCCGACGGGCATGAGAAGCATCACAATTACCAGCATGAATGGAAGCATTATTGAGTAGAAATGAACAGTGTCCACTCTGCTTTAGGTTTTTTTGTTTGTTTTATTTTGGGCGGGGAAATTTCGTCGCTTAGTGTTTTAACCAGGCATGATTTATTAATTAAATAACGATAGCAGTCTTAAGAGAAGCTGGCATGTGGATATGGTCCCTGTCACTCAAAACAGGATCCCGATGCACTACCAGTGTTACAGCGCAAGAGATGCCTTCGGGGGTAACCTGTAAAACAACTTTCCGGGCTTAAAGGAGCAATGGGCCTCAGGTTCTGAACAGGCAAGTCAGAAAATGAACAGCATCAACCCTAACGAGTCTTAAAGTCAATCCGAGACCCAGGAGGTAAAACAAGTCACACAGGGCTGGGGAGCAGGGACTGAGGCCCAAGGATTGCCCGTCTCCCTACCCCTATTCTAATCACACAACTCTACATTTTTGGGACCGGTGTTACTTCTTCTTCATTTCAATTGAGCTTAATTCTCTGACTTGACTGGCATGACACCACTGAAGTAAAGGGCTCATAAAGTACCTTGTAGGCATGCTGTTGTATAGATTATTTAATTTTGAAAATTAATCATTTAAAAAAAAAAAAAAAAGAAAATGTGGAAAATCATTCTTTTTTTTTTTTCCCCCCCAAACCTGTGGTGTAACAAATTCCAAATTCAGACATAACCACAGCAAGCCAACAAATGATAATGCAATATGACAAGGACTTTGACAAAAGAGCAGATCAGTTACGATGTATATAACCTGTGTTATAAACTCATTATCTGCTTCTTGGCTTCTTTTTGGCTGCGATCCATCTGCACGGTCTGAGCTGCCAGCTGAGGAAAGTCCCTTCTGGGCCTTTTGGCTGACAGAGAGAACATGTGTGGGGAGGGTCACGTTAATGCCCTGTGATCTGACCCCACCAGAGTCATGACGACGTAGCAATGATTGCCAAAGCAGGAGGGTTAAATCGCCTGTTTAAAAAAAAGAAATTAAAGTCCTTGCTAAATTGTGCAGAATCCCGGTGACACAGGAACATTTCCACGGCTCCACCTCATGCAGAAAGTCATGGGAAATAAACTTTTATTTTTGTATGATTGCATTTCATTAGGAAAATATACAATTATTAAAAAAAACCAATAGCTACAGGATAACTTAGAGAGCCTCTCTTGAAGCAGACAACTGTCGCAAGAAACCATCAGATTTTGGCAGATGACAAAACTCATATCTTAGGTAAGAACAAACATCATTTAGAATCTGTTTTTGTTTTTCCAGTGAAGACAACATGTTCGCTAATGTTTAGCAGCCTCCTATGATATCTGTTGAATGTGAGATTTTCTGAGTCCAGCTTCTTAGAACTATGAATTAATGAAAGTTATCAAAGTGCAGCTCCCTCTTTATAGTAGTTAATGGGGAACCTAATTATCAGGCCCAGCACTGCTGACCTATACTCTCTGTTTTCTTGGTGCACAAAGGGACCTATGTGGTAAGCATTTTTCCCACTGACACAAAATGGGAAAAACCCTTTAGTATGCAGTATCTGGCCCATAATATTAGAAACATAGAAACATAGAAATGACGGCAGAAGAAGACCAAACGGCCCATCCAGTCTGCCCAGCAAGCTTCACATTTTTTTCTCATACTTATCTGTTTCTCTTAGCTCTTTGGTTCTATTTCTCTTCCACCCCCACCATTAATGTAGAGAGCAGTGATGGAGCTGCAACCAAGTGAAATATCAAGCTTGATTAGTTAGGGGTAGTAGGGGTAGTAACCGCCGCAATAAGCAAGCTACACCCATGTTTATTTGTTTTACCCAGACTGTGTTATTCAGCCCTTATTGGTTGTTTTTCTTCTCCCCTGCCGTTGAAGCAGGGAGCTATGCTGGATATGCGTGTAGTATCAGTTTTTCTTCTCCCCTGCCGTTGAAGCAGAGAGCTATGCTGGATATGCGTGAAGTATCAGTTTTTCTTCTCCCCTGCGGTTGAAGCAGGATATGCATTGAAAGTGAAGTATCAGGCTTATTTGGTTTGGGGTAGTAACCGCCGTAACAAGCCAGCTACTCCCCGCTTTGCGAGTGTGAATCCTTTTTTCTTCTCCCCTGCCGTTGAAGCAGAGAGCTATGCTGGATATGCGTGAAGTATCAGTTTTTCTTCTCCCCTGCCGTTGAAGCAGGGAGCTATGCTGGATATGCGTGAAGTATCAGTTTTTCTTCTCCCCTGCCGTTGAAGCAGAGAGCTATGCGTGAAGAATCAGTTTTTCTTCTCCCCTACCGTTGAAGCAGAGAGCTATGCTGGATATGCATTGAAAGTGAAGTATCAGGCTTATTTGGTTTGGGGTAGTAACCGCCGTAACAAGCCAGCTACTCCCCACTTTGTGAGTGCGAATCCTTTTTTCCACATTTCCTCTTGCTGTTGTAGCTTAGAGTGATGTTGGAGTCACAGTAACCATGTGTATGTTTATTGAATAAGGGTATTATCTCCAGGCAGTAGCCGTCATTCTGGCGAGCCACCCACTCTTTATTGACGGCCTCTTGATTTTATGGATCCACAGTGTTTATCCCACGCCCCTTTGAAGTCCTTCACAGTTCTGGTCTTCACCACTTCCTTCGGAAGGGCATTCCAGGCATCCACCACCCTCTCCGTGAAGAAATACTTCCTGACATTGGTTCTGAATCTTCCTCCCTGGAGCTTCAAATCGTGACCCCTGGTTCTGCTGATTTTTTTCCTATGGAAAAGGTTTGTCGTTGTCATTGGATCATTAAAACCTTTCAAGTATCTGAAAGTCTGTATCATATCACCTCTGCTCCTCCTTTCCTCCAGGGTGTACATATTTAGATTCTTCAATCTCTCCTCATAAGTCATTTGATGAAGACCTGCAATAAGTAGTCATTGGACCCTTATTGCTGCAAATGTTCTAATGAAGTGAGAATCTCAAAGCCATGAATTCTATAATTCACTTACAGGCCGATACAGTACAGTGCACTCCAGCGGAGCGCATTGTTAACCCGCGATTGGACGCACGTTTTCGACACGCTAGCTTTACACCTTATTCAGTAAGGGGTAATAGTGTCGAAAATGCGCATCCAACCCGCCGAACTTATGTTGATGGCCCTATTAGATATTCCTGCGTGATTCAGAAAGCAAAATGTGCAGCCAAGCCGCACATTTTACTTCCAGAAAGTTAATTTATCCAGGTACCGGGAAAGTGCACAGAAAAGCAGTAAAAACTGCTTTTCTGTGTACCCTCCGACTTAATATCATGGTGATATTAAGTCGGAGGTTCCAAAAGTTAAAAAAAGTTAAAAAAAAAAATTTGAAATCGGCCCGCGGTTTGAAAACCGGATGCTCAATTTTGCTGGCGTCCGGTTTCCGAACCCGTGGCTGTCAGCGAGTTTGAGAACCGACACCGGCAAAATTGAGCGTCGGCTGTCAAACCCGTTGACAGCCGCCGCTCCTGTCCAAAAAGAGGCACTAGGGATGCGCTAGTGTCCCTAGCGCCTCTTTTTGCCGCGGGCCCTCATTTGAATACAGAATCGTGCGCTCTCCCGCGACTTTTACTATATCGGCCTGTTAGGTAGGAGTGAACAGATAGCAAGAGGCCTTACTTACACGGGAGTGTAGTGTCACCTTACTAAATAACTATGGACTCTAGTGATAAAAGAAAGCACTGCTACTTACCTGTAATGGGGGTTATCCATAGACAGCAGGATAAAGCAGACAGGGCAGTGGATTATATCATCCGATGGTGTTGACATGGACCAGTTCTACTGAGCTCAGATTTAAAAAAAAAAAAAAAAAAATTTTCTGAGCATGCACAGGAGTTCCCATACGGCTGCTGCTTTGTGAGCCCCTCAGTCAATTCTAGAGCTTACAGCACAGGAGTCAACTCTCCAAGATGATGGCTGGGAATATGTGGCTGATTTATCCTGCTGTCTATGAAGAGCTCCTTTTACAGGTAAAGAACTACACTTTCTTCATCGACAACCAGGATGAGATCAGCCCTACTAGTGGAATCCAGAGCAGAGGGTTGTCACAGTAATTGTATATCTCATTTCATGGACAACCCAAGTCCCACTAGGAGAAGAGGGTTGAGCGCTTAGTTGAGAATGTTTCCTAGAACTGATTGTCCAAAACACTCTCTCTTAAACAGTGGCATACCGAAGGGGAGGGCGGAGGGGGGGGACAATGTCTCCGGGTGCAGGGCCATAGAGAGGCGCTGAGGCCAACAGGGAGGCCCTTGTGGCCACTGGTAGACCTCATCCCACCAGTGGCTGAGCTGGGAAGCGTACTGTGTGCCGGCCGTGCACAGCAGGAAAATCGGCGGGACCGTGGTGGAGCTCATCCCACCATGGCCCAAACAAAAAGGTCACGACCAAACCTCCAAGTGCTCTTCTTCCTTCCTGCCTGCACAGCCCCAGAAGAAAAACATTGCTGGAGCCACGCGGGCAGCAAGGAGGAGGAGCATCGGCCGCCTGCAGAAGAAAAGCTGTGTTTGTGGCAGGACTGCTCTGGATCCCACCTCGTGGCGACCCAAGAAGAGGAGGCCTGGTAGCAGGGCCATTGCGGATCCCACTTTGCAGCGGCCCGAGATGATCAGGGCCGCCGCAGAGCCCAGGCCCAGAAGCGAGAGAGAGGCTGAGGCCCTGTGTGTGTGTATGAGAGTGAGTTGAGAGATTGTGTGTGTGTGAGAGAGAATTCAGAGACTGTGTGTGGGAGTGAGAGCCTGAATGTTTGGAGAGACAGCATTTGAGAGCCTCTGGGTGTGTGAGAGATGGCATGTGAGAGTGAGAGAACCTGTGTGTGTTTTAAAGTGAGAGAGTCTGTGTGTGTGAGTGAGAAATGTGTGTGTGGGGGGGAGGGACAGCCTGTAAATGTGAGAGCCTGTGCCTATGTGTATGAAAGACAGCATATGAGAATGAGAGCCTGTGTGTGTGTGTGTGTGAGAGACAGCATATTTGAATGAGAGCCTGAGTATGTGTGTAAGAAGATCATTTTAGGCAGCTTGTATAAAGGCATTACACTATCATGTCATTCCTGAGTCTTCATGGCAGCAATGAGCTGATAAAGAGCTAAGATGGCCCCAGGGAACATCTGGTTTCTCTTAATACCTGGGAAGATCAAATACTAAAGACTAGTACTGATACCAATGCGCTGATAATGAGTTAAGATATTTGGTGTCTCTTAAAAAATGGGAGGTCAAAGACTAATACTGAAATACCTTCCTCGATGAAGTACAAATTGAAACACCTAACGCGCAGTCACTGGATTAGAGAAAATAAGATATATAAATCTGTGTGCAACAGTGAGCCATTGAATGAGCCATGAACAAGAGAGTGAACAGCTTTAAGTGGAGTTCCCAGCACCGACAGTCCTTAGTTTTCGAGAAGTCATAATTCTATAGCAGGGAGAACCTCTGAGGAGAGTTTTCTTTGTATAATACTTTTTCTTTATTCTTATGATTGCAGTCTTGATTAATCTTGGTAATGCCTACTGTAATGCATGTTTGTATTGATATTCATTATGATATTGTTTCTCTTTGCTGATTTCACACCATATATTTTACAACATTTAGTAAACTAAGTTTTGCTTTACCAGTTTGTGTGTAGAGTGTTATATGCCATAATATAAAATATGCCCCCATATGGCCACCATGCAGTGTGTGTATGAGAGAGAAAGCATGTGAGAATGAGAACCTGAGTGTGTATTTGAGGGAAGAAGGGAAGAAGACAGATGGAGAGAGAAGAAACAGAAAAAAAAAAAAGAGATCCTGTAAAAGGAATTGACAAAAGACCAAGAAAGGGAAAGTGGAAAAAAAGCCTGTGACTACAACCAATTTGAAAACTAAGATCAAACAGAAGAGGTTAAAAAAAATATCATTTTTGAATTTTTAATGATTGGCATATGTTATCTTTGGGAATGTGCACGAGCAGCACTTTCACTATGCCGCTCTCACGATGCATGAGATCAGCATGGAAGAATTGGAAGCCTCGCAAATTTTTAATGCCACAGGATCTGCACACAAGAGGCAGTAGAAGGGGCTTCAGTGCCAGTGGCAGTGATCAGCGCCTCCCCAACAGCCACGCGGCAGCAGTGACAGCGATAGCAGAGGAACAAGAGAGGCTGGCAAAAGAAAGCTAGGGAGGGTCTGCCTTCAAAGTGTGCATATGGGAGTCTTCCTGGCGGTGAGTGTGTGTGTGTATGTGAATGAATGGGTGCCTGCCTGAGGGTGTGTCTGTGTATCAGAATGAATGGGTGCCTGCCTGAGAGTGTGTATATGTGTGTGAGAATGAATGTGTGCATGCCTGGAGGGTGGGGGGCAGCGGTATGAGAATGAATGGGAGCTTGCCTGGGGTGTGTGTGTATATGACTTGGAGCTTGCCTGTGTGTGGGTGTGTGTGTGTGTGTGTGTGTGTGTGTGTGTGTATGTGAGGGAGCCAGTGAAAGTGAAAGCATGTGTGTATGAGAGAATCTGAGGGAGTAAGAGCTTGTGTGTGGGGGTGAGGAGAGAGAGGGTCTTAGAGTCTGAGAATGTGTCTGTGAGAGAGAGAGAGAGAGAGAGGTTGTGGGTGTGTATAACAGCATGTATGTGTGTGTGTCTATGTGACAGTGTATGTGTGAGAGAGAATGGACATGCAAGTATGTGTGACAGAGAGGGTAAAGTCTGTGCACCCCCCCCCAACCCATTAATCCTCAACAATCTCAGGGTGACTGGAAATCAAGAACTCCCATATATAGACAGCAGGGGCTTTTTTAAAATCCTTATTAGTTTTAATTATTGGATGTTATTTGATATGTGTGCTGTTTTGAAATATTTTATTGGTGCTTGGGAAATTTTTTTTAAATGTATATGATTTTAATTAATAGAAATTTTTCTATTTATCAGTAGTTTTAAAATATTATTTTATTAGTATGGTTTTACTATTATAATTGATGCTTTATGTTTCTTGATTTTATTTGTTTTATGAGGCATGGTGGTTCTGTTTTTCCATTGTTACACACAGTGTCTTGCTTCTTGGGGTTTCTATTTCAGTTTTTGTCTAATTTTTTATCCTTTATTCTGTATTTGATGAGGGTCTGTCTCTGCTCTGTGTGTGTGACCAAGGTGAGACATTCTGCTAACATGTAGTGTCTGTGTAGGGATCTATAGCAATCGGGTTTGTTTCGTTTCCCCAGTAGGTGGTATATTGTTATCCTAGGACCCAGTGTAATATTTACCTGTGCCTTTTCACAGGTAGGGTTATTGTTGTTTGAGTCCTTGGTGTTACTACTGTTACATTGTGATAGGTTTGCTGTATACATTTTGAGTATTTTTTTTCAGAGATTTGTGTTAGTTTACATCATGTCTGGCAGTGGAAGGTGTTTGTGCTGCTATTACAGTGAGGTGACACCAGAATTTGAAAATATTTTTGTATGATGAGCTGTAAGGGAAACATCCAAGCTCCATTGTTGGGGGAATTTCAGTGGATGCACAGTGAGTTACTGAACAGGAGGTGCGGATTTATATTGACAGTCTGTCCCTTCCTTTATATATTCCAGACTTCACTCTCATAGCCACACAGAATTAATTGAATGAGGCTATCAAATCATTTTAATAGTAGTTTTACTAGAAGTGTGAAACTAGCCAGATTTTTAAAATTATGCAGAAGACCCTTTGGACTTTCTTATTGAGACTTTTTTTTATAGTCAATTTTAAAGCAGGGGGCCATGTTTTGGAGGTGGGTGTGATATGAGGAAATGTCATTTTGGCTCCCCCCCCCCCTAAATTCTTCTGTCTAAAGAAGCCACTGATTTTCTGTGACCTTAAGCGTTAGTACAAGAAGGATGGGGAGGTCGCACTGGAGAGGCACACACATGCATCGGCCCCCGGGCGCCAGAGACCCTCGGTATGCCATTGCTCTTCAGAACATGCTGTCCAGACAGTAGAGGAGCATGCAGGTGTGAACAAAAGACACGGTAGCAGCTTTGCACATTTCAATGGAGGCAGACCTCAGATGAGCCACCGAGGTTGCCATCGCTCTTATTTGATGCACTTTGACAGCATCTCCCAGCTGTAAATCAGCTAGTTTGTAACAGTGAGTAATACAGTCCACTAGCCAACTGGCTTTGGGCTACTGTCATACCCAATCTGTTGAGGTTAAAGGAGAGGAACAATTGAGCTAACTAAAGATGAGGTTTAGTTCTCTGTATGTAGGGCTTTTTTTTTTTTTAAACAGTCTAAGGCGTGAAGAGACTGCTCTCCTTTGTGTGCATGCAGCTTTGGAAAAAAACATGAGCAGAACTAAAGCTTGGCTGATGTGAAACACAGAGACCATGTTAGATAAAAAATTTAGGGCAAGTGTGAGGAACAACTTTGTTCTTTACTTTGTTCTTTACACTTGTATCCCACTTTATTGGTCTTGCAGGACCACCCAAAGGGGCTTACAACATTAAAAATAGTTACAATAAATAAAATACAACATATGTGTAACCCCTGGGTAGGATGGATCCCTTAGATTGGACCCATAGGAAGAGAGATGGACCCTGTCTGCTCTCAGTTCTCTCAGTATCTACATGAATAACATTAACAACTCTGTTGTGAAAGGACTGAGGAGGGGGAGAGTACAAGATGAGAGCCTGCAGCTCTTCATGCAGAGGTCACTGCTATGAGTAATAGCACCTTCAACGTGAGGAACTTAAATTCCACTTCGTCAAAAGGCTCAAAATTTGGTTCCATGAGCTGCTCTAGCATCACACTGAGATCTCATAGTATTGGTACTTTCATGACTAGAGGCTTGATGAACCAAAGCACCTTCATAAATTTGGATACTAGAGGGAGGAGAGAAAAGGAATTCCCTTCAATCTGCCAATGATAGGAAGAATTTGCACTCGGATGCATCTTGACTGATGAAATGCTGAGACCCAATGAAAAAAGGAGACATAAGTACTAAAGCAAGAATCCAGGACCACAGTTGAAGGGGATCAAATCTATGGCCATCACACCACACTGAGAATCTCTGCCACTTGAATCTATACGACCTCCTGGAAGAGATCAGGATGTCTTCTAACTCCCTGGATAAGAGGGATGACACTATCTTGTGCTCAACATCCACGCCATGAAAGCCAGGGACAGAAAATTCAGGTGGCAGAACCTCCCTTCCTCTTCAGAGATGAAGGATGGAGAGCTCCCTATTAATAATGAAGCCTTGACAGACACTGATGAATGTAGGGGTATCAGAGCTGATAGCCTGGCCCTTTCCTGTTGTAGCTTCTGGAATATCCTGGAAGCAAGCTGAACTGGAGGGTAGGTATACAACAGATCTTCACTCCAGTCTAGTGTAAATGCTTTGGGAGTTAACCTGTACTTGCTCAGTTTCATGGAGATACATTGTCTAAGCTTGAGATTGTCTTTTGGCATGAAGAAATTCACTTCTGGAGTGTGCTAGAGTGGAATATTTCATTGCTATCCCCTGGTCCAGAGACCATTTGTGTGGCTGTAGGAATCTGCTGAGTCTATCTGTGAGATGTTTTTAATGACCTGTAGATACATTGCTTGCCAGGGCATCTGATGGCGGCAGATCCATATTCTCAGGGTTTCTTTGCAGAGGGCATATAAGCCCATGGCCCCCTGTTTGTTCACACATAACATGGCTATCTGACTGTTGATTTGCACTATAATTCTTTTGCCTGACAGCAGATAGGCAATGGCAGTACATGTACTGCTGGTACACTGAAATTAATCCACTCAGCATGGACCCCTGGAAGACTTTTCTTCATATTAAGTCCAGTGTGTTCTTGTTCTTTCCTGGTGATGTTGAGGAATGCTCCATGGATCACTGGACTCCACTACCACGGAATGGTGGGAGAGATGGACTATACTGAACCTTGGGCAAGGTTGGACTTTGTACTTGAGATCCAGCTTCCAAGTCACCGGAGAGCAGGAAATGAGATTTTGTCACATCCTGAGCTTGAACTCCGTCAGGAGCCTATGAATCAGCATCAAAATGGACTCTGCAAGAGACATGCTGTACCGCAATAGTCTGAAAACATCTGCCCTCGGATCTTCCACCTTCTTGAAGTTGATGGACAGAGCTCCAGGAACCTTGGCTAAATCAGATCCTCTGGTGGATATGTGTCCCTGAGTAGACCTGGTGGAGGGTCGGATGGCATTCCTGTAGATACTCCACAGTCCAAACACTGGGAGACACCTCCCCCATGATTTTGAAGAAAGAGATAGGAATTGGGGGAGGGGGGAATATGTTTTGGTCTTCCAAAGGAAAGAAGATGAGAACCTCACTGAATCTGATGGACAGGATATCTCCAATGTTCTGGTCTCCCTGGGGAGGGGATAATTTCTGAAGGGATGTATGGTGGAGTGCCTTGAGGCCCCTCATCTCTTCATAGGGGGTCATATTTTCCGCCATATGTCAACATCAGTTCTGCTCTTTCTTTTTTTTTCATGCAGGATCACATCCCTGAACTCCATAAACTGCTTCTTAGTTGGAGAAGAGACTGTTTGAGCTGAGCTTGGGTGGGAGGTGACAGTTTTGGACATGAGCACTAGTAGATAGATACTGGCTTGTATTGATCCGAGGACTAGGATTTATTTTGGCATTGACACTGCTGATGCCAAGGAGGGATCTCTTCCCAGGGATGGGCTTGGTGCTGAGATGCTCAGCGCTGAAGCGCTCCATGCCAATAACAGAAAATGGATTGCGTGTTCTATCTTCATTGCCAATGGACCCTGTGCCAATTTGTCATGTGCTGAATGGAGTTTCACCATTGTTTATGTGCCATTCCAGGCACCATGATCTAACATATGTGCTTCCATGCACACCCTTCTCTTGCTCATCCATGGAGGCACTGGACAACCAAAGCACAAACAGGGAGGGAACCTTCCTAGCCTTGCCCTGCAGGGCATTCTGGGAGGCCAGAGGGGCAGATTTCTCCTTCTCATGCCTCAAGGTAATAACCCCCTTCCTTCACCAAGCCTCTCTGGATAAGGCCCTACTCCTGGAGTTGGAGTAGCTTCATTGGGCTTCTCTCCACCTGGGCATCAAGGCCTTGCTCAGCTCTGGAGACCTACCAGGAAGGCACAAGGCCTCCATCTTGTACTGTCTGTAGCACTGGCTTTGGGCAACATCTTGCACACTGCAGGCAGCTGAGAACGCTGTAGTCTGGTCCCAGGCATTGATAGCACACCTCATTCAAACTGGTGATGGACATTTTCCACCTGCACTGTCAGGTTTTAATTCTAACTGCCAGGGTCTGGCCTGCTCGAACTTTTTTTTTTTTGTAAGGCGCTGCTATGAGATGGCAGCAGGAAAAATAATAAAGGGCAGGCTAACTCGGGGGTTTTAGCTAGAGGGTTACAAGATAGAATTTGAAACATTTTTGAGAGGTAAAGGTCCATGTCTGTGCAAGAGCTCAGATGAAAAGACTGAGGCTTACAAGGCGGCAGCAGCAGCCATGAGAAAACTCCTGTGATTGTGTGAAAAAAGGTTTTGTATTTTTTTCGAGCTCTGGAAAGTTTGTCTGTCAGATGATGTCACCCACTGGTATGGCTGATTTCAACCTGCCTGACAGGATAAAGGTAATGGGAATAATTTTATAACCACCTACATAAATCTAAGGGCTGTTATACACCTAACTTATATCAATTTTCTAAGTGAACTTATGTACCTTAGTTCATTTTGAAATCATCCCATGAAGACTACCTGTGCCAAGTTACACTTGCGACTTTATACAAGGAATATTTTCAGGGAAATTTACGTCCACACTTCTCAAAATTGAAAGCCATGCCCATAAATGCAATCTCCCCTCCCTTCCCCAGGTATATGTGTGTAATTTTATATTCACATCAGCCTGGCAATTTTAGAAAAGGCCATTGCTGTGGGTAAGGCATGGTTTTTATTCTTCTTTTGAGCATGTTTTTGTTCTTCTGGGTACTGTTATGACAGACTAAATCTTAAAAGTCCAGACAGGAAGCAGCCGTAATTGAATGTCGCTTGTGTAAATTAGGGCGGGCTCCAGAGAGACGCTGCAATGAGAGCTTGTTGTGCTCTACCAAGAGTCAGATATACTAAATATTGTTTCCATCGATACAAAATCGAAAAAACCCTTTAGTGCATCTGACCCTAAATGTATCGTACAGGCCTAAGCTCACAGATTATCTACAACAAACAAGGCATTTGAGAGACACTTTCAGATTGATATGGTTGCAGACGACAGAGCATGCAATCCTAGAGCATATGGAAAGACGTTACATGACACGGATGGGAACATTTTATTATTACAGAAGACACGCAAATGATGATAAGAACATTTGGAATCCATATGTCCTCCAAGTGAAATCCGAGATGCATTCTCTCCATGGAAAGGTCAAAGTGATAATGCACAAAGTTGAAAAGATGTTGCTGTGTCGTCTCAAAGCTTCTGCATGCTCCACCTGCCTATGAAGGAAGGACTCTTGTCTGCCTATGTTCCATGACTGCCTACATCTGTATATTCTGAACATTTTTTTCCTGCTATCCTGAATCTTCCAGATACTTTACCTCCAATTTCAACATGTTTAACACCAACAGTCTAAAGTTTTACATAACTCTTACAGCTGGCTTTCTGATCTCTTGCTGGTTATCCATCTATGTACATCACACATTCTGCACTCTGTTTTGTTGCAGAAGCCAAGCACTTGATGTATGTCTGTCTATTCCAATTAATGCTGTTACCTAATTAGAAATAATGCCTCTTTCCTTCTGTTGCCACCTTACATTTCTCGATATATATGAAGTACTTTCAATGCTAATCCGACCTGCCTTGAGAAGAGGTATCATATCTACAAAAAGAATCAGATGTCTTTGACATTTGTTATACAACTGATACTTGAAACAGATTTGCTGATGAAATCAGAACATGTATGTGTCAGGATTAGTGATATTTGGATATGCCTGTGTGCGCAATTTTATCTGTTTTTGATGGAACGCATTGGTGTGACTTCATGCTAAAGAGTTAATAATTAGTGTCATTTGATCTATTCTTGGTGTAGAAGGAAGCATGTACTACATAATACACTTTACCATGATATCACTTAACTCGATGCTGTCAAAATGTTTTTGAAACAATCTTTTGACATTTTTTTTAATAAGCCTATTAATACATTATTTTGATTTTAAGAACCTTATATGCTGTCACTTGACTGAGAATGTGCATCCCAGACCTACCCTGAGCACTGGTTTGGAAAGGCGAATGATTAAATCTAAATCCAAATTTTCCAAATTCTGTTTAATGATCTGTAAATTTATTAGGCAAGTGCAAAAAAGTGCAACTACACCAGGACCCCACAGTGGGCCTAAATATAGCCCTGTAGCCTGAGCTGGTGGCAGGATGAGGAGCCGGGCCAGAAACCAGTTCTCTCCCAAAGCAGGGGAGACTGCTGAAACCATCTGTGGGCTCTGCAGCTAGAAAGCATGCGGCGGCAGATTTTCAGTGATGCTGGGACCTATGAAGAGCCTTGCATTTCATTACTCCACTTGGCCCTACTTCAACCTACAGATTAATCTGTCTATATCTTCTTTTGGAGTAGCCTAGTGCAGGGGTTCCCCATCCCAGGGGGTCCACCAGAAGGGGGATGCAAGAAAGTTTAAGCTGGGGAGGAAAAGAGCAGGCTGCAGCCACCTGGGATTTAGTTGAGCTGCTGCTTCAGGGCTGAAGATTGAGAGTGGGCCCTACTGCTGCCCTGGAAACTTTACCCCGCATTGCTGCAGACCAAAAGGAGGAGGAGCGACAGAGAGGGATCATTTGCATCCATTAGGAGCCTCAAATTGCACTGCCGCCTAGCCAGTGGAAGTGGAGAAGAGAGGGACCGACTGCAGTCCTCACGAGTCAAACCCCGCTGGAGCACTTCGTGAGGCTGTGGGGAAGGGCCATTTGTGGCTGCCAGAACCTTCAGCAGCCGCTACTGCACGCTGAGGAAAGCAGGAGAGAGAGCAGGATGGTCACAGCAGCGAGAAGCATTTCCTGCTACTGCCTCGTGCTCTACTAGACTGACAGAAAGGAGAGAAGAGCTGCACTAAAAAAAAAGTGAAGAGAACGACCGAGAGGAAGGAGGAAACGGGACTGAGGTTAATAGCATGGGAGGAAAGTCAGAGAGGAGAAGGAATGAGACAGGAATGAAGGAAGATAAAGAGAGAGACAGGAAGCTAGGATGGACCTGGTTAAGGGGAATAAGAGTAGAGTGCAGCGTTATCAGGGAAGAGAGGACCCGCAGGAATTCTACTGAACTAGAGGTAGAGGGATGAAGAGGATGGTCCAGGAAGGAAGAAAGGAGAGATGACCACCAGAGATCAAGAAGGAGACAGTAGCCAGCTGTTGATATGACGGTAAACACAAAAGCTATTTGGAGGGACACACAGACAGACATGGAGATCTCAGAAGCCTTGTCCCCTTTGAAAAGCTTTTTCTAAAAATCTAAATTATTTTGAGACTCATTTTCTGCAAGTGTTTGTAAGAATAATAAAAGAAAATAAAGAATAAAAGAAAATCAAGCTAAAACTGAGTCAATTTTCATGGAAGGTACGTTTCAAAAACTGTTTGCTCACGTAAAAGGCTTTTTGAAAATTGCTATAGCATACATAGTGTTGCCCGTGGGAGTGAAGGAGCAGGATTAGGTTGGGGGAGGGAAAGTCAATGCAGGGGTTTAATTTTGAAACCCTTGTGCAAATTTTCATGCGTGTACTTTGCACCTGCTTCAAAGCTTTCCCCGAGTTTACAAAAGGAAACTCTGGGGGCTGTTAGGACCGCTGGCCGCGGCGGCCCGCATCCGGGGCCGGGTGTCATGGCCACTGGCCGCAACCAGATTCGGGCCGGCGGCCGCGGCAATTCTAAATCTTACCCGAGGCGTCGGGCTTGACAGAGGCTCCTGCTGTGGCAGGCAGCCTTCTCCTTTGCCTTCTTCGCGGCTGCTGCCGCTGCCAAGCCACATGGTTCCTCTTGGCCGGGCTGACTCCTCCCCCTCTGCTAGGAGCCGCGCGCACGGCTGAAGAGAAAATTTACAGGAGCCATGACAGGAAATTGTCATGGCTCCCCCCTGGACTCCTCCCTCTAGTTCCTGTATTTAAGGCAAGGTCTGATACTCAGACCTTGCCTTGGTAATGAGGCTCTGTGCTTGGTTCCTGTGTTCCGTGTTCCTGGATTTGCTCTGTTCTTCGTCCCGCTTCTGCTCCTCCACTCCGTTGTATTGATTCTTTGGCTTCTGACCTTCGGACCGGCTGTGGTGATTCTCTGGCGTTGACTTCGGATTGGCTTCAGACCCTTCTCATGTGTTGCTCCTGGACTGGCTTCGGACCACTGTCCCATCTGTTCCTGGACTGACTCTCAACCTCTCTTTGGACTTTGACCCTTGGACCGGCTCTCAACCTCTCTTTGGACTTCGACCCCTGGACCGGCTTAGGACTATCCTTCAACTTCTACTCCCGGACTGATTACGACTTGCTGGAGGCGCCAGCCGTCTGGAACCTACGATCTGCAGGAGGCGCCTGCATCCAGATTATCTTCAGTCTCCAGGGAGTCTCCTAAGTCCCAGCGGCCAGGTCCCTACGGGCTCCTCCTGGGGGGATCACGAGCTTCCAGGGTGAAGCCATCATTCAACGTCTACGTCATCAGGCCTTGCCATCCGACGGTAGAGACCGAAGAGGGTTGACTCCCTTTTTGGTAGTGCTGACTACCTCGGAACAGGGGTCCACTTTCTGATTCATAACAGGGGGCAATATCCCTTTGAACATTAAATTGCAGGTCTGCAGGTACCGGTGCTGATTTTCTACCAGATTGCACTAAGTTGCCAACCTTTTGGGATTTGCTTCCTTTTCCCCATTGCAGCTGGAGTGGGAGGTATAGGCTAATTGTTAAATAGCTTAAGAAACTGCCCTCCCCATTTATTCAGTTTAGATTGCTAAGCATTATTTAATATTAAGTTTTATACCTTATGGATGATTTTGGAGTGCATATCATTATTATTCTTTTTTTTTTTTATGGTAATACAAAAATTAAAGAGGAGCATGAGAGGGTCTGCAAAGCTTTTTCAGGCTGAAAAGGAGTCCGTGTTACACGAAAGGTTGGGAACCCCTGGCCTAGTGGTTACAGCAGCAAACCAAGGAAGCCAAGGGTCAAATTCTACTGACACTGCCTGTGATCTTCGGCAATTCACCTCACCCTCCCCATTGCCTCAAGTACAAACCTAAGGGCCTATTTACTAAAGGTTTTCTCCTATTTTGTGTCTACGGGAAAAAATTCTTAGGACAGTAACTTTAATACTGGCACGCAGGCACACATGTACACACACATACGCCGGCTTGCACCAAAGGACACGGCCATATTATAACATACATGCATATATGCACGCATGGTATAAAATAGGCCGTACGTGCGCATATGCGTGCAAATGCCTTCTCTACCACGAGAGTGGGGGGATTTTAGTAGACACACGTCGATTCAATTACCAGTTTCCCCAGTTTGTTCCCAGTTCGCCCAAGTAAGAGATAGGACTTCCTAACCCCTCTAGTTAAATAGCTTCCCTTTCACCCTTTTTGCGCCACCCCTTAAAACCCTGCTGACCAGCCTAGAATGTTTTTATTTATTTCTTACACACCATCCATAGCAGTAGTAATGTTGCGTGGCAGGGGACCCCGGCGTGTGCTTGTGTGTATAAATGTTTACGCACACATTTCATGTCAAAGTCCCAGAACGCCCATGTCCCGCCCATTCCCCGCCCCTTTTTTGAAACCTCTTATTTGTGCACGTGCCAGGAGATACACGCGTATTCAGGCGCCTTTTAAAATCTACACGGTGTGTGCCGGCCAGACATACTTGCATATCTCCTGGTTTTGGCGCACAACGGGCTTTTCAAATTCATTCTTTAATAAATATAGGGCCCTTAGCTTGTAATCTCTCCGGGGAGAGGGAAATACTTATGGTACCTGCATGTAATCCATTTTGAAGTGACTGGCTAGTCACAAAAAGTGGACTACATAAACCAAAATTTAAACATCTCTCTGCCAGTCTGACTTCATCTCTGAAAGAAAGAACATGATAGTGCTCAACTAATGGGAAAACAAGCCAGGAAAGTTCAAACTAAATACTAAAAAGTATTCTAAACATGCTCACAGAGAAAACTGTCTGCAGTTAGTCTAGTTAAATGGGTGACGCGGCGAATAATAGATATTAAATAAATAAATTAAAAGGTATTAATGATCATTTTCATGAGTTGATTAATGGTAGATTCTATTATAAAAAAATGTTTTTGTAGCAAAGAATAGTACTCAAAAGGGCATTTTAACAGAGGTTCTGAGATGTACATTTGACAGATTCTTGCTATCTAAAAAAATCCTATTGAGTAAATTATTAAGGCTGTGCATGGAAAAAAAATTCTTTTCATTTCAGTTTTTATTTCGTTGCATATTTAATTCATTTCAATTTGTTCATTTTTTGTTTCATGGATTTTGTTTATAACGTTTCAATGGTGGAAGCAATTTTCCTGGCAGCTCTATCAACTTAATCCTCCCCATGAAGCTCAATCAAACCCCTTTAAAATGCCAGTAGCTCAATTATCCTCCCTTTCTCACAGTCTCCGATCCACCCTCTCCCATGAGCAGAAGGGAATATCCTTACTTCCTCCTGCTCTGGTTGCTAATGACACCACCTCGCACTGGTTGCAATGATGCCAGTAGGTTGCACTATAGCAACCAGCAGGGAAGCAAGGCTACATCCTAACAAGCAGAGCAGGAACAAGAAGGACGGAATGAATTGCTTCTTCTGCTATGGGAGTTGGGTGACTCATGGAAGAGATCAGAGGCTTCCAGGGTGTGCATAGATGGATGGGAGGAGAGTGTTCCTCGACATGAAACAACATAAAACACTTTTTTTTTTTGTGCCATTTCAGGTAGATAATGAAAGAGATCTTGTTGCGTTTTCCACTTTAGTTTTCAACAATTGCACATCCCTTGCGAGCGGTGGAATCAGGGAAGGCGAGGCATGCATGGCTGGGAAAGCTTTAGGTGATATGATTACCCACATGGCCTAGGCTTTCACCACAGTGGGTGTAGGGTTTCCTGAATCAGATGGAAATGCCTAAGGCTCCACATAGGCCTAATTTTTTATTTCCTGTTTATGGATGCTATAATCTGTAGCTAGAAATGTTAATTTTAATATTACAAAAGCCTAAAAAGTATTAAACAATCTTTGAAATTTATATATGAAAAAGATGAGAATTGTGGCAGGATTAGTGGCAATTTATGATTCTTGCTATATTTTTTTGTGATTACTTTCCCAAACCCCTTCCTTTCATCTTCTCCCCTTTTTGAACAATCATATCCAACTATAACCCTGTTCCCTTATTGGTATTTAAATTTCTCAAGGAAACTCTGTAAAAGTTTGCAACCTGATTGCCCACCCATTTTTGATCCAATCATGAGCAAAATAAATTACAACTACTAATCTCACTCCTATAGTGCTACTCAATATACCTAACGCTGAACAAAAACACATAAGAGGCAGTCCCTGCTCTGTACAGCTTACAATCTAATCAAGACAAACATATTTGGCAAAATTGGGAATTTCATTTATTATGAAAATAGTTAAAATCAATAAGGCTGTGAAAAGGATAATCAGGAGTTAATGGTTAAAAGCAGCCTCAAAAAGATGGCTTTTTAAATTGAATTTGAATAAGGCCAAGGAAAGAGCATGATGCACCAATTTGAGAAGTCTGATCCAGACATACAGTACAGCAAGATGGAAAGCACAGAGATGGTGGTACATAGATAAGAATGGCTTGCCAGATGAGTGGAGTTAATGAGGAGATGTGTATTATGAGAGTAGAAAGGAAAGTTAATGAGGAGCTGCAGAGTTAAGGCTCTTATAGGTAAGAGCAGCTTAAATTATATGCGGAAATGGATACAGAGCCAATGTAGTGACTTGAGAAGAGAGAGAGAGGCTACAGTATATTGGTATAGCAACGTTAGTGAAAGATAAGTCATGCAGACTATATGTAAGCCTCCCAAGGTTCTACCACTTGTGTAACTGTAATTAGTTATCTAATTCCTCCCCCCTGATTTTCCAGTTCCCAGTTGTATTCCCCTATTTTATTGTAACTTTTTTCTCCTTCTAGTTATTGTTTAATGTGGACTGTTATTGTTAAGATCTATGTTCCCTGTAAACCAATTTGATTTGATTTGTATCACGAAAGTCAGTATTAAAAAAAGCTTTAAATAAATACATAAATAAATAAATGCAGGGGAATTTTGGATAGATTGTACTTGATAGAGATGGTTTGCTGAGAGTCCTGTGAGGGGCAGGATGCAGTAGTCTAAGTGGGAGGTGATGAGAGAGTAGATAAGGGTTCTGGTAGTGTGTTCAGAAAGGGAGTGATGAATTTTGGTGAAGTTATAGAGAAATAAATGACATTTTATCAGTGTTCTGGATATATGTAGAGAGGAAGAGAGATGAGTCAAAGATGACTCTAAGTTTATGGGGCTGAGAGGACTGGGAAGATGACACTGTTATCTGCAGACATAGAAGAAGGGGGAACAGAGTAACTGGAGGAAAAATAAAGAGTCCTGTCAGCCATGTTGAGTCCAAGCAGAAATATAAGACAAGCAGGCTGAGATCTGGGACTGGATTCCTGATGAAATTCCTGGGTTAGAGAGCTAGATCTGGTGAGTAGGGGTGGTACAGAAGAGTTGGACAAATGAGAAGGTTAAGGCAAGGAGTTGTGAGACATAAAATTCATAGGGGTATCAGCATGGAGGTTAAAGTCCTCAAGAATAAGGGAAAGGGAAGATGATTCAAGGAAGAAGGAAAGCAAGGAGAAGTCAGGGAGAAGAGAGGATGGGAACTGATCATGGGGTTGAAAAATGACAGCTACCCAGAGAGGTAGGGGGGTGACTAGGTGGATGAAGTGGACCTGAAAGGAAGAAAAGAAGTGGGGTTGAGGTGGAAGCAGAGATTGAAATCTACAGGAGGAGAACAGCAGCAGTCCAACACCAACACTGTAGGGTGGGGGGTAAGTTAACATCCATGGCAGAAACGTAGAAACATGACGACAGAAGAACCATATGGCCTATCCACTCTGCCCATCCATCAAATTAATTTGGCATTATAATTCTTGTCACTTCCTTAGATATCCACTGTATTTATCTCATGTTATCTTGAATTCAGATACTGTTTTTGTATCCACCACTTCTACTGGGAGGTTGTTCCACACATCCACCACCCTCTCTGTAAAGAAATATTTCCTAAGATTATTACCGAGTCTACCCCCTTTCAACTTCATCACATGACCCCCTCATTCTAGATCCTCCGTTTCATTGAAAAAGGCTCACTTCCTGTGCATGGAAATCTTTGAGATATTTGAATGTCTCTATCATATCTCCCCTATCTCGCCTTTCCTCTAGGGTATACAAGTTTAAATCTTTAAATGTATCCCCATATGTTTTAGAACAGCAGAAACTAAAGCTGAGACCTCTAGGGAAAGCCAAGTCTCAGTCAAGGCGAGAAAATGAAGAGTATGAGAGATAAAAAGGTCATGAATATAGACAAGCTGTTGAAAACAGAGGACATTCCACAGGGAGAAAGAGAGAGAAGAAGAAGGGGTAACGTTGTGATGTGCACAGGTGGGGTGAGTGGCCATGGAGTGCCAGGATTGGGAGTGATATCCCCAGCCAAGATGCTTTCAGGGATGGAAGAAAGGAAGAAAACATTGAAGCTTAACAGCCGTGGAAAGGACAGAAGAAAGAATGGTTGGTGAGGTGAAAGATGCAGAGAATGGGATAGTAGACCTGACAGTAGTTGTAGTTTGCAGCAGGGAATAAGGTTGTGCAGGATTTGTATCAGGAAGTGCACATGCAGTGGCACCATAGGGAATAAAGAGAAGGAAAACATCTGCTGACCTGAAGTAATGGTATGGTACCTACCTCCTGACTAGCTGGTGGAGGCCCTAATGGCTTGTGGTGTCCTCTGAACTCTACAAAAGTATCTGAGAAATGTATGTAGATATACTGCAATCTCCCCAGTAGCTGGCTGGCTGCTTGCAGAGCACCGAGTGGTAGCAGCCCAGGACCAAAGTAGGTTGTAGCGCCTTCCAAAGTCAATCCCTAAGTAGCTGGAAGAAGTAAGCAGAAGTAATGCAACCTCCCCAGTACCTGGCCAGTTGCATGAGGAGGGCAGATTGGCAGCATTCCGGGCCTAAGGTGGGTTGTGGTGACTTCTGAAGTTGGCCACCAAAGAAGTTGGGAAAGGTATGCAAATGTAATGCAACCTCCCCAGTGCCTGGCCAGCTGCTCTACAATATACTCTCTCCACTTGAGACAGATTTTTTCTTAAGATGGCATATGCATATGGAAGATGCATAAGTAGACAGAAGCCAGGATTGAAGCCTTGACGACTGGCAATTTTAGTGATAAGTTTCTAATTAACACTAATTCAACCCCTTTTAATGGCTACAGATATAGAAGTGAAGAATCTTTTTTCAAAATAGTACCCTACTTCACTATGAACAAAGAGGAAATTAAATTATCTATTTTTATGAGGGCTGAAATGTCTCTAGAATTGGGGCAATATTTATTTTTTGTGTAACTCACTGACACAGCTTGAATGTAATTTAACCTGAGATTGGCTAGAGTTCTGGCAACCATTCAAAACTTATTTAAATGTTCAAACATATCAGTGCTTCAGGGATCTCTTTCTTGGTAAAAGCAATATTCAGACATTTGAAAACAGAAAAATCCAAAGCACACAAAAAAACGGAGAACTGTTCCTTCAAGATCTGGATCTTTCACTCACCCAAAATCTTAACAAGTCTCTGGTGCATCAGACGGTAAGACTGGTTCTCTTAATTTTGTTGCATCTGCATTCTGCTCTAGCAGTAATTTTGTCCTGTTCTTTCAAGGGTGGTTCTTAATGATTTGGAGGATTCTCTGCATGTGTAACCCACTGACTCCACATGGGTTGCCCAATTAACCTCATGCTGTACAAAATAAGTCTAAAACATAGGGAAAATCTACTGAAATAGGGAGACCTTATTTTTAAGATAAAGTTGAAAAAAACTGGGAGTAACCGTTCGCCATAAAACAAGACAGTGAATTCTGAGGTGGTGTTCTTTGACTTTCGATATATGTAAATTTTACATCAAGACAATGAGTATTGGCTGATAATTCTTGTGTAAGAAGATAGGAAAAGCCTTCTGAAAATGGGGCTGAATGTGTTTACATATTCTTTTTCTCTGACTCAAGTGAATTTACTGCCAAAAAAGGAACGTATAAGTGCTGTAGTCAAAGAGAATTAAAGAACTTTCTGAGGTATACAGAAAAGAAAAATATCTCATAATTGCATCCATGATTTCCTCTGCACCCGTCTAGACAACAACCAAGCTGATTCATTAATAGGGTTCAAAGTCAAGGCTGAGGGCTGACTGTAAGCCTGTGCAAAGGGATCACGGGGAAAAGGAACTTAGTGAATTTGGAAAGCAGAGAATGAAGAAGTGGATGTATGGTCTACTCATCCCTCACAATATTGGGGATAAAGTTTGTAAACAGTTTTCTCTCATTATCTGTATTTGAGGAAAGCCTTTTATAAATCAGGCCATGGGTAGGATGGAGAATAAACACAAGTACAAGAAGCCAGAGCTGGTGTAAAACAATCTTAAACTGATAAAATGATCACAATAATGCAGGAAACAACTGAAAGTGAAGGAAATAAAAAGACATTAACGAAAACTGTTTGGATCTGTGTGTGCATGCACATATTCGGGTAAATTTTTAAAGGCCGACGTGCGCAAATCCCGGGAGATACGCACGTGGCCAGGCCATGCGCGCGCTGAGTGCATTTTCAGAACGGCCCGGCCATGCACATATCTCATGGTACACGTCGGGCGTTTAGAAAGGGGCAGGGGCCAACTGGGACAGCGCCATTTTGGGCTGTGCTGGTGCAGCAATCGCCGGAGGCTGGCCAGTGCGCACAACTTACTTCTGCTCGGAGGAGCAGGAAAGTTGTAAAACAAAATAAAATTGGGTAGGTAGGGTGAGTTTAGGGGTCGGGGTGCAGAGGGGAAAAGGGAGGAAGGTAAGTTAGGGAGATAGGGAGGGGAACTAGGAAAAGGCCTGTTTCACATCGCCGCATGTGTGTTAAAAAATTCACACCCTGCGCACGCGAATGGACGCCCATGCACATGCCGATATAAAATTGGGTGCGCATGTGTGAGCGGGTATCTGATTTTATAACATGCGTGCAGCAACGCAAGCATGTTATAAAATCGGCGCTTCCATGTATGCATGCCAGTAAGCACATGCACATGGACGCCCATGTGGGCCTTTAAAAATGTACCACATTGGGAGGATAAGTGGGTAGGTGGGTTTTTTGGGGGAGGAGTGCAGACAGGAAAAATGGGTATGTATATTTCTGTAGCTTTATATGAATTGCCTTTCTTTGATGCATTAGGATTTCCCATGCTCATTTTTGGAAGCTGACATCCCATATCATGCATGAAAGACGAGAGGTGCAAAGTGGCTTCTACTACATAGACTACTTCCTCAAAGTGATAAGCCTTACCAATCTCACTTATGTGGGCTTTGTGCCTCCAAAGATCCAGGAAGCCATCTTCCACAACAAGCATCGTTCTAGTCCAAACACACAGATCTTAGCTCCTGGAGAAATTCTGTATAACTGCACATTGCAGAATTTGCATAAAATTCCCCTCCGCCAGCACAAAATTGACCTTTTTCAACACAGAATTTGTAAGAGGCTATCGATTCCGCTAACTGACAGAAGAAAGAAGAGCTGGTGTAGCTCTCTTTGAAAAGCAATGAGCTGCAAGCCTCTTAACTACGGGGTTCTCAGATAGTGTGAGCAGCACGGTGCTTGAACACCTGTGCTATTCTTCCGAGACTTTGACAAAGGTACAGGATTCCGGGTACCACAGGGCGTACACTGCCTGAGAGCCATGCGGTACAGTAAATGACAAGCTGTTCAGGGTTTGTGAGCAGGAGAGAGGAACAGGGGCACGGCTGGTGGAGATAGGTAGGGGTGAGAGAGGCTGGGGTTGGGAGATTGGGGGAGAAGGTATGGGAAAAGGGACATGTTAGGGGAGTGATGAGCTAGCAAGGATTCTGTTGGGGGCAGACAGCATTGGAGGGATGAGCTGGGATTGGAGGGGATGAGAGCATTAGAAGGGGCAAACTGTGGGGGGGGGGGGGGGGGGTGAAGGGGAGAGTGGTTTTTGGGGATGAGAGGAGGATGAGCTGAAGAAAGAGAAGAGTGATCTGCTGTCTTATGGATAGGGCTTTTGGTTTTCAGGGATTTTAAATTTGTCAATCCACATAGCCCAAGAGTTGCTGCCGGCAACACTGACTTCCTTCAACTGCTGACAATTATAGAAACAATCATGGACATTGCTATGTTGCCGCTAATAGCAGCAGCTGCAAGAAGTCGGCATTGCCTGTAGCTCGGAACAGCCATTGGTGGACTGCTAAAGTAAAATCCTCCAAAACCCAAAGCCCTAGGTATAGTGCATTATTACTGGCCTCCAGAGGGAATTCTGAACTAAAAACTTTAAAATTTAGCATCTTTGAGTTAGAACTCTTATATTTCGAAGTTAAATTAATCATTATTCAAAGTCAGCTGTGATTATATTGTAATTGTATTATTTTGATCAACAGTATGCAGAATTTTAAAATATTATGCACAGGATTCTAAATGTATTTTGTGCAGAATTCCCGCATGGGATGCTGTGACTCTTGAATTCTGGTAAAGAGATGTGGGGCTAACTTTCTTGGTTCTGCCATAATGTCCACACGTTAAGGCAAAGTGAACAGTAGTAATAGTATGACTGCAGTAGTAATAGCTTAGGATTTATTGGCACAGCTGTTAACTAGCACATACTGTGCCAAACACATGGTTAAAAGTATTTAAAAGTGAAAATAAAAGATAAGTATGGTCAATTATTTTACTGAGTTTAAAATCACAATCACATTAATACCTATTATAGTTAAAAGTTTGAAAATCAGTCAGATTTTAAAAATTAGTTTTAGAAGGCCTGTGATGGAGGGTTCCTGCATTGTGTCACATGCATAGGCTTCTTGTCTGTACATGTTCTGGAGATGCATAATCTTGCTTGCTTTGTCTTGATAACTGATAAAAAAAGGTATCCCTTTGAGATATGGCTCTTGCACCAAACGTGCCAGGACACTCCAGCTGGGCATTATAGGCCAAACTTTTGATTCTCTGAAGATGAAGTTCTGATGTATGGAACAAAATGACTTTTTATCATTGTTGCCAAGTAAGGCACAGTATGTACCGTGTACATGATGTTGCATGGTGCACAGACATTTATACCTGTGACTCAGAATCAAACTGTAGAAGTTAAGACCCTGGATCAGGAGGCTAATACAAAAGAAATGGAGGTATCAGCTGGTACATCCACAGTCCAAAGACTATGCATTTATTTGCGACTTCCACTGAATAACTGAAGGTGTGAAGTTTCATTAAAGCAAGTAAGTATACTTTGAAGGCATAGACTTGGTGGGATGGATGGTTTGTGTCCAAGCTAAGGCAAGAAAATCCTGCTTTTCCAAGCCTGATCCACAGCTTCTCCACCATTGCCCTCCTTCTGACAGTGTGGTGTAGAACTTATGAGTAAGGATCTCAGCCCATGCCATCAGAATAGAGGAACTGTGATGAATACTGAAGTGGTTAAAGCTTGAACAGACTGCATTTCAGGACAGCTAGTAGCTGAGGCTACCCTATCTGCCTCGGCAGGATGTCTCTTGATGAAATTTGACTTTATCTCTAATTTTCTTTGCCACTAAAAATAGATTGACGACATGCGTAGTAACCTATTTGACATTATTGTATTTTGCCAGGTGCAAATATAATGGACCCTCCGGTCTCATTACCAGTAAACCCTGGGCAATTCCTGGTTCAGACGGTGCAGTATAGGTTAGTGAGTGAGGAGAGGTTCCATTCCTCTGAGGGGGCTGGAATGGCCATCCCCTTTGCGAGGTTTTATAAGCAGCTCTCTCCTGAGAGCTCGGGATGCAGTGTGAGCTATTTTTGGAGTTAGTGGAGATGTTTGGAGCCTTTTCCCTTGTTGGTTTTTGGGCCTTCTCGGTGGACCCAAGCAAACCCTGCTTGGAGTTTGTGAGACAAGTTGGGGATCTGCCCTGCTTATTTACTCCCTGGTGGGTAGGGTCTGTAACCTGGGTTGCTTTGTGACTTTTGAAAGAGACCTTTCATTTTTAAGAAATCTGATGAGACCCCTGGACACTGCTTGGAGAGAGGGCACAGGGAACCCTCTCTCTGGGAGTCCAGGCTAGGGAAGATCTGCCCCTTTGCCATCTCAGTGAGGACTGTGTAATGATGGTGATCTGGTCCCAGGACCTTCTAGTGTTGGCCTCATTTTTGGGGAAGAAGAATTTTGTTGTGAAGATCAGGGAGAAAGTTTTGGCTGCTGCTCTTCCTTCCCTATCAAGAAACAACTGGAGCTGCTTGTTCCAGAGGAGATCCCTCCCATTAGGGATTCAATACAGAGAGAAAGAGACAGTGAGTAATGGGAAATTACTACTTACCTGATCATTTTCTTTTCTTTAGAACAGACAGATGAATCCAGAACCAGTGGGTTATGCACCTCTACCAGCAGATAGAGACAGAGCAAAGTTGACATCACAATATACATATCCCTGCAGTGACATCAGCCTGCCAGTATTCTCTACAAAATCCAGCTGTGGACAGACTAACAAAAACTTGATTATTAACAGATAACCATTCCAGTACTTAGCCAACAGGAAACACTGAGTTCAGTCAAAGAATATATTAACACTAGTCTAGGAACTGGATTAACACTTGCTGGTAACCCCTGGAACACGTAGCCATGCAGGAGGACCAAAGCACAATCATTCGGAAGCCAAGGGCGGGAAGCTTAATTCATCTGTATGGTCTAAAGAAAAGGAAATTATCAGATAAGTAGTAATTTCTCATTTCTTAGCGTCCAGACAGATGAATCCAGAACCAGTGGGATGTGCCCAAGCTACTCCAGAATAGGACGGGAGGCTGCCCCCGGTCCAGTCAAAACTGCACGTGCAAAGGCTGCATCCTCCTGGGCCTGCACATCCAGACAATAATACCTGAAAGGAGGACCACATCACAGCTCGACAATTATTGATGGGAGACAACAATCTAACGTCCACCCATGACACTGCCTGAGCCCTAGTGAAATGAGCCCTAACCTGACTAGGCAACGGTTGTTCAGCATCTACATACACGGCTGTGACTATTTCCTTAATCCAGCAAGCTATTGTATCCCGCAAAGCCAGCTTGCCCTGTTTACTACCACCATGGAGGACAAACAGGCAAGCCATCTTCCTGAGAGGTCTAGAAACTTCCAAATACCTTACGATATGTCTCTTAAAATCCAAGGGTCACAACAGGTGATATTTCTCCGCATCTCTCTCCCTATCCAGAGAAGCAGGGAAAAAGACAGATTCAAGTGAAAATCTGAGACCACTTTTGGCAAAAAGGAAAGAGCAGTATGCAGCTGTATTGCCCCTGGAGTCACTTGAAGGAACGGCTCCTGGCAAGACAAGGCCTGCAACTCAGATATTCCATGCCTGAACAAATCGCCACAAGAAACAGTTTTCTTCAGTAACTGCAAGGAAAGGTTATGCTTCGGTCAAAACGTAGGGCCCACTAAGAAATCCAAAACCAGATTAAGACTCCACAAGGGAACTGGTAACCGCAAAGGAGAATGAAGATGTTTCACTCCTTTCAAGAAACAGGCCTCATCTGGATGAGCTGACAAGGGTCCACAATTCACTTGACCCCTGAAACAGGCAAGAGCCACTACCTGTTCCTTTAAGGAATTAAGGGCAAACCCTTTATTCAATCCATCCTGCAAAAATTCCAAAATGAGCAGAATCTTAACTGAACGAGGAAGAACTCTTCGATCTTCATACCAAACCTCACACTCACCAAACCCACACACAAGCTAAGAAAGTGGAGAACTTTCTCGCTCATAGCAAGGTGGCAATCACCACAGTACAATATCCATGCTTCAACAAGCAAGCCCTCTCAAGGGCCAATACCGTAAGACAAAATCAAATTGGACCTTTTTGAAGAACAGGCCCTTGCCGCAATAGATTCCTGTGTGCCGGAAACTGGAGGGGGAATCTACCAGGAGCCTTCGCAGATCTGCATACTATGGTCTCCTGGGCCAATCTGGTGTCACCAGAAGCACCATTCCTTTGTGACTCTTAACCCTCCAAATCATTCTGCTCAACATGGGCCTCAGGGGAAAAGCATTCAACAGCTTATCCTCTGATCATTCCTGCACGAGAGCATCGATGCCCAATGATTTTGGATCTCTCCTGCGATGGAAGAATCAAGGAACCTTCTCATTGCGAGAAGTCGCAAAAAGGTCCAGAAACGGAAGGCCCCAACAATCCACTATTAGCTGAAATGACTTGTCTGACAAAATTTCTTCTGGGTCCAGTTTAGAGTCACTGCCATCAATCCGAGCATCTGTAGATAGAACCACAGTGTCAGACGTGTTGTGTTCATCAACAGATGCACCTGTGCCAACAATTTCTGAATACAACCCTCCGGCAGGAAAACCCTGCCCTGCTGCATGTCGAACCGAGCACCGAGATACTCTAGCAACTGATATGGCTGAAGACTGTTGGCCAGGTTCATCACCCAACTGAGCTCCTGCAACAAGGAGATCACCTTGTGCGTCATCAGGAGGCTCTCTTCGAGACTTGGCCCGAATCAACCAGTTATCCAAGTATGGGTGTACCAGGATCCCATCCTCTCTCAACTCTGCCACCACTACCACCATAACCTTGTAAAAGGTTCCTGGAATGGTGGCCAGACCAAAAGGAAGGGCTCGAAACTGATTACGACGACCCCAAACTGCGAATCGCAGAAAACGGTGGTGCTCTAGTCAGATGGGAATATGCAGGTACGCCTTGACAGACCTAAGGAAGTCAGAAACTCCCCCGACTGCACAGCCATTATCAATGAGTGCAATGTTTCCATGTGAAAATAAGTAACCCACAAATGATGGTTGACCCTTTTGTGTTCCAGGATGGGACGAAAAGAGCCTTCCTTCTTGGGCACAATCAAATAAATGGAATATCGGCCCATATTTTCTTGAGATGTGGGCACTGGAACCACAGCCCTTAGACTGAGGAGCCTTGACAATGTTCACTCCACCACCTGCCTCTTCTGTGGGGAGTGGCAAGAAGACACCTTGAACACGTCCGGAGGAACACTGCAAAACTCCAGTGCATATCCATCTTGTATCACCTCCAAGACCCACTTTTCTGATGTGATTTCGACCCACCTCTGATAAAACTGACAAAAAAAGCTTTCCCATAATCTCTTGCCGTTCACCACTTTATCATGGAACCTATCATCCCAAGCTTAGGTTCCTAATCCCATCCACCTCATCACCCCAGCTTGCCATTTTGCTATCTCGCTCTTGATCCCCTTTAAAATTGTAAAAACCCCTCTTCCTTCCACACCCCTTTCTTTCAGGCCATTCCTCCCTCTCTATAACTTACCAATTTGTTTTAAGTTTCCCTCATGTACTAATTTGTTTAAGTTGCGCCCAAGTTATCTCTTCCCTTGTTCTATGTAAGACAACTTTTGTTACTGTCAATGTTTTGTTGCAATGTAAACCGGAATGATAATTAACTCCGTTAATTGAACTTCGGTATAAAAAAGTTATAAATAAATAAATAAATAAATAAAACAGAGAGAGGTAACCCCCTATCTCCTATTCCCAGGGTTGGGTCGGCACACCTTCATTGGAAGGCTCGTGATGTTCTGCTACCCGAGCCTGCGCCCCGTCTGGGCCGTCTGGGATGAAAGGACTGAGACCAAAACCAAGAGGAACCTGTCCTGTGCCCACTGAGCTAACTTCCCCCTCTGATGAACCAGTTAAGGGAGTTCCAAGGTCAGAAGCCCCTTCTGACACGTCTTTACCCAAGCTGTCATCAGGCTGGAAAGAACCAGGTTTAGTAAAATCAGATGAAGGCAATTCTCCCTGAGCCTCTAAGCAGTGCTGGCACAAGTTAGAGGAAAGGCCAGGCTGAGATGCCCGAATAAGACAGGCAGCACAGAAAGTAAGGCGCTTAGGTTTCTTAGCTATAGGCGTCATCAATCTCTCAGGCGACTGAAAGGTGTGTCCAGCTGAATTCGTGCTGTAAAAAATATTCATCCAAAATTTAGGATGTCCAAAATTTAGGTGTACAATCCTGTGCTTGATGGGTGCCCAAAAACGGAGTGCCCTCAATGCATCCCAGATTGTGCCTACAGGCAAGCGTGCTCCTAGATCAGACGTTGCTACCAACTGAACACCCAAGCAGACGTCCAACTCAGTATCTAAAACCTGGGCTCACAACTGGACGCACAGCCAGATGCACTCACACAAACCGATGGTCCTGAAGAGGGCATCCTAATACGCAGGAAAACGTGCAAAAATGCTACCACAGCCTACCACACGGTGGCCAGAGAAAAGCCTAAGGGCAGGGTCTAAACCTGCCAGGCTACCCATGTCCCTTGAACTCCCTCGGGGGAAGGAACAAACGTTGGATCGGCGTGCCTAGCACAGAGACTAGACAAAGGAGGAAGCCCTACATAAAACCCTCCTTCTCTTTCTGTTTTTTGGGTTTTTTAAGCTTTACCTAAGCTCAGCTCGCCCCAGCTGAGTACAGAATCGGTCTCTGGCTGTGGGGGGAGAGGGCATATACCATCACCACCATACTCGGCTTCCTGCAGCCACTGCCTTTCAGCTGTTTCAACAGCTAAGTCCACGCTGGCTGAAAAACCAGCTACCGGACCAAGGCACTCATCTGAGGGACCACAGAAATCACCTCAGGAATTCTCAACTGGGGGAAAGACCATTTGGTATCACCACAGGACAGTGGGGCGAATTAAATTTCCTTCTTTCTTTCACCTTCTAAAACTAGAAGCAATCCCTAGTAGGGAGATGCATGGAGGTGGACAATACTGGCAAGCTGATGTCACTGCAGGGGTATATATACTGTGATGTCAGCTTTGCTCCGTCTCCATCTGCTGGTAGAGGTGCATAACCCACTGGTTCTGGATTCATCTGTCTGGACGCTAAGAAATGACCCAATTGAGGCCATTGAGGATACCCATCTGGAGTCTTCATCCCGGGGGAGAGAGAGGATTGTGACTCCATGCAGACTGTGATTTATTATTTTTATCATTTTTTAAAAGGGTTTTTTTCTATCCCATAGGATTCCCTGCTGACCTGGGAACTCGACTTAGCGAAGCCCTAGAGGGTGGATGTTTCCCTTGCCCTTATAACTGAAACACTTGAACAGATAGAGGGAAAAGAACTGTAGCAAGAGAGACATTTTGTGGTGCTGAGGATTAAGTTTATTGTGCCATATTTCATCTGATTTTTCATCAGTAAAGACATTCATTTTGGACACTAAACCGGTGGCTCCACTGTTTTATTTGGCACTTACAGCACCCCTGTCGCTCAGGTCCCTGAAAGTTAAGTCTTCCTCCCCACCACAAAGGATCGGCATGCATGGGGTTTCACAAAGAAAAGAATCTGTGTGTCTGCAAGGCTAAACTATCCATTCCCATTACTTATTATGGAGCTCGGCAGACAAAAATGTTCTGAAAGTCATCGAGTCAGCACACTATTGTACTGAAGCCTGTACTCTAGCCTCCTGCCCTTCTTCTGTGCCCAGCATGCCCAGTGTTGTTTACTCTGCCCCATTCCAATAGTACACGTCGTCATTCAGGAGACATCCATATTACAAACAAAATTAAGAGGGAAAGTGAGGGCAAAATGGGGCTGATAATTTATTCTGTGACTCAGCATGGAGACTGTCTTAAAATCCACCATGAATTCCAGCTGCACAAAGGTTTCAAGATATGCACCTCCTCCCAGCAGTAGGATGCTAAAGTTTCTATCTGCTCAAGAGAATGAAGAATTTATGATATATGGTAGTGATTCAGATTGGCAATTTAATATGCTATTTAGAAGTGTATCCTATGACATGTCATGCTGTATTAAGATAAAAGACGGTAGCCCTCCGGCAGGGCACTGCACAACAGTCCTGCAGCAAAAGATGACAAACCCGGAGCCTGTGCTAAGTGAATTCTTCAAGATCACAAGAGTGAGAGGCTGCTAGGCCTCTGAGTCACAGCTTTAACCAACTCATTCTCTATTTTGTTCATAGACTTTCACACTGTACCAGATGGGAATCGAGCAAGATCAGATTCTATAAAGGAAATCCAGTAAGACCTTCTTCACCTGCCAAATTACTGTAAAATGGTAACGGAGAGGTCAATTACCCTTGGCTGCTTCCAACAGCTCATACTAAATACTGGCATTGTCTTGACAAATTATTCAACATGCCAGAATCAACTTGTAACCTCTTTAAACTAGTATGTGCTTGTACACTTAACCACTTAGAAAATGCTTCCAACAGAAACATGAATGTCTTCAAAATCATCAGTAAAGCCTTTGTACAATGACCTATTCACTGTCGAGAAAGGAACTTCAAGACACTTGAAAAACACAGGACTCGATGTTGCGTGTCCAGCATGTGAATTTCTGACTGCAATCATGTCTGCTCTAGGTTTGAATTATTAACTCATTTACAGAGTGCAGGAGATTGGAAGAGTAAGAGGAATCCTCCCTTCAGGCCAGGCTCAGGTAGCAGGGACCTTAACTGAGGGTTCGGCAACAATAAAACATCACGGCGCGTCTTCAGCAACATCGGCGAGCTCGCAGGCAGCCAGCGAGCAAGACGGCTTTCACGGACAGCACGCAGTATCAGAAGGAAACCGCGCCGTACCGGTCCAGGGAAGGACTCTCCTTCAGTTTCTCTCCCCAGTGAAATTAGAAGCCAGCCAGGAAGTCAGAGTTTAGGACTCTTTTACCTAGAGATTTCTGCAAAGCAGAGTGAAATCCAGAAACCAGTTGAGTCTCTTTTCTGGCTATAAACACTCATAGGGTGAGAGGTGGGAGTGGGGGGGGGGGGGACGGGACGACCTGCTTCCTCCCATTTTTAAGTCACCCCAGTCCCTCCTTCATATTAGGGAAACGGCTTTAGCGGAGTTCAGCCTGTTGTTCTGTACCAGAGAGTTTTCCCATAACCTGCCTTGCAACCTTCAGGCTACAAAAGCTGGCTTACTTCCTGTTACACTGAGACAACATTAAGGGGCTGATTCACTAACCAGTGGTAACCGTTAATGCTGGTAAACACACATTTATTAATTTATATGAAAGATTTCTATGCGGTGTACAATAAGCATTCATAAAATCCATAAAACATAAAATGTTAAAACTAAAGACAAAAGACACATAAAACATGGGGCCGATGTAATGAAACCACGCTAAAACTGGAGTTAAATTTTGCTTGCGTGGTAAAACCCCACGCCTCCTGGGGATGCAGTAAGCTAATGGAATGCAACTGCGTAAAAAAAAGGCACACTAGCTATAAAAAAAATCACACTTTGTTTTTTTAAACTCAGGGTCCACTTGCATGTCCATAAAATTGGAAACCCAAAAAAACAAATAGAGAAAAATCGAGCAATCCGTGCCCCGGATGGGGAAGGGGTGAGCCGCATACCCTCTACTTCTCTCCTACCCACCCAACCAAGTTAAAAAAAAAATTATGTAGTGGCAGATGGCACCCATCCCCTGAGCTAAACTTTGGACTGAAGATGGGAGAGAGCTAACTGAGCACAAACCCCTGCCCACCTCTTGTTCTCCCAAGTTAAAAAAAAAACCAAAAAACAGTTGCCTAATAAAAAGAAAATATGTATTAGGCAACTGATTTTTTTTTTAAACTTGGGAGAAAGGGGGTTACGCTCAGTCCTCTTTCCAGAGCGAAGTTTTATGTGGGAGAGGAGTGCACTCTGCCACCATTATTTATTTATTTAACCTGGGTGGGCCGACTGACAGGAATGTGGTTCGGAGCTCAGCCTCCCTCCAGCAAAGCTTTAACTCGGGGAGAGGAGCTCACTGCTCAGCCTGCTCTAACACAGGAAGTTTACATCGTGCTCTGACCCAGGAGTTAAATTTCCCGCTGCAAAATGATCTGTGCTCTGTCCTTCAGCCTGCCGCCTTGCATTCCAGGTAATGGTTAATAAGCTTATTACCCTGCGATTTGCATGGAGATGCGCTAACCCTAGCTCAGCTTTTTACTCTTGATTTACCAGTTGTTTCTTAGCGCTAAAACCCCTGTTACATACTGGGCTTACGTTAGCACTGAAAAATCCATGCTAAAACACAAATAAAAAGCCATGTTAGGGTCAGCACAGCTTAACACATCAGCCATGTTATTAGCAATTGGACCCCATTCGAAATAACGGGGCCTGCAGCAAACTATCGGGCCGATACAGTACAGTGCGCTCCGACGGCGCGCACTGTTAACCCTCGATTGGACGCGCGTTTTCAATGCGCTAGCGTTACCCCTTATTCAGTAAGGGGCCGAAAACACGCGTCCAACCCCCCCCCCCCCCCGAACCTAATAGCGCCTGCAACATGCAAATGCATGTTGCAGGCGCTATTAGTCATTCCCGTGCGATTCAGGAAGGAAAATGTGCAGCCAAGCCGCACATTTTACTTTCAGAAATTAGCGCCTACCCAAAGGTAGGCGCTAATTTCTTCGGGCACCGGGAAAGTGCACAGAAAAGCAGTAAAAACTGGCGATATTAAGTCGGAGGTCCCGAAAGTTACCAAAAGTAAAAAAAAAAATAAAAATTTGAAGTCGACCCGCGGCTCGAAAACCAGACGCTCAATTTTGCCGGCGCCCAGTTTCCGAACCGGTGGCTGTCAACGGGCTCGAGAACCGACGCCGGCAAAATTGAGCGTCGGCTGTCAAACCCGCTGACAGCCGCCGCTCCAGTCCAAAAGGAGGCGCTAGGGACGCGCTAGTGTCCCTAGCGCCTCCTTTTACCTGTTTTTACTGCAGGGCCTAATTTGCATACTGAATCGCGCGCACAGGAGAATGGCCTGTGCGCACGCTGGGAGAGTGGGCGTTCGCCTGCTCTCCCGCGGACTTTACTGTATCAGCCCGTATATGGGTTGGTACATATATAAGAACATAAGAAATACCATACTGGATCAGACCAAGGGTCCATCAAGAGCAGTATCCTGTCTCTAACAGCGGCCAATCTAAGGGCCTCATTTTCCAATATCGCATGGGTAACGCATTAAGGGGCGTTTCCCATGCAAATGAGGCTTTTAATGTGCAGTGGGGAAACATCACCGCACGCGACGTTTTCATATAGTGCCTATGCCCTAGACAGGTATTTGTATCCCTATGGGAGGGCCACCTACTAACTCGGGGTGGGGATTAGGTATGAGCGTCGGGGGTTGGGGGCCACTTTCGCATTCCACATGAGACGTACGGAAAGAACAGTGGTCTCTAGTGAAGATTTGCTGGAGGATACCAAGGGTTAGTGAATCAGCCTCTGTCTAAATCACTTATCAAAGTCTTTTAAAGATTAGTACAAAGCTATCTGACAAACTTTGATCATCACTGAACATGCTCAGTTGAGACTTCCAAGCATGTTCAAAAATGCACCCTTTATATTTTTCTGTATTGCTACCACTTGAGACCTCGAAGTGACTTGTTTGCTAACTTTTCCAATTAAAGAACACAAATTTTATTCCCAAGATCTTGACTTGTATAGCCAACAGCAAGCGTAAAGGGAATATACAGTTGAATTTCAGAAGGAATTTTCCCTGAGCAGCAAAGAGAGAGAAAAAAAAAAAGAAGGCATTCAACCAGCAAATAGCTATTATTAATGTATTCTTTTTATAGGCCTTGCCACCAAAGCGCTCAAGACATAGAACCACAAATTAAATGCCAAATATAACAAATACAAAAGGCAATGCAATCATATGATGGCACATGTAAATATATAAAATAATATACATACATTATCTAAAGTGAATAATAGAACATTAAATTCTAAAACATCAGCACCAGATCAATCAGGCAATGCCTAAAACCTATAAATAAAATTGCACATAGAAAACAATACAAAAATTTAAAAAATCAGTCAACTAGGACTTGAAAATTATAGATAAACATCAGTTGCCATATACCAGAGAGAATAACCATGTCTTTAACAGGTACCAAAAGAACGGGGTGTCCGAAGTGAGCCAAAGTTATTTAGGGTGTGAATTTCCTATAGTAGGCAGCACAAGAAAATGCTCTGCCTCTGGATCTTAAAAATGTAACCTCTTTCAGTGAAGAAACCACTAAAGCTGCCCCATTTGGCGATTTAAAGGCCTGCTGATGGCAAATATCCTATTAATCAATCTTGGAAGCAGATCAGGCCTCGTCCAGGTATATATTTATTTAGATTTACCTCAAGCCAAGTTACATTCAAGCACAGTAGACAGGTCCCTGTTCCCGGAGGGCTTACACTAGGAGTTCCACAAAATTGCTTAAAGTAGAAACATTTTATAAAGTTCACAGATTTTGCTGCAGCCTCTCTCTTTCTAATAAAAAACAAAACAAAAAACTTCACTGCAGCAAAATATTTTTTAAAAAAATCAGAATACTAGCTTTGATAGGTTTCCTGGTGATTTAGGAACATAACATTTTATGGATGAATCAAAGCCTTGTGATCCAATAAGCTTATGCCCTCCTCCCCCTCCCCTTAGATACTTACTAATTCTCTTTGGAGCAAATCACTCCTTAGTATGTAAATATGTATTCATTTTGGCCTCTATCTTGCAAAAGTGGTGAGCCCTGTCAATGGAGACATTCAGCCTATGGCATTTTGTGCAGGGTTTAAAACTGATACTTGGGCCAGCTTGCTGGGCCACTGCATAGTTTTTTTTCACTATTCTAGATTTAACAGAATATTAATAAGAGTAGAGTTATGCTTATTTTATTGTTTTTGGTTTTTTGTTTGTTTGGTTTTTTTTTTGCATAGAGGCAACTAGATCACATTGGACCTAACACATGGTTAAACATTTTCAGAGGGCACTTTCAAAGTCATTTACTCAGGAAAGCATTTATTTTCCCCATGTAAACTGGCTGTCTGGAAACTAATCTCACCCACTCCAGCTACAAGTACACCTGGGGTTCTATGAGCATGCACATTTGGCCAGATTGACAAGAAGGGTCGGGGAAAATAATGCACATAGGGGGTCATTTATCAAATCGCGTTATGGCGTTTTCACGTGCGTTAAGGCGTTTTCGCATGCATTAAGCGCCTTTAACGCATGCGAAAACTCCTTAAAGCATGCGACAACGCCTTTAACGCGTGCGATAGCACCATAACGCATGGTGCGATGCAAATCTGAAAAAGAGGAGGAGTTAGGGGCGGGAGTGGGCTGGGCTCACAGTTTTGCGAAGCCTTATCGCACGGCTTTAACGCTGATTTTAACTACACCTTTTTTATGCAATGTTCTCTCAACCTAGCTTGATGTTACCCAGGTAGAGAGTCCATCAAGCTAGGTTGAGAGAACACTGCACAAATCTAATCTTAGGTGAGTTTCCTCACTCCGAAGGTCCTCAAATCTTCACAAGAGAGCACTGTGTTGTTCGTATCTCACTTTGAATGTCAAAGTGGCCCCTAACTCCTACACTAATACCTAAATCTCACCTCGAGTTACTAGGTGGGCTTCCCGATAGCTCGGCTAGGTCTCCAGGAGCTATTATCATAAAACATTCTCCTTTTCCTATCGCATGCGATATTTTTCGCATTTTGATAAATCCAGGCCACAGATTGATAGATTTAAAAATAAAACCTAACTTTTATTTAAAACATGCGTTTTCCAATGATGTGCTGAAGGCATGGAATGGTATCTTAAAACAGTAGTATAATATAAAGCAGTAAACAAGAACTCATAATCCACAAATAAAATCAACATAGTAAAACACATAAAAAACAAATAAAATAGAGTCATAATAAAAATCAACTTGCATTATTTCCACAGAAATTTTACCTGCAGAAAAAGCAGGTGTAAAAATCTAAGTATTTTGTACAAATGGCAACTTTCAAAAGGAGAGTGTGCGTACATATTCTCATTGAAAATTAGGCAAAGGTGTACCCCAATGGACTCTGCACCTAAGCACTTCGAAAACTGACCCATCATAATCCGGCAGAATGGAGGTCTCTGTGGATGATTTTGAATGACTTTCAGCTGTTAACCACCTATCGCGTTAATGATCTTGCAGCCCAATATCATACTTTGCTTCCTACCTTTCTTCATTGAATACCATCATCTTTCTTCATACCATAGCTTAGTGTCTTTAAGCTACAGATTCTCCTAATGACCTATTTTTCCTGTTTTTTCAGCTCCCTTATTTCTATGGTTTAACAGGGTGTCCTGATTTTTGACACATTGCAGCTCTATAACTATAGTATAATTGAGCATTAGGCAAAAGATCAATGACCTATCACTTAAAGCCTGTTTTGTATAGCACAGACAGATCACAGTAATCAGACAGTTAAATTAGCCTCTCTCAGTTGGAGGTCAACATTTTACAGAAAGTTGAATAACTGCATAATCTCACTGCAGGAAAAACTGCAAGAATTTTCATATTCTGATACATTCAACATTGTTTAGAATTTTTGCAAATTAAATACCTAATTAATCAACACACTGAAAAAAAAAGCTTCATAGGAGCCCTGTGTTTGGCACTGGGAAGAATGTTATACACAGTTCATGTTGCACAAGCTACACTGGTGTCCACTTAAAGCTGAGGTAGGGACTAATGAAAGCATTTTTGGTACTTTCCAAAAATGGAATGAACCAAAAATGGCCTCTCACAAAAATACCTTAACATTTTTAGGTATTTTTGTAATTGGAAAAAAAGCCACCCAGAGGCCTTCTAACCCTCCTCAGCAAAGCCGTGGAGTATGGGCCAAGTCCATTGGGGGCCTTCCTAGGCCCCATTTACCCCTTCTGTGGGGGGATGCCCAAGAAACGGACAGAAGCAATGCCTGTTGCTCCTTTCCTCACCAATCCCTTTCAAAAATGGTGCCAGCCAACTGAAGGACAAGCAGACAGCGGTACCTGAGACAGATGGCAACATGACATCACCGGTGCAGTTCTCAGGGTGGCTGTGCCAATATATATATTTTTTTTTAAGGAATTGGTAGGGGCAAGAGCAAGCAAGCACTGTTCCTGTCCCTTTCTTGGACTTCACCTCCACAGAAGGGGTAAATGGAGGCTGGCTGGAAGTCCCTGGACCTGGCAAGCTAGGCAGGGGGATGGATTGGAGGGGTCTGGGGAGGCCTTGGCATTGCCTGGCTCAGCCCAGCTGGGTAGGCCTGGGCCCTGAGGCTGGTTTTGTGGGGCGGGAGGGGGGGGGGGGAGTCAGAGGGGCCCCAGGCATTTCTCTCAGTATCTGCACAAATAACATTTACATCTGAGTTCCAGGGCTCCCTTTGAGACCCTTTTGCATTTAGCACAGTACAAGCCCATTTTCCTTCTCTGAACACAGCACTAATGGATAAACACAGTCTCTCTGCATCCAAAAAACATACTGAGAAGCAATGTAGCTTCTAACTTCTTTACTGAAAGTTGATTAGATGACTGAAGAATATTTACAGCACTCAATTCATTTTTCAAACAAATAATAAAACAGTAGAGATTAATAAACTTGTGACCTCACTCTTCTAGCAAAATCTTTCAATTTACTGGAAGCCAATTCCTCAGAAATCCATATTCTCTTCTCCAGTTTCTCAGCTTTTGAAGAAAGCTTATTCCAATTTAACTCTCCATCTCCCCAAGTCTCAATTCTCATACCTTTCCTGAAGTCATCTTAAATACTTTTAACTCTCCTTATGAAGTACGGGATGGGCACTCTCCTCTCAAGTGTAACACACTTCAGTCAGCAATCAACACAGTTCCTGAATACTCTCAGCTCCTTCCCTCTAGTAAGGGAAAGAACTTCACTTCTTAAATGAAAAAAACTTCACTCCTCAGGCTTCTTTACCAAGGGCATTCAGCTCAGGGTAGAAGAAAAATAGTCTTTTACAAAAAAAAGGGAAAAAACAAACAAACCAGAGACAGGAAGGGTGGAAAACCTTCCTTGCCTCACAGCTGAGGAAAGCACAAAACAGATCCTTTAAAGCTGAAACTCCTCTGCATCGGGTCACTAACAGGTCTAACCCCCGGAGGAGTGATAGAACTCTGCTAGAAGCTTCCCTAGCCCCTGATCTAACCTTGCACAAGGACACCCTAATCCTCTATGAACAGTCCACACAAGGGTCTCACAAAAATAAAATCACCATAATTTGGATTAAAAGAACAAAAAGCAAACAAAAGTAGGCCAGCTTAACACTGACCCACAACAGGGAAAGATCAACAGTCTTTCTAGACTAATTTAGCAAAAATAAAGAACACGAGCCACAGAGCTCCTGCCTTCAGGAAATCCAAACTAAAATCCACATTCCTGAGATAGTGCCTGGGGTGATAAACAGTTAAAGCACACCATCTGCAGCTCCCACATGGGGGAGCAAAACCCAATAGGGATGTGAATCGGGCTTCGGATGATTGAAAATATCGGACGATATTTTCAAAATTGTCAGAAATCGTGGGCTCCCCCAAAATGATAGGAAAACCCCACGATATTGATCGTGGGGGTTCTCATCGTTTTGGGGGAGGGCGGGAAAAACGGCACACAAAAATAACCCCTAAACCCACCCCAACCCTTTAAAACTAACCCCTTAGCTTCCCCCACCCTCCTGAAACTTTTTACAGGTACCTGGTGGTCCAGTGGGGGTCCCTGGAGCGATCTCCCGCTCCCGGGCCGTCGGCTGCCACTATTCAAAATGGCGCCGATGGCCCTTTGCCCTTACCATGTGACAGGGTATCCGTGCCATTGGCCGGACTCTGTCACATGGTAGGAGCACTGGATGGCCGGCGCCATCTTGTGCTCCTACCATGCAACAGGGGCTGACCAATGGCACCAGTAGCCCCTGTGACATAGGAAGGGCAAAGGCTATCGGCGCCATTTTGAATACTGGCAGCCGACGGTCCAAGTGCAGGAGGGTGCTCCCGGACCCCCGCTGGACTTTTGGCAAGTCTTGTGGGGGTCAGGAGGGTCCCCCAAGACTTGCCAAAAGCCCCTGGTGGTCCAGCGGGGGTCCAGGAGCGATCTCCTGCACTCGGGCCATCAGCTGCCAGTAATCAAAATGGGGGAGGGGATTTAAGCCTTGGCCCTTCGTATGTTTCTTGATTTTCTTGATATACTGTATCTTGTGCCTTGGAAAATGGGGATAAGAAATAAGAAGCAACTATCATTTCAACATGTATTGTTAATTTTGTTTTAGAACCAGATAAAAACTGGATTATAAAGCTGTTTTTTTCACTACAGGGATTCCCTATTTTTAAATAAGATTAAGATATTTCCAGATGTAGCTAAGGATACTCAAAGGAAAAGGAAGCAGCCTCAAGTATAGCAACTTGGAACCATGCTTTGGCTAAATTATCTTTCTAAATATGCCATCAAATATCAAGGTATCTACCTTATAAATGGCCTGTGACCGACGGCCCGCAAATGCGCAGTAGAGACCAGCTCTACCGCGCATGTGCGGGCGAGCACGTCACTCTGAGGCAGCTTCAGAAAGAAAAAAAAATGGCGGCGTCCAGTGGCAGCAGCGGGCGGCGGCGGCAGTACCGGCAGCGGGCGGCGACGGCGGTAGCGACGGCGGTAGCGGCGACGGCGGTAGCGGGCGGTAGCGAGGGAGGGAGAAGAGAGAGAGAGGGAGGGACGGACTGAGTGGGAGGGAGGGACGGAGAGAGAGAGTGGGAGGGAGTGACTGAGTGAGAGGGAGGGACTGAGTGGGAGGGAGGGATTGAGTGAGGGGGAGGGACTGAGTGAGAGGGAGGGAGTGGGACTGAGTGAGAGGGAGAGGGGGGACTGAGGGAGGGAGTGGGACTGGGAGAGAGAGGGAGGGAGTGGGACTGAGGGAGAGTGAGTGGGACTGAGTGAGTGAGAGGGAGGGGGGAGGGAGTGACTGAGTGGGAGGGAGGGATTGAGTGAGGGGGAGGGACTGAGGGAGGGAGTGGGACTGAGGGAGAGGAGGGAGGGAGTGGGACTGAGTGAGAGTGAGTGGGGACTGAGTGAGTGAGAGGGAGGGAGAGAGGGGGGAGGGAGTGAGTGAGACTGAGTGGGAGGGAGGGACTGAGTGATAGGAGAGGGAGGGTGGGGAGGAGTGGGTGAGGGAGGGGGTGGTGAAGAGTGAGGGGAGAGAGAAAGAGGGGGAGGTGAGAGACAGAGGGATGTAGCCCGTTTTAACGGGCTTAACGGCTTGTAAAATATATATTTTATGATCCTCCTCAGCTTTCTGCCTTTCTGACTGCCAGGTCTAGACCATCTGGAAAGCCCTCTGTTTCTTCTTCTGTTCTGTAATATTTGAACTCTGGATATTGTCACTAATAAGACACAATAAGAGCCTTTCACTGACTGACACTTGTAATTACCTCAAAACTTCAGTTCATGGGGGCCGAAGGAGGGAGAGATAGGAGGATCGCTGAGCTCTCCAGGTGGCGGTAATCTCACTTTAAAGAACTGTGACCAGCTATTGCCGTGTGACATCACTGCCTGAGACGGGGCTTCAAAACCCCGCGAGAAGCGGCGCATAGACGGGGTCGAAGGAGGGAGAGAGAAGAGGATCGCTGAGCTCTCCAGGTGGCGGTAATCTCACTTTAAAGAACTGTGACCAGCTATTGCTGCGTGACATCACTGCCTGAGACGGGCTTCAAAACCCCGCGAGAAGCGGTGCATAGATGCCGCCGGCGCATCGCCTAAGCTGCGCACGCAGCTTAGACTGGCTTTGACCGCCTTTGCTTGTCTGATTGATAGAAGTTTGTGTGTTGATTTATGGGGCGTAAAAGGAAGGCCAAGGCCTATACCTCATCTCCAGTTACTCCTAGGCTTGGTCCGATGGACGCCCATTTAAACAGACTCAATATGCCAAGAGAGGACAGTAATAGAGACTCGTTTGAAGTCTCTTTAAGTCCTGGCATAGGACCCATGCCTTCACAACCCCCAGGAGCAGCGACCGTGGATAAAACCACAGGAAGCGAGACTGCTAATGTAAGTAGAGAGGAAGTACTACCCGAAGAGGTAGTTTTTAAATCTCTACAATCTTTGTCTTCCTTACATCAGGAAGTTGATAATGGTATTCCATCTCCATTTCAAGTGAGCATCCAAGCAGCTGATGTGGATGCTTCCAAAGTGACATTAGGGGACTTATGGAGGATGTTATTAAAACTTGATTCCAATGTTACCCAAATTAACTCCTCCTTTTCATTGATGGTTAATAGTAATAAAGTAGCAATTATTGAACAAGAGAAAAAATTAATAGATATAGAAACTAAAGTGAATAACTTAACAACTAATGTTCAAAATATACAGTGTTGAAACAATGTGAATTTCAAATAATGTGATTCTGCATAATGAAATAGAAAATTTAGAAAATCTGATGCGAATTAAGAATTTGCATTTTGTTAATTTTCCTTATACTAGGTTATTGTCTCCATTTGAGATGTTTGTTAAATATTTAAAGAAAAATTTGGCTTATAAAGATGATGAAATCCCCTCTATTTCAAAGATCTATTATTTCCCTCTAAAAATAGTTGATAGGCCTGGGGGACTAGATGATCTACAGTCCCCAGGTATATCAACTTTTCTGGAGGATTCTTTAGATGTGATAAATAAAAGGACAACATTGTTTTTATCCTTCGCTCAAGAAAGGGATAAAGAGTTCATATTTGAAAAATCCTTAAAAAATCGTGAAATGTTATTTTGTGGTCAAAAGGTATTTACTTTCCCAGATGTTTCCAAGGCTACGCAAGGTCGTAGAAAACAGTTTCTTATGTTGAAGGCGAAAACATTGGAATTAGGGGCAACTTTTTATTTAATTTCCCTGCCGACGTTTTGTCATTTACCAGGGGAAAAAGTTTATCTTTACATTACCTGCACATATGGAGATTTTTTTGAGGGATAAAGAATCAGAGAAGTTGAATCAGGTTCAAATAATGGAAGTGGGTTAGAAATTAAATAGAATCCTCCTCTTTCTTTGAATTATTTTTGTTTTGAATGATTATTGTTTAAAGCGGCTCTCTTTATAGGGTAAAATGTGCTAATTGAATTGAATGTTATTATTATTTGTTTTATTGTGAAGATATTATGTGGCACAATTTTATTTACTTGTTTAAAGTTTGAAAAAATCTTGTGTACACAGGCTGTGTGATTGAAAATCAATAAAAATATAAATTACAAAAAAAAAACCTTCAGTTCATATATTTTCTTTTTTGTATATTGGTTCATCCCCTCCATTTTGTGGACTGGTTATAGCATCTTGAATTGTATTGTAAAATACATAATTTCCTTTTCTTTTCTTGATGCTTTTTTCTATGCAAGATTTGTTCTTTTATTGTTAAATGAAAATTAAACAGTTCTTTAAAAAGTAAGATATGTACTATAACTTGCATGTTATTTTAAAAGTTGGTTCAACTACAGGAAAATTCATGGATTTGAATGTGGATTTGAGCTCCTGGAGTGGGTTTACTCTTGCTGAAGCCTGCCCTTATTTGATGGTACATCTGCCATCAGGCTATGGCTATTTCTACCACATCTGTCAGTAACAGCTAAGGAGCGGCAGTGCGTGCACTGGCAAGTGAAACCCTCCCTTAGAAACCACTACCTAATCTCAGGCCTGGCTGTCCGTCCACCTGAGTTTGGCCATTCATGGAGACTGCGGGTTCTTCTGAACGATTCCCGGGCTGGCCAAAACCTTTGCAGTTCAAACTCCGATCCACAAAGGAGGGGATTATTGGTTTGTTAGGCTGGTATTCCTTTTTTTTTTTTGACCCTGCAGTTTCATCCTGCTCCTCTGGGCTTCCAGCTCAGCCAGAATAGGGGATATGAGCCTTCTTCGTTCGCAGCCACCTGGAGATTTTTGTCCCTGCTTTATATCCCCTCCCTAGTTCTGTCGTTGCGGCGACCGTCCTGGGCTGCTTCCAGAAATCTGCGTTGATGGTCCCTAAATATAACCACTAAGAGGTCCATCAAATAAGGGCAGGCTTCAGCAAGAGTAAAAAGCTGAGCCGCTGACTAACTTTAGTTCGCTGGACAAACCGCGTTTTAAATGTCCCTCTCTGGGCAATATACCCCGACAGAAAAAGACAGCGCTAGGGGCATGTTTTTACTTTGTGCGGGCAGAGTTGATGTTCAGTGCGGGCCAAAGTTACTCTGGTGACCGTGTCCAGGCAAACAGCTGTCCTAAAGTTACTCAGACAATTTTGTTTAGGTTAATTTTAGACTGGATACTCAGCCAGCATGGATTCAAGCAGAGTATCTGGAAAAAGTTAACCAAAGTTGCTGAGTAAACTCTAGCCGGCCACCACCAGATGAATATGGACCTCTACGCGTCACTGTGGCGGGAGGATTACGACTCTCCTCGGGGACTGTGAATGCTCTCTCTCTGCAGTATCCCCGGCCCCAGCCGAGGCAGGGAGTGAAGAGGCAGGGTTGGGAATCCAACTCAGGTCCCTCTGCATGGCAGCAAACAGCACTGCCGCTGAGCCAGCTTGCTCACATTGTTGAGAAGTGTCCTCTAATTCAACAGGAGGGAGGGCTTCAGAAAGTCAGTTTTGCATGGTTTGGTGACTATGCACATGCTAAATCAATATATTCAAGATTTGAGTAGAAAGCATGTTCTAGTAGTTACAGATGCTCAGAAAATCCTACAAATGAATCCTTACTCCGTCTACTAAATCAATCTTTCCTTTGACATGGTATTTGCCTCCCTTAATAACCATAATAATAATAAGAGCTATATGTTCTCTTTTCTCTTCAGAATCTGTCATAAGGTGACTAAGAACTAATGGATTCTGACTGCATATAGCCATATACATGGCATGTCTCCAAAAGAATATTACTGTAAAATGTCTCACAGCCCTAAAACTTACCAATATTCATGTGAATACAAAATATTATTGTTACTAATAATATTTAGTACAGCAGCACTTGTACCTTTCAAAATATTCAAAACTTGCCATTTTCCAAGGAGAAACTCAAAATGCTTGTTGAATCATTTTGCGGTGCTAGAAAATGTTTGCATTTTGTGCCCTGGGTGCAGTCAGATATAGTCAAGACAAGCTTGGGATAATATGGCACAGCGGGCCCCTTGCAAAACTACCTCCTCCACTGGCGTGACACCCCTAAACTCAGAAGTCCTCAGGAGACGAGGATGAGGTATGAATAATGCCCAATGACACCTGTCTGCTTGCCCAGAAATGACCGATTCCTGTAGAAGAAAAACCTTCAGCAGCCATGGCCTATTTGACATCTCACAGGAAACTGCACCACATTTTGTGGTGGGAGTTAAAACTGCACGTGTCACTGCATCAAGAATATAAAACATAAACTGTGTGTGTATATGTGAATATATACAGTACATATATTTGTTTTGTAAATGAGCCTACCACTTTAATCCATTAATAACCGTGTGGTCTTGTTCCATCAGCCCCTTTATCCTTTACAAGATCCAAAATTGATATAGGTGAGAACTCCATATTGAGCCACCAGAGCATTTAGAGAAATTCCTCCAGTGTGGCTTCATGCTGATAAGATTCAAAGGGAAGCAGGTGTTTTCTGCTGCAATGCTGAATCAAATGAATCCTACTATGTTTGGGGCAGAAGGTGGGTTTGTAACAAGCACACACTCAGCAAGCAGAGCTTAAAGCTCTCAGTACTGCTCCCACTTCAGATGGCTCCCTGCAAAAGTTTCCTCCGGATTTTCGGTAAAGTGTACGACAGTACAGCCACTTAGCAATACTGAATCCAGCAGTTCAGTCCCAGAATAATGGGAGCTAGGGTTAACTAAACTTATAAATTGTAGAAATATAAAAAATTAAAAAAAAAGGATTAGAAAACTATGAATTCATTTTATTAACACTAAAAAAAAATAAAATAAAATGAAAGTCCTAGGGGCTTAACTAAGCATGTCCAGGTCTCCAATCTGAAACGACAGTGCAAACCAGGGCTTCCAAAACCTGTCCCTGGGACTCCACAGCCAGGCAGGTGGCTTTCAGGGAATCGACAGTGAATACCCAGGACACAGATTTACATCTGTTGGAGAGTCAGCCTATGCTAATTTCTCTCATGCATATTCATGGAGGATATCATGAAAAACTGCCCTGGAATCCCTAGGCCAGGGTTTTAGGAAGCCCTGGTTTAATTAATCTACCTGGAAAAAAAGAAAACCTGAGCTCTTACGTTAGACTGCCATTTGAGAATTAGCAGCACTGTAAAGAGAGGAACCCAATCACGAGCCTTCAGCACTCTCTGCTCCGGGTCCCTTCGCCGGCAGTCCTGACGTTAACATTCCTGGCATTTTACCACAGGAAATATAAACGTTTCAGACCCAGCAGGGTGCAATCACCGCAGGCAGATGAGGCCAGGAGGGCCGTTTGGTCTGGGCCTCAAGCTCAAAAAGGGTCCTTAAATTAAGAGACACCTGCTGGAAAAACTTATCAAATGTCAAAAAATGAGCAGGAGCCAAACACAGAGCTGCAGATTTAAGTAAATAAGAGATGCAATATGGTAAAAGACATAATTATGGCTAGGGACCCAAAAAGCTGCGGGTGGCCGGAGCCTCTCTGAATCGCTGCACGTCCCCGAATTCACAGTGAAACTTTTATCCTCCAGCGTAATCGAGAGCACGGCATGGGACCAGCATGGAAGCAACGCCTTTCCACCCTCCGTTGTCTTGTTTTTTGACAGGAAGCACACGTGCCAATGATGCCAGCTCTCTTGCATTTCCTAGGCTGCCAGACCACTCTGCATCGCAAACATTGGACACAAGTCACACTACCCGGAGGGCTGAATCACATGCTCCATGCCTTGATGCGCACACAGCGCCAGATGCCTCCTGGCTTGAGGTCACCTAATCCGGCACATTTCACAGCAGTGGCATTTACCAGCTGTAAACGTCTATGTTCAGCCTTTCAGGGTCTTTCTCCCAGAGTTTAATCTTTTGCTTTGGAAGAAGGCTCTGCAAACAGCAAGCAGCCCTACGTTGCTCTAAGTCCACCCCCCCACGCTTTCCACCTGTACACAGTGTTACCTCGCCGTACATTATTCAGTTGGAACTGCTACCTTGTGCATTAACTTTTAATGCTCCAAGTACATTTCTGTGCTTGCAAACCATTCAAACTGTTATTTCTAAGGGCGCATTTCATTTCTATTATTCATCAGCATGATTGAGCAAAGCTGTCCTTTATCCAGGCTCTTGATCAGAGCCAGTAAAAGCAGCACATGAAAGGCAGAGAATGCCAGATACAAAAGGAAGAAGATCAGAGACTTACAAACAATGCCACTACAGCGATACTGCTGCACTGCTCGGCATTTTTCCAGCAATCTAGCACAGGGTGGGATTGGGTGAAAGATGCCAGGACATTTTTAAAAAGCTGTGTCAGAGGGTTTTCAATTACTTCATACCGGACATGAAGCTTTATTTCAGTGATGGGAAGGAGTGGATACCTGCAGCTCAGAAAGCAACCCAAAAACCGATCCGAGATGTTAACAGGCCGTGCGTCTACAAGGAGAAGAGCCTGACATAAAAGCCCCACCTACAATGCCTTCTGCAGTATTCTGCAGGCCAACCCTTGAACCTTTCCCAATCTATCCTGCGCACGTCAAACGACAATAAAATCGGAACACACGCATGCCACAAGAAATTAGTGAAATCAGTCTTTCAATGTACAATAACTTGGACAATGGCTGTAGACAGAAAAGCAGCTTTTTTTTAAAGTGAAACTTACTGCTAAAATAAGATACATATTAGGAGTGAATTTGTAAATCAGTATTCAATTTGAATCTGCCATCAGGTTCTGAGATTCCCTTGGGCAGTGTAAGATGTAATTTAGTAAGAGTAAGGGCTACTGAAATGGTACAGAGTTTGCATCAAAAGCCAAGAGAGATGAGATTTAGGGATCTAAATGTGTAGACCCTGGAGGAACGGTGAAGCAGAAGAGATATGATAAAGACAACCAAATATCTTGCAGCCTGCTCCTGAGCCTTCGGGGATGCAGCTTGTTGATGCCCCACTTTGTGTGGTAGTTCCCTGGGCCAGCGTGACTCTACCTCACTCCCTCTGTGGAGGAGCATCGCTCCCGAAAAGAGGGAATCTAAAGGGGAGTGCCCCTTTGTGGGCTCCTTCGAGAACAACTGGAGGACTGGGGGCTAGCATTACTCAGGGGTGTAGGGTAGGCTGAGGGTATTGGGATATGAGTGGGTGGGCGAGTCCAGTGTTACATGGATTATTTTATTAGCTGGTTTATGGCTAGTGAGAGGAGGTTTGGTTGAAATTGCTTCCAGTTTGAGATATTGATATCTTTTTGATGTATTGTTTTACATGAATTTACTGATATATTAGTTTCCTGATGTATGATGTACTGATGTTTATTTTTGTACTACTTTTTTCTTTTTAAATCACTTTGGATTATACTTTGGTAGAAGGAAGATAGCCTAGAAATGTAAATTAACATTGCTTATCATACGATATTAAGAAGGCAGAGGAAGCAAGCCTTTTTTCAACAGAAAGCAAGTTCTAGAACAAGAGGTCATGACATGAGGCTCCAAGGAGGCAGATTCATGAGCAAGGTCGGGAAATATTCTTTCACAGAAGAGGTGACGGATGCCTGGAATGTCCATTTGGAGCTGGTGGCGGGGGCTAAAACAGTAATGGACTTCCAAAACACAAGGATACGCACATAGAATCCTTACCTGCAAAAAAAAAAAAAAAAAAGTGAAGAGACAGCAGAGGTAATTAGTCCCAGGATCTGTCTGGCAGGCTCCAGGTACAGTCAGAACTAGAAGTCCTGGTGGAAATGCAGGGATTCATGCTGCCAGGTCTATCTGGCAGGCTGCTAGGACAGAATTCATTAACAGCTGGGTTTGTCTGACGGGCCCGCAAGTACAGAAACATCTAGTAGCCCTAACAGAAATGCAGGTGCTAAAGGAGCTGGAGAGTAGGCTCCATGCACCTCGTGCTGACCGGATAGATGTAGTTGGTTGGTAGTGGAAAGGCCACCTGGATGTTGGATTATTGTTGGACATGTGTGTGTGTGTGTGTGTGTGCGTGGCTGTGTGTGTGGGGTGTTCAGTGTCACCTAAAAAGAGGATACTGTGCATGCTCAGTTACCCAAGAGGGTAAAATACAATGGAGAAAGATGAACAAAAGTGTCTTGGATAAGAAATATCCTACATACAGTCACGCTCTTGTGGCTGGCAGCTGAGATACATCCTTGGCAGTGTGGACAGGAATAACTGCCATCATCCATTATGCTACTAAAGGGGTAATATTCAGTTACTGGCCAGATTGCAAAGTTCTCTCGATAAACTTACCCGGCTATCTTTAGAGGGTTTTTCCGTAATGCAGCCACACCACTGAACATAGCTGATCATCTTAAAGAGAGCTAGATACATTTATCCAGCTAACTCTAGGACTGCTCTTTGGTACGACCAGAGGGGAACCTTAGAACATCCCTACATTATCCAGCTAAACTTTAGATGGATAATGAGTTATCTATCTATAATTCAACCAGATAAATACCCACAATATCCAAAAGTTGGCATTTAGCCAGATAAACCTGCCTAAATGGCTCTGAATATTCACCTCTAAGTTTTCAGAAGTTTGTGCACAAAGCAAAAAAAAAAAAAAAAAAAGACGACATGCATGCCTATTATGTCAAACGTAAGAATGATGGCTGCTGATGTTTAATGTGAAAACATACTATAGCCACTCGTGCTGAGCATAACATTTATACACCATGAGAAAAAAATCACTGCACAGCATCCTAGTCCAGATTATATCAATCATTCAAAGAGATTTCTATCCAAAGAAGAAATGTATCGTAAGTCATAGAAAAACAGAAAAGGAACAAATAATCCACCCAGCCTGTCCAGCAGGCTTATGCCAGTATCTGCTGCACTGTGCAAGTAACCCCCATGCTTATCAGTTTCTTAGACAGTAAACATCAGGGCCCTCGGATGCTGTTTGAATCCAATTTCCCTTAACTGTTGCCGTTGAAGCAGAGAGCAATGTTGGAGTTGTATCAAAAGTATCAGGTTTAGTGATTAAGGATAGTAAGCGCCGCATAAGCAAGTTACCCCCGTGTTTATTTGTTCCCCAAACCGTAAACGTCGGGACCCTCAGTGGTTGCTGTCTGAATCCAATTCCCCCTTTCCCACTGCCGTTGAAGCAGAGAGCAATGATGGAGCTGCCTTAATAGTATCAAGGCTTATTTGTTAAGGGTAGCAACTGCCACACCAGCAAGTTACCCCCAGTTACCCCCATGCACTCTTATTTAGGGATCCACAGTGTTTATCCCATGCCCCTTTGAATTCCTTGACGGTTTTCATCTTCATCACCTCCGCCAGAAGGGCATTCCAGGCATCCACCACCCTCTCCGTGAAGAAATATTTCCTGATGTTGGCTCTGAGTCATCATCCCTGGAGTTTCATGTCATGACCCCTAGTTCTATTGATTTCTTTCCAAGGAGAATGTTTGACGATTGTGCATCATTAAAACCTTTCAGATATCCGAATGTCTGTATCATATCCCCCCTGCACCTCCTCTCTTCCAGGGTGTACATATTCAGATCCTTCAGCCTCGCCTCATAAGTCTTCCAATGCTGACCTCTCACCATTTTGGTGGCTCTTCTTTGGACTGCCTCTATCCTGTCTCTTTTGAGATACGGGCACCAGTATTGAACGCAGTACTCCAGGTGAGGCCTCACCAAGGACCTGTACAAGGGCATTATCACCTCTTTTTTCTTACTGGTTATTCCTCTCTCTATGCAGCCCAGCATTCTTCTAGCTTTAGCTATCGCCTTGTCACATAATAATCTTATCTATTTTATTCTGACAAGCAAAAGCAGGGTAATGCTCCTCTTAGCAGTCTTCAAGTTTGAGGTTACAAACCTAGCAGCACACCCGATTCTAAATAACAAAGAGGCCGATACAATAAAGACGCGGGGAAAATGGGCACTCAGTGTTGAGCGCCTGCTTTCCTAATGTGCGCCCAGCCACCTCACCTGAGCATACGATACAGTGTTTAAATGAGGGGTCACGCTAAAAAGGAGGTGCTAGGGAAAACTACACGCCCCTAGCACCTCCTTGGCAGCAGGCGCCCAGAAGAGGTGGCACCCGTTTTCCTAACTTGTGCACAGATACAGATTGGGAAAATAGATGCTTGTTAAATGAGCATTTTGGACGCGCTAAACCCCTTATGGTATAAGGTGTTGTGGACTCGCATGCAACCCCCCCCCCCAAAAAAAAAAACCAAATAGTACTCATCAGATGCAAATACATGTTGATGAGGCTATTAGCTATTCACCCAGATACAAAAAAAAAAAGTGCGCCCGCCGCCCGCTCCGCACATCCATGTCCAACCGTGGGTTAAACAGAGCGCTCAGCTGAGCGCGCTGTATTGTATAGGCCTGATTGTTTCGACACATCTAACCCAGCAGCAGGAGCATTTTCTGTTGATGCCAATAGTTCTAATGGGGATGATAATGGCACCACCACAGCATGTTTAAATCTGGCAGGCCAGCACTTCTTCCCTGCCGGTCTTGTGATGCATGAGATCAGCAGGGAGAAGGGGAAATGCTGGCTAGCAAGTGATGAACATGCTCGCAGTGCTGGTACAGCCCCACTCAGAGGGGGTGGCCCGGCAGGAAAAAGGTACGAGGGGCAGGGATGCTGGAGAAGTGGAGGAGAGAGGCAGATGCTGAGAAAGGGGACTGGATCACCAACTTCTGAGACATAGATATAATAACTGATGCCACCTGACTCCCTCTCCCGCTCCCTACCCTGCCTCCCCCACCTTTCCCAGCATTTTAAATCACTGAGAAGGCCTGACCGTGTCTCCTGCCTCCTCAGTAAACTCACTAAGGAGGACCTCCACACTCCCCATCCAGGCACCTCAGGGATTTGAAATGTTCTGCGTGGCTCTTCACATGAAAAGAAGGAGGGCCCTGTTCTAGAACAGGCAATCAGCAGATAGAGTAGGAGGTTAAAAGAAAGCTCTCACAAACCGCAAAGCACAAAAACAAGGTTCCCTTTCTAGGTCTCTTGGGTATTTTGATAATCTCTGGATGTCTTCTTTGACAAAAATTGCAATTTTAAAAACAGTATGGAGACGAGAGGGCAGCCATCTATAAAATCCCATGATGCACTGCAGGTGATGATGCCCCGCAGCACCCTGCTGAAGGAGGCAGACATAGTTATGAATGCCAGGCACAGTCTAGGGCGCACTGGAAACATTAACCCTTAAGACAGACAGAAAGGGTTGAAATCTTAGAAATGGGTGACCATAGCTGCCTACTGACAAAGCAAAGAGCTGCGAAAACCTGTGATGTCAAAAAACCAAAAGTCTCTTTCTGTTTCTGCCAGTGACAGGAATGAATGTTTCTGCATGCCACGAAGCAACACCCTTGAGACCGACTGCATCATCGGATTACCACCACCCACCCCCCCCACTCTCCAGAGCCTATGCAGGCTAAAAAAATTGCAAACAAAGTATGCAAGATCACCCTAAAACAAAGTTAGAATCAACAACAACAACAAAAGAATTAAAAAACAAACAAAACCCTACACAGCTCTTGAGCAGAAAGGAGCGTCATCAAAATAAATGAAGCTTTTCCTTTAAGCTTTTGCTGTTAACCTGTTTTGGTATTTATTTCAAACTTTTTTTTTTTGTTTCCCCCTAAGGAATAGGACCAAGGAGCTTCTTACTCAGCCAGTTTGTAGTTCTCTGGCTACGAGCTAAAGACTACCGGTTGAAGCAGTGAATAAGATGCTGTCTCCCACTTCACCACCAGACAAATACTGACTGCGTCATCTAAGCCCTTGGAGGCAGGAACAAAGCATTCATTCGGTTTGTATTTTAATCACTCTCCTTCGACCGGGGTCTCTTCTACACACATACTGTGCTGCTGGCGTCACCCTGCCTTGTGCACTGGCGTGACTTTGGCAAATAACAAAACATCCAAACTCAAGAGCAACCCCTTTCTACATGAAAAACAGGCAGTAGCACTCAAATGTTACTCGCACAGAAGCTGGCAGGACATCCGGATGTTCCCTCAGGGAAGGCTCCCCCACAAAGAGCAGCCAAAAAAATGGTCATTATTCAGGCAACTGCATCACTTATTGGGGAGGAGAAGGCAGAAAGCAACATTTGTTAGGTTCCCTAGAAAAAGACCTCTGAAATTTCAAGAAAAACAACAATGAAACTGTGCCAAGTTAAAAGTTAATTTTTAAATATGGAAAATGGCACAGCACGTGTCTAAAGTTGCCCGGCCTATAATCACACCACGAATCACTGCTCATCAAGGTGCACTATTTGTCTTTTTAGAAATAGATGTGTTGTAACTTACAGCAATGAGGGTGGAGCTCCTCTGGTCCCCTGGAGCCGGGGCCGTCCGCAGCTGCAGCTCCCCGTTAATCCCACTGCCCTCGGTATTCAGCGGGCGCTGGTGCTTGGGCTGGGGGTAGTCGGGCGGGGGGACGGCGCCGGCCTTGCTGTGCTTGGTGTTCTTCCTGGTGCTCTGACCATGCTGGGCCAGGTTCAGCAGCTGCAAGGTGCTCTCCCGCTCCCGGTCCGAGTTCTCCGCCCGGCTGCGCTCGTATCTTCCCTGGCAGTTCAGGTGGTGCTGGCGACAGACCGTGATCCGGGCGCGGAGCCGTTCCACGATGGCACTGTGGACCTGCGGCGCTACCGAGCCTCCTCCGAGGAGTCCCGGGGCTCGGACCCCAAGGCCTGCTGAAGGAGCCTGGAGGGGAGCGGTGTCCCCCATTCTGCCGCTGCCGTTTCCCCACAAGCACAGTTCTTTTAGCAATGGAGGTAAATCAATTTGTGTTCTGCAATTTTCTTATACTGACAGCGCCAGGTCTGTTTTACTGCTGAGGACAAGGAACCTATTGGGGGAAAAAAAAAAAGCAGCAATATTATATATATAAAAAAAATCTTGTCCCACCCCTTCAAAAAAATTCTGATTCAATAGCTTTGATCAAGTTTGACAAAACTCTTATCTGAACAGGGCAAATGCCGAGCTGAATCAGTCAATGTGGGAGACCATACAGAATTTTATTTTTTTTTTTTAATTAGTTGTTTGGTAGCCCTTCCCAAGGGCAACATATTTCTGTTTCAATCAGCCAAGTGACTGGGAAACTCTCCGTTCGAAGTCAACCAAAGGCAAGCTGTTGGATGAAAGGATTTTAGTTAATGGCAATGTGGCAGCCTCAGAAGCTTAAGTCTCTGCAATTAGTGAGCCGTCAAGCTCCCCTTTACTCTTCGGTGCTCCTTATTTCACCAGTTTCGATCCCATGAATGCTAAGAAGAAGATGCCGCCAAAAGATAAAAAAAAGATTAAAAGAAAAAAATACCTCAATACCTACAAGCAAACAAAAATGCAGAGGGGGTGCTGATTTGCTGATGGACTTTACATTCTTCGCATCACGCTTTTTCTTCCATGTGTCCAGCAACTGTTGAACACAGCCCTTACGTTTTCAAGGAACTGTATTTTTTTTTTTTTATACGTACAAGCTATGCTGGTATCTTCCTCAAGATCTCGGTTTCCCACTCCTCTCTCAGGATCTTAGTAAAATCAAGATAGTGCAACGAGCCAAAAAAAAAAAAAGGGAAAGTCTTCAATGAGTAATTACAAATTCTAGTGAAACTTACAGCCTTCCAGTGGAATGCAAGGAGGGCTCTTGCCAATCAGTTTTCTCTGCATTTTCGCCTGTTCCATCCCCAGAGCAGGGGCTGGAGGTGCAGCGCTGCCATGACCGCCTCCCCGATCGCTAGGAGAATCCGCGCCGTCAGCTTGCGCTCTCCCCTTTCTCTCGATCGCGCCCGTCCTTCGCCGTCTGCCGAGCCTGGCTCTGCACGACACAGGCTCTCATTGTGCGCGGCCGTGCGGCTCTCGGCTTCGGAGGCGCTGCTGGCCGGACGCAGCCAGCACCGGCACGGGAAGGAGAGCCCCCCAGCGGCGAAGGGAGTGAATGCAAACGGATTCCCAGCGCCTCGGTGCTAAAGGGAAATGTGTTTACAGCTTTATTTTTTTTTTTTTAATAAGGCATCACTGATACTAAACAGAGCTATTGCGCTCTAGTTTCTGGTGGAATACATACATTTTATTTTCTTGAAGCAGCATTACATACAACATAGAGGTCAACTTTCAAAGGATTTAGGTTACTAACTTTGGAAGCTGGCCTCTTGACTTGGCCCCTTTTGAAATGGGCCAGGGCAGAGTCCATAAATTAAAAAGTAAGGGGCTCCCGCGATGGAGTTAGGGTAGGAAAACAAAGTTAGTTGCTTAGCACTGATTTCCAGCACTAGACACCAAACATAAAAGCCTAAATCCAGAACAGAGTGACAGTGATCTGGGCCCCCAGGCAAGAAGGGTCATTGGCTAGGAGAGAGTGGGCCCTCAGCCACTTCCTTATTGCCTGATGGTCAGTCTGCCCTTTTCTAAATCTAGGCAAATGAAGAGCAGGCCAACAATTTAGATGGATTTTCACCTGAAAACGTGGAAGTCAACATTTAGAGAAAGGTAAGTGGCAAATTTATCAAGGCAACTTTTCACTGACATTCAGTGGGACTTACCTGGATAAGTCTACCACTGAATATACACGGATAACGTTTCTCACATAACTTTACCTGGATAAAGTTAGGACAGCTATTTTTCCAATCAGACTTATGTGTGTAAGTAACTAATTGGAGAGCATTCAATATGTGCCCTCATCAGTTAACATTTATCCCCTCTCCCGAAATATCTGCGAAAAATCCATTTTTGTCTGGATACATTTTGTGCTTACAAAAGGTTGTGTGCACAAAATTAATGTGGTTGATGGAGAAAATATTTGAACATTGGGTTTTGTACAATTAACTAAAAAAGTTATCCATGTACAGTCTTTCTATATCAACCAATTAGAAACATAAATACATAAGATTCATGATGCCCATTTTCCCCAACTAATTTATCTTTACAATTCCCTTCACTCCCTCAGGGAGCCCCTGTCTTTATCCCATGCTTTCTCAAATTCAGATACGGTTTTTCTCTCCTCCACCTTCACTCGAAGGCTGTTCCATGTATCCACTATTCTTTCTGTAAAGAAAAACTCCCTACACTATTACTCCCAAGTCTATCCCCTTTCATCCTCATCCCATGACCCCTCACAGTCTAGAGCCTCCTATCTGTTGAAAGAGGCTCAGTTCCTGTGTATGGAAACCTTGGAGATATTTTGTCTATCCCCATGTGCTTTCGCATGAAGATCACGAACCCTTTTAGCAGCCACACTCTGGCCTGAGACAAACAGGCTATTTATTTATTTATTTTAATTTCTATGCTGCCTATTCACAGCTTAAAGCAACATACAAAACTTTGCATACACAATATGTCAGTATATATATAAAAAAAAAAATGAAACAGAACGTAACTGACAGACAAGATAAAAAGTTCTTTATTGTAGGAACAAAAGGTACCATCAGTTCATCATACTTTCGTGGTAATCTCATTGCGCTAATTATTCTGTGTGTAGCTCTCTGCTTCAACGGCAGGGGAGCAAGACTGATACTTCACTTTCAATACATAGCCAGCATGGCTCTCTGCTGCAACGGCAGGGAGGGAATGAAGAAAGGTGGATCTATATTCAGGCAACAACCAACAAGGAAAGCCCAGGCAAGGTAAAATAATGTTGAGGTGTTCTCGTTACATAATGGGCTGAGCTGAAATCACTGAAAATGAGCAAGCCATGAGCCTCATCAGCAGTGCATAGGCAAAGTTGGGTCCTCCAGGAGTATGTGGACACAAGTTGCTGACTGGGAGGCAGCATCAAGTCTCCCAGGAGGACAAGACCCTAGGCTGATTGGGAGGTGGCATCAGCTCCCCTAGGAGGGCATAGACCCCCCATCACTGGATTGAGAGGCAAGGCAGATCCCCCAGGAGAAAGCAGATTACAGAGATTAATTGAGAGGCAGAGTTGGGTTCCCGAAGAGGGTGTGGATCTAAAGCAGCAGTCTGGACATAACAGATCTCCCCTATCTTGACCAGTAGTATCCGTGGCCCAGTTGCATTTCTTCCCATTGGAGATATGGGGTACAGTAGGAAGGAAAAAAAGAAGATGGTAACTGTATTGGATCAAAGTGAATGGCAGAGGTTCTCTCTCTTCTATATGGTGGTATTTTTCTGGGTGCTAACACTTCCAAATAGCTAAAAGTGCTAATTGATATCTATAGAAATTGTATACAGTTGTGTAGTCTGAGACTACTATCCACAATTAGATAAATATGCTGTTGGATATTGGATATCTTGTAGAAATGTATATAGTTGTGCAGTCTAATAAAACTTGTACATATTTGAAAATACTGCCAGTCCTGTTTACAGTCCCATCTGTTTTGCAGAATTTCCTGGGGTGAAAGGAGGGAAATCCCACCCACTTACACCTTCTTCCCCAGGTGAAGGCACCAGCTGCCAAGTACACAAGGACCGATGGAGTCTGCCCAAGGGGTCTCATTCCAGGTTAGTCCCAACCCATAAGAAATTGCCATAGTGGGTCAGACCAAGGGTCTATGAAGCCCAGCATCCTTTTTCCAGCAGTGGCCAATCCAGGCTACAAGTACCTGGCAAGTACCCAAAAACTAAGTATATCCCATGCTACTGCTGCTAGTAATAGCAGTGGCTATTTTCTAAGTCAACTTATAGAAACATAGAAATGACGGCAGAAGACGACCAAACGGCCCATCCAGTCTGCCCAGCAAGCTTCACACTTTTTTTTTCTCATACTTATCTGTTACTATTGGCTCTTAGTAACCTTTTGGTTCTATTTCCCTTCCACCCCCACCATTAATGTAGAGAGCAGTGTTGGAACTGCATCTAAGTGAACTATCTAGCTTAATTAGTTAGGGGTAGTAACCGCTGCAATAAGCAAGCTACACCCATGCTTATTTGTTTACCCAGACTATGTAATTCAGTCCTTGTTGGTTGTTGTCTGTATATAGATCCACTTTTCTTCATTCCCCCTGCCGTTGAAGCAGAGAGCTAAGCTGGATATGCATTGAAAGTGAAGTATTAGGCTTATTTGGTTTGGGGTAGTAACCGCCATAACAAGCAAGCTACTCCCCGCTTTTTTGTGAATGCAAATCCTTTTTTCCACATTCCCTCTTGCTGTTGAAGCTTAGAGCAATGTTGGAGTCGCATTAACCATGTGTATGTTTATTGAATAAGAGTATTATCTCCAGGCAGTAGCCGTCATTCCCGCGAGCCACCCACTCTTCATTCACGTCTTCTAGACTTTATGGATCCACAGTGTTTATCCCACGCCCCTTTGAAGTCCTTCACAGTTCTGGTCACCACTTCCTCCGGAAGGGCATTCCAGGCATCCACCACTCTCTCCGTAAAGAAATACTTCCTGACATTGGTTCTGAGTCTTCCTCCCTGGAGCTTAAACTCATGACCCCTTGTTCTGCTGATTTTTTTCTGACGGAAAAGGTTTGTCGTTGTCTTTGGATCATTAAAACCTTTCAAGTATCTGAAAGTCTCTATCATATCACCTCTGCTCCTCCCTTCCTCCAGGGTGTACATATTTAGATTCTTCAATCTCTCCTCATAAGTCATTCAATGAAGACCATCCACCTTCATTAATAGCAGTTCATTACCTGCTATTAACTTGATTAATAGCAGGTAATGAACTTCTCTTCCAAGAACTTATCCAAACCTTTTTTTAAACCCAGCTACACTAACTGCACTAACCACATCCCCTGGCAACAAATTCCAGAGTTTAAATTTGAGCGAAAAATAATTTTCTCCGATTAGTTTTAAATGTGCCAAATGCTAACTTCATGGAGTGCCCCCAGCAAGGTAATCGGACACAGGACCATTCATTTTGTTTCATTTATCCAAAACTAAATGTAAACAAACAAACTAAACCAAACAAAAATAGACATAGATATAGGGGCCAATGCAATTAAAGTGCACTGAAAGCAGGCGCTGAACACTCAGTGCCCGCTTTCATAATGTGGCCCCAGGCACCCGCTCCTGGGGGCACCATGCAATATTTAAATCAGGGGACATGTCAAGGAGGTTGAAAACAGGAGCCCACAAGCGGTCGGCTGTCCGCCAGTTAGGAAAACAGACATTGAATTTAATCAGCATCCATTTTCCTAATCAGCACACAGCCAGGGGTTCAGGAACCGGACACTTGTTAACTGAGCATCCGTTTCCTGAACTCGACTGCCGGCACCTTTTTTTTTTTAAGTTTTTTAAAGAAGTAGGAGGATGTACAGAAAAGCAGGTGTTAATTTCTGAGCTCAAAAATGTGCGTCTTAGACGCACTTTTTTTTTTTGCATTCGGAGTGAATAACTAATAGAGTCATTCACATGCATTTGCATGTGATTAGTGCTATTAGTTTTGCCCTGCGTTGGACGGGCATTGTGGAGGCGCTAATCCCCTTTTTGCAAAAGGAGATTAGGTAGTGACTATAAAACCCGTGTCCAACTGAGGGTTAAACAGTGCGCTTGGCTGAGCGCACTGTATTGCATCAGCCCCATAGGTAGTTATAACCCTCTTCCTCTCCCCCAACGCAACCAATCAATCAATCTTGAGAATGCATGTGGGATTAATTTAGGCCGCAGATTTATTAACCTATCATGTTATGATCACATAGCATTTCTCCCGACTCAAGGCCTATTCTAGTGTCTAGCTGCTCACAATAGCTTACTTAGGAAGCCTCTTTAATCTAGCGAGCCTGGCGTATACTAAGCTATGCTGGCCTTCCTGGGCCCATTCTGTGAACTGAGCCAACACATGCATCATACCAAAACTGGTCGCCTATCTGATGAGCCTTAAGACAGCCCCAGCTGCCAACTAAAACCCTGATACACATTTCCCTCGATAAGGAGGGATCTCATGTCCCTGCCAGAAGGGTGACCCACTTCTCCCCCCAGTGAAGTTGCTATGTGTGGCTATTATCCCTGCCATTTGACTCCCTGGCTCAGATCCCCCCCCCCCATATCACAATCCTGAGGTAGACCAAAGACCTCAGCACTCTCAAATTCAAGTTGCAGCCTGTTCACAGAAATTGTCTTCCAATGTCTCCTGTACTGAATTATTTACAAACGGCCCTGGGACTGTTAGTCACACAGTACCTTCTCAACATAAGCCAGAGCAAGTTTATTCATTGCTGGACCTGATAGCTGCCCATCTGCTTTACCCAGTACCTAATCTGATGGTTCAGTTTTTTCAGTCCACAGTTCCAAAGCAGCATTTGCACTCACTATTGATGAGGAATTTTGTCAGATAAAATATGGCTGTTTCTAGGAATAGCACCATCAGGCAGCACTTTTATTGTTATTATCAACTGCCTGCAGGTGAGAGGAACCAGGTTATTACCCCCTCTCCCCCCCAGGATGAATCAACAAATGTACAGGTGGGTTAAGTTAGAAGAGTTCTTAGAACATACAAACATAAGAATTGCTTTACAGTCAAACCAAGGGTCCATCAAGTTCAGTATCCTGTTTCCAATAGTGGCCAATCCAGATCGCAAGTAGCTAGTAAGATCCCAAACAGTAGATAGATCCCATGCTGCAAACACCAGGGATCAGTTGTGGCTTTCCCCAAGTCTAGCTGGTTAGTAACTGTTTATGGGCTGCTTCTCCAGGAACTTATCTAAACCTTTTTTCAACCTGGCTATGTTAAGTACTTTTATTTATTTATTTGAGTGTTTTATATATTGTCATTCCATGTGAGAATCACTAGATCACAACGGTGTACAGGTTTAACACTCACAGACAAAGGGTGAGTTAAAAAGGCAGGCATACATACAGGTAAACTTTTAAAGTATTCATTCCAAATCTAAGAGAGTATTTCAAAGATAGACACATAGGATGCATTTTTAGGAGGGGATGAGAGAATGGGGTAATGTTCAGGATATAGTTGGTTATCCGAATGAGGGGGAATTATATATCACTCAGTGATATATAAGGAAGGAGTGGGGGATATATAAGGAGTGAGGGGGAATTAGTTATATCACTCAGAGAATAGGCATTATCAAATAGCCAACTTTTCAGTTCTTTCTTAAATTTCTTAATGTTGGTTATTATTCGAAGATTCTCTGGCATTGAGTTCCATAGCATTGGGCCTACAATTAATATTGCTCCATCTCTCATTTGTGTTAAATGATAATTTTTAATGGCCAGGATTTCTAGCAGGCCTTTGTTCTGAGATCTTAGCGCTCATGTGGGAATATGTTATTTGAATGTTATTCCCATGAAATCATTGCTTGGATTCATGTTGTTGAATATTATTGTCAGTACTTTGTATATTATTCTCGACTGTACAGGTAGCCAATGTAATGCTATCAGGGTTGGGGTGATGTGGTCGAATTTTCTTTTTCCTGTCAGTAGTCCTGCTGTAACATTTTCCAGTAGTTGGAGTGGTTTAAGGTGACAGGCTGGAAGTCCTAGAAATAGGGAATTGCAGTAATCTAAGTTTGAGAATATTAGAGATTGTAAAACGGTTCTGAAGTCAGCTGTGCTTAGTAGAGGTTTCAGTTGGCTCAGGATTCGCAGTTTGTGGAAACCAGATTTGATCAGTTTGCTAATGTGGGTCTTCATAGTTAGGTTTTCGTCAACTTTGACACCAATATCCCTTACCTGAGTTGCTGGAATTAGTTGGCAGTTTCCAAGATCAGTTCCAAGTGGAATAGATTTTGGAGGGTTTCGGATCAACCAAATTAGTTTGGGGTTTTTTTTCGGGTTCATTGATAGTTTCAATTGTGCAAGTTTTTCTTTTATGGTGATCACATATCCAGAAATAAGTGATGCTGTTTTCTCAAATGATTTTGCTAGAGGGATATAGAATTGTAGATCCTCTGCATTTGGTAATTTGCACAATGGCAGCATGTAGATATTAAATAGGGTTGCTGATTGCACAGAGCCCTGCAGAACACCAGTTGTGCATTAGAATGTGTTGGATAGGAGGAAGTGACGTCACCTGCACTGATGGCTGCATAACCCCTGAGCTCCTGGTCCCCTGCCGAAAAAAACAATGAAAAGCAACATAAAACAGCCGAAAAACCCGGCGAAAAGGTGACTGACTTGGTTGCAGACGCAGTGCTACTCTCCCAATGTCAAAACAGCCACTTCCATAGACCACCAGCAATTTTCATACGCAGCAGCAGCAGCAGCTCCACAACATCTCACCGGTACCCGGGACAAAATGGCGACCAGAGCAGCGCCGAAAAAAAATACTCAGGCTTGTGAGTCACAGATCCCGATGCCCTTTTCGGCTACTTATGAGAATATCTCAAAAGCAGACTTCATTTACTGGTTTGAAGAGCTGAATACAAATATTGTAGGCATAAAAACTGAACTCGCTCAGCTGGTAGCAGAGCTACGTCAGGATATGGGGGCCATAGGGCAATGGGCGGATGACGTGGACACACAGATGGAGGAGCAATTTGTGTCCATGGACAAGCTTACCAAAAGGGTTAAAGATTTGGAAACAGAGTATGATCTGACGCAAGAAAAAATTGAGGATTTGGAGAACAGGTCCTGCCACTGTAACCTACGAGTTAGGGGAGTCCCAGAACTTGAGGCGTATAAAGACACCACAGCAGTGGTTCAACAAATCAGCAGATTCATCCTCCTTAAACATAGGGAGAGTTGTCATTTAGATTCTATACATCTGGAGAGGGCGCATTGGGCCCTAGGGGCCAGGAGGAACAACTCCCCTTGGGACATAATTGTATGCTACTGGGAATTTCGCCAGAAGGAGGAGATATTTCAGGCGGCCAGGAGGGACAACCAACTACAATGGCAAGGCCACAATATGCCTGCATTTATGGATTTGTCTCCACTAACATTGCAGAAAAGAAGGAGTTTTCACAGTATTACCGAGGCCTTGCGACGTGAAGGTATACGATATAAATGGCTGTTCTGCTTTGGGCTAACATTCACATTGGGAAGCGCTACTTCACAGGTGAAAACAGTTATGGAAGCTGCACGCATTCTTACTGACGCCGGCATACATTCAGTCGCGCCAACAGATCATGAGCAGGATCATCATCCTGCAAAGGACACGCCGCGATGGCAGAGAGCTACATTAGGAAGACGAAGGCTGCGGAGACACTCGGGGAGCTCGACTTCGTCTAAGAGCACACCCTCTTAAAGGCACAATTATGGACTGAAAGGTAAAGCAATATTGTTGGTCTACATGACTGTGAGTGTTTTCAAACAGTAGTACGGTGGTAGCCCTATTTTGGCTATGCACAACTTCTTTGCTACTCACTGGACATGATTCCTGTTACCAGTACTCGGACCTTTGGGGGTACACTCTAGGGCGCAAAGGTTTTCTATTTGGTGGGCCCTGTGTTATTGTGGATTCGCATTAGCGAAGAGGTACTATGTTGATGGGCAGATCTGGAATTGAGAGTAGTGGGTTTTGGTGAACTACCAAGTTGCACTGTTATCTTGTTATATTGAGTCAGTATGTTGCTTGCTTATTGCGAGTCAGTTACATTAGTGTGGGGGAACCGTGGCAGGCTATGCAGGGGCCCACTTTCCTTCCTCACACTACAGGCTGTTATTATATCAGCCTGCTGACTTGGAGGGTTGGGGGGGGGGGATGTTTAGGGGACTCTGGGCTTTACTACGATTGGATATGCTTGACCACATTCTAGCTCTTAGGGGATTATATCATCACCTTTGCACTACACAACATAATGGTAATCTACAGGGTAACTGTTTACCTCTATGGTTAATTTCTCTCCTTTCATTTGGATGTATTCTGAATTCTGGGGTACAGGGTATACTTTAAGTGTCGCACGATGATAACATTTCACAATGGGTACCTTCAGGTTAGCCTCTTTGAATATGAAGGGATTGAATTCTCCATTTAGATGGAGTATGCTTTTTAAGGAGGCTCGATGACTTAAAGCATTCTTTTTGTGCAGGAGACACATTTAAGGAGTAGGGATGGAGGGCTCTTATGGGGAAACAGACATTAGTGTCAGGTATTTCTAATTTCCAGTCGGGCTAATAATAAATATGGCGGGGTAGGTATTCTGATTGCCAGTCATGTATGTGCGGATTTTAAGGCTCTGCACTTAGATCCAGAAGGAAGGATCTTGATTTTACAAATGGCCACGCCGCAAGGGACATATCTCCTGGTAAATATTTACTGCCCCTCACATAATCAGGCTTCCTTTTATCAGAATCTTCATCAACAGTTATGTCAGTTTCCAGGGGATCATTTAATAGTGGCAGGCAATTTCAATGTCACATTAAACCCAGTAATGGACCCCTCGAAGGGAAAGAGCTCCCTGTCCTACAAACAGGGCAGGGGATTGAAACAATTGATGGCACATTTTGAACTTATTGACATTTGGCGCTTCATGCACATTAACACTAAAGATTTCACTTTTTATTCAGTGGCTCATAGTTCGTAATCTAGAATTGACATGATCCTCATAGATAAATTGCTCATTTCTCACACAATGAATACCTCTATTGATAGTCCCAGAAAACAAATCAGAAGCCGATCCAGTTGGCTGTGTGGCAGTAAAAATAGCGAAGATCGGTGTATAGAAAAGGTCCTTTATTAAAATTTGCCCGACTCCGGCCGAGTTTCGCTCTTTGGTCGAGAGCTGCCTCAGGGGCAACTAGAAACAAATATACAGTATTAAAAAATGAAACACACATACATAAAGCGCCACACCCCCTCCCGGGTGCTCCTCTTTGTCATTGCGATATAATTTGTACTCCGGTATAGCATTGTCCCATTGGTTGTCCTCCTTCCACCATGTCTCTGATATGCCAATTAAGTCTATGTCATCATTCACTGCTATACATTCTAATTCTCCCATCTTACTTCTTAGACTTCTGGCATTAACATACAAACATTTCAAAGTTTGGTTTTTGTATTTTCATTCTGCTTTTTAATTGATAGGGGTTAGAATTTTTAGCTCAGGTGAGTTTTTAGTTACAGGTACTTGGACTACTTTTCTTATTATTGGAACCTCACTGTCGGGATGCCCTAATTCCAATGCATCATTAGTATCCTTTGAAGATACCTCTCTCCGAACCATGCGCTGCTGAGCGACTGTCTGCTTTCCCCTTTGTTCTAGTTTAAAAGCTGCTCTATCTCCTTTTCAAATGTTAGCGCCAGCAGTCTGGTTCCACCCTGTTAAGGTTGAGCCCATCCCTTCGGAAGAGACTCCCCCTTCCCCAAAAGGTTCTCCAGTTCCTAACAAAACTGAATCCCTCTTCCTTGCACCATCGTCTCATCCATGCATTGAGACTCCGGAGCTCTGCCTGCCTCTGGTGACCTGCGCGTGGAACAGGAAACATTTCAGAGAATGCTACCCTGAAGGTTCTGGATTTAAGCTTTCTAACTAAGAGCCTAAATTTGGCTTCCAGAACCTTCCTCCCACATTTTCCTATGTCATTGGTGCCCACATGTACCACGACAGCCGACTCCTCCCCAGCACTGTCTAAAATCCTATCGAGATGATGCGTGAGGTCCGCCACCTTCGCATCAGGTAGGCATTTTTCCAGGCGTTCCTCATGCCCACCAGCAACCCATCTATCTACATTCCTAATAATCGAATCACCAACTATGACGGCCGACCTAACCCTTCCTTCCTGGGCAGTAGGCCTTGGGGAGATATCCTCAGTGCGAAAGGACAATGCATCACCTGGAGAGCAGGTCCTTGCTACAGGATCCTTTCCTGCTGCACCAGGTTGATGCCCTCCAATCATGAGACCTTCTTCCTCCAAGGGAGCACCAGGGCTGCCAGTCTGAAGGCATATTAGAAAACGAAGATATGTCAATATATTCCGGTTATTGGAAGGAAGAAGGGGAAGTAAGAAAAGTAAGAAGAAGTACAAGAAGAAGAAGAAGTCAGGGATCCCCAAGGTGGCTAAGAATATAGTTAATTGGGTGTGGGGATTTTTGCGTCTACCTAGTGTTGTAGGTCACTACGATCCTTCACAGCATGGAGCGTTGCCGTCTTATGCGGACAGCATAGGTGCGTTCAGGGATTATGAAGGTTGGGCATGGCTCAACTATGATGAAAAATTTAGGGATAAGATGGCAGGGACTAGGGGTATGTCATGGGGTTCACAGGATATTCACCTGTGGCTAACGCAAATGACGTACAAGGGTGACTGTTCGGCAAAAGGTATGGCTCAGGGAAGCGGGGGAATTGGGGGAGTGGTGGGGTATGGGGGAGGAAACACTGCGGTTAGTTCCTTTCAGGCAGGGGGAGGCAATAGTAAACCTAGCACAGGCAGCAAAGTGGGAGCAGGAGGAGCTGATGTGTGTTGGAGGTATAACAAAGCGGCCTGCCTTTTTCCGGACTGTAAGTTCCGGCACACTTGTTCGACATGCGGGGGGGGGGGGGGGGGGGGGGGCACACCCTGCTACCAAATGTATGCAGGGCTCCAGAGGAGCCTCTGGAAGGAGCAGTAAAGCATAATGTTTTGAGCTATAAAGCGGAATAGTCTGTTTGTCTGGAAAGTATGGAGGAGTGGTTGGGGTTGTATCCCGATCGTGCAGTTGCAAAATTTTTGTTGCTGGGTTTTCAAGAGGGTTTTATTTATACTTTATTAAATTTCTCAATCATTTTTTACAATGAAAAGAAAGGTATAATGTAAAAAGAACAGGCAAATGCTACCACATTTAAATCAAATAAAACAAATACTTTCCTCCTTTTACATGAAAGTCCACTTTATAGGGGAGTTTATATAAAGAAAAATAATTGCTGAAAATTATTCATTACATGAATATTAGAGAGAAAAATTTTTTTACTGACCAGCTATATTTCCAACAAAACTCAATCTCTAACCACCTTTATCTGAAAGGAATACCTCTAGATTAGAAGGTTCAAGAAAAACAAACTTGTTTTTCTGGTAAATCACAATACATTTGCAGGGAAACTTAAGAAAAAATGTTGCCCCGAGGGCTAACACTCTTTGACGCATCAAATGAAATTGTTTCCTTCTATTCTGGGTATTCCTAGACACATCAGGAAATACTTGCACCAATTTGCCACAAAAAAGAAAACTTATTTTGAAAATATTTCATTAGAATATGATTCTTATCTTGTTCTAAGGAAAAAGCCACTATTAGTGTGGCTCTTGTGGCTATATCATCCGTTGAGGCCTCTAAAAATTATGTTAAATTTGGGCTTTTTTCACACAAAACATCTATTCCTCCTTCAGGTTCTATTAATTCTCTCTTATAATTTGATACATAATACATTTTTGATATCAAAATATCATTAGTAATATGTAAGATCTCATTTATATATTTTTTAAAGAGTTCTTGAGGAGATAACCTCGTATATGGGAAATTTAAAAATCGCAGATTCTTGTTGCGTAGTAAATTTTCCATATTTTCCAAATTTTTATATAATATCACAGTGTCTTTTATGAAGGTGGCCCCAGTAGTCTGTAAGGATCCTATTTGTGTACCCATTACTGAATTGGAGGCCTCGACCTGCTCCATTCTTTTGTTAAAGTTTTCCATTTTCACATTAATTTCTGCAGAAAAGACAGTGGATTGAGTTATGGACTGGGAAACCATCCTTTCCACTTTAGTGATGGCTTTCCAGACGTCCACTAGGGAGATGTTATCAGGCACCATAATCTCCTCTGGGGCCTGCGCTAGCGACTTTTGTCCATTTTCTTTAGATGTTGTTCCCTCCCTCACTTCGGGGGTATTTAATACACTTACCCCTTCTTGATCAGGGGGGCCGTTGGATCTCTGGTCCTGGGCAGGACTTGCCGTTGTCCCCGAAGAGAAAGATATTTCCTGGGCCACCTCTCTGGTAGTCTGACTCCGAACGATATGGGTATCCATTGGTCCCTTCATCTCTTTCCCCAACGGAGTTGATGTTGAAATCTTGATTTTCCTTTTTTTGCCCATGTATATTGCCTCAAGGTACTCACGAAAAAATTTTCCCCAGGGGCGCGCCCCTTTGGCGCGCGGCTTCGGCTGCGCACCGGCGGCTGCGCGCCGCTGTGCCTCTCCTTAAATCGGCACAGGCAAGCGTCGCTGTTGGTGACGTCAGGGGTGGGAGGGGAGGCATTGTTCCGCTCACCGAGGCTCGCTCAGTCCCGTCTGCCCTTCCTCCTTTCGGAGCGTCTCTCCGGGTAAGCTCCCACTTCTCTGGTCCTGTGCCTCTCCTTAAATCGGCACAGGCAAGCGTCGCTGTTGGTGACGTCAGGGGTGGGAGGGGAGGCTTTGTTCCGCTCACCGAGGCTCGCTCAGTCCCGTCTGCCCTTCCTCCTTTCGGAGCGTCTCTCCGGGTAAGCTCCCACTTCTCTGGTCCTGTGCCTCTCCTTAAATCGGCACAGGCAAGCGTCGCTGTTGGTGACGTCAGGGGTGGGAGGGGAGGCGTTGTTCCGCTCACCGAGGCTCGCTCAGTCCCGTCTGCCCTTCTTCCTTTTGGAGCGTCTCTCCGGGTAAGCTCCCTTTCAAGAGGGTTTTTGTTATTCCGTATGTAGGTCCAGGGGTGGGGGTAAAGGGGAGGAATGCCTGGTCGGCTACGCAGTATGAAGATATTGCACGAGAAAAAATAGAAGCGGAAATATAGTTAGGGCGAGTAGAAGGGCCATTTGTGTCCCCACCGTTTAGTAGCAAGCATGTGTCTCCAGTAGCCGTCATCTCCAAAAAGGCTCTGGGTAAGTTTCGAATGATTTTAAATTTGTCTTACCCGAGAGGTCGGTCCGTAAATGATTTTATTCCACGGGAGTTTTGTTCAGTGCGTTAAACATCTTTCAATGAGGCAGTGCTGTTAGTGAGGCGGGCTGGTAGAGGGGCATTATTAGCTAAGGCAGATATTGAATCTGCTTTCCGTTTGTTACCCATTCATCCGCGCAGTTTCCCTTTATTAGGTTTTCGTTTTGAAGGGCAGTATTTTGTTGATAGGTGCTTGCCGATGGATTCTGCCGTGTATGTTTTTTGAAGCTTTCAGCACGTTCCTGCAGTGGGTGGTAGTGCAGAGTACAGCTTATGAGTCAATGCTGGAGGATAGCAAATGTAACCCCAATATTTAAAAAGGGCTCCAGGGACGATCCAGGAAACTACAGACCGGTTAGCCTGACTTCAGTGCCAGGAAAAATAGTGGAAAGTGTTCTAAACATCAAAATCACAGAACATATAGAAAGACATGATTTAATGGAACAAAGTCAGCATGGCTTTACCCAAGGCAAGTCTTGCCTCACAAATCTGCTTCACTTTTTTGAAGAAGTTAATAAACATGTGGATAAAGGTGAACCGGTAGATATAGTATACTTGTATTTTCAGAAGGCGTTTGACAAAGTTCCTCATGAGAGGCTTCTAGGAAAAGTAAAAAGTCATGGGATAGGTGGCAATGTCCTTTCATGGATTGCAAACTGGCTAAAAGACAGGAAACAGAGAGTAGGATTAAATGGACAATTTTCTCAGGGGAAGGGAGTGGGCAGTGGAGTGCCTCAGGGATCTGTATTGGGACCCTTACTTTTCAATATATTTATAAATGATCTGGAAAGAAATACAACGAGTGAGATAATCAAATTTGCAGATGACACAAAATTGTTCAGAGTAGTTAAATCACAAGCAGATTGTGATAAATTGCAGGAAGACCTTGTGAGACTGGAAAACTGGGCATCCAAATGGCAGATGAAATTTAATGTGGATAAATGCAAGGTGATGAATATAGGGAAAAATAACCCATGCTATAGTTACACAATGTTGGGTTCCATATTAGGTGCTACAACCCAAGAAAGAGATCTAGGTGTCATAGTGGATAACACACTGAAATCGTCGGTTCAGTGTGCTGCGGCAATCAAAAAAGCAAACAGAATGTTGGGAATTATTAGAAAGGGAATGGTGAATAAAACGGAAAATATCATAATGCCTCTGTATCGCTCCATGGTGAGACCCCACCTTGAATACTGTGTACAATTCTGGTCGCCGCATCTCAAAAAAAGATATAATTGCGATGGAGAAGGTACAGAGAAGGGCTACCAAAATGATAAGGGGAATGGAACAGCTCCCCTATGAGGAAAGACTAAAGAGGTTAGGACCTTTCAGCTTGGAGAAGAGACGGTTGAGGGGGGAAATGATGGAGGTGTTTAGAATCATGAGAGGTCTAGAATGGGTAGATGTGAATCGGTTATTTACTCTTTCAGATAATAGAAAGACTAGGGGGTACTCCATGAAGTTAGCATGTGGCACATTTAAAACTAATCGGGGAAAGTTATTTTTTACTTAACGCACAATTAAACTCTGGAATTTGTTGCCAGAGGATGTGGTTAGTGCAGTTAGTATAGCTGTGTTTAAAAAAGGATTGGATAAGTTCTTGGAGGAGAAGTCCATTAACTGCTATTAAGTTCACTTAGAGAATAGCCATTGCCATTAGCAACGGTAACATGGAATAGACTTAGTTTTTGGGTACTTGCCAGTTCTTATGGCCTGGATTGGCCACTGTTGGAAACAGAATGCTGGGCTTGATGGACCCTTGGGGTCTGACCCAGTATGGCATGTTCTTATGTTCTTATGCTGCATTACTTGGATGATTTTTTTCTTTGTAGTGTCCCGTGGGTCAGGTTTATGTCAGTATCAATTGGATGCCTTCTTGCAAGTGGCGTGTTGCTTGGGTGTGCCCATAATGTCGGACAAGACTGAAGGTCCAGTCACAAGGCTCACCTTTTTAGGTATTGAGTTAGACTCTGAGGCTATGGAGTCGCGATGGCCTGTGGAAAAAGTAGAGAAGTTGAAAATTTTAGTGTGTTCAGTGCAGCAAGCATCCAAGGTCACGTTACGGCAGATGCAATCTTTAATTGGTGCCTTGAATTTTGCATGTCGAATGATTCCTATGGGTAGGGCATTTATTTGACGGCTTTCAATTACTACTGTGGGTGTAAGAGCATGTCATCACTTCATTAGAGTGACAAAGAGTCAAGGAGGAATTAGGTGTGTGGGAAACTTTCTTAGCATCATTCAATGGTGTATGCATCATGCAAGGGGGAAGAAGTGTCGAACCATGATCTTGAACTTTTCTCTGATGCAGCAGGGGTGTGTGGCTTTGGAGTTTATTTTCAGGGGAATTGGTGTGCTGATCCTTGGCCGGAGGAGTGGGTGCCTGAAGAGCTGAACAAGAATATTAAATTTTTGGATTTCCCATTGTAGTGGCATTGAGTATTTGGGGACAGCAGCTGGCAAACCGGAGGGTTCTGTTTTGGTGTGATACAAGTTATCAACAGGTAGTCTGCTAGATGCCCAAGGGTGTCTGCTTTACTTTGGGAGCTTGTTTTCCTGTGTTTAAAATGGAATGTGAATATTAGGGCGAAGCATGTTCCGGGTGCCCAGAATTTAATAGCGGATGCACTTTCTCGTTTTAAGTGGCAGGAATTCAGAGAGCTTGCTCTGGGAGCAAAACCGATGGGGGACCCTTTCCCGGATCATCTTTGGCACCTAGGACAAATGAAGCCTGGATGTTGATCAGACAATCATTGGCACCCACAACTTGGGCATCTTATCTGAATGGTTATGGTGTAGTAGCAAGATATTTATCATCAGCTGGATGGTGGGGGGGGGGGGGGGGGCACGGTTGACGATGAAAGTATCTACAATTTATATTGAGGTCCAAATGGGATGGATATTCATTATCAACTGTGAAGGCACAGGTCACAGGGTTTTCCTTCTTCCAAAAACTAAACTGCTAGGGCAATCAGACAACGAGTTTCATAGTGAAACGGGTGTTTGGAGGCTGGAGGAGGGGGAGTGGATACGTTATTGACAGGCGGCTTTCCCATTATGTACTGTGATCTTATAGTAATAGTAGGACATTTGAAGAGGGTATGTTGGTCCTGGTACGAAGTTTTGCTGTTTCGGACAGCTTTCGTGATTGCCTTTTTTGGGGCTCTGCGACTGAAAGAGTTAGTAGCAAGTTCCAAGGTTAATCGCACTGGAACTGGGTTGCATGCTGGTAACATCAGGGTATGCAGTAGAGCAGTGACTGTGTGCATTCATCATTCGAAAGTGGATCAACAGGGTCAGGGTCATTTCTTAACCTTGGTGCCAGCGGTAGATTCGTTGGTATGTCCGGTGCAAACTGTTCAGGAGTTTGTTTAGTTCAGCCGAAGGTGCCAGGTTTACTTTTAGAATTCAACAAAAATACATAATATGTGGAAACAAAATATTTTACTTAATATGAATGGAAATCTCAAATTGTTCTTTATAGTATAGCATTAGCTGTACAAGCTTTAAACAGTCTATGACATTAGGACTGTTATGCTCGATTTTTTAATCATTGATTTCCATTCATTATATGGTGTAGAATGGGACACTTCACTTTAGCTTCAACTTATTTCTTGCCTTCTTTATTGTCAAACTGTAAAAAATTGTCTAGAGTCACCCTCTCCCCTGGAACTTTGCCCAAGAGCCACCGCTCTTTTGTTCGGGAGCCGCACTCAGACAAGATCGAACTAAAGACAGGAGTCCCACAGGGTTCAGCACTCTCAGCAACTCTATTTAACATTTACATGCTCCCCCTCTGCCACCTACTAGCAGGGCTAGGTATCATATACTATATATATGCTGATGACATTCAGCTAATTCTACCGGTCGAAGAATCAATTGAAAAAACACTGAACTTTGCGATGTTATACCTAGATATAATAAAACAAATATTAAACCAAATGGAACTGGTAATTAACTTTGAAAAAACAGAATTTATACATCTTGAACGAAAAAACATTGAAAGAATTCAAAATCACATCAAACTTAAAAATAATAAATAAGTGGATTTAACTGACAAAGCTAGAAACCTAGGAGTAATCATAAACAGGGAACTCAGCCTTAAGCAACACATATCAATAAAAGTAAGAGAAGGCTACGCCAAACTAATGATCCTTAGAAGACTAAAACCCCTATTAACTCAAGAACACTTTCGTACAGTACTACAAGCACTAATATTTGCTAGCACGGACTACTGTAACACACTTTTCCTAGGATTACCATATACTACAATCAGACCACTGCAAATACTACAGAACTCAGCTGCCAGAATACTTAGTGGAAAAGGCAGAAGAGATCATATCACCCAAACACTTGCAGATTTACACTGGCTCCCAATAGAACAAAGAGTGCAATTTAAAACACTACGCACAATTCATAAGCTAATCAATGACGAAAATGCCGACTGGCTAAACACTGCACTATGACTACATGTTCCTCAGACAAATCTCAGGTTGGCCAATAAAGCCCTGCTAAACATACCCTCAGTCAAAACAGCAAAGTTGACCCAAGTTAGAGAGAGCACTATCTTTGCAGGACCATTATTTTAGAACACATTACCACTCGAATTAAGACTGATGAAAGAATTAAAACTCTTCAAAAAAAGCTTAAAAACATGGCTCTTCAAAAAAGCCTTTCACAGTGAGGTCAGTAAGTAACACACACTCAGCTGAAACATACATATATATATATATATATATATATATATGCAGAACTACTCATTTTATTATTTTCCTCATAATTAAGTATTAAATTAGAAAGACAGTATAAACATATATGATTATCCTAATAATCAATAAATAGTAACCCCAACCCATTTCGAGTATATTATTAAACTATGTAACCGTAAAATATTGGCACCCTATGGATAATTTAGAAACCAAACCTATTTCGTGCCTAACTGTAAACAGTTGTGAAGGTGCATTACGAAACGACGGTATAGAAAAGTTTTTAAATAAATAAATCAATAAATCAATGGGAAGGTCCACAGACCAGACACGATCAGCCATCGTGAATATATCCCGGTACACATTATCGCAAGCACAGGAACAAGTGCTAAATTTAGGATTATCTTTTGTCCCATAAAGTAAACATGACGCTTTTGAAAGCAGAATATCTATTGAACGTTTCATTAGAAAACTCTAGATTACATTATATTGTTTTTCGAATCAGAAGACTGTGCTCCACTACAGAAAAATTTAAATTGCAAGCACACCTCATGGCAAAAAATTTTTTTCAACGGGGATATCCTTATTCGGTGATTCGTAAAGCGTATAAGAGCACTTTACTCTCCACGTTAAGCCCTCCTTCAATTTCAATCGAAGAAATCAACTTCCATAGATGTTTGTGTTTTGAAACACACGGATAAAGCTTTTTTGATTGCACAGAGCATTAGATGCCATTGGCACATTGTACAATTACATCAAAACATTTTTCAAGATCTTCCGTTAATTTTTTATCACACAACAGAAACATTCGGGACTATATAGTTCGTGCTTCCCTTTCAAGCATCAATAAACAGACCTATGCAGGTTCACATAAACAATGTGGGAAGTGTGATATCTGTGCAAACACAATCTGTGGTCAACAATGGCAACATCCATTGACTGGAGATATATTTAAGAGAAAACATAACACTGATTGCGAGTCCACAAATGTGGTATATGTAATTCAATGTTCATGCCCACAACTGTATGTAGGTCGCACAAAAAGACAAGCAAGAGTGCGCCTTAGAGAACACCGCAGCTGGTTGAAAACTGGCAACTTAGAGGCTCCAATGGTCAAACACTGTGTTCAATACAATCATTCGTTTGATCAATTAAAATGGTCAATTTTGGAACAACTACATAGTCCCGCTCGAGGAAGAGATCTTCAAAATCAACTTAATTATAGAGAGCAGTGTTGGATATTTAAACTATCCGCCCAATCACCCTATGGCATGAATGATAGTGTGGAGTGGCTGTCCCTTATTTGAAAGAAAACATGAACGTGATTGGTTCTCATTCCACTTTTTGTGATTGGCAGTAACTGAAGTGAGGCTAAAACTATAAAAAAAAGGTAAAAAGAGAAAATGGTGGATCCTTGACGGAAACGCTGTACCTGAGAAGAGGACACAGAATTAAGCCACGTTGCAAGGACCATATGTAACCAAAGCATTACTTAATATTTCAACTTTAAGATAAATAATTAATACGATATGAGAAACAATGCTTTATTTTTGTTTGTTGTAGAAAAACATATATTATCACAGGCCCCTGAGGAAGTATTCACACGAAACACGAGCCATGTTGGGCAAAGCTGAGCGGCGGCGGCTCTCATTGTATTAAGCCTGTTTCAAAGTTAAAGCAAGCAGAGCGGTGGCTCTTGGGCAAAGTTCCAGGGGAGAGCGGCGACTCTAGACATTTTTTACGGTTTGACACTAAAGAAGGCAAGAAATAAGTTGAAGCTAAAGTGAAGTGTCCCATACTACACCATATAATGAATGGAAATCAATGATTAAAAAATCAAGCATAACGGTCCTAATGTCATAGATTGTTTAAAGCTTGTACAGCTAATGCTACTATAAAGAACAATTTATGAGATTTCTGTTCATATTAAGTAAAATGTTTCCACATATGATGTTTTTTGTTGAATTGTAATTGTACTACATCATATTTTTCAGTTAAATATTAGGTTTACTTTTAGTACATGAGGATGGATCGCCATTGACGGCTTTCCAGTTTACGCATGTGTTGCGACGAGTGATTCAGAGGTTGGGTTGGAATTTAGAGCGTTACACGTCCCATTCTTTTCGGATAGGGGCGGTGATGTCAGCTGCAGGAGGGTTGTCTGGCCAAGCGATTCAATCCATAGGTCGATGGAGGTCCAAGGCATTCTTGGCTTATGTAAGGCATGGCGGTTTGGGTGAAGGGAGAGCAAAAGGCTTGTGATATTAAACAGTTGTTTCTTTATTACAGAGTCGCTGGGACGGTGCAAAGGTCAAGAGTATGTCTGGGTCGTGGGCCATTCTTTTTTGCATTGGGCTCAGTACAGGGCTGAGAAGAGGCCGTATGGACATTTGACTTTGGATGCCAGAAATTGGATCGTCCGTTGGTTTAGCCATAGAGGGATGAAGTGGGAGGGATTACTATCCTTTTTGCAACAATGCGTTATGGAATGTGGTGTGCCGAACATCATAGTAACTCATTTGGGGGGTAATGATGTAGGGAATTGTTTATGTAAGGAGATGGTAGCAACGGTAAGAAAAGACTTGTCCTTCCTTATGAATGGTATGCCGAATACTAAGTTCGGTTGGTCGGACATTATAGTTCGGTTGCAGTGTACAGCTCGCCTTTATGGTGCAGAGGGGTTAAAAAGATGAATAAACAAATTGGGAAATGGTTGATACAGAATGGAGGGTTTTGGGTTAAACATGAGTGGTTGTGGGAAGGTATACCGGGTCTATTCAGAAAGGATGGGGTTCATTTGTCGGATGTCGGTATCGATTTATTCAATAACACGTTGCAAGAGGATTGGAGCAGGTGATTGGGGAAAGATAAGGGCCGCAATGAGGGGACCAAGGGCAACTGGTTGTCCTTGTTCTGTGGCGGTAAACCCGAGCCCAATGTTTGATTTTGTTATTGTATTGTTAAAAGGAATTCGGGGGGGGGGGGGGGGGGGGGAAACTTGTGCAGTGTGGTGGCTGCTACATGAGATGGCCAATGAGCAAGAGGGGGGCCGATGCTCAGAGGCCATGGCACTTACCTATGCTGGGAAGCGGTGGGGTAAGACAAAGGAGGACATTGGATTAGCTCTACCACTGGGATGCGGTGGGGGGCAAGGCATTCAAGATGTGAAAAGGGGTGGGGTTATTGTTAAGATTGTTTGAAGGTTCGGGCTCGGGTTAAGTTGGAAAATAAACTGCCGCCTTTTTTATTTGACCAAATAAAGTTGTTTGTGATTTGTCTATTAAATAGGGGGGGAGAATTTGAGGTTTCGAAGTGAGTTTTGCGTCTCCCGGTTATGAGCCAATCTGTTATGTTCTTCCACTATACCTGGAATTTTTAAACCCAATAATGCCTGACCCGGTGTAATAGCAGCTAAGCCAGGAATCATATCCCACATCCACTGAAACATCCCACCACATATGAAAGAATGAGCCTGTCTTCGCACATGCCCGCCAATAGAGATCGGAGATGTGTGGTGTAAACTTATGTAGTTTTTGAGGGTATATACACCAGTGGTATAACAGTTTATAAGAATTTTCTATCAGAGATGTGGCAATATATCCTTTTCCCATCTTCTGAAAAACCCTTTTCCAATCACTGCATGTATTCTAATAGTGATCTACACCATCTAGTGATCACTAGATAACAGGTGTTCCCCCACTATGACATCATACTCTTCTCATTTGTACACTAGGTCCAGTATTGATATCATAGTATCTTCTCAGATGAGTTAACATTATACTCACGAAATAGAAATTGTGTACAAAATGTATTGTAAATTCAATAAAAAAAATAGAGGAACACAAATAGGGTAATAATGAGCTCATTTATTTTTTAAATGTTTTGATCTGCCTTTTCAAAAAATGCTTGGCAGATTTACAAAATAATCAATACATAATAATGAAAAATATAAAACAATAAGACACATTGAAAAGATCAATATAAAGACTTAAATCATAACTATTAACATAACAAAACATTTCAAACAATTAAAATTCATAAAATAATCCATAAAATAAAATCATAAAAATAAACGCCATTTCTTTTCCTAAAACAAAATTACAAATTATCTAAAAATACGAGATCCATTTATATGAAAACGATTAGGATAAAATCATATTCATAAAAATCCCATAAGCAGACATTAGCTCATATAAGGAACATAATGTTAAACTGTATTTCTAAATCTTAAATACTCTCCAATTAAATGGGCCTCCCTAAGACATTCCATAAATAGGCCACAATAAAAGAAAATGCTTTCTGAAGATAACAGCATCCAGAGAAGAGTATTCTGATTTGATCTGAGCATCCTCACAGGAGTCTCTAATGTAAGTCACTCCTAGTACATTGGACTCTATCCTCTTACAGCTTTAAATGCTAGCACTAATATCTTAAAATTGGCATGCAAACTAAACAGCACCAGTGCATTTTTTTCTTAAAGGCTGATTTAATATGATCTCAGAGAGTCAGGCCCAACAATAAATGTGCAACAGCATTCTAATTAGTTGTAACCTTTGAATATATTTCATTGGTAGTCCAAACTAAGGAATTATAATAGTCAACTCTAGATGTTATTAATGCTTAGATTAGCTAAGTCTTTCTGCTCTAAGGATAAAACTGGCATAACAGTGTAACTGTGTCAAAAATTGAGGAACCATATTAATTACCGTATTTTTCGCTCATAAGACGCACTTTTTTCCCCCCAAAAGTGGGGGGAAAGTGTATGTGCGTCTTATGGAGCGAATATAAAAAAAAACTAAACCCCCCCCCCCCCCACCCTCCTGACTCCCCCAAGACCTGCCAAAAGTCCCTGGTGGTCCGGCGGGGGTCCAGGAGCGATTCTCCTGGACTTGGGCCATTGGCTGCCAGTAATCAAAATGGCGCCGATGGGCCTTTGCCCTTACTATGTCACTGGGGCTGAGCATTGGCAGCGGTAGCCCCTGTGACATAGTAAGGGCAAAGGGCCATCGGCGCCATTTTGATTACTGGCAGCCGATGGCCCAATTCTAGGAGATTGCTCCCGGACTGCTCCTGGACCCCCGCTGGAAAAAATAAAAACTATTCAGGAATCTATTACCCAAAAATGTATAAACACTAGGTCCTTGTACATAATATGAGGAGGGTATCCTTGTCTGCAAGGAGGAAAAAGAACATGGGAGTCACATATTAAAGCTGTCAAAATGCTGACTAGTTAGTGACCCAATCAAACTGAAATATGGTTTATGTATGGCTATGGAAAGCATATACTGTATTAAATCACGATCCATGACATCTGACAAACTACCAGAACGTTTTATGTGTATTGTTTCAGAGGTGGGGGTGGTCTCTGCTTGGGCTATAAATAAATACTACTACAATTTTTGCTTGTTCCTTAATCAGGAGAATAAGCAAATCTGCTTACCTGTAAATGGGGTTCTCTGTAGACAGCAGGATGAATCAGACATAATGCACGAGTGGCAACATTTGATGGTTCTGACAGACCCAGCTCTCAAAAATCAGTAAAAAAAACAAAAACAAAAACCAAAAAACAACCCACCCCCCCCCCCCCCCAAACAAAACCAGACTTACTGAGCATGTGTAGGACTTCACACATTTACATGCTGCCTCATGAAGCCCTCAGTTTCTTCCAGAGCTTAAGCAGGGTAGTCAACTCTCCGGGGGAGGTGGGCAGGTATTAAGTATAACTGATTCATCCTGCTGTCTATGCAGAACCCTGTTTACAGGTAAGCAAACTTGCTTTATTCATTGACAAGCAGGCATGAAGCAGGCACAACCTGTGGTGAGTCCCAAGCTGTACAGTAATTACTTAAAAGACAACCCAATCCTACCTGCTGGAGAGTTGACTACTGAAGGAACAGGCTGCCCAAAACTGCTTACCCTAAGTTTTTGTCTGTCTTGGACATGCTTTCCAGAGAGTAATGGAACATATAAGGGTGTGAACTGATGATTAAATAGCAGCTTTGTATATATTTTCAGTAGAAGTGAACCTAACATGAGTTACCAAAGACATCATGGCTCTCATTTGATGACTTTGAGAGTCTGTAATCTGTACCAGCCAGCGCATAACAGTGCACTATACAGTCCACTAGCCAATTAGATTTCATCAACTGCCCTTCCTAATCTATTGGATTCACAGGAAACAAACAGCTGAGAAACTTGATGGTGAGGTTGAGTCCTCTTTAGGAAACACATTAGGTATCTCCTATAGTTGAAGGAGCTGAAGGCAATGTGGGCTTCAAGCATAGCTACATACTTGAAAATTGCTGAAGTACAAAAATAAATGACTAAAATCAGTTTCCATCCTTAAGCTCAGATAATCATTTCAGCACGTGGAAGAAATAAGTGAGAATTTATCAGCATATAATGTGAAAGAGACAACAGAATGTGCAATACAAAAAGAGAACAAAGTCCAACTATAGTAACATAGTAAATGATAGCAAATAAAGACCAAGATGGTTCACCAGACTGCCCAACAACTTTATTTTCTTTTTTTTTTAAGGTAGTTGTAACTGCTGTTCTGTGCAGGTTACCCCCAAGCCTTCTGAAAGGGTAGTAATAATTGCTGGTCATATTCTTTAAAGAATCTGACCAGCAGACAAAGAAAATCAATTGATAAAAGCATAAATATAATGGAAAATATAGGGAGTTGCCAAATGGATCAACAGGAATGGTTAAGGAGAGGTGACCTTAGATCTGAAGATGAGAGATTGATAATTGCAGCACAGGATAGTGGATTATGGGCAAATGCTTAACTGCCAGCATAGAAAAAAATGGTAAAACAGATAAATGTTGATTTTAGTTACACACCTTGTAACTGGATGTCAAGTGTTGAAGAAGAAATGCCACTTCCAGTTGCAGTTGAGCAGAATGGGATGGGTTGAAACTGATGTCCATTGGGTCAACAAAGGAGTAAGAGAGAAGCATAAGTGGTAACCATATTCTACAATTTTCACAGCTGCACCCACAGGGTGCAGTCCTTCTTTCCAGAAAGGATCCACATTATAAAGGACAGATGGCTGCTGTGAAAATTGTAGAATATGGTTACCGCTTATGCTTCTTTTACTCCTTTGTTGACCCAGTGGACATCAGTTTCAACCCATCCCATTCTGCTCAACTGCAACTGGAAGTGGCATTTCTTCAACACTTGACATCCAGTTACAAGGTGTGTAACTAAAATCTACATTTATCTGTTTTACCATTTTTTTCTATGCTAGCAGTTAACCATTTGCCCATAATCCACTATCATGTGCTGCAATTATCAATCTCATCTACAGATCTAAGGTCACCTCTCCTTAACCATTCCTGTTGATCCATTTGGCAACTCCCTATATTTTCCATTATATTTATGCTTTTATCAATTGATTTTCTTTGTCGGCTGGTCAGATTCTTCAAAGAATATGACCAGCAATTATTACTACCCTTTCAGAAGGCTTGAGGGTAACCTGCAGAGACATCAAAACTGGACCCAGGCTTAGGCTGTGACTATTGCTGGGATTTTGACTAATGCCTTTCCCTCTGCAGATTCCTTCTGGGCAACTACTGGAGAGTGGGAGGAGCTTGATAATGTTGAAGAGCAATCTCTAAAAGAATGGATGCTTGTAGGAAAAGTACTGCCATGGGCCGGGGCCAGCTGGTCTCTCACCACTGCTGACATCTGCAGCATGGATTAAATGTTCCTTAATGAAGCCCACTGTCTCCTGCACCATGATTTCAAACAAGTTGTCCCCTCTACAGGGTACATCTGCTATATGGTCACGTATATCTTCTCAACCGCATAAGCCTTTGTATGCCTATAGAAGCCGCTGAAGTTCTGGCCGCAGAATGGAAAGCTTCAAACATGGAATGAACAAGATACTTCTCATATTCTTCCATGTCTTCCACTGCTCGATTGAACCTTCCCTGCCCCGGGATTGACAATTCCCTCAAAAGATTTCAGCCTTTGCACACATTCATGCAAGTACTGCACCACGTACAACTGATGAGCCACAAGCATGAAACGCTTTAAGATCCTTCCTTGAAGGCATGTTAGAGTGGCCATGGATTGCTTTGCATGCTTCAATGTCAATTCCACCATCACAGATTGGTGCGGTAGCTGGACTAATCCAAAACCTGGCGAGTCCTAATCTCTATAAATCAGATCAAGATTCCGGGCCACCAGAAGACAATGTTGGCGCCTGCCACATCCTCATTTATAGGTCCTTGAGAAGGCTATGCATTGGAATAGACAAAGTCTGATGGAGGTTGGAGAAACTGTAGAAGCCCGAAAAAATCTGTTCTGTTGCTTCCTAACATTGATGGACAGCATCTTTACTTTCTAAAAAAGTGCAAACAGATCTTCTGGAAGAGAGGTATGCTGAGACAAGTCTGGTAGGAGGGCCTGAATTAATCCCCATGGAATCCTCCTCTCCTGACCATGAGGGTATGCTGAGCCAGGAACCAAACAATGATGAGGGAGAGCCAAGAGGCGATTTCTGATGATCTGAGGGTGAAACATCTGGAAAGATGTACTCTTATGTTATCTGCTTTGGATAACTTGTTTTGAGAAGCAGTGGAATACAAGTAGTTTTAAATAAATAAATAGGAAAATGTATAAATATGGTCAGTACACGATACCTCAGACCTGAGAAAACGAAACCTAAGAAAACCGATTTCCTGAAAACTAACAGCAAGTGTAAATGGCAGAACAAGCACTCCTAGCAACAAGGCACGTACACATGCAAAAATTTACTAATTGGACAAGGAATAAGGGGCGGGTAAACACAGATACCTGATGATTGGCTGAAGGTAAACCCTTATAATGCTGTGCACAAGCAATAGATCTCTGAGTAGGTTTGAGCTTATACCACTTGCTTTGTAACGCTTGCTACTCCTAAAGAAACCACGCCTTTCTTTATAATAAACTTCACTGTTTGACTTTTAAAGATGGTCTTTATTAGTCTTACTTTATCCGAGGTTTTTGCATCTGGTGCCATGAATAAGACTAATAGAGACCATCTTTAAAAGTCAAAACTCAGAATGAGTTGATCCCACTTCTGATATATAAAGGAACTTCCCTGGAGGGGGTGAATCTACTATTTCAGGGCAGAGACTTACCCCCACCGCTGAAAGTCCCTGGGTCAAGGCATATATCTCTGGGGAACTTTGAACAGCCTCACTATATAGGAAAATTTTTCTCCACCTTAGATAGGAGACGTTTCATCCTCCCTCTCTGATCTTCAGGGCTTAAGGAGGCAAGGAAATTCTTCACCAGTTCTGACAGCTGGACTCCCATTGGCTGAAGGACCTTCTGTACTGGAGTTGGAGGAGAGATTCTTTTTCAGAAACTCTAATTGGTTCATTAAGGACTGCTGACACCAATGGCTCTGAGTAGGAGCTTGGAGCTGTAACATTTGTAAATGTAGAAGTGGCAGGCTAAGAGGAGTTCCGAACTAGTTGTATCGACACCTCTTGTTGGTTGGGGCTCAGTTTGATAGTCTGTGCAGTTAAGATCTCCATTATAACCCTGTACTTCATAGTAGTGAGACTCGAGCTTATGACCTGCAGTGCTCCACTCTGATGAAACTGAAGGAGCCTGAGCATGCTGTGTCAATAGGGCTTACTACATCAAGAAATGCATACTCTGCACTGATGATACAGACAGTGCCCTAGTCAGCATCAGATCCAGTTAGAATACATGGCTCAGCGAAATATGAATCTTCCATGCCATGAAGATGGCACCTGTACTAAGGAGTCTATCTCCCACCTCAGAGTCAAGGATAGGATCCACTCTGGCAGGGGCCCTGTTCCAACCTCTTCTTTGGTACCAAGGGACACAATCTTGGAGGGCATTCCTCATGTTTAGACTATCTTCTTTGTGCCTCAACTGGTGCCGCAGACTTCCATACAATGCTCAACCCCTGATCTGTGACGTGGTGTTCTTGCCATTAAGCTTTTCCTTATTTTTTTCAAGAACCAAAACATTGTGTTGAGGGGCTGCCAAGACAGTGGCAAAAACAAAACTGAAGAGAGAGAGACTGAGAACATGTCCATGTGATACTGTAGCTTGGACAAAGAAAAACTGAGGGGCTCACTAAGCAGCGTGAACTTCTATTCATACTCAATAAGACTTCTACCGAGCTCCAAGTACTGGGTCCATGTTGGCACCAATGGAAAATGTCACCCACACACTATAGCTGATTCATGCCTCTGTCGATGGAGAATAATAGAATACATTTTTCCTGCTTGGTTATAAAAAAAAAATAAGAACTCTATAATAAAAAAAAAAATGCCACTATTTTATAAATTCATTTATTACATTTCATGTATATGCAGTAGAGAAAGTTTCACTATGTGATTTACACATAAAGGTAACAATTTTCAAAAGGGGCACCCAACTGCATGCTTTTACTTTTTAATCTGCACAAATTAGCCAATATTCAGACATGAGCTACCCGTGTACTTTCGTGTGTGACTTATCAGCATATGTAGCTAAAAATGCACAAACTCAACCTCTGAAATGATTTGAAGCACACATGTACTTAAGTATCTTGATTTTGTAATATGAATTGAAGTTATTTTTACACAGTCTTATGTTTTATTTTTATTCGCATTGAATTTTAACTTATTATGTTTATATATTTATTTCTATGCTTTTTAAATGTAATGTTGTAAACCGATGTGACGGTCTTTGTTCCAAACACCGTTATAGAAAATTTTACAAAAAAAAATGTACATTTTTGAAACTTTAATGTACATGCATAGTGTACATTAAATTACGCCTCTGAAATGATGCTCTCTACTATGGCTAAAAATACTTGTTATGAAACTACAAATGTACTTTTAGATGGCTGAAAAACCACATAGGTAAATTTAAGCATTCTACCCGCATAAATCCATGATTTTTCTCTACTTAGTTCCCAACTAAACTGCTGAAAACTTACCCTATAGATTTTTCTATGTACAATTTTTACAGTCAAAATACATATTACAATTGGAAAAAATACACACTACAATGACAAAATAGGCAGCATAATTTAATCCTGTATTGGTTCATGATTATGCATTTCTTTATATTACACAAACATGCTATATTATACTTAAAAACACTGTTCATAAACACTAGTTTATATATATATTTTTTTTCTGTACTAGTAAAATGTACTATATGCCGGCTAGTAGAAAGCACCGGAATAGTCAGTCCATCTTTTCTTCTTGGAAGAAATCTGCTTCATTCAAATAACGTTCCAGAAGATCAAACTGCTGAATGACAAATAAAAAACATTACTTTACATAGTCAGTGCTCACTAAAAAAAATAAAAATAAATAAAATGCACTAACATTCAGTGCAAGAAAGATTATATTTAAAGAAAAAAAAAATAAGAACACTCCAGTGTATTCTTAAGAGTCTTTTATACAAATGATTTTCAAAACTCTCTGCAGTCACTGGGAACTAAAATGAACGAATTCAATAACTGCTACTATAGCTCAATTCTATAGCGATACTAGCTGTATGCAGTGCTGATAAATGCTTGGCAAAGTGTTTAAAAAAAAAAAAAAAAAGAGGTAACAGTAGTATTGACTGAGCTTCCATACCAGACCATGGAAAGATTTTGATTAGAGTACTGAATGGAGAAAGCAAGTTTGCTTTCTGTAAAACAGGGTTCTCCGTAGACAGCAGTATGAAATCATGGGTGATTGATTTATTTATTTATTTAACACTTTTCTATACCGACCTTCATGGTTGAGGACCATATCAGATCGGTTTACATCGAAAGGGGGAAACTGTAACAAAACCATTGGTAAAAAACAGGAAGGAAAAAGTTACATTCAACAGGGGTAGTAAACTTGGAAGCCAAGACTGCTAGAAAGAAAGGGCTAAGGAACATAGAGATTAGGATAATAAAAACATTTAAAGAGACTGAGTAGGCTCTTAATCAGAGCTTGAAGTTGGTATGGAGATCCATAGTTCAAAAAGGGTATTCGGTCGTCTGAAGACATGAGCTGAGACATCAGATGATGTCATCTGATGTCTCAGCTCATATAGCCTTTGCCCTACTTAGCATGTATGGGAGTTTCTGCGCAAGCATCGCCTCATGAGACCCTCACCTGATTTTAGAATTAAATTTTAGCCATGTAGTTGACTCTCCAGGGAGGTGAGTGGGAATTAATCATGGCTATTTCATCCTTCTGACTACGGAGAACCAGTTTAAGATAAATATGCTTTCTCCATGTTGATGGAGGGCTGAATTAGCCATGACACATGGGGAGTCCCAAGCTGAGGGGTGCAGCAGAGCACTTACTGAATAAAGCAATTTGGACCCCTCCATGGAGAGTAGACTACTGGGTAAACATGCTACACAACACAGCTTGTCCAAATTTACTGTCATATCTTGACTGAGACAGTAATGGGACGCAAAAGTGTGTACTGACGACTAAGTTGCAACTTTGCAGATATCCTCAACAGGTAGATAATCTGACGATGGATATATGCTGCCACTACAGTTAGGCATTTGGCAAAGACTCTCGGTGCCGCTGAGAGTCCAAAGCTGAGTATCTGGTACTGGTAGTGAGAATTCCACCACAAAGTGTAGATCGTGCCAATAGGAGGGATGCATAGGTATGTAGACATATCTTTCAGATCTAGGACACACATCCACTCCCCTGCTTGGATAAAGGGCAGAATGGTGTGGAGGGAGTTCATCTTGAATTTATCCTGTAATAAATCTTGTTCAGACTTTGAAAATCCAGGATAAAATCAATATCCTAGATTTCTTGAGGATAAGGACAGTGGGCGTAGAAACCCTGGCCATGTTGGTCAGGTTCTATCATCTGCTGATTGAGAAGCAATGCCATCTCCAGAGCTGTGAGGAGTGAGATGGATCCGGATTGCAAGTTGAACAATGGGGAGGCGTCGGAAGTCATGAGAAATATAAGCGGTAACCAGATTCCACGATCTTGGGTACCCAACAATCGTTGGTGATTTTCTGCTACTTCTCCAATTAGATATTCTCCCCCCTACTGGAGGGGCTGAGTGCTGGATTTGGAGGCTGGTCAAAAATTTGGCTGAGATTTCGGCTGTGTCATTTTCGGTTGATGCCTCTCGTGTTGCTGGCCTCGAGCTGGAAGTAGTAGTTGCAGAAGCAAAGGTGAAGCATAATACTGCTAGAATTGCTGGAAGAAGAGTCTCTGAAAATGTGAACACTTAAAAGTGAAGCAGAGGTGCCTTGATGATGATGGTTGCTCAGAGCATGCTACTCCTTGATCTAGGCAACTGTTTCCCTGAGTTTATCTCAAAAGAGGTGATGCTCCATGCAGGGAATATCTGCCAACTTGTTAGGGATATTGTCATGCAAACTGCTGGACTGTAGCCAAGCTATTCAGCATGCATCAATGTAAGCTGACAAGGGGACAGTTGTTTTAAATGCCTCATTTACTTATTGAATGAGATGGCGTTTGCATTCTATGTCCAAGAGCAGCTGTGGACATGAGGTTTGCCCCATCAACTGGGCCAAGCAATGGCTTCAGTTTCTGAATGTTATCACTTAAAAGTGCTGTTTGGGGGCTATTGTGAGTCAGTGAGGCAACCCAGTCTCAAGAAAAAAAAAAAAATCAAGAAACAGAAGGGTCCATGCGATGCCGTCAGATGACATCACCTGTGTGTCATGGCTAATTCAGCCCTCCTTGTTGACAGAGAAAGAATAAATTGGCCAAAGGGTGAGTGAGAAGGCTGTTCCAGATAGTACAGGCAGAAAAAGGCAAACTTCCACCAACAGTAGGATGGAATAGTAAAGAAACAGAAGAATGACTAGATGAGGGAGTAAGGGAAGGAATAGAGGATACGTAGTATACAGTAATTTTCCTATGACAGATTCTGAAGAAAAGCATATGACAATTTTTTTTCAGGTGCCTGAAAGGGACTGTGAAACAATGAAATTCTTTAAGGATAGGAGAAATTTCTCTATTTATTCATAATCTCTTTCCTTTGTATTCCTTATGGATTGCTCAAAGCAGTTTACAAAAATTAAGAACATGAGAAATGCCATGATGGGTCAGACCTAGGTCCATCAAGCCCAACACTCCGTCTCCAATAGTGTCCAGTCTGGATCACAAGTCCCATTAGTTGATCTATTTCATCTTTCACATTCCCAGGGATAAATGATGGCTTTCCCAAGTCTACTGGGCTAATAAATGTTTATGAACTTTTCCTTCAGGAACTTGTCCAGTCCTCTTTTGAACAATCCTCTGTTGCCTTGACCACATCCTCTGGCAACAGATTCCACAGCATGATTGGGTATTGAGTGAAAAAAACATTTCCTATGATTTATTTTAAATCTGCCAGTTACTAGTTTCATGGAGGTCGCCTGGACCTAGGGTTTGAAAGGGTAAATAAAACAGTTCTTTATTTACTCGTTCCACCCCACTCATGATTTTATAAATTTCAGTCATATTCTCTGTCTCATTTCCAAGCTAAAGAGCCCTAATCTGTTTAGCCTTTCTCCATAAGGGGAGTAGTCCATCTTCTTTATCATTTTTGTCATCCTTCTCTGTATCTTTTCCATGTCTGCTACATCTTTTTTGAGATGAAGCAACCAGATCTGCACCATGGATCTATACAAAGGAGTGGATTTTAAAAGGAGCGCACACGCACATGGACGCGCCAATTTTATAACATGCACGCGCATGTTATAAAATCATCTGGCGGCATACGTATGCACGGAGATTTTAAAATCTGTGTGTGCTTGTGTGGGCGGTATGCGCTGTGGGTGGGGGTGGGGGGGGCAAATTTTTGCTAATTACACGCAGCAACGCAAATCGAGCCTCCCCCAGTTCCCTCCCAGTCCGCTCCAATTAAGGAGGGGACTGGGAGGGAACTTCCCTACACCTCTACCTAAACTCCTTCCCTGTTCCCCTCTCCTCTCCACCCCGAAAACCCTTCCCAGCAACTTACTTTTTTTTTTACATTTTTTTAAATTTTACTACTTACTGCTACCTTGAGGCAGAGGTAGTTTGTGCACGCTGGCTGGCCTCCGACCTCCACCCCCCCCCAGCCTGCCCCTTTTTCAGGGCCCGGCACCTGTACATGCATATCGGCACTTACCTGCGTGGCCAGACCCTTTTGAAAATGCGCGCAGCGGGTGCAGGGCCTGGCCACACCCATAAGTGCTGATTTTTATGCGCGCGGCCATTCTAAGCTTTGGCCCAAAGGCGTTATATTCTCAGTTTTGTTCTCTAGCCGTTTCCAAATAATTCCTAACATTCTATTCGCATTTTCACCGTTGATGCACACTGAGCCAAAAGTTTTCAAGCTATTGTTTGCAAGGCCTCAGAGGTCCTTTTCCTAGGTGGTGACTCCTATCACAGAACCGAGCATCATGTAGTTGAGATTATTTTTCCTTACATGTATTACTTTGCACTTGTCCACATGAAATTGTATCTGCCATTTACAAGCCCAGCCTCCTAGTTTCACAAGGTCCTTCTGCAGTTCTTCACAATCCGCTGCCATTTTAACTCCTTGAAAGAATTTTGTGTCATCTCGCTTGTTCCTTTCTTTAGATCATTTATGAATATACTAAATAGCACAGGTCCCAATACAGACCACTGGGGCACTCCACTAACAACTTTACTCCATTCAGAAAACTGACCATTTAGTCCTACCCTATGTTTCCTGTCCTTTTATCCTGTTACAATATACAATAGGATACTGCCTCCGATCCCATGACCAACCAGTTTCTTCAGGAGTCTCTCATGAGGGTCTCTGTCAAATGCCTTCTGATAATCCAAATATACTAAATAACCGGCTCACTTTTGTCTGCATATTTACATTCTCAAAAAATTCTAGTAAATTAGTAAGGCAAGATTACACTTTGCAAAACAGTAATGTACTATCAAAGGTAACAAAATCTGGCATCAATGTTATTAAACAAAATAATATAAAAGATGCCACAATTGTACATAAAAACAATAGAATTTTTATTTATGAATAGGTTACATAACAATAGCACCAATACAAACACTATCAGGAACATTAATTCCATTAAAAATAACCTAATCCCAGTTTTGACGACCATATGCCGTCAAAAACATATTTATCCTAAAAGATACCCCTAAATGTTGTCCCAATACACATCAATTAATTGAACTTATTATTTGCTAGATAATCATAAATATATTCAGATCTGAATGTTCCTTAGCTGCCAATGTTCCACTGCATAAATATGCTAATGTAGTGGCTGTAAATAAAAAACAAAAGATGTTATATGACTATAAGGAAAAACTGTTTCAAACCAATTATTAAACTATACCCTGTGACTTCAAAACATTAGTAAATGTCCCTACCCACTTAATTTTCGAATGTACACTTCCACTCTTAACATTCTATTCACCTCCATATATCAGCTAACATAAACCAGCTATAAAAAATATTAAAGAGATACATCAATGATTTCAAACCACATTTACACACAAAAATGCTCACCAGCACTATTGCTCTTCACTCAGGATAGAACTCTTAATTCACTCAATGATAAATCTTTTTCATTATAAACTGCCAATAAATAAGGAACTGACTGGAAAATTAGTAAATACTGACCAATCATCAGCTCAAGTGGCTGTTGATTCATGGTTAAATATCACAGAGGAAACAGCGAATAGAACTAACTCGGTACGTATGAAGGCTTCTGTCAGAAATAGGAAGGGCAATCCATGGTACACTGAACAAATCAGGGAAAAGAAAAAATCCCTTAGGAAAAAAGAAAAAATTTGGAGGAAGTGTAAAACGACAAACATATACAATAATTTGCTAATGCCTATCACAACACAAAAAGCTAATTGAGACAACTAAAAATGATTATTTTGGAAAAAAGATTCACAAATATTCCAACAACTATAAGGAATTATTTAATTTAGTGGCCAAACTAACCACTGATTCAAAGCAAACAGGGGGAGGTCTTAATGAAGATCGGTGTAATGAAATGGCAGGTTTCTTTAAAGAGAAAATAGAAAAGTTACTCACCAATTTTAATAATACACAACAGACAATAACCCTTGACATTAAAGATCTTCCCAAGTGGAATAACTTTGACGATATTTCAGAAAAGGAAACTGAATCCTTGCTGAAAGCTTTGAATCCAGCAAGCCATCCTTTAGATTCCATTAGTATAGCACATTTAAAATAAATCCCGGGGGTGATAGTGCCAGTACTCACAAAAAGTATTAATACATGTTTAAAAGAAGGAAATCTTCCAACTAATCTGAAAGGTGCAATTGTGCATCCCATTCTTAAAAAGAAAAACCTAGATCCTTCTATATTGAAGAATTATCGTCCTGTTTCGAACCTTTCTTTTTTGGCAAAGATGGTAGAAAAGATAGTCTTAAAACAATTAACATGTCATCTGGATTCTAATGACATTTTATATCCATCACAATTTGGTTTTAGGTGTCATTTTAGCACAGAAACATTGCTTTTATCTCTTTCAGACACGGTTTTAAGAGGGATGGATCATGGGGAAGGCGTATTTGCTCATTTTATTGGATTTAGCTGCGGCCTTTGATATAGTTAATCATAAATTTTTAATTATGAGATTAGCGGAAATAGGAATAGATGGAACTGTGTTAAAACTGTTCGAATCATTAATGAACCGTTTTTTTCAAGTTCAACTAAAAAATACATGCTCCAACAAAATTAACCTTGACACAGGTGTTCCACAAGGCTCCACATTGTCATCCCCTCTAACATTTATATGTTGCCAATTTGTCGACTGCTGTCAGGGCTTGGACTGAAATATTTCTTATACGCGGATCATATTCAAATTCTACTGCCAATAGAAACTTCAGTAGAGGACACATGTAAGCTCTTATCAGTATATATGAAGGCTATTAAACAGTTGCTTAGTCAGATGAGGCTTGTTCTTAATATCGAAAAGACAGATTATTTTATTGGAAAGAAAGACCTCTCTAAGAGAAATAAACCAGGTACATCTACACGACAATATCATCTTACAATTCTCAGAATCTATAAGGGATTTAGGATTTATAATTGATCCAGAATTCACATTTAAGAGACATATTTCAACGAAGGTGAGAGAGGGATATGCAAAATTGTTAATGCTCAGACAGCTAAAACCATTATTAGATATAAATGATTTCCGCACTGTTTTGCAGGCACTTGTCTTTGGAAGCTTAGATTACTGAAACTCACTTTTGTTAGGACTGCCAGCATCTACAATTCGACCTTTACAGGTCCTACAGAATGAGGCAGCCAGAATATTAACAGGGACTAGAAATAATGAACATATCACGCCAATCCTGATTAAGTTACACTGGCTGCCAATCGATTACCGAATCAAATTTAAGGCTATGTGTATTCTGCATAAGTTGATTTTCGCTGACCAGGTAGATTGGTTAAACGCAGCAAGAAAATTACATGTCCCGCAGAGAAATTTGCGTTCAGCAAATAAGGGTCTCCTAACTTTACCAAATGTCCAGTTGGCTCATCTTAACCAGGCGAGGGATAGAACATTGTCAGGGAATTTGCTTCCAGTAGCCTTGAGGTTAGAGCCAAATCTTAATTTTAAGCACAGACGCTCAAAGATTTTTGTGTTACTAGATTTGTAGTCACTTTTAGATTTTTATTTGAAAAGTTATTTTTAGATTGTAATAACATGTGTTTTAACTAATTTTAATTATGAAAGGGTCTTTGATGTACAATCTGAAGGGTTTTAGGACATGAATTGATGTTTGATTTTAGGTATGTTATAGTTTTAGTTAGGAAATATTTTATTTTCTTGTTACGGATATTTTAGAAGTTTACAATGTATTTTAGGTATTAGGATAACTGTATTTTAACCTGTTGTGAACCGTTTCGATGGACTCTGAGTGACGGTATACAAAAAATGTTAAATAAATAAATAAAAAATAAATAAATAGCACCCAATAAAAAAAAACCGTCTGTGGCAGAAAAACGTAACTACTTACTTATTCTTCAAATTTCCAACACAATCTTCCTCATTATGATAGTTTCCAATGGGACCACGTGTACACACCGTGTTCACATTACTAACTTCCTCAGGATTCACCACTATATGCACTTATCGTGCTGCAGCAAAAACTCCTCCATTGTAATCTGCCAGCGACACTCAACAACAAAACATATTCAACATAAAACATCTTACTGTAAATTTTTCAATTATTCAACTCCACAATGTAACACTTACTTGTATCCTTACTTTCAATATATTCGCTGTACCACTGACTGCTAAAAACGCCGCTCATGTGACCTAGCTGTTAAATATAGGTTATCAAACTAGGATTCCTCTCTCCTATGTCACATCAATAGTAAACCATTGGCTGTTATCTTTTGTCAATCAAATCTAGTTACTCCCTCCATTCAAGAAATGTCAAACCCTACGTGTGATTATGAGTGTTTCAAACAGCATAGCCATAAACATTCTGATATTACAAAATTATTCACACAAACTTACACATGATTTTTCTTACAGGAAAACGCTCCACTCAATATCTTGATTTAAACCAACTGGTTCTGATGTTTGCCATTCAAAGATAAATCTTTGTTCCTTACATGTTAAAATCTTAGAGATATTGCCTCCTCTCTGTAACTTCACTTAAGCGATAACGAAGAATTTCAAATCTTCTACTGTGTTTTGTTTTAACTTCCAGTGACTTACTAACAGTGCTCCCTCTTTCCCTGTACGAATAGAGCTCATGTGTTCCAAAATTCTTGCTCTAACCTTTTTGTTTGTCCAATGTATATACGATTACAATGACAACACTGCATAAACAACTTGTGATTGACAGTCATACTTTCCCAGAAGCCTATATACACATTGCTGTGCTTGTACAAAAAACTGTGTGATTTCAAATATAATAGAGAAAAAACTAAACAGGAACCACATCGAACCTATTCAGTTGTCAATGTCACATTAACATCTGACAATGGAAGGCAGGAGGCAGTTAAATCTCGCAATGACAGATTCTTTTTTGTAGCAAATACTGGCAGTTCTTCATAGAGTCATTGCTCAAAATAGACCAATGATAACATACAATTCCTTTAATCTGACTTGTATATGGAAAATAGGGAATTGCACAAATAAATCTTAAGACTTGTGACTTACCAGATGATATCAAATTATTGCAGTTTCTGTAAAGTGCTCTTTTATATACCTTTTTGATACAAGACCTCATATAACCCCAATCCTGGAACCTGCATATAATATTCCCTACCCTGTTTTTAAATTCCTCAACTGTAGAATAAATCTGTCATAGTCTCAGAAATTGACCAAGTATATTATTTTTGAGACTAAGAGGATAACTTTTATAACGTAATAATGTATTTCTATCTGTTGATTTTCTAAATATTGATGCATGTAAGCACCCCTTTTATAGACTCGTAAGTCTAAAAATGAAATATGTTGCTGATGATATTGGAAACTAAATCGAAGATTCAGATCTAAAATATTAATCCATTGTGCAAATTGCTGTTACAAATCCAATGAACCTGCCCAAATACATAGCACATCATCAATATTCCTTTTCCAAATAATTATATATTTCCAAAATTCAGACTCAAACATATTGATGTTCAAAACATTCTACATATAAACAGGCAACCGATGGGGCCACTAAAGACACCATTGGTATGCCTTTAATCTGATGATGTAATTTGTCTTCAAATAGGAAAAAAAACTTTGAGCAAAAAACTTGCCAGCTGTCCCCAAAATTCTCTTTTTTGTATCGACATATCGGATTGTTCCAAAGTATCTCTAATAATAATCTCCGCATCATCGTGTGGAATATTAGTGCATAATGCAGCTATATCTCTAGTGACTAACCACCAATCGGGATGGACCCGTTTGATTTTAGATAATTGACTTACTCAATCAGCAGTATCTTTAATGTATGAACCAATTTTCGACATAGCCGGCTATAAGAAAGTATCGATATACTTTGAATTCGGCTCAAAGACCCAAGGTTCAACACAATAGAGCGACCCGGGGCAGAAGTACTAGATTTATGTATTTTAGGTACTAAATATAGTATGGGGGTTACTGGAAATGCTTCATACAGTTTATTACATATGGCCTTTTGAATCAGTTCCCATAAGATATTCTTCAAACCATATGAAACAACAGATGGTAAAAATTATTGTCTCCGGATTGACGGTACACTTGAGCTGTATATTGGGCTTTATCCTGAATCACTATACTACCTCCCTTATCTGCAGATTTTATTACTAATGATATATCCTTCTTCAAATCTTGCACAGCTGACCAATAGGCACAAGTAAGATTATACTGACACAAGCATCTTGACTGTTCCAGAACAGACAAATCACGTAAAACCATCTTTTCAAAGACTGTATGAATGGATCTTGTGGGTCAGGTGGCACCCACAGACTGTCTGTGAAAACATGATTTATTAACCGTACAAAATTGTGTGTTGAAAAGTTTCTCTAATTTCAACCAACAGAAAAATGTATACAATTCAATGCGAGTTTGAAGGAATTGTATCCTGTACTAGGAATAAGTGACAAACCATGATCTACAAACTGTAATCGTCCTCTGTTAACTGTCTTGAAGTTAAGAAATTTACTTCAGTCTTCAATGTAACTACTGTCAATTGTCCCGATATCGCCTTGGGTGAGATGGCCCCCGAAAGCCTTGTTGCCATGTCTCCCTGCTCCCTTGATTCTGTGAACGTAAAAAATGAGGAGCTTCTCTATTGGAAATATCATCAATATTATTGAAATGAGGGATCAACCACTGACTGAACAAATGACACCACCTTTTTTCCTTCACCTTTACTATGATCCTCTTCCTCCTCTGATGGTTCACCAGAAGAGGAAAAATGCGATCTATCAGAATTTCTGGTTTTTTTACCATCCATTGTTAAACACATCCTTGTGTAATCTGTCTGATCTTTAAAAAAAAAAAAAAAAGTTTTCATTTTAATGCTCTTAATTTCAGAACAAAAGGTTTCTATTTCTCCTTTGAACTGCTCTAATTTGCCGTTGAGATCCTCTTTCAGTATCGCCAACTGAGCCATAAGCTCCTCATTTAATGAAACCAATGATGATTTAATAGTCTCCACTATCAAAATCATAAGGTCATATGAGCATTTATTCAATACCGAATTCCATTTATTAATAAATTCCTCCTGATCCAAAAATAGCAATGGTTCTTTTAATACTCTTAATCCATGAGGGAATCTTTTAATGCGGTAATACTCTGCCAATGATGCGGTATGAAATTCCATGAGTATCATCTTTTTCCTCAATTTGCAATATCCATCCCAATCACCTACTACAGGATTGTTCATCTGCAATTCAAATAAAAAGAACAGATATAAAACAGTAGATTCTCTTTGTTCCAAATAACTAAACATGGGATCTTCTTAGTGTTTGGGTAATTGCCAGGTTCTTGTGGCCTGGTTTTGGCCTCTGTTGGAAACAGGATGCTGGGCTTGATGGACCCTTGGTCTGACCCAGCATGGCAATTTCTTAATTATAGAAACATAGCATGGCAATTTTCTTAATTATAGAAACATAGAAATGACGGCAGAAGACGACCAAACAGCCCATCCAGTCTGCCCAGCAAGCTTTCATACTTATTAGTAACTTTTTGGTTCTAGTTCCTTCCACCCCCATCATTGTTGTAGAGAGCAGTGCTGGAGTTGCATCTAAGTGAAGTATCAAGCTTAATTGGTTAGGGGTAGTAACTGCCGCATTAAGCAAGCTACTCCCACACTTATTTGTTTACCCAGCCTGTGCAATTCAATCCTTGTTGGTTGTTGTCTAAATATAAATCCTCTTATCTTCATTTCCCCCTGCCGTTGAAGCAGAGAGCTATGCTGGATATGCATTAAAAGTGAAGTATCGGGCTTATTTGGTTTGGGGTAGTAACCTCTGTAACAAGCAAGCTACTCCCCTGCTTTTTTGTGAATGCAAATCCTTTTTTTCCACATTTCCTCTTGCTATTGAAGCATAGAGCAATGTTGGAGTCGCATTAACCGTGTGTATGCTTATTGAATAAGGGTATTAATCACCAGGTAGTAGCTTTCATTCCCGCAAGCCACTCCCACGCCTCTTCTCTTCATTCACATCCTCTAGACTTTATTGATCCACAGTGTTTATCCCATGCTCCTTTGAAATCCCTCACAGTTTTGGTCTTCACCACTTCCTTCGGAAGGGCGTCCCAGGCATCCACCACCCTCTCCGTGAAGAAATACTTCCTGACATTGGTTCTGAGTCTTCCTCCCTGGAGTTTTAAATCGTGACTCCTGGTTCTGCTGATTGTTTTCCCAACGACTTTGGATCATTAAAACCTTTCAAGTATCTGAAATTCTGTATATATCTATGATATTTTCTCAATCCCGAGGAAGAAGAAGAGAGGAGGCGGCTTACTCCTAGCTGTAAAAAAAGACCTCCAACTCTTGTCCCATAAATGTGACATCCCTCATCAATAAGAAATTGGCTTCTTCAAATCAAAAGCATTCCAACTGTGTCTTATCTATACCCCCCCTGGTCTACTAGAGAAAGATTCATCACCACTTATTGAATTCTTTGCAAACTCACTATCACCTGACCTACCTACTATCCTCCTAGGAGATTTTAATTTACACGTAGATACAACACCACAATCACCTGCCTGTGAAGCTTTCCTGTCTTCACTTGAAGCTATGGGCTTCCAACAGATAGTAAACTCCCCCACACACAAAGCTGGCCACACCCTTGACCTGATTTTTATCAACTCCCCCATCAGCGTGAACAGTCCTCCTTTATGTACGGCAGTACCATGGTCTGATCACTCCTTGATCAGACCAAACTATCACTTCCCCAAAGCTCCTTGTCCACGCCCCGTCAGCCCATATCTTTCAAATTTCGCAAATCCTGTGATGTAGAGACCATCACGCTAGCATGCTCGGACATAGACAAACAAATTGACCTATCATCCCTAGATAATGCATTCTCCTCCTGGGTTAACCTTACACTCAGCATTGCCAATGAATATTGCCCCCTAATAACAAAAACTATCAACCCCAACCGAAAAAATAGGAAACCATGGTACACGCCTTTCCTCAGAAATCTCAAAATCCAACTCAGAGCTTCGGAAAGGTCATGGCGCAAACACCAATCCCCCGCAACCAAAACTCTCTACTATCAACGCATGCATGAATATAGAAATTCCATCCTATATTCTAAACGGGAATACTACGCCAAAAAAAATAAATGGTCTGCAATACAACCCCAAGGCTCTTTTCACTATGGTCGCTGACCTGACTTCTCCCATACACACGCAACAACTAGCTAACTCCTCGACAAATCGTTGCAACGAATTAGCTCAATTTTTTAAAAACAAGGTATCATCCATCACGGCACAGTTCTCGCACAACAACCTCAACATCTGTCTTCCCAATATCAACTCTCCAGTCTCCCTTTCCTCGTTTGAGTCCTCATCTTCCCTAGAAGTAGAGAACATACTTAAGAAAATGAAACCATCAACACATCCCTCTGAAACTATTCCCTCTAAATTCCTACTATCTATACACAAGGTAGTTGCCAAACCCATTTCAAATATTCTCAACTGTTCCCTAGAGCATGGCTTTGTCCCGAATTTTCTGAAACAAGCTATAGTTAAACCGCTACTCAAAAAATCCAACCTTGACCCCACCACCCTTTCTAATTACAGACCGGTGTCCAACCTACCCCTCCTAGCTAAAGTTCTTGAGAAGCTGGTGAACTCACGCCTGTCCGATCACCTTGAACAGAACAACATCCTCCCTCCTACCCAATATGGTTTCAGGAAGCATTTAAGTACTGAAACATTGCTCCTCTCCCTGCACGATACCCTTATCAAAGGAACCGACTCCGGATCCTCCTACCTTATTGCATTACTTGACATCTCGGCTGCGTTTGACACAGTCAATCACGATGTCCTACTCAACATACTCAGAAATATTGGGATCACTGGCAAGGCCATTGACTGGATGCAATCTTATCTCCAAAATCGCACTTTCACTGTCACAATGGACAACAATGAATCTGATCCCATCAGTCTTCCCCAAGGTGTACCCCAAGGTTCCTCACTCTCATCCACGCTATTTAATATATACATGCTTCCCCTTACCACGCTTCTCACTAACCTGCACATCAAGCATTTTATTTATGCTGACGATGTGCAAATCATCTTCCCTTTCTCTGACACCATCCAAACTGCTTTACACAGCTGGGAATCCTGTCTTTCCTCTATCAACCAACTCCAAAAGGACATGCACCTAGCTCTTAATTCCAACAAGACTGAGCTATTAATCATATCTAATAGGCAACCGATCCCAGACATCCCTCCTGCTTACTCAACTACCAACTTCCCATCGCACACTCGCAACTTAGGAGTTATTATTGATAATCACCTCTCATTTAAACCATTCATCAAATCCATCATAAAAGACTGCTATTTTAAACTCCAAACAATAAAGAAACTCAGACCCCTACTACACTTCAATGATTTCCGTACAGTCTTCCAAGCTATTATTTTATCGAAGATTGACTATTGTAATGCTCTCTTACTTGGCATTCCTGCAACACACACTAAGCCACTTCAACTCCTACAAAATGCCGCCGCTCGGATATTGTCAAACACAAAGAAAAGATATCACATCACCCCCACACTTATTGAACTACACTGGCTCCCTATACAGTCACAAATTCTTTATAAAACACTCTCGATCATACATAAGAGTCTAGTAAATTCCAACCTCAACTGGCTTAACCCCCCCCTCTTACCTCGTACCTCCAAGAGACCTACACGCCCAGCTCTCCAAGGAACACTCTGTGCCCAATCTATTAAATCTTTTAAACTCTCCTCCACTATTAACAGAGCCTTTTCTCTTGCCGGCCCCACCATATGGAACTCACTGCCCCATGATATCCGCATAGAGACCTATACCCCCACGTTCAAAAAGAAACTTAAAACATGGCTCTTTCAGCAAGCCTACTCCATCTCACCCCCTATTACATAAAACCCCCCTATGAATGTTATACTGATATCTTGGTATGAACGCCTTTATGTCTGATGATTTTGTACTTTGCACTTTCATGTATATAGTTATAGTTATATTCCATAGCATCTACCCATTGATGCTTGTTATATGTAAGGGCTCCTCCCAAAAATTTATTTATATGTTGCCTAGTTCATCATATTATATTATGTTATCTGTTATATGTTATATGTACGGGCACTGCCCAATGGTTTTTTGTTCACTGTGAACCGATACGATGTGCGAACGGATATCGGTATAAAAGAAATGTTAAATAAATAAATAAAATAAAATATCACATCACCCCTGCTACTCCTTTCCTCCAGGGTGTACATATTTAGATTCTTCAATCTCTTCTCATAAGTCATTCGATGAAGGCCATCCACCTTTTTGGTCACCTTTCTCTGGACCGCCTCCATCCTGTCTCTGTCCCTTCAGAGATACGGTCTCCAGAACTGAGCACATTACTCCAGGTGAGGCCTCACCAAGGTCCTGTACAAGGGAATAATCACTTCCCTTTTCTTACTCGATATTACTCTCTCTATGCAGCCCAGCATTCTTCTGGCTTTAGCTATCACCGTGTAACATTGTTTCGCCAACTTCAGATCATTAGACACTATCACCCCAAGGTCGGTCTCCTGCTCCGTGCACATCAGCCCTTCACCCCCCATCAAATACAGTTCTTTTGGATTTCCACACCCCATATGCATGACTCTGCACTTCTCGGCATTGAATCCCAGCTGCCATATCTTTGACCACTCTTCCAGCTTCCTTAAATCCCGTCTCATTCTCTCCACGCCTTCCGGCATGTCCACTCTGCTGCAGATCTTAGTGTCATCCGCAAAAAGACAAACCTTACCTTCTATCCCATCCGCAATGTCGCTCACAAAGATATTGAACAGGACCGGTTCCATCACCGATCCTTGCGGCACTCTGCTTAACACCACTTTCTCTTCAGAGTAAGTTCCATTTACCATCAAGCGTTGGTTGATGGATAGAAGACAGTTTGCAATCCAGGCACTCACTCCTAAGCGTCTCATTTTATTCACAAGCCTCCTGTGCGGTACTGTATCAAAAGCTTTGCTGAAATCCAAGTACATGACATTGAGCGCTCTTCCTCGATCCAATTCCCTAGTCACCCAGTCAAAAAAGTCAGATTTGTCTGACAGGACCTTCCCCTGGTGAATCCATGCTGCCTCTGGTCCAGCAATTCTTCCGACTATAGATAGTTCACTATTCTTTCTTTCAGCAGCGACTCCATTACATTTCCCACCACCGAGGTAAGGCTAACCGGCCTGTAGTTTCCAGCCTCCTCTCTGCTCCCACTCTTGTGAAGCGGGATCACTGTTCTTCTCCAATCACTTGGCACCACTCCTGTTTCTAGGGATCTATTGAACAGGTCACACAGCGGACCTGCCAGCACATCTCTGAGCTCCCTCAGTATCCTGGGATGAATCTCATCAGGCCCCATGGCTTTGCCCACTTTCAGTTTCCCCAGCTCTTCCCATACATTCTCTACTGTAAATGGAGTTACATCTACTCCATTCCCCTCCAGTTTCTTGTTAAATAGCGACGGTCCTTCTCCAGGGTCCTCTTTAGTAAACACTGAACTGAAGTATTCATTTAAATATTTCTGCCATTTCTTCGTCTCTTTCCACACATTGATCCTTTTCACCTTTCAATTTCACTATGCCACTTTGAACTTTTCTCCTTTCTCTGATGTATCTGAAAAAATGTTTTTTCACCTCGCTTTACTTCTTTGGCAATCCTTTCTTCCGCCTTGATTACTTTCTTCATCTCCCTCAGTTCCACCAGATACTCTTCTTTGTGCTCCTCCCTTTGGGATCCTTTATATTTCTTGAACGCTGTTCTTTTAGCTTTTATTTTGTCAGCCACCTCCTTTGAGAACCAGATAGGTTTCATTTTTCTTTTGCTTTTCTTTTCTAGCTTTTCTTTTCTAACATATAGATTAGTTGCCTTGGTAATTGCTCCTTTTAGTTTGGTCCATTGTTGTTCCATATCTCTTGTTCTCCCAGCCTTCTAGTTCTTCCTCCAGGTACTTCCCCATTTCATCAAAGTCCATATTTTTGAACTGCAAAACTCGGGTCTTCGTGCTTCTTCTCCGTATCCTATTTGTGATATGAAACCATACCGTTTGATGATAACTGGTGCTGAGGTGGGTACCCACCTGGACATTAGAGACATTATCTCCATTAGTGAGCACTAAATAGAGCATAGCTCCCTCCCTCGTGGGTTCCATTACCATTTGTGTGAACAGAGCCTCTTGCAGGGCATCCACTATCTCTCTACTACTGTTAGATTCTGCAGAAGGTATTCTCCAGTCTACATCCAGCAGATTAAAGCCTCAAACAATCACTTCTCCCTTCTTTCCCATCTTTTGGGTGTCTTCAACCAGATCTCTGTCACACTCTTCCTTTTGATTTGGAGGCCTGTAAACCACTCCAATAAAAATGGATGCTCCATCTTTTTTTAGGTTGGCCCATAGTGCTTTTTCTTTGCCCCATCTTCCTTGCAGCTAAGATGCTTGGATATTGTTTCTGACATAAAGAGCCACTCCTCCCCCTTTCCTATCCTCTCTGTCCTTCCTTAACAAGTTATAGCCCGGTACTGCCATATCCCAATCATGAGATTCTATGAACGCAACAACGTCCAAGTCTGCCTCCACCATTAGGGCTTGCAGATCTGGGATTTTATTGCCCATACTACAAGCATTTGTGCTCATAGCTTTCCAGATTTTCTCGTTCAGGTTACTGCTTTTCCTGGACTCCTTTTGTGACTTATTTAGTTGAGTTTTGTTATCCACTTCACCCTTTTCCTTTGTATTTGTGGGGTGACATTCTAATTTCTTACTGCCACCCCCAGCATCTAGTTTAAATGCCTTATGACAAAGGATTTGAATTTATCTTTTAGGATCCTCTTTCCTGCCACAGACAGATGTAAGCCATCTTTGACAAAGAGCTTTTGTTCCATACACGGCCCCAGCCCCCAATAAATCCAAAACTTTGTTCCTTACACCAGGATTTGAGCCATACATTGAAGTTATTAATATAGATTAGCCTCTCCTTCCCCTTTCAATGAAACGGTAACACTTCTGAAAAGGCAATGGTTGTCACCATGTGACTAATCTGCTTTGCTAGAGACTGGAAATCTCTCTGTACCGCTTGGATGCTATTTCTAGCAAGATCATTGGCTCCCAGATGGATGATAATATCAACTTTAAAGCCTTTGCTTTCTTCTTTGATCACATTGACTATTTGAATAGCATTTCTGCTGGCCGATGATCCTGGGAGGCTTTTAACTGTAGTGTTTCCCTCGCTGAGAGTTCCCAGATTAGTGCTTCTGATGACAGAGTCACCCAGCACAATGAGTTTTTTCCTTTGGATACTGATTGTATTATGGAATTTCTGTATGCATTGGGTTTCTTCTTTCTTTACAGATAATTTTATTTATTTTTATTTTTTATATACCAATATTCGTGGGACATCATACCGGTTCACATAATTTAAGTACATAAATTACAAAATTCATGAAAATATATCAATTAAAAATACAAAACGTGATCAGATAAATGAAACAATAAAATTAATCAAATTAAAAAGACAATAAAAAGAGCATCAAATTAGAATAAAACAGAAAAGTGGCCTAAGGGATAACAGATTTCATGGGTGCTCATCAAATGCCTACCGAAATAACCAAGTTTTTAGCTTCTTCTTCTTGAATGTCTGAAAATTACACTCGTCTTAATTCAGATGGTAAGGAGTTCCATAATTTGGGTCCGGCCAAAGATAGGGCTCTCTCTCTCACACTGTATAAATGAGCCAATCTAGGGAACGGTATTGAAAGTAAACCTTTATTAGCAGAACACAAATTCTGTAATATAGAAATTAATCTAAAAAAAATATATATATAATATCTACAATAAAGCAAATTTAGCAAGTAAAGCAAGTCACAGTAACCCTTCAAATATAAGGAATCTATGACGGTAATGTATTATTGAAGGTAACAATCTGGCATCAATGTTATAAAAGATACCACAATTGTACATAAAAACAAATTTTTATTTATGAATAGTTTACATAACAATAGCACCAATACAAAAACTATCAGGAATATTCATCCCATTAAAATAACCTAATCCCAATCACCATATACTGTCTTCTTCAGGGGATAAATCCAACCCTTAAAAGAGCAAGTTTGCTTACCGTAAACTGTGTTTTCCGTAGATAGCAGATGAATTAGCCATGCTGTTGGATGTCCTCCCGTCCTGTAGGTAGCGGAGCTCTCAAAGTAAAGTTCTAAGTCTTGCTGTAGTGTGTGCCTGCTTGGCACCTCCCCCTCCCCTCTGCAGTCTCCTCAGTCCCATGGTAAAGCAAGTATAGAATGCAAGACTGTTTCTTGAATTTGTTATCGTTCAATTATACCAGAATATCACTTCTATTTTCCTTATGTTTAAATTCATGAAAGGAAGGTGAGATAATGTATTACCATATGGAATTGTTTTGTTGAAGCTATTAGTATAACTCAGTCCTGACATTCTATTTATAATTTATTTGTTGTAACTATGTGAAACGATAAATAAAGAATTCAAAAAAAAAAAAAAGAATGCAAGACTGTCCGGGGAGGTGGGAGGGTCAGCATGGCTAATTCATCTGTTATCTACGGAAAACACTGTTTACGGTAAGCAAACTTGCTCTTTTCACGTAAATAAGCAGTTGAATTAGCCATGCTGTCTGGGAGTCCCCAGCTAGCAACTTGAGCTATGTTTATTAACATTCTGTTACTTGTGCTCAGGTTGCCAAGATATAGTGTGGACAGTCCTTTGTGATGTAAAGAAACATTTAGGAGGTGCCCGCTTGTAAAATCTGTTTGCCCATGGATGCATCTGATGAAGCAAGTTTGTCCAAACAGTAATGAGTGGTGAAGGTATGAAGTGATGACCAAGTCGCAGCTTTGCAAATGTCCAATATTGGCATATCATGTAGGTGGGCATTAGAGGACGCCATTGCTCTCACTTGATGAGCTTTAGGCGCAGACGATAGCTGCTCCGAATATCGTTGGTAACAAAATTGAATACAATTTGTGATCCAGGATGACAAAGTTCTTTTTCTGACTGGTAAGCCAGGTGCGTTCGGATTAAAGGAGAGGAAGAGTTGAGAAGGTATGGAAGAAGAGGCAGTGTGCTGCTTATAGTATGCCAGCGCTCGCTTGCAATCTACGTTGAGCCGCATCCGTGCGAGGGTGAGGATGAAAGGTTGGAAGAGTTATGGATTGATTGCGGTGGAAAGACGAAACTACCTTTGGAAAGGAAGTTGATGTGGACATAAAACCAACTTATCATGGTAGAAAACCAAGTATGGGGAGTAGTGGACTAGAGCTTGAAGGTCGCTAATTCTTCTAGCTGAAGTGAATGCTACTAGAAAGAAGACCTTCCATTCCAGGTACCTGGGGTGACAGGTGTCCAGTGGTTCAAAAGGAGGCAGCATTAGTTGTTCTAGAATAAGGTTCAAGTCCCACGGCACAGGTGGTTTGCATACCGGTGGGTGTAGCTGCAATACCCCTTTCATAAATCTGGAGATGAGAGGATGGGTAGAAATCGGTGCATCGTTGTGTAGTGAAAGAAAGGCCACTATGGCACTGAGGTGGACCCCGAGGGAAGCAGTAGCTAGACCTTTTTGGTAGAGAGTGTATGGAGATAAGACAGTATCGTCTCCGTTGGGCAGCTGAATGGGTCAATGTCCAAGTCAGAGCACCATGAGGCACAGTTGAACCATTTTCTTCTGTAGTTTTGTCTGATTGAAGGTTTTCTAGAGAAAAGTAGAATATCTTCTAATTGAGGCGAAAGGTTTAGGTTTTGAAATAGCAGCCTTTCAACCTCCATGCCGTGAGGTTCAGAGAGGAGTGGATATAGAAGCGTACCCCCGTCTTGTGTGAGTAGACGAGGGTTGTTTCCCAGTGGCATTGGAGTGTCTACTGATAGTATGCATACCATGGCTGTCTGGGCCATGCCGAAGCTATTAAGATTAGATTCGCTTTGTCCCTGCTACATTTCTTGCACTGTGCGTGAAATCAAGGGTATTGGAGGGAACGCGTAAAAGAGATGTTGAGACCAGTCCATGAGGAATGCATCTTATGTCAGTCTCTCGTGGCTGGGATAAATTGAACAAAAATTCAGAACTTTTCAATTGTGTTCTGTGGCAAACAGATCGATGTAAGGCCACCCCCAGGTGTGGAAGATCTTTAGTGCTACACTGTTCTGAAGTTCCCATTCGTGGGGATGGAAGATCCTGCTGAGATTGTCCGCCTTGGTGTTGTCTATGCCTGGTAAGTATGTCGCTTGAAGAAGTATAATGGAGTTGGTTGTTTCCCACTCCCAAATGGATACCGCCTCTTTGCAGAGTGTCCAAGAACCGGACCCTCCTTCCTTGTTTATATAGTACATTGCTACTTGGTTGTCCCTGTGGTTCATTACCGTTTTTCCTTGTAGTTGCAGACGGAAGGCTCGAAGAGTATTCCGGATCGCTCGGAGTTCTAAGAGGTTTATTTGTTGTTTTTTCTCCCAGGCGTTCCAGAGGCCTTGAGTTTGAAGGCGGGTTAGATGAGCTCCCCATCCCTTTGGAGAGGCATCTGTGGTGAGTATGATCTTATGCACCGCAGGTCGTAGAGGAGCTCCTATGGTGAGGGCTGTTGATTGCAGCCACCAATCCAAATCCAGTTTCATGCTGTTCGTCACTGAAATTGGAGTGCAGAGGCGGTCGGAGAATTGTTTCCATTGGGACTTTAAGCCCCATTGCAGACGAGTGTGTGGGACTCAGATGCCGCCATATGGCTGAGTATACCTGCTCCCTCCTGAACTGAGGCTGGAACGATGTCCAATCACCTTTAAGAAGAGACTTAAGACTTTGTTATTCGAACAAGCCTTCCCATAACTACTCACTTCAGCCTTGGTTCTTATCCGCATCATGAGTACTCTATCCAACTTGAGGCCTTCATAGTCCTCCCCTATTTAATGTCCCTGCTTTCCGCCCAAGTTATACAGACCCAATTCTCTATACTTGCTTCACCCATTTTATGTTTATCCAGGTTATTTCTACCCTGTTCATTGTTTTAATCCAGGTTACTTCTACCCTGTTCATTGTAAAACAAGACTTTGTCTCTGTTATTTTTTGCTGGTTGTAATGTAAACCGAAGTGATAATTAATCTTGTTAATTGAACCTCGGTATATAAAAAAGTTATAAAGTTATAAATATAGTTAGAATTTGACGGGCCGGAGTCTCTGTTGAGTGACTCGGTTTGAGCTAGAGTCTTCAGAGCCATAACTCTTGGCTGGGGAAGGAAAGCTTTGTCGTGTAAAGTATCGATAGTGGCCCCTATGAATTGCAATACTTGTGTGGTATGCAGATTTGACTTTTCGTCATTGACTAGTAGACCCAATGAGTCCAAACATTGAATAGTCGTAAGGAGATTACATAAGAACATAAGAAATTGCCATGCTGGGTCAGACCAAGCCCAGCATCCCTGTTTCCAACAGAGGCCAAACCAGGCCACAAGAACCTGGCAATTACCCAAACACTAAGAAGATCCCATGCTACTGATGCAATTAATAGCAGTGGCTATTCCCTAAGTAAACTTGATTAATAGCCGTTAATGGACTTCTCCTCCAAGAACTTATCCAAACCTTTTTTGAACCCAGCTACACTAACTGCACTAACCACATCCTCTGGCAACAAATTCCAGAGCTTTATTGTGTGTTGAGTGAAAAAGAATTTTCTCCGATTAGTTTTAAATGTGCTACTTGCTAACTTCATGGAATGCCCCCTAGTCCTTCCATTATTCGAAAGTGTAAATAGCTGAGTCACATCTACTCGTTCAAGACCTCTCATGATCTTAAAGACCTCTATCATATCCCCCCCTCAGCTATCTCTTCTCCAAGTTGAACAGCCCTAACCTCTTCAGCCTTTCCTCATAGGGGAGCTGTTCCATATTTATTATTTTGGTTGCCCTTCTCTGTACCTTCTCCATCGCAACTATATTTTTTTTAGATGCAGCGACCAGAATTGTACACAGTATTCAAGGTGCGGTCTCACCATGGAGCGATATAGAGGCATTATGACATTTTCCGTTTTATTAACCATTCCCTTCCTAATAATTCCTAACATTCTGTTTTCTTTTTTCATTGCTGCAGCACACTGAGCCGACGATTTTAAGTATTATCCACTATGATGCCTAGATCTTTTTCCTGGGTGGTAGCTCCTAATATGGAACCTAACATCAAGTAACTACAACCATGGTTATTTTTCCCTATATGCAACACCTTGCACTTGTCCACATTAAATTTAATCTGCCATTTGGATGCCCAATCTTCCAGTCTTGCAAGGTCCTCCTGTAATGTATCACAATCCGCATGTGATTTAACTACTCTCAATTTTGTATCATCCAAAAATTTGATAACCTCATTCGTCGTATTCCTTTCCAGATCATTTATATATATATATTGAAAAGCACCGGTCCAAGGACAGATCCCTGAGGCACTCCACTGTTTACCCCCTTTTCCACTGTTCTGTAGATTGCAGGGACTGGGTGCTACCAGAAGCCAGTCGTCCAGATACATATAGAAACATAGAAATGACGGCAGAAGAAGACAAAACGGCCCATCCAGTCTGCCCAGCAAGTTTCGCAGGTTTTTTTTTCTTTTTTTCTCATTCTTATCTGTTACTCTTGGTTCTTAGTAACCTTTTGGTTCTATTTCCCTTCCACCCCCACCATTAATGTAGAGAGCAGTGTTGGAACTGCATCTAAGTGAAATATCTAGCTTAATTAGTTAGGGGTAATAACTGCCGCAATAAGCAAGCTACACCCATGCTTATTTGTTTACCCAGACTATGTAATTCAGTCCTTGTTGGTTGTTGTCTGTATATAGATCCACTTTACTTCATTCCCCCTGCTGTTGAAGTAGAGAGCTATGCTGAATATGCATTGAAAGTGAAGTATCAGGCTTATTTGTTTTGGGGTAGTAACCGCCGTAACAAGCAAGCCACTCCCCGAATTTTTGTGAATGAAAATCCTTTTTTCAACATTTCCTGAAGCTTAGAGCAATGTTGGAGTCGCATTAACCGTGTGTATGTTTATTGAATAAGGGTATTATCTCCAGGTAGTAGCCGTCATTCCTGCTAGCCACCCACTCTTCATTCACGTCCTCTAGACTTTATGGATCCACAGTGTTTATCCCACGCCCCTTTGAAGCCCTTCACAGTTCTGGTCTTCACCACTTCCTCCGGAAGGGCTTTCCAGGCATCCACCACTCTCTCCGTGAAGAAATACATCCTGACATTGGTTCTGAGTCTTCCTCCCTGGAGCTTCAAATCGTGACCCTTGGTTCTGCTGATTTTTTTCTGACAGAAAAGGTTTGTCGTTGTCTTTGGATCATTAAAACCTTTCAAGTATCTGAAAGTCTGTATCATATCACCTCTGCTCCTCCTTTCCTCCAGGGTATACATATTTAGATTCTTCAATCTCTCCTCATAAGTCATTTGATAAAGACCATTCATCTTTTTGGTCACCCTTCTCTGGACCACCTCCATCTTAACTCTGTCTGTTAGGAGATATGGTCTCCAGAACTGAACACAGTACTCCAGGTGAGGCCTCACCAAGGACCTGTACAAGGGGATTATCACGGAAATATTTGGATACCCTGGCAACGTAGTTGAGCCACCGCTAGGCATTTTTTTTTTAAACTCTGGGAACCGATGATAGGCCAAATGGAAGAACCTTATACTGGAAGTGACTATTCATTGCTGTGAAGCGAAGGTACCGCCAGGAGGCCTTGTGCATCGGTATGTGGGAATATGAATCTTTGAGATCAATGGAACACATCCAGTCCCTTGGTTGGATGAAGGGTAGAATAGATTTGAGAGAAGTCATCTTGAACATCTCCATCTTCAGGTGCTTGTTGAGTGCCCTGAGATCCAGGATAGGTCGGAATGATCCTGATTTTTTTGGAATGAGGAAGAATGGGGAATAGAAACCTGTTTTGTGTTGAGAAACAGGTAGTTCTTATATGCAGTGTTGCTGCAGGAAGTTGTTGATCTCTAGGAGTAAAAGTTGTGACTGCATGTTTTGATCTCTTTTGGATGCTAAATGTGGTATAACCAGGAGGGTTTGGAAGTTTAACGCATAACCATCTTTTATGATGTTTAATACTCAGGTGTTGGTTATTACGTTGGTCCAAGCAGATAAGAATTGAGTCAATCTGCCTCCGACAAAGAAAGGTAGTGGTGGTGTCTGATGCTCTAAAAACTTTGGGAAGTTTTAGGTTGGGACTGATCGTGAGGTGTTTTGGTTTGCCTCGGAGGTCTCTGATTTTGGCGCGAGGTTTGGGTTTGCATTGTTTGAGGGAGTGAAGAATAATATGAAGGCCTAGAAGGCGGGTAAGGCCTAAAGGGGCGTCGTTGGTATTGGGGTCTTCTATAGGCCGGTTAGTAACCTCTGTAGTATGAGAAAGAGGGTGGAGTGGTCAGAGACTGTACCGCTAGCTTTTGCTCCTTCAATTGTGCTACTGTGTCTTTGAAGTGATCTCCAAATAAATTGTCAGGTAGACACAGAAGATTTGCTAGTTTTTCTTGCACATCTTTGCGTATAGCACTTGCTCGAAGTCATGCTAGTCTTCTGGCGGCAATAACATTTGTGGTAGACTTTGCTGAAGTTTCAAAACCTTCATACACTGTGCATATGAGGTGATTCATTCCCTCTTCCATATTATAGAACTCCTCCGGTAGTTGTTTGTCCGGTAATGCATCTTGCAGTTTTGGCTTTAGGGCTTGTAAACATTCAAATAGATATTGCGTTATCGCAAACTGATGATGTTGTATTCTGGCATTTAACATGTCAGACTGAAATGCCCATTTTCCAAAGTCGTCCATATACTTATCGCGACCTGGAGGCGTGTTGGAATGAAGCCGTGATTTGTGCGCTTTTTGCATCGCAGATTCCACTACCACTGATGCGTGTGGCAGTTGTAAATGAGAATAAAAGGATGATTTGCGCATTCTGTATTTTAGCTCGGATTTCCTGGAGGTAGCTGGTTCTGTGAGGGGTGTTTCCCAGGCTCTCTTCATGAGGGTGTCAAGTACCTCATGTGAAGGTAAAGCTACAGGCTCCGCTGGTGTTTCGAAAACTTTAAGTAGCCCTAGGACATCAGCCCTAGGATCTGGTAGCTTTCTGGTTTCTATATTAAGGGTTTCACCCACTTTTTCCAGGAACTTTGAATATGTTAAGTCCTCGGGAGGTGAAATCAGCTCTGGTTGGTCTTCTGGCGGGTCAGACAGGTATCCCGTAGAAGAACCAGGAGAGGATGTTATTGGCGAAGTGTCTGGTGGTGGTGGAGAAGGGGGGGTTGGTTCTGTCCCCAGAGTCGGGCTTCCAGGAGGCAACTGGGGTTCCTGCAATGGTGGTAGGTCACCAGGTTGTTCCGAATCCGCCATGGAAGCTAAAAATTTCACCAAAATCAGAGAAATTTGGGACATCGCTTGAGATGCCAGAGCTTGCTGAGGTTGTCTAGCTGGCGGAGTGTTCCCAGAGGCCGGTAGAGGGTGTTCAGCAGGTCTGTGTATATCTTCTGAAGCCTTGCATGGTCTTTTTGGCAATGGTGCCTCCTGTTCTGAGTGAAGAGATGGTGAAGAAGGGCCAGGAGGAGATGAACCCGGGTCGTCATCCACTATGAACAGTGGAGATGGTTCTCTTTTCTTACGTCCTGAGACACGTTTTTTGGGTGGTTTTAGACTCTTGTGTGTGGATGGAGTCTAGTCTGTATGCTTTTTGCGGTGCACCTGCTCTATAATGCGTCTGTGCATTGAGATAGAGTGGCCATGCTTCGAGCCCAAAGCATGGCTTGACTTAGCTGTGCCGGGTGCGTCGATGTCGATGAGCCGAAGCATCGATGCAGCTGCGTCGATGCGCTGATTCCAGTCGATGCACTTGCTCCGGTCCACACCCTGGGTGCGTCGCCGGCTCCGATCATCATCTTTTTGGCCGGCGCAGTTCACGCCGAACGTTCCATCGACGCTGCTCACGGCCGCGCCAACTCCTTCGGCGCACACTGCAGCCCTAGGGAGGATTTTGTCGACTCTTCCAAGGGGGCATAAGATCTTACCGCTTGTCTTTTCAATTCCTCAATTTTTGCTGCCCTCTGTCGTGTTCTGGGGGACATCCGTCCACAGTCAGCACAAGTACTTTGTTCATGCTGGGGCCCCAGACATAGATAACATAATACATGTCTGTCTGTAACAGACATGATTTTTCCACAAGTACAAAATTTAAATCCTGGGCGAGGCATTACGAGGAAAAATTTGATCAATTCCTTGAAAAGTAGTTAAGCCTAACTACTAAGAAGGGTTTTATCCTTCAGAAACTTCTTTTTTAGAAATCAAACTTTTCTCAGAAAAAAGCACGAGGAGACAGAGAGCTCCGCATGCCGTCAGCCTCACGGAAAAAAAAACAGACTGAAGAGACTCTGCAGAGGGGAGGGGGAGGTGCCAAGCAGGCCCACACTACAGCAAGACTTAAAACTTTACTTTGAGAGCCCCACCACCTACAGGACAGGAGGACATCCCAGAAAGCATGGCTAATTCAGCTGCTTAGCTACGTGAAAAACACACTTATCCTAAAAGATACCCTAAATGCTGTTCCAATATACATCAATTAATTTAACTTATTATTTGGACTCTGTTGCCGGCATTAGTAGCATGAGATCTATTTAACGTTTGGGTACTTGCGAGATACTTGTGACTTGGACTGGCCACTGTTGGAAACAGGATACTGGGCTTGATGGACCCTTGATCTGACCCAGTATGGCAAATTTTATGTTCTTATGTACCAGCCACACCAAGGAGATAGTCTCCTGCCAGGTGACCTTACTCTTCCAAAGCAGAACAAGAACTGCTAGACTGGACCCCGGACTACTCTACTATATCCCTGAAGGTCTCCTCTATATACCTCTCTGTCTGCCTCAGCTCATCCATGTTATACAGTTAATAAAATACAAAAATGCAAATTCATAACAAGTTAAATGCAAATCAAAAATACCATTCAAGGGCATAGACTCAGGAGTAACTTCAGAAAATATTTCTTCATGGAAAGGGTGGTGAATGCACGGAATGGCTTTGCAATGGAGGCAGCAGTTGCAAGAAAAGTAAAAGAATTCAAGAAAGCCTGGGATATGCATAGATGATTCCTAGCAGCAAAGAAGTGAAGGGAAAGCCAGAAATGAACTGGGGTCCTAAGGCAATACACCAGAAAGTGAATTGAGCTGACTAGATGGGTCTAAGTCTAGGGCTTCCCAAACCTGTCCTGGGGACCCCACAGCCAGTTGGGTTTTCAGGATATCCACCAGGGCTCCCCAAACCTGTCCCCAGGACAGGTTTGGGGAGCCCTGGTCTAGTTTTTATCTGCCATCAGATTCTAAGGTTCTACTCCAATAAATACCCTTTTATCCTGGCAAAATTCAGAACTGCTGTACTGCTCAAATGAGAACTTCAGCAACATGAAAATTCACAATATGTTGCATCATGCTATTTCATTATTCACCAGCTATCACTTTACAGAGCTTTCTATACTTTCCTGTACGATAAAGAACACAGCCAAAGTGCTGAACTTTGTGAGAACAGACCAGAAAAATCCAGCAGCAGTGTAAAAGTCACAGCATAGCACATTAACGCACACATATTTTGCTGAAATGCTATGTCTAAGTGAGATGGCCTTTTCAAAGATGAATACTGAATCATGTCATGGATTTACTTAAACAACTTGTAAGTAAGGAGGATGTGCATTCCAACAGCTCTAAAGGTGCTCAGTTTTGCTTTTGTGCATTATTACTGATCCTGTGAACTCTCTCAAATTTAGGGCCTCATTTACTAAGCATTTTTTTCAGACACAAAATGGGAGAAAAGCCTTAGTAAATCAGGCCCTTAGGCAGAAAGAGAAAAATAATTGCAGAGTATGTGAAATGTAAAAACATTCTCTGCAAAGCTACTGCTGCTTGGTGATTGTGCAAAATGAAAAAATACCAATTTTTCCCTCACAGAATATTGCATTGCAGCATGGCACAAAACCAAACAGAGAAATCATGCTACAAAAATGAAGTAAAAATTAGTCATCAAGATTCCAATAAACTTTTTCATTTCCAAGCATTTTGTAATTGAAATCACTGAACTTGACTGTTGCTGAGTGGTACTAGATCCTGCAGACTGAGTAGTGACAATGATGCAGTTTGTACAGCTCAAACATTCTTATGAACCACCAAACACTTTTCAATCTTGGACCACAGAGGAATATCACAAATCAACCAGACATCATGCACACATCTGTAAACATGCAAGAAGATCCAATGCCATCAAATTAGCCATACAAGGCAGCATTCTGTGCTCATGTATAATGCTGAGAAGTTGCTTTGAATTAACAGTGTCTATGATATTGTTCTATCAACATTTCATTAAACATATGTTAAATATGTTTAAATTGTTTTCAATATGGTTTTGATCTCACTTTAGAGATGCATGAGAGTTTCTTTAACAAAAAACACCCACCTTCACTGTATTCAAACTGCTTACTCTAGCAGTTATACTCAGTTACTAGGCCTAGTTCACAAAGATAGAAGTGCTATAGATTTCAAATAAACACAGACAATGCCAATGTTGACTAATCACACATCGAGAATCACCCTCAATGTACCAGGACCAGGGTTTTTAAAAGGTTCCCTGGCGTAAAATAGTTGTTTTGCTTTGGGATTTTTTTTTTTAACCTGGCAGTTTCTTGTGCTTTTACATTTCCAGCTCAAATCAAAACCAGGGCTGAAATCTGGTGCCATGACCCTTCATTTGTAACCATTCATGGATATTTTACCCTATTTTCTATCCCCGCCATCTCCAATATACCTAGTCTGGTCATTTCATTCACAGGTGCCAGCTCTGTAAGTGTTTGGGTTGCTTGAGCATCCCTACCACTGAGTAATATGATAGAGGTCTTTAAGATCATGAGAGGTCTTGAACGAGTAGATGTGACTAGGTTATTTACACTTTCGAATAATAGAAGGACTAGGGGGCATTCCATGAAGTTAGCAAGTAGCACATTTAAGACTAATCGGAGAAAATTCTTTTTCACTCAATGCACAATAAAGCTCTGGAATTTGTTGCCAAAGGATGTGGGTAGGGCAGTTAGTGTAGCTGGGTTCAAAAAAGGTTTGGATAAGTTCTTGGAGGAGAAGTCCACTAACAGCTTTTAATCAAGTTACTAAGGGAATAGCCACTGCTATTAATTGCATCAGTAGCATGGGATCTTCTTAGTGTTTGGGTAATTGCCAGGTTCTTGTGACCTGGTTTGGCCTCTATTGGAAACAGGATGCTGGGCTTGATGGACCCTTGGTCTGACCCACATGGCAATGTCTTATGTTCTTAAAGGGACCTCACCACATTTTAAGAAAGAAAGAAATAAAAAAAATTACATTTTAGCCATTGCTACACAAAACTCTTAAGACAAAATTTACAAAAGGAGTTTCCCTATATTAATGGAATAAAAATTACTAGTAAATCTGACAGACGGTGGCCAATATTCAGTGTTACTTTCCAGACAAGTAGCAACTTATCTGGCTAAGTGGAGGAGGCTGAATATCTGGCTGCAATCAGTGGTTGCCACTTAGCTGGATAAATGCTTATCTGGTTAAGTAGTTAGCCAGATAAGTGCTGGGCAGGATATGGGTAGATTAAGGAGGAACTACTTATCCATTCAATCTAGCCGGATAAGTGCCGATATTCGGACTTATCCAGTTAAGTTAATCGGATAAGTTAGACCTGCTGAATAGCAGATCTAAAGTTAGTCTGATAAAGAGTTATCCAGCTAACCAGAGCTGTTTATGGGGATATTCAGCAGCATAGCTGAACTGTTGCATATCCCTTGAAAGTTAGCTGGATAAGTCTTATCTGGCTAACTTACTTATTTTATCTATTTTTTTCAAATGATTTATAAACCCGCCTTCCTAACTAAATAAGGTGTCCAAAGCAGTGTACAATATTGAATCACACGTCATAGTAAAACAATAAAAACATCAATCTTATCAGCGATACTGCACAATACATTTTTATAAAACATTAATTCTGCTCAGTAAGCATCAACCAGGTTTTATCTGGATAAGTTTGAATATCTACCCCATGGTGTCCAAAAAGAAAAGCAATGTTTAAAAAGCATCACCTGCCAATTTCAACTCCTCTCTCACAAACTCAACATTTGTGCACTATGTTTTTTTTCTATACAGGGTAAATGCAACCTTAACACAAAAAGTAATACCTCCTGAATCCAGCCCTTAGTCTTCAGCTGAGAGAACAGCCTCTCCACTATGTCTTTCACTGGCTCCCCCTGGGTTCCATCCTGCTCAGCTTTGGAGATGCACGCCTGATACAGGTTGTACTTAAAGTGCCGGAGTTGGTGGTATACCCTTGTACGATCAGCACACACACTGCCGACCTTTAAAACCTAAATCAAATCAAAAAAGCATATCACTAGACAGATCAGCTAAATCATGTAATAGTGTATACTGTGCTCATGACAATGTTTGGTGGTTTGTAAAAATTACAGACAGGAATATATATCCCTAGACCAGAGTTGCATGTATCCTGAATTGTTCCAAATATCTTTTTTTGCAGCTTCATTTACGAGGCTCAGGAGTTATACAGAATAGTGACCGTAAAGTGAAATTAGGTCTTACTTGATCATTTCCTCTCCTTGAGTGCTGCTAGACCAGTCTCTACCAATGGGATATCTCTGCTCCACAGCTGCCAAAGAGAGGACACACCTACATTCTTTTCACTCTTATGAATGGTTGAACTTGTACACATTTGTTTTTCAACTATCCAGAAATGGTTCTTTTACAATAAATCAGCCCTAATCAGTTCCAAAACTCAGTTTCTACTAACTTAGAAACCTCACTCTAAAGTACAACATATAACCATTACTATAGAAAATATAAGCTCTCCATTGAGCTCCAACATAAAAAAAATTTAGGATTATTGATTCTTTCGTAACATTTCACCCTCAAATTAAAGCAGTTATTCAATCGGGAATTTACAAACTACGGGTTTTGTATTGCCTAAAACATCTACTGCCTTATGCTCACCTTTGATGCAACTCCAACATTACTCTCTGCATCAATGACAGGGGATGGCAGGAAATTTGAGCCCTGACGTTGGTGGTTGGTGAAACAGATAAGTATGGGAAAATAAGTGTGGAAGCTTGCTGGGTAGACTAGATGGGCCGATTGGTCTTTTTCTGCCGTCATTTCTATGTTTCTATGACATCATTCTTGGGTATAAGGGAAGCATGCCCAAGGCAGATGCCAGTATCCTACTGACATAAGTGGTGAGTCAAGCAACAAAAACTGAACAAAGGATTAGCATTGTGTTAGCTTAATATTTCAAAATCTAATTGATTTTGGAACAATCCCATGCTTTACTTTTTTTTTTTTTTTTTAATTATTAATAGAACAGAAATAAGGGCAAGGAAAGGTGGGGAGCTCCTCACTTCCCTGCTGCCTCCTAAGGCTATGAACATTTCTAATTTCTGTATTTTTTTATTTTTTTTGCGGTATCAGGGGGAATTCAAACAAAAACCTCTTCCAGACACATAAGAGAGGGGAAGACAAACAAAGGTGGAATGAAAAGGAAAAGAGGTAATATATTGCCTGCTTTGGCAAGATGTTAAGATCCAATGGGTGCCACCGTCTTCCTGGGTGGGCTCTGGACTGGTCTAGCAGGACTCAAGGAAAGGAAATTATCAGGTAAGTCCTAATTTCACATTCTTATGTTCCTGCTAGATCAGGTTCTACCAATGGGAAGTAGCCAAGCCATACCTATGACTGGCCAGAGGAAGACAGCCCTGCCTTAAAAAGACTTCCATGCTAAACGATGAGTCTGCCTTGGCTCTTACATTCAATCTGTAGAATCTTGTGAAGGAATGCAAGGATAACCAGGTGGCTGCACTGGAAATCTCATCTGGTGGTACTGCTGATGCTTCCACTCATGATGCCGCCTGTGCCTTGGTGGAATGTGCCCAAACATAGCCAGCACTCCCGAGCTGTTAAGCAGGCAAGCTATTGCAATCACCCCCTTGATCCATTTGGCTAATGAGGCTTTGGAGGCTGCTTCGACGTTATGTGAGCCTCCATACATCACAAATAGCCTATACATCATCCTGAAGGAGTTGGTAACCTTCACATCTCACATCCAGGAGATGTAGCTTCCTGACCCCTGGGCATCTCCCTCATCTCAAAAAAGTCCAGGAGAGAAATCAGTTGATTTAAATGGAAGAGAAAAACCATGTTTGATAAAAAGGAGGGAACTGGATGGAATGTAACAGAGTCTGGAGAGAAATTAAATAAAGATCTCTATAGGACAGTGCCTGCAGCTCCGAAATGCACTGGGCTGAGCAGATTGCCTCAAGGAAAACCATCTGAAAAGGAGAGGTCCGTCAAGGATCTCTTTAGGAGCACAAAGGGCAGTCCCGCTAGAGTATTAAGGACTAAATTAAGGTCCCACTGAGGGACAAATAGCCTGAAGGGAGTATGGACTCGCTTAACCCCTTTCAGCTAAACAAACTCACTGAAATCTGGGACATCAGAGTTTTTTGTCTTCACAATGACTGTTATATATGTTTTCCTTATTGCACTGCCACCTTGTGTCTTGTTGTATTGTTTGACTTAGCTTCTCTGATTTGGATGTTGCCTATTTTGCATTTCCTTTATCAGCGTGTTTCTCCTTTGCCAATTGGTCCGTTTGACCCAAGTCAGCCTGCAGAATGAGTCCTTGGAGGGATTTTTCAGTCTGAAAAGGCTCTCTGCAAGCTAGCTGCAGCTTCCAGTCTTTAATCCATAAAATTCCTTAAGAAAGCATTGTATCTTACCAGCTTAATTTACAGTTGCAGTTTGCTTCATAACTAAGCATCCGGCACAACTGTGACAATTTCAAATTTGTGCAGTTAGTTACTCTTGAATCCATCACAGTGAGTGCTATGTTATTGTTCTAATAAATGATTTTGGAAGTTAAGAAGTGATTCTATCCGATTATCTGAAGTTGAATCTAAGGTAAATGGCTGACTCACAAAACAAGCAAAGATGGGCGTGCAACACGGACAGCCCAAGAATACATGGACCAAGTTTCAGCAAAATCTTTCCTGGTGAAAAAAGTAAGATGTGAAAATCAGAATTTAACACCGACATGTCATTATAATCATAACTATGGTGGTGTAATCATAATCTTACTTGTCTGTCGTGTGGCAGAAAATCATCCGTTTCCAGGGTTCTGTTGTTATAAGATTGTCCTGATAAAAACACTGAATATTTACAATATCGTTGCAGTTCACAGGCCTGGCAAGATGCATCTGATGGATTTTGCAGAACAATTCGGACACATGGATAACACTCCACACGCTCCTACAAGAAAACAAGTTGTAAGGGCTACATACATCCAGGGATATAGAGATTAGGCTTCTTCCACCACTCATCTCCCTGTGGTCAACCGCAAGCCCTAGATACCACTCTCTGTTTTCCCCCACTATAGTGTCCTCTAGCAATAGCTGTACTCAGGGTGCCAGAAACATACGGCTAACCACGGGCTTCAGGCCACTGTGACAGTACCATCACCCCACCATAGTGCCCTCTAGCATATCCTCAGCTGGCTTATAAGGTCATCTGTATCTGCGTGAGAGCTCCAAGATCCTGGATGTGTTCTTTCTCTGTCCCTGACCCCTGGATATATGTGGTCAGCTACTGGCTCCAGGATTTTGGCTGTCAGCACAGACATTGTCATGCCACTGCACCATCTAACTTCTCCTCAGCCTGCTTTTATGGATGCTTGTGCCTGAGTGACAGCTCCAGGGCATCAACTGCCTTCCCTATCTTTCCAGCACAGCGCCTCATATGTCAGGGCTTGGAATACTACACCAAAGTGGACCACAGAGACAGGCGGATAGACAGGACAAAAACAAGGCTTTAATTTTTCTTTTCATAATGAATACCTAAAAAAAAATTAAGTTAGCTGACTGTACAAATGTGTTTTTCTTTGACCTGCTTATCCAAAAGATAAGCTGTTTGATAAAGAAAGACTACTTCTGTGGCCATCTGAATTTAAAGTACTGTTTATTTATTTATTTATTTTTATTTAAAAATACTTATTTTCTGCCTAATAAAATCACCAAATGATGCAAGGTTCCATGAGATTTCTTTCAGGATATAACAGATCTTAGTATAGAAAAAGAGGGAGCTCGGTGCAACATTTTTGTTGCGCCATCCTTGCAAATGTGTTGTCAAAAAGGGAAATGATTGTTACATATTCTTTGCTCCTGAGCAACTTAGAGCTTTCATTGATTTTTTTTCTAATTAGTAATAGAATCAGAGATCCAAAATGAAGGTGGTACTGCTTATTCAGAATTATACCAATACCTTAACAAAAACAATTTAAACTCCTTGGAATCTTATGCCCCCACCAGAGTATAAAATGAGGTTAAAGCATTAAGGTATTGAGAATTTATTGTACAAGGTTGCAAATAATGCTTTATCGAAGTTTTTCTTTTGGATACATACTTTATATGTACTATTAAAATTCTAAAATAAATAATAAAAAAAGAAAAAGAAAAAGAGGGAGCTGTAGCAAGTAACAACTGTCAAGTCCATCCAGCATGCCTACTGGCTCTGCCTGCTCCACTATCGCATACCATAATCAATCTCTGGCTTTATCTGTGTTTTCCAATCACTAAGGATTTTCTGGGCTTCATACCATTCCTATCCAATTTCATAAATCCATCACCTCTTCTGCAATGAACATTTTAGTATATTACTCCAAGTCTTATCTCATTATCCTCATTGTTCTAGAACAGGCTGCGTCTGCGACTGAAGGCATGTGTCCATCTCTGTGAAGAATAGATGTGTTCGAGACACACCTGTTCATTTTTTCTTTGAATTTTGAAGAATTAAAATATATATTCCCATTGCTAAGCAGAATTCTGGAACAACTGCCTCCAAGCCATCAACAACCTACTCAAGAGCCTTAACCTGATCCTTAACTCCAAAAAAAACCGAAATACTCCTCGTCACACAAGACTGTAACTATGCAACATCTAACCTACCCCCTACTAGTCAACTATCCTTCTCACCTCAAGTTAGAAACCTCGGAGTCATCATGGACAATCAACTAAACCTTAAGAGATTCATTAATAATACCACTAAGGACGGCTTCTATAAATTGCAAATTCTGAAACGACTCAGACCGCTCCTCCATTTCCAAGACTACCGGGCAGTTCTCCAAGCACCCATTTTTTCAAAAATTGACTACTGTAACTCCCTCCTACTTGGCCTCCCAACCAACACAATAAAACCATTACAAATGCTCCAAAACGCTTCAGCCAGGATTCTAACTAAATCTAACAAAATAAATCATATTACCCCCATCTTGAAAAACCTACACTGGCTCCCAATCAAATTCAGAATCTCCTACAAAGTACTAACAATCATACATAAATCTATACACAAGCTCATTCCTCTGGAACTCAATATCCCTCTTCAGCCACATATACCCTCCAGACCGGTGAGAACAGCCTATAAAGATACTCTCCTCGCCCCAACCATCAAATCCTCATTAAATAAACGTACTCTATCCACAGCAGGCCCCGCGCAATGGAACTCTCTACCACCAGACCTCCGGAAAGAACCTTGCCCTATCGCCTTTAAAAAGAGACTCAAAACCTGGCTATTCGAACAAGCCTTCTATCCATACCAATAATTTTATTCTCAATCTTTCCAAATATGTGCACCTTGTAACATGTCTACTGTATATTTAGCCAGGTCCTTTCTAGTACTTCATTATTTATTGTATCTTTTGTTCTTTAATACCCAGTTACTTGATCCAAGTTTATACACCTGTTCGATGTAATTGCACTCTGTCTTGCCTGTTTAATGTTATAATGTAAACCGAATTGATATGTAACTTTTGCTACATGAATTTCGGTATATAAAAATGTTAAATAAATAATCATACCAGTTGCTTCACAAAGGAAAAGAGTGTCACGATACCTTATATCGCTCTTTCCAGCGGCTCCTGCCGATTAAATTCTCAAGACGAGGTTGTACAGAACGGTTGTCCAAATGGTACAAGGCTGTTACCATTTCCTGTGCATACCTCTTTTGTCTTGTTCCATCTGTTTAAGCAAAAAAAAAACAAACAAACCCCACACAAATACCTTCAATTAGAACACTGACAATATTCTGCCATACAGAAAAAGTCCCAAACTCGTTCATCGAGTTAGGTCTTCTGATCCTGGGTCAGTTGGGGATGCTGAAGAAGCAGTACTCACAATCCAAGAGGAGGAAAGAGTTGTGGTCATTGCTCCAGCGTGATACCTAGTGGCCAGATTTAGGACCTATAACTACAGCATTACAGAAGGAGCCAGGGCTCATGGCCCCCAACTAAGAGCTGTTGCTGCAATGTTGGGGGGAATGAGAGATAAACAATAATGAATAATCCCCAGGCAGTCCTTAATGAAGGCTCATTGGACCACGATTCCACCCCTATTTCCAACTGAGCTGGAGGCCGAAAGAACAGGAGACAACTACTTGGACAAAAAAACCCAAACAAACAACAAACAAAAAAAGAGCTACAGGAGGTAAATTTCCACAACTGCCACATTGTTAGAACATAAGAAATGCCATGCTGGGTCAGACCAAAGACCATTGAGCCAGCATCCTGCCTCCCAACATGGCTAATCCAAGTCCGTACCTAGCAGATCCCAAAGTAGATTTGGTTACCAGGACTACTCTAGTCTACCTGGCTAATAATGTTTTATGGGTTTTGCCTCCATAACATGTCCAAACTTCTTTAAAACGTTGCTACGCTAGTGGCTTTGACCATGTTCTCAGGCAACAGATTCTACAGCTTGATTGTGCACCAAGTGAAAAAGCACTTTCTACAATTTGTTTTCAAATCTGTTATTTGTTATTATTTGAAAAGGTAAAACCCATCCTTTATTTACCCATTCCATTCCGCTCACGATTTTATAAACTTCTATTGTATTTCCTCTCAGCAATATCTTTTCCAGACTGAAGAGACCTAACCTACTTAGACTCTCATCCCGGAAGAGCTGCTCCATTCTCTTTATTATTTTTGTCACCCTCTTCTGTATTTTTTCTAATTATGCTATGGTTTTTTTGAGATGAGACAACTAGAACTGCATTTAATACTCTGTGTGGTCACAACATGGCTTGATACAGCAGCAATATGATATTTCTGTTTTTATTATTCATTCTTTTTTGGATCATTCCCAACATCCTATCTACTTTCTTTGATCACCACTGCACACCAGAGGATTTCAATGTGCTGTTCACAAGGACTCTAAAAGTCTTTTTCCTGGGTGGTGATACCCAATACAGAACCCAGCATTGTGAACCTGTATTTGTGATTAGTTTTCCCTTTGCGCTTCACTTTGCACTTTTCCATATTAAATTTGATCTGCTGTTCTGATGCCCAGTCTCCTAGTCTCACAAGGTCCTTCTGCAGTTCCTCGTTATCAGCTGTTTTAACAACTTTGAATAATTGTGCCATCTGTAGATTTGATCACCTTATTGCTCTCTTTTCCAAATCATTTATTAATGTATTAAACAGCACAGGTCCCAGAACTGATCCCTGGGGCACTCCACTAATGACCATTCTTCATTTGAAAAGCTGACCATTTAGTCCTACCATCTGTTTCCTCTTTTAACCAGTTATCAATCCATAATAGGACAGTGCCTCATCTCTTGATTTTTTTAAATTTCCTGAGGAATCGAAATGGAGGATCAACTGACTGACCTTATCTACATATTTATTTACAGCTTCAAAAAAATCTAATAGATTTGTAAGGCAAAGCTTCTCTTTGCTAAAACCATGACGACTCTTACCCTTTAAGCCATAATTTTGTTTTGTTTTTTTAAAATCTCTTTATTGGAAATCAAGTGATACAAGCATTACCAAATGGACAACTGTAAAGAGTAATTTCTCAAAAGACAAAACTTAAATGTATGGATATTACAGTTTAATTTTAGTAATTTTGTTATTAAATGCAATTTCTACCATTTTGCATGGCATCAACACCAGGCTCACCAGTCTATAGTTTTCTTACCTTCGGAGCTCTTTATAAAGAATCAGTGTTACAGTGCCACACTGCTCTCTTCAGGTATTGTGGCTGTTTTAAATAGATTCCTTACTATTAGGGTAGGTCAATCCCAACAAGTGGGTTATTCATCTCTGCCAGCAGATGAGGACAGAGCAAAAAGCTGATGTCACGGCAATGTAGTCCTGCCCCGAGATCAGCCCACCAGTATTTCTCCATTTCTAACAGACAGTGGACATGCTTTTCCCTTCGGAGGTTTGCCTGAGAGTAAAAAAAAAAACAAAAAAAACCACGGAATCGAAAGGAGATAACAGAAAGACGAGATGTCTATACAGCACTGACTGCCTCCTGAGGTGATACCGTGCGGTCCCACCCTCAGTCCGGTAGCTTTGACTGCTGTGAACCAGAAATTCCAATGGCGATTGCAAGTCAGGAAAGGCTTGGCGGTAAAGGCCTTAGCCCTCTACCCCTATAACCGGGACCAGTTTCCGAGAGAGACTCGGCAGTGAAAGCGTTAGCCCTCTCCCCTGTTGCTGGGACCCATTTCTGCTTTCAGGTGAAGCCCCTCAGGCTACCAATGAAGGTCGGCAGGCTTGCCTGTTGGTTCAGGAGATAGGTAGTGTCTATCCTGTGGGTTTTTTTTTTTTTTTGGTTTGTTTTTTTTTAACCACAGGTGGGTCCAGATTACTTCAGATCATTGTGTTTTCGAAGCCTTTTAGGATAGGTGTGCTCTAGAATTTCTTCGCATTCCTCTGGATGCCTTCATGGTCTATCTAAATCCCCTCAGTAGAGGGTAGACGTGTAAGCAACGTTACAACGGAGGTTGAACCTGAAAGCAGGGATTCCGATTTCCAATTCTCAGAGATATGTGACCTGTTATTCCAGTTATTTGGTCATGCCCAAGAAAGAAGGGTCTTTCAGACCATACTAGTTGCATATTCCCATCTGTTGGAAACTTCAGCACTCCATTTTGCTATTCTGGATTGTCCTTACCAGTTTCTGGCCTTGCCTTTCAGGCTGGCAGTAGCACCTGGGACCTTTTTCCTAGGTCATGGTGGCAGTAGCAGCGGCTCTCCACAAGGAGGGCATTCCAGTTCACCCCTATCTGGCCGACTGGTTGATGCGAACCAAAACCAAGGAAGAGAGTTTTCCTGCAGAATAGTTCCTTGCTACAGGAACTAGGCTGGGGATGAATCCGGCCTCAGTGGATTTGCAGCCGCCTCAGGCCATAGAGTTTTCTCGAGGTTCGATTTGATGCAAGGCAGCACAGAGTTTTCCTGCTGCAGTTTTGGTTAAACATTTTGATACTAAGAGTTCAATCCCTGTGGAGCCTGTTTGTCTGACAGTGGGTCTTATCTACAGTTCCCGGGGTTGATGACTGCTGCACTGGAAGTGGTTCCTTGGGAGAGGGCACATATGAGCCCTCTTCAGCGCCCGTTGATCTCCTGTTGGGAGTCTGCAGTTGAATATGCGGTGAGGCTTTCTCCTGTTAGAGGCGAGATTGCAGTTGGACTGGTAATTACAGGCAGGTCATCTTTGGAAAGGAATTTCCCTATGACAGATGCTAACCTCTGGGAGGGCTCACTATCAGGAGCTGGTGGGCCAAGGGCATTGGAATGCAGCAGACCAGAGGGGGAACATCAACAAACTGGAAGTATGAGCGGTTTTGGCTGATGTGCCGGCGATTCACTGAGAGGCGAGAACGGCTTCTCCTAAATATATCCCCTCCTCATAGCCAGAAAGAACAAACTGCAGAGACAATTTCCTCATTGGGAGAAACTTGGACCTAGGGAGAATGGGAGCTGGCGGATGAGGCCTTCTGCTCCTGGTGAACCTCTGGAGCCTATTGGATTTAGGCCTGTTGGCGAACTCCACATTTCTTTAGTCACAGGTGGGATCCAAAAGTGATAGGCATTGATGCTCTTATTCAGGAGTGGCCACATGGCACTCTGCTGTGTTTCCCCCTGACCTCTAATAGACAGGCTGGTCTAGAAGGTTTACAAGTCAAACCAACACTGTCCTGTCCTTTTACTGGTTCCGGATTGGGCTTGAAAGCTGTGGAATGCCAATATCCAGAGACTTCTAGTGGATAGTCCTCTTGGACTACAGTTTTGGACAGCATTTTATGTCAGAGGCTCATTCTGCAAGAAGATCTGGGTGAATTTTGTCTTATGGTTTGGCCATTAAAAGGGCTCAGTTGTTGAAGTGGGGTCTTTCGCCTGCCGTAATTTCCACTCTTCTTCGGGCCTGTAAAATTTCTACTCCTTTAGACTATTTTAGAATTTGGAGTGTCTTGAAGCCTGGTGTTCTGAGTGAAGTACTCAACCGCTCAAAGTGGATATTCCATTGATTTTGGGGTTTTTACAGGATGGCTTACTTAAGGGTTTAGATTCAAGTCGCAACCCTGGCTTATTATAGGGGGAAAGTCATTGTAGGACCTTTATCTTCTCATCCAGACATGTTCCATTTTTACAGGGAGTTAAATATCTTTGCTCTCTGTTGCAGCTTCCAGTGCCTCTGTGGGACCTTAACTTGGTCCCAAAGTTTTTGGAAGGTTTGACTTTTCTACCGCTGCATACTCCTTCCTTGTAGCTTAAAGACTGTTTTTCTTGTAGTAACCTGATCGGTAAATCAGGTCTCTTGACCTGCCATAAGCCTTTTCTCCATATAACTCCAGATGCGGTACCAATTGGACAGTGCCCTCTTTTTTTTGCCCAAAGTGGTTTCAGAGTTTCATTTCAATAAGTCCATTTCTCTGCTTGCCTTGGACAGGAACAGAGATGTAGAAGAGTACCACCGTTTGCATTCCTTCATCAAGCGTTCTTTATGGTGGTGTTATGAGGTGCGTAAGGTTGTTTGGAAGTTTGATCACCTATTCTTGCTTCATGGTAGAGGTAAGTAAGGAGCTCCAGCAACATGGGCAATGATTGCCCTCTGGATTAAGGAAGTCATTACCATAGCCTATGTAGCTGCTGAAATTGCCGTACCAAGACAGGATAGACCACATTCCATGTGGGTTCAGGCGGTATTATGGGCAAAACTTCGTTTGCTGTCAACTGTTGAAATTTGCCAAGCGGCGTCATGGTCATCTTTGCTCTCCTTCTCCGAGCATTATCTCTTGGATGTTGGGCTAGGGAGGACACTGCCTTTTCACAGGTCCTCCCTAGCCCAAGGCAGCTTCCCACACTTTTCAACATTAGCTTTGGTACATCCCACTCGTTGGGTCTGACCTATCCGAACACTAAGGAAGGAGAAAGTAATACTTACCTGATAATTTCCTTTCCTTTAGTGAAGGGTAGGACAATCCCAAGAACCGCCTTCGGCTGCTGGTGTTTGAATTTCTGGTTAGCCTCTCAGTGCGAACTATGCAGAGTATGATTCCTGCTTTTCACTGTCAACTGGTAAGTGACTTCTCTAGCCTTTAGTTTGCTAGATATGTTTCTTTCTTTGACTGAGTTCAGTGTTCCTGTTGGTTGAGAAACATATATGTTGCCTGTTGATAATATTCAAGTATAATCAGTTTGTCCACAGTTTGACTTTTCCAATGAATATTGGCGGGCTGATATCGGGCCATGACATCAGCTTTTTGCTCCATCTCCCTCTGCTGGCAGATGTGCATAACCCACTCATTGGGATTGACGTACCCTTCATTAAAGGAAAGGAAATTATCAATAAGTAGTAATTTCTCCATACAGATTATTAACAGATTTACAATTTAAAGACTTTAGGATAGATACCAACCAGTTCTGGTGATTTATTACTCTTTAGTTTGCCAATTTGACTTATGTCCTGAATTATCACAAACATTTTTTTAGTTGCTAACAATCATCACCTTCAAAGAATGTTTGCGACATGGGTATTTTCCTGACATCCTCCTTAGTAAAGATGGAGATGTTACAGATGTTAACTTATAGATTGATGCCACCTTATGGCTGATTATATTTATCTTCCTGTCTCTGTTACTTTAGTTTAATTCTTTTTTTTATTGAATTTTCACATTATCCTGGAATACAATACAATGAGGTCATATCGCACACAAAGTTACATCATCTCAAATGATCAAACAAGATAACCAGTTGAACCCTCCCCCCACCTAGTATACCCTAGAAATACCCTTACAGGGTGGTGAGAAAGACATCAGTGGTAAACCCTGTGGTTATGTCACAATTGTTCAATATCAGACTGCACAATCTGTGCTGTAATGTATCTAAATAAAAGTTCCAAGTTTTAAAGAACATTTTGTATTTTCCGTAAAAGCAAGTTTGCTTACTATAAATATTATTTTCCGTAGATAGCAGGATGAATTAGCCATGCTGTCTGGGACATCCTCTGGATGGCCAGGTGGCGGAGCTGCTCCAAGAACAGAGTTTTAGACTGAGTGCGCCTGCGTGTGGTTTCCCGCAGGGCTCCTATCTTGCTTTAGTCTGTCTCAAAGCTTGCATTGAATCAGAAGCAGAGACTGTCCGGGGAAGCAGGCAGAGACCTCCTCTTCCAAGAGATGAGGAAAGCATCCCGTGCTAGGCGCTCATTGCTGGGGTAGACCTCAAGGATGCATACTCCCATATCCCTATGCGTCTTGGCAGTACCTGTGCTTCCAGGTCAGTGGGCATCATTTCCAATGAATTGTAGGGATTGAATTGGTTGCAGATTGGATTTCTCGTTACCTTTCCAGGCACTGAATTGTTGTCAGTAGGTTGCTGAGTAGGGCAGGGGGATCCGGGGCTACCAGCAGTCAATTGTCGAGGTAAGGAAACACCTGTTTCCTTAGATGGGCCACAGCTACCGCTAGACACTTGGTGAAAACCTTCGGGGCTGACGAGAGTCGAAAGGGGAGCACCTTGTACTGGAAATGGTGTCTCACTGACCTGGAAGCACAGGTATCTCCAGGATGCATGGTGCATAGGGGATATGGGAATAGGCATCCTTGAGGTCTAGAGAACCCATCCGATCACTGGGTTGTAGGAAGGGAAGTATGGATTTGAAAGAAGACATCTTGAACTTTTCTCATCAGAAACTTGAGAGCCCATAGGTCCATGATTGGACGAAGACCCCCGATTTTTTGGGGATGAGGAAGTACTGGGAGTAGAATCCCTGATTCCACTGAGCGACTGGTACTCAGTGGATGAAATATTGGAGAAGCAACGGCTGCTCTGTGAGTCGACCCGCTGCGACCGTACTTGGTGAGGGAGGGTTGGCGTGGATTGAAATTCAGGAAATAGCTTTCCTTAATGTTCTTGAGCACCCAACTGTCAGAGGTGATCGCTTCAAAGAGTGGAAGAAATGGGAAAGTCTCCCACCCACAGGCAGCGGTAGAAGTGGCCCAGACATTTCTAAAAACCCTATGGGTTCTTGGGTGTGTTGCCATTGGAAGGCGGGTGAGGGTATCATGGATTACGCTGCCGGGTATTGTTTTGCAATTGCGGAGGAGGCTGCATCCTGGTTTGCGGGTAATGTTGTGGGTGGAAGGACATGTACTGTCTGTATGGACATCTTTAGAAGTAGGGTTTCTGGTAGGCCAAATAATATTTCTTCACAGACGAAGGGTCCGTTGGCAATGTCAGACACATGACTGCCACATTTTGTTCTTTCAATTCAGCTACTGTCTTGCGCTGTCTTAAAAAAAATTGTCTGGGAGACAGGGAAGATCAGCTAGTTTCTTGTGCATGTCTTTCCTGATGGTGCTGGCACGAAGTCATGCTAAATGTCTGGCGGCCATGGCTCCCGCTGTGGCCTGAGCGGACATATCGAATACTTCATAGATGGTATGGAGCAAATGTCTAAGCCCTTCCTCGAGATCATGAAATCGTTCAGGCAGGTTGCTATCTGGCACAGCCGCAGTGACCAATGGTTTAAGAGACTGGAGACACTCATATAAATATTGAGTGATGTAAAATTGGTGTTATTGGATCTTTGTATTAAGCATACCCGCTTGAAAAACGCATTTGCCGAAATCATCCAGGTATTTGCAATCTCACCCTGGAGGGTGTTAGAATGCAGCCATGTCTTATTTGCTTTCTTCATAGCCTCAACCATGACAGACACATAAGGGAGCTGGACCATACTATAAAAAGGAGACTGCCTCATTCAAAGTTTTACATGATGTTGCTGGTCTGGAGAAAGGGGACTCCCAAGTCCTGGTCATCACTGCATCCAACATGGCATGCGAGGACAGGGCTGTGGGCTCGGACGGCGCCTCAAAGATTTTTAATATGCCATGAACCTCCGCTTGGGGGTCTGGCACCTTTCTGGTCTCTATGTTGAGCCTGTTTCCTACGTGCTCCATGAATTTAGTAGGAGAGGTCCTCTGGGGGGGGGGGGGGGGGGGGGGGGGAACTGGTTCAGGTTGTTCTTCCGGAGGGTCAGAAGGATAACCGGTCGATGAGCCCAGAGATGTGGATGGATACCGGTGAGGAGAAACATCGAGGCGGAGAGCTCTGTGGAGGTGGACTGGCTGAATGTGGTTCAGGGCTAATACTCCTTTGTCAGGGTAAGAGCGAGGGCTTGCGGGGAAAAGCGTAACATGCTCTGGTGCTCCGCTTGTCAGGGCCCTGCTCTCCACAGACGAGAGAAACTGTCAGTATTTGGGAATTCTGCGACATTGTTGGTAGCGCAGCTATAATAATATCGGAGTCTGGGCTTCTTTTACAAGTACCGGCTTTTTCCACTGCAGAAGTTCATTTGTGATGCTTTGTTAGGAGCTCCTGCAAGTGGATTCTAGACTGCCTGCGCAGAGACACCAATGACAAGTCCGAATAAACTCGCAAGGAGTGTGATGACCCCGTGGATCGACATCTGAGCAGACCGGTTCAACGACTGGATCAGAGGCTTCCTGTCGTCCTTCCAGCAAAAGGGGCAGAGATGTGTCAACAGTATGAGTGTGTGGGACCCCATGCTCAGCGGCCCGTTTATGCATAGAGGCAGATGGTGCTGTGCATTGCTGTGTCGAGCCCCTCACTGGTGATGCGCTGTGCAATCCCAATGCTGATTTACGTCGGTGCATCAACAGCTGAAGCCTTTCTGTGCTTGGGCGAGAAAGTGTGTGTCTGTGGCCATCCATGTGCACAATGCTTCAACGCATGTGCGTCAGCTTGTCGCGAAGGGGTGTGTTGAGGCATGGAGCTGACCGGTGCTCGTGCCCTCTGAGGCAGAGGCTGTGCTTCTCCCGAAGCTCTATGTGCCGGGACAGTGTGGGGGTGCTTCAGCTGGACCCCAGGGTCACCCGAATGACCCACCGATGAGGCCCTTTTAGATTTAGATGATGGATGGTCCCAGCTGAGTCCAGGAGATGACTGGGCCGATTCGGTAGTGGGGATATAAGACTCCGACGCTGCCTCTCTGAGTTTTGCAATCTTTCCAGCCTGCTGGCGTTGGGACCCGTGGCCGCAGTCCCTGCACGCCATTGGATTGTGGTCCAGACCAAGGCAGAGGTAACAGTGGAGGTGGCCATCGGTCGCGGACATGATTTTGCTGCACTGGCAAAACTTAAAGCCTGGTGGCTGCGGCATTTCTTCGCTTTTTTGAAGTTTTCTTTTCTTGAGGAGGAGGAGAAATGCTCTGTGTGCGACCTGCAGCGCGGAAGGAAAAGACTGAAGCAAGATGGGAGCTGCATGGGAAACCACACGCAGGCGCATTCAGTCTAAAATTCTATTTTCTTGGAGAAGCTCTGCCACCTGGCCACCCAGAGGACGTCCGAGACAGCAGGGCTAATTCATCCCTGCTTATCTGTGGGGTAAAACACCACCACATTCAATGCATTTTTCCATACAACAAATATGATACAGAATATTCCTAAGTTGTGTCAAAGTAGGCAGATCAGTTGCTAACCAATTCTGCAGAATAAACTTTGCCAACAAAAGCACTTTTCAAACCCACAACTTTGTATATCTATCAGGAAAAAAAATATTGTGGATATCTTCAAAAAGGAAAGGGGAAGCTTCCAGATGTAACAACTTTTGCCTCCTGCAAAAGGTATTACAGCGCATGCTTCCAGAAATGTTTTATCAAAGGGCAGGTCCAGAATTGGTATCCGAGTGTACCCACCTTCCTCTGACACTTAACACAGGTGTTCTTAACAATATTCATTAAATGAACCTGTGCTAAGAATAATAAAACCACAAAGAATTTGTATTAAGTTTCCCTTAAAGAAATATTTTTTGTTGTGCTTCGAATTCCGTAAAATGAGAAGACTATTAAATACCCAATTCTGGTTGCCATACCTCTATGAGATGAGTACATCTTATACAAAATTATAAGGAAAAGGGAGGCTGATATAAGAACAATACTGTATGCCTAACAGGATCCTCTAAATCAAATAATTCAGCCAAAAATTCTCGATTCTTGAGATCTAATTCAGATGCATCCAAGTAGAAGGCATAGTTTCGGTCCTGTAGATATGCAAAGAAGTGCTGTGGAATAGCCTGGAACCACAGTTATATTGCCTGGAAGTAAGCAATTCTTCCAATATGCCCAAAGAAATGTTGAATTACCTGTAAACCCTTTTGACCCCATTTCTCAAAGCAATACCCTGGAGAAAAGTTCTTGTCCCCCTGAAAGGGCAGAAAATGTGAGCTTGTGTCCTTCTGTTGTAATTTGTGGCATAGCCTTTTTACTGTACTTCAGCTAGCACAATTTCGATATAGGCAGATGATAAATATTTATAAAAATAGTCACTTCCAAGTTTTCATAATTGGGGTGACCAATACTCTACACTGCACATGTATTGGTAGTGACAATGGAGAGATATGGAGAATATCTTAGACAAAGGATAAACCAAATCCCACTCCAATCTGAGCAGGGTATAAATCCCCAAGAGTCAGTCCCCCAAATGTCTAAGGAGGCAGGCTATACTGTATGATTTTTAGATCTGCCAAACCTAATCTGCCCTATTCCACAGTTGAAGCAAGAGATTAGCAACTGCTTGCAACAGAAAAGCCCTGTCTACACTCAAAGCCTGCTAAAAGACTTAATCTGTAGGACATTTTACAATAGAAAGTTATGTAAATACTGATACAGATTTAACTTATACACTGATGCCACCTCGTGGCTGATTGTTATGTTTTACTGTATTCTACTTCCTGTCTCGTTAGTTTAAATCTTAAATGTTGCTTGCTGGGTAATACATTACAACTTGCCACTTATTCATTAGCAGCTTTCAATTGTATTTACTTCTACATAAACAATTTCATTCAGTTTTTCTGCCATTCCCTTGTCTTCCCTGAGTATCTTTTTTACCCTCAATCATCTGGTAGCTCAGGTAGCCCCCTCATAGGCTTTCTTCTTTGCATGTAATTAAAATATTTTATTATTAGTTTTTGCCTCTCTGGCAAGCTTCTCAAATTCTCCCTTGGCCTGTCATACTACTGTTTTACATCTAACTTGCCAGTACTTATGCTCTTGCCTTTTTCTTCATTTGGGTCTGCTTTCCATTTTTTTCAACGATGTACTTTAAGCACCTCCTTTACCTCACTATTAAACCATGCTGGCAGACTTTTGGTCTTCCTTCAACCTTTTGATACGTATGGGATACATTTTATTTGGACTTTCAAGATGGTAATTTTAAACAATGGTCACACAAACAAAAAAAGGAAAACCAGGAAAAAAAAACCTTATTGTGCTATAATATAATTATCATCAATTCATATATAATAAATTGACATAGATACAGTATCATGTGCTGGGGAAACAATCTTTTTGGAGCTGGGATCTTCATGAGCCAGAGCCTTGCTGAAACTAAGTGCAATTTTATTTTATTTACCTGTGCTTAATGTAATAGGGCTTTATATTTGCAAAAGATTGTGCCTTGTCTGTTAGAAAGGGGCAGATTTGAAACTGAAACCTGAAAGAGCTATTTTGTCTGCTTTCTAGGGCTAAGAATTAAAAAAAGAACAGCCAGTTCTCCTATCTATTGTTTATTTCCCTCCCTTAGAAAGGGAATGGTGAATAAAACGGAAAATGTCATAATGCCTCTGTATTGCTCCATGGTGAGACCGCACCTTGAATACTGTGTACAATTCTGGTCGCCACATCTCAAAAAAGATATAATCGAGATGGAGAAGGTACAGAGAAGGGCGACCAAAATGATAAAGGGGATGGAACAGCTCCCCTATGAGGAAAGACTAAAGAGGTTAGGACTTTTCAGCTTGGAGAAGAGACGGTTGAGAGGAGATATGATAGAGGTGTTTAAAATCATGAGAGGTCTAGAATGGGTAGATGTGAATCAGTTATTTACTCTTTCGGATAGTAGAAAGACTAGGGGGCACTCCATGAATTTAGCATGGGGCACATTTAAAACTAATCGGAGAAAGTTCTTTTTTACTCAACGCACAATTAAACTCTGGAATTTGTTGCCAGAGGAAGTGGTTAGTGCAGTTAGTATAGCTGTGTTTAAAAAAGGATTGGATAAGTTCTTGGAGGAGAAGTCCATTACCTGCTATTAATTAAGTTGACTTAGAAAATAGCCACTGCTATTACTAGCAACGGTAACATGGAATAGAATTAGTTTTTGGGTACTTGTCAAGTTCTTATGGCCTGAATTGGCCACTGTTGGAAACAGGATGCTGGGCTTGATGGACCCTTGGTCTGACCCAGTATGGCATGTTCTTATATTCTTCCCTGGTCTCCTAAATAATTAGCTTCAATTACCTCATCCCAAATTACTTAGTAATTCCTTACAGCCTAGATAGAACTTATACTGTCATATTGCTTGTTAAATTTGTTTTGCATATTCTGCCTATTAATCTTTACTGGATAACATATACTTTTAGTTCAAATACCTATTAAAAATATTTGCTAGGGACTAACCATACTTTACCTTATCTTTAAGATTTTAATTAATCAGAGAGAACGGCTTTAATTCAATGAACAATTGTGGTGCTTATGTCCCAAGGCCTATCATTTGGAGAATCAAGGGCTGTCCCTTTTGCCTTCAGCTGTCTAAAATAAAAATGGTGCTGATCCATTCTCGGAAGCAACTGGCCAGGATTCAATTAACCTCCCTTTCCTTGAAACATCCATCTGTCACCCATCTCCCACAGCGGTTATGGAATCCCAGGAAAAAAATGTTTTACAGTGGACTCAGGTAGAACTAGACACGTGACAATCAGGCACCCACCTTCCCCAAGTTTACAGCAACCTGTAATCCCCACTCCCACAGAGTTATCAGACATCCAGGATTCAAAAACCCAGAATCAATTGGATAACAGTAGGTTCTGGCAGAATAAGACCTGTGACGGACTTGCGAAGTGAAAATAATCAGCTAAAAAAATAAACAAAAAAGGAAGTGCAACATAGCAAGGGAGAAAAATTGGAAAGCTATGACTACAAATGCTCACAGTTTGGGCAATAAAATCCCAGACCTGCAGGCCTTAATGGTGGAGGCAGACTTGGACATTGTTGCTGTCACGGAGACATGGTTCACAGATTCTCATGACTGGGATACGTCCATACCGGGCTATAACTTGTTAAGGAATGACAGAAAGGACAAAAAAGGGAGAGGAGTAGCACTTTATGTCAAAATAATATCCAAGCAACTGAACTGCAAGGAAAGTGGGGTAGAGAAGAAGCATTATGGGCCATCCTAAAAAAAAGGATGATGGTGCATCCATTTTTACTGGAGTGATGTACAGGCCTCAGACTCAAAGAAAGAACTAGGCAGAGATCTGATCAAAGACATTATAAAGGCGGGAAAGAAGGGGCAAATGTTGATTGTTGGTGACTTTAATCTGCCAGACATGGACTGGAGAATCCCTTCTGCAGAATCTAACAGAAGTAAAGAGATAGTGGATGCCCTGCAAGGTGCTCTGTTCAAACAAATGGTAATGGAACCCACGAGGGAGGTAGTTATACTTGACCTAGTGCCCACTAATGGGGCTAATGTCTGGGTGGGTGCCCACCTCAGCACCAGTGATCATCAATAGTTTGTACGCGGCAAAGATGAAGGCCCCGGCGCGCCGCGACAGAGTGTGCTCCACTCGCGGCGAAGATGGACGGCCCCAGTGAGAGTGTGTGTGTGTGTGAGAGAGGGGGGCAAGAGAGAGAAGGAGGGAGTGAGAGAGAGCATGGGAGGTAAGAGAGTGGGGGGGGAATGCTTGAGTGTGGGTTTCAGAGAGAGGGAGCCTATATGAGGAGATTGTGAAGGAGTGTGTATGTGTGTGAGAGATTGGGAGCTCATGTGTCTGAAAAAGGGGATGTGTGTGTGTGTGCGAGAGAGTGAGGAAGCCTGTATGAGGGTGAGTGTATGTGATTTAGAGAGAGGAAGCATGTGTGTGAGAGAGGGAGCCTGTGTGAGGGGAAGTACTGAGAACAGAGTCAAACTCTGGGACTGGCAATAGAGTGGAAGGGGTTGAGCCTAGAGGTGGAGGGGAGAGATACTGGCAGGTGGAGGAGTTGGGGCCTGAGAGGAAAAAGTGGCCAGGGGAGTAGGGAGAGCGAGTTGAAGGGACACTCTTACAGTTAATTTCTAGAGAATTCTGCTTAAAATATTTAAAATTCTGCATTTTTAACTAACAACATTTTTTCTGTATTAATTTAAAATGTAATTAAAGACTGTCATGTAAATTGTGTTATTTTGACCAATATAAAATTTGCAGAATTTTAAGTTTTTGTGCACAGAATTCCCCCAGGAGTATCATCAAACAGTATGGTTTCATATTGCAATTAGGATCCGGAGAAGTGTCAAAGATCCGAAGTTTGAACTTCAAAAAAACAGACTTTATAGAAATGGGGAAATATCTGGAGAAAGAACTTGAAGACTGGGAAAAAATGGGAGAGGTCGAACAACAGTAGGCCAAACTAAAAGGAGCAATTACAAAACCAACAAATGTGCATGTTAGAAAAGTAAACAAAAGTAAGAGAAATAAGACTCCAATCTGGTTCACAAAGGAGGTGGCTGATAAAAGCAAAAAAAGCAGCTTTTAAGAAATATAAAGAATCCCAAAAAGTGGAACACAGGGAGGATTATCTGGCAAAACCGAGGAAGATGAAAAAAAGTCATCAAGAAAGCAAAAAGTCAGGCAGAGGAAAGGATTGCCAAGGAGATAAAGCGAGGTGACAAAACATTTTTCAGCTATATCAGAGAAAGGTACATAGTGGTATAGTGAAATTGAAAGGGGATAAGGATCAATGGGTAAAGAGAGATGACGAATTAGCAGAAATATTAAACAAATACTTCAGTTCAGTGTTTACTAAAGCAGACCCTGGAGAAGGACCATCACTTGTAATCAAGACTGTAGAACGGGGTGGAATAGATGAAACTCCATTTTCAGAAGATAATGTATGGGAAGAGCTAAGAAAACTGAAAGCGGACAAAGTCATGGGGCCTGATGAGGTTCACCCCAGAATACTAAGGGAACTCAGAGATGTGCTGGCGGGTCCACTGTGTGACCTGTTTAATAGATCTTTGGAAAAGGGTGTAGTGCCTAATGACTGCAGAAGAGCAGTGGTGGTCCCGCTTCACAAGAGTGGGAGCAGAGAAGAGGCTGGAAACTACAGGCCAGTTAGCATCACCTCGATGGTGGGAAAATTAATGGAGAATCTGCTGAAGGAAAGTATAGTGAACTTATCTACAATCCAGTGGATTGCTTCAATCAGAAGCAGCATGGATTCACCAGGGGAAGGTTCTGTCAGATGAATCTAATTGATTTCTTTGGTGGGGTGACTAGAGAACTGGATCAGGGAAGAGCGCTCGATGTAGTTTACTTGGATTTTAGTAAAGCTTTTGATACAGTCCCACACAGAAGACTCATCAACAAAATGAGAAGCTTGAGAATCATCACCAAGGTGTTGTTGAGGATTACAAACCGGTTAACGGATAGAAGACAATGGGGATGGTAAATGGAACCTACTCTGAAGAGAGAATGGTGTTAAGTGGAGTGCCACAGGGATCGGTGTTGGGACCAGTTCTATTCAACATCTCCGTGAGTGACATTGCGGAAGGGATAGAAGGTAAAGTTTGCCTATTTGCAGATGATACTAAGATCTGCAATAGAGTGGTCACGCCGGTAGAAGTACAGAGAATGAGACGGGATTTAAGACAGCTGGAAGAGTGGTCTAAGATATGGCAGCTGGGATTCAATGCCAAGAAATGCAGAGCCATGCATCTGGGATGTGGTAATCCAAAAGAACTATATGCATTGGGGGGTGAAGGGCTGATGTGCACAGAGCAGGAGAGAGACCTTGGGGTGATAATGTCTAATGACCTGAAGTCAACGAAGCACTGTGACAGCAATAGCGAAAGCCAGAAGAATGGTAGGCTGCATAGAGAGAGGAATATCTAGTAAGAAAAGGGAAGTGATAATCCCCTTGTACAGGTCCTTGGTGAAGCCTCACCTGGAGTACTGTGTTCAGTTCTGGAGACCGTATCTAAAAGGAGACAGAGACAGGATGGAGGCGGTCCAGAGAAGGGCGACCAATATGGTGGGTGGTCTCCATCGAAATGACTTATGAATGAGGAGAGGTTAAAGAACCTGAATATGTATACCCTGGAGGAGAGGAGGAGGAGTGATATGATACAGACCTTCAGATAGGTTTTAATGTTCCATGGTCATCAACAAACCTTTTCCATTGGAAACAATTTAGTAGAACTAGGGGTCACGATTTGAAACTCCAGGGAGGAAGACTTAGAACCAATGTCAGGAAATATTTCTTCACTGAGAGGGTGGTGGATGCCTGGAATGGGCTTCCGGAGGAAGTGGTGAAGACTAAAATTGTGAAGGATTTCAAAGGGGCATGGGATAAACACTGTGGATCCCTAAAAGGCTAGAGGATGGGAATAAATAAAAAAAAGAAATAAAAAAGCTTAACCGGCACAGAGCAGCAGTTACTACCCTTAAGGGAAACATGGGGGTAACCTGCACAGAGCAGCAGTGACTGCCCTGGGAAGCTTGCTGGGCAGACTAGATGGACCATTTTGGTCTTTTTCTGCCATCATTACTATGTTACTATAAATCTGGACCCCAAAAGCTCCAGATTTATATTATATCCATGCCATTTTATTATGCATGAATTTATTATAATATATTATTATAATATATATTATAATATAGCACAATAAGGATTTTTTCCTTGCTTTGCTTTTTTGTTTGTAAATGATGGTATGATTTTTTTTCCACACTTGTTTTTAGTATTTTTGATTTTGGAATCAGTTAATGTTCATACCTCATGTGAACTTTTAACCTTTACAACTGCTTTAATTTTTTCTAATTTTCTCATTGTATCACAGTCTCCCTTTTTAAAGTTATGTGCTACTACAGCAGTTCTACTTATGTCCTCCCTACACTGATTTTGTCAAATTTGATCACTATTGCTTAGTGGCCACACCATAGATAACCTCTTGCACTAGTCGTACATTCCACTAAAGACTAGATCTAAAATTGCTGCCCATTTCGTTGGTTCCAAGATGATACAGTAGTCATTTATGGCATCTAAACACCCCCCCCCCCAAAAAAAAACCAAACCCAAAACACCCCCCCAAAACACCTCCCCCCCCCAAAGAAAAACCCACAAAAAAAAAACCTTGCTAGAATGCATTAATGCAATCTTTTTATTTTCCTTCTTGCAGTGAGGCACATCCTGTTTCTTGTGAGCAATTTAATGAGTTTTATTTAAGATAAGAGATCTTATCTAAGATTAATGCTCAAAAGAGCATTGCATGAAAATGATGTTCCAATTCATGCTAAAGGAGAAAGACTTAGAAATAAAATCAAATTTCTCTACTCAGAAATCATACTAAATGCAGATATACTTTGCATTACTGGATTTAAAATGTAGCACTAACAAAACATATCTGGGGCAGATGGTATGGCAAGATAGTGTCTAAAATAGGAAGCAGGGGTTGGTCTCAGGGTCCCTGTTACAAACTGAATCTGGTCTCTACATAGGGTGATCATATAACACCATAGTCAATCCTGGTTTTATCCCTTTGCAGATGTAGTTCTGATTTCCCTGCTAAGTTCCTTAAGAATAGCAAGACCATATCTCTAAGCATGCAATGGGATAAAACTGGCTCAGCTTGTCCCCTTGTGACATGGAGCTATGAGGTCACTCTACTTCTACACAATGATTTCCTAGAGGCAAAATTTCTCAATAAAATTTTAACAGGTTAAAGGTTAATATAATTACTATCCAATTATATTGACAAAAGTATATGTCAAAGAAAAAAAAATTCAGTGACAGGAAAGGGATTCAAACTAATAACCTCAAGAGTTGCCATGGAACAAATTTCTGAGCTTTAACCATCTCTCCAAAACGTCCCAGTGACCAAAAGGTTCCCAAATTCAATCCTGAAGAATTTAACAGGACTGGGTTTCAGGGAGATGAAAAAGTGTAATTTGTTTTGTTTAATCAGAGCAAATGTATGGAAATATATCTTATGAATATTTAGTGTGCATATCCTGGAAACCCAGACTTGTTGAGGGTGGAGGGAGAGGCAATTTTTGAAGGACCAGAATTGGGGACCACGTTAATGGCCCAATAAGATGGAAACCAGCAACAAAGCTTTTCTCTGTATTTCCATGTACTAAAATAATAAAGCAGTCCATACTATATATTTACACTTACCGTACAATGAGCTCAGAAAAGATGAATCGAGGGCGTTGATAAGGAAAGCTTTCACTACTCTTTGGAAGTGATCAAAACGATCACTGCAAGAAACTGGAAAGCAATGAAAAGACCATCAGATAAAATACTGAGCAAAGTATTTATTTAAAAGTTTTTATATCCTGACTAAGCAGATATAAAGCACTCAAAGCTGGTTATATCATTAACAGACATAGTAATAAAACATAAAACAATGTAAATATTACATTAATACTGACAACACAAGAATCCTCTGCTCTCTTCTGCAACTTCCGCAGTGAAACTGAATAGCATTGTTGTTTCAACTCATTCCATATGACTTATGAAAACAGAATGTCTAATGTTTAAACACAGACTCAATCGATGTCTTTGTAGCTCCTGAAGGATAGCGTTCCATAAAATAGGTCCTGGAACGAAGAAAACTTATTTGCATACATGTTTGCAGACACTTTTCTGATGAATGCACATAAGGTGTTACAACTTTGTTAGTTATAAGAGGGCCACCTTGTCATAATGCCTTAATCACTAGGCTAACTAGCTTAAAATTTACCCTTAGAGCCCCAAGTAACCAGTGGAGAGCAGATAAAGCACAATCAGATAAAATGAACAGCGGCATTTTGTAGCAATTGCAAGACCTTTAGATAGCTTTTAGGAAGGCCTGCATATAGTATGTTACAAAAATATAGTGTGGGTAACACCAAGGCTTGTACTATAGTGCAAAAATCACTTGCGTGATTTAAGGTGTTTCACTAATCTGAGGATTTAGGCGATATCGCTGATAATATGTTGAAATCTTCTGCTCAGTGTGCAGCAGCTGCCAAGAAAGCAATTAGAATGCAAGGGATTTATTAGGAAAGGAATGGAGAATAAAACAGAATAACATAATGCCTCTCTATCGCAACCTCATCGTTGAGTATTGTGTGCAATTCTGGTCATCAAATCTCAAAAAAGATATAGTAGAATTAGAAAAGGTACAAAGAAGGGTGACCAAAATGATAGAGGGGATGGTATGATTCCCCTATGAGGACAGGCTAAAGAGGTTAGGCCTCTTCAACTTGGAGAAGAGATGGCTGAGAGGAGATATGATAGAGGTTTATAAAATAATGAGTGGAATGGAACGAACAAACAATCAGTTTTTTAAAAAGTACAAAGTCTAGGGGACACACGATGAAGTTACTAGATGATATATTTAAAACTAGTAAGAGAAAATATTTTTACACTCAACACATAATGAAGCTCTGGAATTCATTGCTAGAGGATGTGGTGAAAGCTATGAGTGTAGCTGTGTTTAAAAAAGGATTGGACAAGTTCCTGGAGAAAAAGTCCATTAACCATTATTAAGATAGAGTTGCAGAAATCCACTACTTATTTTTGGGATAAGCAGCTTGGAATCTATCTACCGCTTGGGATCCTGCCAGGTACTTGTGACCTAGATGGACTGCTGTTGGAAACAGGATACTGGGCTTGATGGACCCTTAGTCTGATCCAATATGGCAAGTCTTAAAGGTCAAGTTTGAATCTAACAGTATCCCTAAATTGTGTGCCTGTTAAAAATGGATATTAACTGTAAAAAGTTTAAATGGAAGGATTAAGACGACTAAGCCACACAGTTTTGGTTTTTCCCAGCATTTAATTTCATTCTATTTTGTCACAAGTTTGTGTATAAGTCTAATAAAGCCAGAGTGGACTTAATGCAGTCATGAACAGGTAAAAATAATTGCACATCAACATAAATCTAAAATTCAATGCTGTAGGAAGAGATTAGTTCACCCAACAACTGCAGATAGATATTAAAAAGTACTGAATATGGGGCAGAACATTGACACCTGAAGAGAATTTTTTTTTTCTAGGTGAGCCCTAGTCTCACCTGCTGCTCTTGGTTTGACAGAAGAGATTGGAACTGTTTCAAAACTCCATCTAAGCCAACACTAACCAATCTTTCCAGAAGAATTTAATGACTGAAGATATCAAACATGGATTAAACATCTAGCATTAACAGGATAACAGCATCATCCTTATCTCACATAGCACAGAATCCCAACAAGGTTACCAGCAAAGTTTCCATACTGAATCCACTACAAAAATCACTTTGATGGTCATTTAACACATGATACTCTTCTAGAAAAATCAGTCAATTGTGTCAATACCACCTTCTACAGCGGCTTCGCTACTGAAGAGAGACTGGAAATTGGGCGATAACACTTATGGTCTGCAACTGCCTGGATTGATTTATTTTTTTTTATTAAACCAGACAGTGTCTCACATGTTAAATTTAGTAAATAAATCAACAAATACATGTTTAAGGCTGTGAAATACTCAAAGGGGACATGGATCTAAAGAACACAGCACTATTTTTAGTAAAAAAAAAAAAAAAAAAAAAAAAAAAGGAATTACTAATAAGAAATCAGAAGCAATTATTTTGAAGCATGTTAATTACAAATTATGTGACAGCTCAATGTAGTATTCTTGAAAAAAAATGGTCATGTCCAGCTACTCTTCTCTGTATAACACTACCTTTCTCCTTCCCGCAACTTCTGCGCTTACTGTCACCTGACCCCCATCCTCTCCTTTTTCCTTCACTGCTCCACCTCCCCCCTCCCTGTTATTTGTAATTTCCTCTTCCTCCTTTACAATGTTGATTGTGAACCGGCATGATATGTCCTATGAATGTCGGTATATTTTAAAAGCATTTAAATAAATAAATAAATAAAAATAACAATACAACATTTTGCTGGGAAAAGAGGAAGAAATATCTCATTTCTTTCCACACAAACAGGCTAATACAGTACAGTGCGCTCCGATGGAGCGCACTGTTAGCCTGCTCTTGGACGCGCGTTTTCCCTTACCCCTTATTCAGTAAGGGGAGGAAAATGCGCGTCCAACCCGCGGCACCTAATAGCGCCCTCAACATGCAAATGCATGTTGATGGCCCTATTGGGTATGCGCGCGGGATATAAAAAGTAAAATGTGCAGCCAAGCCGCACATTTTACTTTCAGAAATTAGCGCTGACCCAAAAGGTAGGCGCTAATTTCTTCCGGCACCGGGAAAGTGCACAGAAAAGCAGTAATCACTGCTTTTCTGTGCACCCTCCGACTTAATATCATGGCGATATTGTCGGAGGTCCTGAAGAGTAAAAAAAAGTTTAAAAAAAAATTTTGAATTCGGACCACGGCTGTCGGGCCGAAAACCAGACGCTCAATTTTGCCGGCGTCCGGTTTCTGAGCCCATGGCTGTCAGCGGGCTCGAGAACTGACGCCGGCAAAATTGAGCGTCAGCTGTCAAACCCACTGACAGCCGCCGCTCCTGTCAAAAAGGAGGCGCTAGGGACGCGCTAGTGTCCCTAGCGCCTCCTTTTGCCCGTTTTTACCGCCGGGCCTAATTTAAATACTGAATCGCGCACACCGGCGAGTGGCCGGTGCATGCGCCGGGAGAGCGGGCATTCGCCCGCTCTCCTGCGGACTTTACTGTATCGGCCTCAAAGATTGCTACCAGGCAAAGATTGCTACCAGGCAAGATTAGTGGCTTTATCTTTGCTGATATCTGGGGTGTTAGAGAGTAGAAATATGTAGAAAAGTTGAAGTCAAACTAGTGAATTTCAACCTGGTTGGAGCTCAATAGAATATTTGGATTTTCTCCAAATTGCAGAGGGAAGCTTACTGAAATTTCTAGGGCAGAAGGCTCTGCCAGAATGTATTCAGAGTGATGACTGTCATCTGCGGAAATTTACTGGCATGTTAGTAGAACAAATTTGCAAGACAGAAACTTGGAATTCCTTGTATAAGTTCTGTCAGCATTACAGAATAGAAAAGTGGGCTTCTGCAGATGCATCCTTTTAAAGAAATGTGAACCAAATCATACCATTTGACGTCCATCAAGAGACAGCCAAAGTATATCCCTATTATCCAGAAGGGTGGGAAAGCAGTGCTTACCTGTAACAGGTGTTCTCCGAGGACAGCAGAATGTTAGTCCTCATACATGGTGACATCAGATGGAGCCCCGACACAGAAAACTTATGTCAAGGTTTCTAGAACTTTGCCTTGCCACACTGGGCATGCCAAGCATGTCCTATACTACGCGTCTATGCGGGGTCCCCGCTTCAATCTTATAACAAAATTAGAATAAATCACAAAATAGGAGAAACATCACTCCCTGGGTTGCTGGGCAGGTTTCGCGAGGACTAACATCCTGCTGTCCGAGGACAAGTAGGATGGTAGTCCTCACACATCGGTGAATCTCTAGCTACAGGCTGCTCCCCAACATAAAAGGGGACCAACAGACACCCAAACCAAGTGCCAACAGGTACAACAGCAATGGCGCTGTTGGTAATAGAGGGGGAGACAACCTGAACCCAAACAGTGGGCCTTAGGTCGGAGAGAGTTGGGTTCTACAACGCAAACAGATTGCAATGGACAGATTGGCCAAACCTACTGTCGCATTGGCCATCCCTATCCAAGCAATAGTGAGAAGTGAATGTGTGGAGAAAACTCCACATTGCAGTCTTGCAGATATCCTCCACAGAAACTGCTCAGAATTGGGCCACTGACACTGCCATGGCTTGGACAGAATGAGCCTTTACAAGACCCCCCAAGATACAGTCCCGCCTGGGCATAACAGAAGGAGATGTAATCTGCTAGCCAATTCGGTAGTGTCTGATTGGTAATGGAATGCCCAACCTAATCCTATCAAAAGAAACAAAATATTGGATGGACTGTCTATTGGTTTCTATCCGAACCAGATAGAAGCCTAAAGCTGGCTTGCAGTTCAAACTGCAGGGCTCATTCGCCTCGATGCGAATGGGGCCTGGGAAAGAAAGAATGTTGGACGATGGACTGGTAAAGATAGAAGTCACCATCTTAGGCAGAAACTTAGGGGCGGATTTTCAGAGCCCTGCTCGCCTAAATCCGCCCAAAACCGGGCGGATTTAGGCGAGCAGGGCCCTGCGCGCCGGTGAGCCTATTTTACATAGGCCTACCGGCGCGCGCAGAGCCCCGGGACTCACGTAAGTCCCGGGGTTCTCCGAGGGGGGCGTGTCGGGGGCGTGTCGGGGGGGCGGGCCCGGTCGTCACGGCGTTTTGGGGGCGGGTACGGGGGCGTGGCTATGGCCCGGGGCGGTCCGGGGGCGTGGCCGCACCCTCCGTACCCGCCCCCAGGTCGCTGCCCTGCGCGCAGGAGGCCCGCTCGCGCGCGGGGATTTACTTCTCCCTCCGGGAGGCGTAAATCCCCAGAGAAAGGTAAGGGGGGGTGTGTAGACAGGGCCGGGCGGGTGGGTTAGGTAGAGGAAGGGAGGGGAAGGTGAGGGGAGGGCGTTAGAGGATTCCCTCCAAGGCCGCTCCGATTTCGGAGCGGCCTTGGAGGGAATGGGGGTAGGCTGCGCGGCTCTGCGCGCGCCGGCTATACAAAATCGATAGCCTTGCGCGCGCCAATCCAGGTTTTTAGCAGATACGCGCGGCTCCGCGCGTATCTACTAAAATCCAGCGTACTTTTGTTTGCGCCTGGAGCGCAAACAAAAGTAGGCCTATTCGCGGAGTCTGAAAATCCGCCCCTTAGGGTGCATATGCAAGTCCACCTTGTCATGATAAACTCAAAAGAAGCTTACAGCAGCAGAGCTAACACCATATTGAGATCCCAAGACACAGCGGGAGGTTTCAATTGAAGAAGGCCCCACATGAAATGTACAACTATAGGCTGTACAGAGATGGGTGTACCATGTGCACCATGGTGGTATGCGCTAATTGCACTTAGATTAACTCTGACTTGGTTTTCAAGCCAGCCTCCGATAGGTGTAGAAAGTAATCAAGCAGTTTTTGTGTAGGGCAGGAGAATGAATCTAGGGCCTTCTGCTCACACCACACGGAAAACCTCCTGCACTTCAGTCCATAGGACTTTCTAGTGGAAGGCTTTCTAGAAGCCACAGGACCAAAGACGCATTTTCTGAAAGATCAAGCGGCTACAGAATCAACCCCTAAACATCCAGGCTGTGAGCGATAGGGCCTGGAGGTTGGGATGTCCCAACCTGCCTCGATCTTGTGTGATGAGATCTGGGAAAGTCTCCAGACTGATCGTCCTCTGGATGGACAACTCCCAAAGGAGTAGGATCATAGCTCCCTTGTCCTCACGAAGCTTCAAGAGTCTTCGCTACTAAGGGAATCTGAGGATAAGTATATAGAAGACCTTTGCCCCCAATATCAGGAAAGGGCATCTGAGGTTGGGTTGCTGTCTGTCCTGTACAGGGAGCAGAACAGAGGCAGCTTTCTGTTGCAAGGGGACAAGAAGAGATTCATGTTCGGGCTCCCCCAGAGGCAGAATATCCGATTCACAAACCCCTGATCCAGGGATCACTCGTGGGGTCTGAAGGCACAACTCAGTCTGTCCGCTAACACGTTCTCCATTCTGGCCAGGTACATGACCCTGAGCACCATCCCATGGGAGAGGGCCCATGACCAGATCTGAACCGCTTCCTGACACAGGAGATATGACTCCGTCCCTGCTTGTTGACATACCACGTTACCACTTGGTTGTCTGTTTAAATCAGGACAATTTTGTTGGACAGCCGATCTCTGAAAGCCCATAGCACGTACCTGATCACCCAGAGCTCCAGAAAATTGATTTAGCAACAGCTTTCCTGGGCAGACCCTGGGTGCTGAGCCCATCTACATGAGCTCCCCAGCCCGGGGGGGGGGGGGCATCCATATTTAGGACAATTTGGGTAGGAGGACCTTGGAAAGAGATATCCGTTCCAGATTTGAAAGTACCCACAATAGGGGTGATATGACTCAGATGCGATCTTGGAGGTTCTGTATGGCCTGGCATTACTGTGACCTCAGGGTCCATTGGACCTTGCAGATGTGCAATGGTGCAAAGGGAGTGACATGGACGGTTGCAGCCATATGGCCCAACAACCTCAACATGTGCCAGGCTGACACCTGCTGGCTCTGCTGAATCTGTGCCATGATGGTCAGAGTGATGGCCCTTTGACAAGGCAGGAAGGCCTTGGCCTGAGCTGTGTCTAGTAGGACTCCTATGAAGTCCAATTGAAGTGACGAACTGAGATAGGACTTTGGGTAGTTGATGACGAACCCTAGTAACTCCAACACCCGGATGGCCAAGCCACTAGACCTAACGACCCCTGCACGAGATGTGCTCTTGACCAGCCAATCATCCAGATAAGGGAAAACATGCACCCCCAGCCTGCGGAGGTGTGCCACTACCACGGTCAGACATTTTGTGAAGACCCATAGGTCTGATGCTAACCTAAATCACAAAACCTGATACTGGAAGTGCTGTTTTCCAACCACAAATTGGAGATATTTCCGGTGACTTGGAAAGATCTTGATGTTGATGTATGCATCCTTCAGATCAAGGGAGCATAGCTAGTCCCCTTTTTGCAAAAAGGGGATCAAGCTGCCCAGGGAAACCATCTCAGACTTTTCCTTTTTAATAAATCTGTTCAAGGCCCTTAGGTCTAGGATGGGACAGAGTCTTCCTATTTTATTTGGAATATGCAAAACCTGCCCCCTCTTTGTCCTGGTGGAACAGGCTCGACTGCTCTGGCCGTTAAGAGGGAGGAGAGCTCCGTTAGTATCATCTCCTGATGTGTCACCGACCCCCAAAATGGACTTGGAGGGCAATTTGGTGGGGCACCCAATAGGTTCAACTGGTACCCTTGATGGTCGATAGAAACAACCCACTGGTTTGAGGTTATACTGGGCCACTGTTTCACAAAACAAAAACAAACAACACAGCCTGCTCCCGACCAGCAGACTCATCGCCCTGGGTATGGGTAAACTGGACTATGCTCCCTACAACCCAGTCAAAACCCCATCCCTGGAGTTGACTGAAGAAGCGGCTGGGCCTTGGGGACTCTCTGATGCCTGGGGCGGCTGCGGGAGCCCTGATGGGAGCAAGGGTATGGAGGACAGTACTTCCTCTGGTGAAAAAGAATTCTTCTGCCCCGATCTCGCCAACCTTCTAGCAGAGGAGGAGGATGGGTCCAGAGTGCTGGCGGAGAGTTGGAGTTTTCATGCTGGTACCGGAGCTGGGCCACCACATCCCTTCACCCTATCTCCAAAGAGATTCTCCCCGGTATACGGCACATCAGCAAATCTTTCCTGTACCTCTGGTCGGAGATCAGAGGCCTGCAGCCATGCCATTCTATGGGCGCCAATTCCCACTGCAGAAATCCTTGCTACCATCTTGAAAACATCGTAGGTCGTTTGGACCTCGTGTTTTCTGCTCTTCAGGCCCTTATGCACCAGCGACATGAGGGTGTCCTGCTGCTGAGACAACTGCTCATCCACTTTCTGAACATGCTTCCAGAGGTCCTGCAAGTTCTTGGAAGAGAAGTCCATTACCTGCTATTAAGTTCACTTAGAGAATAGCCACTGCCATTAGCAATGGTAACATGGAATAGACTTAGCTTTTGGGTACTTGCCAGTTTCTTATGGCCTGGATTGGCCACAGTTGGAAACAGGATGCTGGGCTTGATGGACCCTTGGTCTGACCCAGTATGGCATTTTCTTGTATTCTTACTGGCTCATGTAGAGCTGGTAGGAAGCTATGTGGGCAATGAGCATAGCTCCCTGAAAAACCTCTCTCCCAAGAGCATCCATCCTCTTTGATCCTTTCCTGGGGGTGCCGAGGAATGGATCAGAGACCCCTTGGGACTCGAGAGCAAATCTGAACTACCACAGACTGGTTAGGAAGCTTATCGAACCCGGGGACCTTCTTGATAAAGTAAACCTCGTCAGCTTTCTTATGCATGGGAGGCACTGAGGGGGTGTTCGCACATCCTTAGCAGTAACTCCTAAGGATGTTGTGCACTGGGACCACCACAATCTCCTTAGGTGGCTCCACAAACTGAAGGATTTCAAGCATTTTGTGTCTCGCATCCTCCTGTCAATAACTGAAACGGGATGGCCTCTACCATCACATTCACAAACCCTGCAAAGGTGAAGTCCTCAGGCAGAGACTTCCCTTGCTCCTCTGGAGGAGAAAGTTCTGAGGGGGGAGACCCTCAGAGCCATTAATGAAGGACTCCATGGTGTCATCCCCCCAGGAATCATAGGGGCCCTCATCCTCAAATGAAATAGTCAGGGGATGGGGCCCTAGGCAGTCAGCCTTTGTTCATAGGTTCAGGCACTGCAGGGCTGGACAGGGAGCTGCAGGCCTTGGTGTGTCAGTAAGAGCTTCCTCTTCCTAGGAAAACGGCCACGACCACTGTATCAGCAAAGGAAGGATGCAGGGCCCTGACAGGCACAGACATCAACCCGGGAAACAACACCAGCTGGGTCGGTAACACGCCGATGAGTGCATGGAGCTTCTCCAACAGCGGCTTCAAGAAGGACGTTGCCAGCCTTGGTGCTGTCTGTGCCACGGGACACATGCCCCGAATTGCTCGCTCATTGTACTCATCACTCTTGCTCTTCCTCAAACACTGCTGATGCCAACTCTGACAGAAGGAGAAGTGGCCAGATCCTCTTCAGAACAGAGAGGAGGGTTGGTGACTAGCACCAGGACCGGTGGAGAACATCACAGACCCCCGGCTCCAATGGAGGACTTGCATTCCTCGCCGTGGGGTCACTTCAGGGGCATCACAGCATGAGCTGGCACATCCCCATGCCCAGTACCATGCATAGATGGAGATTGATGCTTTTTCAGCTTCCCTTGATGCTCGGCACAGTCTTTCCCTGGTGTTGAGGCCAATGACGTGGAACCAGACGTCTTCGGCCTGAAGGAGCCAGACGATGGCCAGTCTCCGGCGCCTCTTTCAGCCAACGGCACAGACTGTCCCACTGATGTCGATGGCTTGGTGTTCAACGGTGCAGTTCTGTGGTCCTTCGATGTGGACAGCTCAGTCTTCTCCGACTTGAAGAGGTGCTCCATCTTATTAAGCCAAAGATGATGTCCTTTTGTGGTCATGTAGGTGCATTTGCGGCAACCCCAGATATCATGCGATGCCCCCAGGCAGAAGACACATTCATCATGGGGTTCCATGATGGACGTGGTCCTTGGGCACCAAGGGCATCACTTATATAGACACGGCCACGACGGGACAAAATAAACAGGAAGCAAGATCAAAATTGATGGCGCGGGAAATCAACCATGAAAGGAAATTTACCAATAAATGTTGAAATGTGAAAAATGTAAAGTTTTCCAAGAGAGGCTACAAAGCCAAAAGTGAGCTCACACACCACGATGCTGCATCTCTGTGGAAAAAACAGACTGAAGAGGGACCCCGCGTGGATGCATGGTACAGAGCATGCTGGGCATGTCAGGTGGGGGCAAGTCAAAGTTCTAAAAACTTTGATATCAATTTTCTGTGTTGGGGCTCCATCTGATGATGTCACCCATGTGTGAGGACTACCATCCTGCTTGTCCTCGGAGAAGCTAATATAATGGGAATTTTAACCTACTTTTCTCTTCTTGTTATATTGGTTCTCCATACAAATGTTAGCAAACCAACTGTGAGTCACATAGTAATTTTTTTCCCCCCAGAGAGCTCAGGAGATTTTGATATTTACAGTCCATGCTTAGATCAAGAAAGCAGGGGCAACCAGGCAGACTTGTAGACCAAATGGTCTCATCTGCCAACATTTACTATTCAATGCAAATTTGTGGCGGATTCGCCACAAATTTACCTGATGTGAACCTCTCAAATTAGATAGTTTCTTGGGAAAAAAAAAACAAAAACAAAAAAACAACAATGGTTTGCATCACATTTTTTTCTTACAGTTCAAACTAAGAGCCTGATTCACTAAGGCATTTCTCACATTCTGTGTCTACGGGAAAATGCCTTGATGAATTGGACCCTAAATTTGTACAAATTTATTTTGGGGTCATCGCACTAATTTACAAAGGATTTTTCTTTTTGAAAGATCATACATCTCTATTGGCAATCAACCATGTTTCCGTTGCTCTTTGATTGGTTACTCCTTATACTTACAGTGCTACAAGCAGGCCATTGTGTCTACCTGACATGGTACTTTTAAGGGACAATTTTCAAACTTTCTGTCTAGATGCACAGTCCATGGGCATTTTGGTCTGAGTTACTGAGACCACATTTCCTTTGCGGATTCATTGCAGGATAGAACCTTAGACAGCAGAGTCAACATGAACACTAAACAGGTTACCTTCACCTTCAAAGATAGAAACATAAATTGCAGAATATGGAGCAAAGACAGTCCACAATTGCTGGTAACAAGTCTAAATAGGATAAGGCAGAATGCAGTGACAATACTCACAAATCTAATTCGAATGTCAAGGTATCTAAGTTCACGTCCATATATAATTCAAGCGATTCACGCAGTGTGTCACTGCAACTTACAATGTTCCCTCTAAGCTATGCGGCTGCACACAGCAAATTTTACGGATGAATTTTACAAAGCTTATTCACGCAAAAATGACCATTTGCACGCATATACCAGCGAAATGTGTGCAATGGGAATTTTAAAATAGAAGTATATACGCATGTACAAAGCTGTACATGCATAAAAAATGGGTGTCGGGGGCATGACAAATGGTACGTGCATAGTGACTTATTTTAAAAGTGCTGAATGCATGTACATATACGCACTTATGCACGAATATTTAATTCACTTGAACACTTGTCCTTTCAGTTTCCTTTTGGCATTTGTCCCCAAAAGTCTCTCCTCTCTCTCAATGCTTCCCCATCTCTACCAGTTTCATTAATCCCCCACCCTATTCCCACATCTGTCTCAGCCCTCCCAGACTCACCATCAGTCTCTCTCATGTCCCTACCAATTTTCAGTTTTCTTATTAGTCTCTCGCAATTCCCCCAGCCTGTCCCCACCAGTCTCTCTCCATCTTTTCACTGTGTCCTCACCAGGTCTCTCTCTCAATTCCTCCACTCTTTCCCCACCATTCTATCATCCTTCCAGTCTCCCTGCTCTGACCAGTCTCTCTCAATGTTCCCACTCTGTCCCCATCAGTCTCTCAATCAATTCTATCCTGTCCCCAATATTTTCTCAATCCTCCCAGTTTCCACCAGCTTCTCTCAAATCCTCTTACCAGAATCTTTCAATCCCTTCACCTGGACACCAGCCTCTCTCTCTTTTTCTCTCAGTTCCCCCATCCTGTGCCCTCCAGTTTCTCTCTCAATTCCCTCAACCTGTCCCAACCAGTCTCTCTCTCTCAGACCCGTCCACTCTCTCAATACTCCCACCCTTTCCTACCTGTCTCTTGGCAGCTCTAGCATAACATCCTCCACCCCACACATGCCTCCTAACCTTTAGGAAAAGACTCAAGACATGGCTGTTCAGGCAAGCCTTCCCGAACCCCAACTAATACGCCTCACCAGCAAACACTCGACACAGTAGCTGTATATATTGTACACTGTATATATTGTATATAATTAACTTCTTCTACCTCTCTTTAATTCCTCCACCCCAGTTCAATAGCCCTTGTTAATTGTAACTGCATCTCTTCATCACGTTTATTTATGTTCGTTGTTGTATTCATCGCACCCCTGTTTTTTTATGTAAACCGACATGATGTGAATTTTTCATGAATGCCGGTATAAAAAAAACCTTAAATAAATAAATAATGGAGGACCAGCAACCAACAGAACATCTTCCACCATATCCTGTGCTATTTTACCATCCCCCCTCTGCCCAGCAGGAATATCCCCCAACACCCTCTTCAAGCCTTTTCTCTCCCTACCACACTCTCTAGCCTCCCCTACCTTCTGCCCAGCACTAGTATCCCCAGCACCTCTGATTCTGTCCTATGCAGTGCTACCCAGTTGCTATGGGGACAGGAGAGCAAAAGCTGCATTTTACATGAGTGTGCCAATGTGGCTCCCAAGCCACAAGTTGGCCACCCCTGGATTATCAGATTTGATTACACCAAGACAGCTCTCCTGTTTACTGAACATCAGAATCTCACCCCCTACTGTGTATAGCTCCTTTAGATGTCAGTTCCTCAAATGTACGACTCTACACTTTGCAATTCCAATCTGCTCATCTATGGGGCATGAACTGTTCAAACCATTAGAAGCAGGCTATAATATAGAGATTACTTACCTGATAATCTCGTTTTCCTTAGTGTAGACAGATGGACTCAGAACAAGTGGGTATAGTGTGCTCATGCTAGCAGTTGGAGACGGATCTGACGTCAGCACAGGTACATATACCCCCACAGGAAGTGAGACAATACAGTAATCTTCCTTGCAAAAGCTGTTATGGATATATGTGTACTGACGATCAATGAAATAGTGAAAACAGGATTCCCCTGACCGATTGATAGTAGCTGGAGACCGCCAGCATTCCCAACCGGAAGGCGTCGACACCTGGTAGAGTGGACGCACTCATGTAAGAAGTGATAAGGCTTACCTTGAATCGGTGAAACCCATGTATACTGGCAGCCGGGCGGGATGCTGAGTCCATCTGTCTACACTAAGGAAAACGAGATTATCAGTTAAGTAATCTCTACATTTCCTAGCGTGTAGCCAGATGGTCTCAGAACAAGTGGGATGTACAAAAGCTTTACTCCCAGACTGGGTGGGAGGCTGCCTGAGGACCGCGTAGGACCGCCCTCGCAAATGCTGTGTCCTCCCTGGCCTGGACATCCAGACGGTAGAACCTGGAGAAGGTATGGAGGAAGGACCATGTCGCCGCTTTACATATTTCTGCAGGCGACAGCATCCTAGATTCCGCCCAAGATGCTGCTTGGGCTCTGGTAGAATGAGCCTTGACTTGTAGAGGCGGTGACTTCCCGGCCTCTACGTAAGCCGCTCTGATAACTTCTTTAATCCAGCGGGCGATGGTGGGCTGAGAGGCCGCTTCTCCTTGTTTCTTCCCGCTGTGAAGGACGAACAGATGGTCCGTCTTTCGTACTGTCTGTCATTTCCAGATACCTGGGCAGCAATCTGCCGATGTCGAGATGGCGTAACAAACGCCCTTCTTCTGATTTCTTCAAGCCCGCCGTGGTTGGCAAGGATATGGTCTGGTTGAGGTGAAATTGTGAGACTACTTTAGGCAAGAAGGATGGAACCGTGCGAAGATGGATAGCCTCAGGAGTGATTCTGAGAAACGGATCACGGCAGGACAGCGCTTGTAGCTCTGAGATGCGGCGTGCTGAACACACTGCCAGCAGGAACACCATCTTTAAAGTTAGCGAACGGAGAGACAGGCCCCGAAGGGGTCTGAAGGTGGATCCCACGAGGAAATCCAAAACTATGTTGAGGTTCCACAAAGGCACTGGCCACTTCAGTGGCGGACGAATGTGCTTGACTCCTTTCAGGAAGCGAGAAACATCTAGGTGCGTGGCAAAGGTCTTGCCATCCCTCCTGGGACCATAGCAAGACAGCGCCGCCACCTGTACCTTGATGGAGCTGAGGGAGAGACCCTTCTGAAGCCCATCCTGCAGGAAATCCAAAATGATAGGGATGGTGGTCGCATGTGGATTGGTGCCGTGAGTGTCGCACCAGGCTTCAAATACTCTCCAGATCCTTACGTAGGTGAGGGATGTGGAAAACTTGCGAGCTCGGAGGAGTGTATCTATCACCGGCTCCGAGTAACCTCTTTTCTTCAGTCCAGCCCTCTCAATGGCCAGACCGTAAGAGAGAATTGAGCTGGATCCTCGTGGAGGATGGGACCTTGACGCAGCAGGTCCCTGAGCGGAGGCAGGAAAAGAGGCTCCCCTGCCAGTAGTCTTCTCATGTCCACGTACCAGGGTCTTTTTGGCCAGTCTGGTGCTACTAAAAGAACTAGGCCCCGGTGCTTCTGAATCTTGTGGATAAGGGTGCCCAGCAGGGGCCACGGAGGAAAAGCGTACAGCAGGGTCCCTGGAGGCCATGGTTGAACCAGGGCGTCGATCCCGTGAGAGAACAGATCTCGCTTGCGGCTGAAGTATCTGGGTACTTGAGCATTGGACCTGTCCGCTAGTAAGTCCATGTCCGGAATTCCCCCAGTGATCCACAATCATCTGGAAGGCTGTGGGCGACAGCTGCCATTCCCCCGGATTTAGGCTTTCTCTGCTGAGGAAGTCTGCCGTGGTGTTGTCCCTCCCGGCAATGTGGACAGCGGAGAAGTCCTGAAGATTCGCCTCTGCCCAAGCCATCAGCGGGGCTATCTCTAGGGACATCTGTCAGCTTCTGGTTCCGCCCTGACGGTTGATGTATGCCACCGTGGTGGCATTGTCGGACATCACTCTGACTGCTCTGTTCCTCAGTCGGTGAGCAAATTGCAGGCAGGCTAACCAGACTGCCCGTGCCTCTAGCCGGTTGATGTTCCATCCTGATTCTTCTCTGTTCCACCGCCCTTGTGCGGTGAGTTCTTCGCAGTGTGCTCCCCATCCGCTCAGGCTGGCATCTGTGGTGAGCAGAATCCACTTGGGGGAGGACATCTTCGATCCCCTGTTCGGGTGATTGGCCTGCAACCACCACCGTAACTGGGTCCGCACTCTGGCTGGCAGAGGTAGATGCACGGAGTAATTCCGGAAGCGGGGGCTCCAGCGAGAGAGCAGGGAGCGTTGCAGAGGTCTCATATGGGTCCTTGCCCAGGGTACCACTTCCAGGGTGGATGCCATGAGGCCGAGAACCTGCAGATAATCCCAAGCTATGGGCCGGCTGGCTCCCATCAAGGACCGGAGACGCGTCTGAAGTTTTAACCTTCTCTTGGTGGTGAGACTGACTTTGTCTGCCTGGTTGTCGAACTGGACTCCCAGGTATTCCAGTGATTGGGAAGGCTGTAGGCAACTCTTGTTTAGGTTGACTACCCATCCCAGGCTTTCCAGAAGGGCGATCACTCTGTTGGTTGCCTGATGGCTCTCCTCTCGCGATTTCGCCCAGATCAGCCAATCGTCTAGGTAGGGATGGACCAGGATTCCTTCCCGTCTGAGCCCCGCTGCTACCACTACGATCACCTTGGTGAAGATCCGCGGCGCCGTGGCTAGCCCGAAGGGCAAAGCCCGGAATTGGAAGTGGCGTCCCAGAACCTTGAAGCGTAGGTAGCACTGATGATCCGGATGGATCGGGATATGCAGGTAGGCTTCTGACAAGTCTAAGGCCGTGAGGAATTCTCCTGGCTGTACTGCGGTCTTGACGAAGCGCAGAGTTTCCATGCGAAACCTCGGGACCCTTAAGTATCGGTTGACTGACTTGAGGTCCAGTACGGACCGGAAAGTGCCCTCTTTCTTGGGTACCATGAAATAAATGGAATAATGTCCAGAATCCATTTCCCATGCAGGTACTGGGACTATGGCTTTCAATGACAGGAGCCTCGCCAAGGTAGCTTCCAATGCTGCCTTCTTGTGGATTGGACACGGAGATTCCACAAACCTGTCCGGAGGGAGATGATGGAAGTCCAGATAATACCCTTCTCGGATGATGGCGAGGACCCACTGGTCCGACGTAATCTCGACCCATCTGGGGTAGAAGAGGGTTAACCTGCCCCCTATGGCTCTGTCCCCCGGATGGATCGGCTGATTCTCATTGGGAGGCGCGGCCGGGCCCTGAACCCGATCCAGCTCCCCTCTTCTGCTGCTTGGTCCGAAAGGACTGGTTCCTTGGCCTGAGGACGAGGTGCCTGGTAGCGACTCCTATAGGGAATGAAGCGTTGGGAGCTTCTGCCTCTGGAAGGCCTCGGAAAGGCGTGCTGGTTCCTTTTGAACCTATCTTCCGGCAGTCGAGGTACTGGAGAGGCGCCCCATGTGCTGGCCAGTTTATCAAGGTCGCTGCCGAACAGGAGAGAACCCCTAAAGGGCATTCTGGTGAGGCTTGTGTTTGAAGGAGCATCGGCTGACCACTTCCGTATCCAGAGCTGCCTCCTGGCAGCTACAGAGGATGAGACCCCTTTGGCTGTCGTACGGACTAGGTCGGATGAGGCATCTGTAAGGAACGAAAGAGCTGACTCCATGTCCGCTGCCGGAGCATTGTTCCTGACCTGTGACAAACAGGAACGCGTCACCACTGTGCAGCAGGTTGCGATCCGCAAGGATAGAGCTGCCACCTCAAAGGTCTGTTTCAAGATGGCGTCCAGTCGCCGATCGTGAGCCTCCTTGAGGGCCGCCCCCCCTCAACTGGAATAGTAGTGCGCTTGACCACAGCGCTAACCAAGGCGTCCACCTGAGGGCACGCCAGCATCTCCTTGATTGCCGGGTCCAGGGGGTACATAACCGTCAGGGCCCGACCCCCTTTGAATGAGGCCTCTGGTGCTGCCCATTCCAAATCGATCAGCTGCTGTGCTGCTTGCAAGAAGGGAAAATGGCGGGTTGTAGGACAAAGACCTTCCAGTAGAGGGTTCTGCGTAGATGGCACCATAGTGCTAGGGCCTGTAATAGCCAACTCCGCCAGGCACTGAGATACCAAGTCGGAAAGAACCGCCTCATGGTTCGATATGGCTCAATCCCCGAGGGAAGTTCCCCCTCCTCGGGGGGTTCAGACTCGTCCTCCGAGACGTCAGGGTCCGCCTGAACCGGACTGCCCGGAGGCGGGTGCCCACGAAAAGGGCGCGAAGGTCCATGGGCAGGATCAGCTGGAGCAGCAGCAGGGCCTGGACGGGAAGCTGATTGCATCTGTACAAAGGCATGGATCCCCTTAAAGAGATCCACCCAGGAAATGGAAGTGGTCTCTAGTCGTCGGGGTACCAGGTCCCCCGGGATCCCAGGTTGGTCGAGACTGCCCGCTAGATCCGGGGTAGCCCCTGGGGAACTGTCAGCAAACCTTGGTTGAGACTGGTCCTGGCCCGAGGCTCCCACTGCCTCCTCACATTGGGCACAAAGGGAGTCTGGCTCCTCGCTGTGCGTGGCTCTAAGCTGGCATGCTGAGCAGAGGCCGAGAGCTTTCACGCCGGAATCAGGCGGCGCCGCCACGGGAGACGCCGGGGCGTTTAAATGTTCCATCGCGGCTAGTGAATGCCGAACGCCAGCGCTCAATAATATGCGGTCAGTAACATACGCTCAGTAGTATACAATATGCGCTCAATAATATGCAGTCAGCAATATACACCGCTTAATAATATGCGGTCCAATAATATGCGCTTAATACTATGTATAACAGAATCCCTGTATACAACATGCGCTCATCAACGGGCGCCTATCATGGGTGCTCAATACCTGAACAAGGCCAACAAAATGGCGACCTCCACGGCGTGCCGCATGCAGGCAACGCCGCCGATCCTCGTACCTCGGAGACCAAAAAGTAAGAGATATACGCCTTACCTGATCATCGGCGCTTCCCGGCTGAAACCCGGGCGGTCTCCGGCTGCGGGGGAGAGGGGAAATACCTTCACCACCGCGCTTGAGGAAATGCCACCGCTGCCTAAGTCCACGCCGGGACCGAGGCGCCTCTCCGCCACGCCCGAGCTCTTCTCGCTCGGGGGCTAGATCCCTGCCGCGATTCGGCCACCGGACCGAGGCGTAGACCTCCGAGGGATCACGGAAATCACCCCGGGAAACTCAACTCTGGGAAGGACCCGAGGGTATCACCGCAGGAGTGCGGGGCTTGTTGTCTGTAGAATTTTAGTAAGTAGAATAGAGAAGTAGAAAGTAGTATTGGAAGACACGCTCAGCGAGCGTGCAGGCTCTCCAAACTGCTTTGGAGACGGAAATTACTGAATTGTCTCACTTCCTGTGGGGGTATATGTACCCGTGCTGACGTCAGATCCGTCTCCAACTGCTAGCACGAGCACACTATACCCATTTGTTCTGAGTCCATCTGGCTACATGCTAGGAAAATGTTTTTAAATAAATAAACCTTTGAACTACAACAGTAGAAGCTGCTGAGCTGGGATAACAGACAATAGAGGATTGGGGTGGGGGAAGGGGGAGGGAGGAGAGTTCATCAGGATAAGAGATGAAACGTGAAGGCTGGTTATTGGTATCCATCCTGGTGCCTAAATTTTGAAGAGGACTCTTAGATCTGGAACTGATCTGTCCATGCTTGCCCTATGGTAAGTGATTAGTGTTTATTAAAGAAGTAGGGGTTTAGTAGTTGTATTTGTCTTCTTAAAAAAAACCAAACTGGAGTGTTTGAAGTTGTAAAACCTTTTACTAGACCAACAAAAAGGGTGTTATAGTATATGGCTGTCGAGAAAATAAATTCTCTCCATTCTCATCAATCAGGTTTTTGGAAAAATTTCCATACAGAGACTGCTTTGCTAACTTTGACCAATGAAGAAAGATTAAACACTGACAAGGACAAAGACGTTATTCTTATGTCTGACATGAGCTCCGCTTTTGACACTGTGGAGCATAAAATTTACTTTTATTATTCTTGAAAGATCGGCGAAGTTCAGGAATGGTTTTAAATTAGTTTAATCCATTTCTACAAAGACCATTCTTTTCAAGTAAAATGGAGTTCCACAGGGGTCTATTTTTCCCCCCTTATTTATTTTTTTAACCTATTTCTAGCTTCCCTTCCAAATATGATACAAGAATTCAGTTTAGTTAATCACAACACCAACAATAATCCAGTATTAGCTGCCTTTAATTCTAATTCGATACCTGATATAACAAGATTTAATTCTTGCTTGAGTAAAATTATGAACTGGTAACAAGACCATAAATTAAAAGTTAACCCCACCACATCTGAAGCGATATGGTTTGGTAGATGCAAATCTGAGGAGAACTTGGTATCTGTGATGAATTGTGTCAACATTCCATTGGTCGAAGATTTTAAAATGCTGTCTTGTTTCATGGTGCTGGTGTGGATTATTGCAGTTCTCGGTATGTAGGCAATACAGAATCTAATCTTCAGTGACGAATTGTTTTAAAGCCTCCAATTTTGTCCTTATTTCTCCTTTGTTGCATGAATTGCACTGGCATCCAGTACAGCATAGAATTGTGTTTAAAAATTCTGTCTCACTTATAAAGCACTGTCTTATTCAAAATCAGATTTAGCAATTCTTACTTCCTTACAGACTGGTGAGGTTATTGGGATGGTCACAAAAGGGATTATTAAAGGTACTCTCACCTTCAGGCCGATACAGTACAGTGTGCTCAGCCAAGCGTAACATTTAGCACGTGACTGGCCACGCATTTTTGACACATGTCTATTACCCATTATACTGTAAGGGGCATTAGTGTGTCGAAACGCGCGGCCACTCCCCCCTGAAAACTAATAGCTCCCATCACATGCAAATGCTTGTTGAGGAGGCTATTAGTTAGTCGCCCAGGATACTGAAAGTAAAATATACGGCCAAGCCACACATTTTACTCTCAGAAAATTCTGAGCAATCCGGAAAAGTGCTTTTCTGTACACCTAGCGATATTAAGTTGGAGGAACCAAAAATTAAAAAAAACAAAAACAAAGGGTAGAGCCTTCAAAGATGGCCGCCTGAAGAGACACGATATCGGAGGGCTCCCGAACTGATTGCCTACTTACCCATTCCTAGACGAAAATGCCACACACAAAAAGGAAAGGCGAGAGTGAGGGGAGCAGGGGTTAGCTCCTCTTCGTTAGAGACCACCCAGCCTCGTATCGGGAGCTTTTTCGCCGCGGCAGCCGGATGAGCTGGTCGCGGAGGGGACTGTGGCAGGGCATGCACTGTCCCCTTTAACCCTTGATGTGTCGCTGAGCCCTGGCTTTCCAAGCAGGCCTGTTCCTCCATGCCGAGAAGGAGCCGAAGAGCAGCTGTTGACCACGGCTCCTCCGGAAGATATCTGGGGAAGAGGGGCAGAGGCAATACAGAGAGCAACCTCACAGGAGTTTACTGTGAGTGACGCCAACATCCAGGTACAGTCCCATTGGGCGAGAAGAGGAGGGGGATTGTGCCCAATAGACTCTGGGACCTCCAGGCATTGAGAATGGGACAGACACTACAAGGTCTGATAGGTGGTGATAGTCAAGGAGTGTCTGGTTTAGGAGTTATCATACAAACTCCTTCAGAGATATCTTTAACTACAATTTGAACAGCATTAAAATCCCTGGAAACTTCTATTGCGGCCCTTACTAAAGTGACTTTGGAAACTAAAAATCAAGTCCTATTAAATGCTAATGGGATTTTCCCAACAAAATGCCAAAAAATAGAGGCATTTCCTAGCGTGTAGCAGATGGACTCAGGACCAATGGGTATAGTGTACTCCTGATAGCATTGGAAGTACGAATGACTGAAGTTGAAAAAGTGCAAATAAATTTGTTACAAGGAGAAACGGTTCATAATAAAAGGCTTGAGAACACTGAAAATAGCCTAAGGGCACATAATCTGAGATTTTTGAAATTTCCCTGTGATAAGTACAATTTCCCCAATGGAACTTTTCAGATTGTATGTATCTCAGATACTGAAAATTCCAGATGCTGCCAAACCAGTTGTAACTAAAGTTTATCATCTACCACAAGCAGAGGATAACCGTGAAGCTGCGGAGGAACCTGCAATTCCCTTAGATGTCACCGAATTACTGGAGATGTCTCAGGAGACAACCGTGACGAGACGGAGACCTCTTTTGGTATCTTTTGCATTTATGATGGACAGAAATATATTTAAACATTTCTTTCGTAATAGGCAAACTGTTCTTTGGGCAAAAGGTCTGGTGTTATCCAGACCTAATGAAAAGTACACAAACCAGGAGGAAAAGTTTCCTTAATATGCACCCAGAAGTAATACAAATGGGAGCGCAGTTTCAATTACGCTATCCTTGTAAATGTTGTATTAGATTTCAAGATCAGAATTACATGTTTTTTGATCCTCCTCAACTAAGGGGTATTCCTAGACTCTTACACCTGAAGTAACCCTTGCAGGCTTGGTATTAAGTAATAAGTGCTGGATCTCCTTTCGCTACCATTATTTATTTTCTTTTTTCTTTATGGTAATAGAAACGCTCTAATTTTCAGGGCTGTCCCCTATATTTCTTTTATTTTTGTATAAGTACAGAATTTTGATGGAACACATATTTAAGTATACCTGTGTTAATTGCCTTTCTGTACTGAAGATTTCTAAGCAAGTGTATACTTGTATAATTGAAAATTTGATTTAAAAAAAAAAAATTTTTTTAAATCTGCCCGCCAGTCAGGAGGTTAGCAAAACGGACGCTCAATTTTACCAGCGTCAGTGGGTTTGGAAACTGACGCCAGTAAAATAGAACATTGGTTGTCGGGACCCGCTGACCGCCACCTCACCACTAATAAGGAGGTGCTAGGGACGCCCAGCACGTCCCTAGCGCCTCCTTATTAGCGTGACCCCCTCATTTAAATAAAGAATCACGCTCCCAGGACAGGTGGCTGGGCGTGCTTTGGGAGAGTGGGCGCTCAACACAGAGTGCCCGCTCTCCTGCGATTCTTATTGCATAGGCCTGTTTGTGAGATTCTCTCAGAAGGAACAAGATCTGCAACTTTCCAATTTCAAGTTCTAAAGTTCTGGAATTCTTTGTCCTTAAATTTTCGCTGTGAGGCTAATTATAAAAGTTTAGGAAACTTATGAAATCAGGGTTGTTTAGTTTTTGACTATTCTAATTGAGTTAGTCATGTTTTGTTCAATTGCTGCTCTGAGATTTTAAATCAATAATGTATTTTGTTTTCTTTGAATTACTTATTTTATTTTGGATAATGTTTTTATGATGTTTTCATTACGTATGATTTTTAAGTTTCATTGTAAACCATTTGGTGGCTTGTTGGAAATTGGTGTAATAAATAATAAAATTTCCATTTCCATGAACTTTTGAGACCACATAGGTGTCTGCTTCAGATGTAACTACAAGGCTGAAAAAAGGGAACATATATAGTCAGAGAATGTGGTAAAGCAACAATTCTCTCAACAGAATGCTTTCTTCTTTCAGTGAAAGCTGAAGGCAGCTCATGGACAACACCCTTTGTGTTAGTCCATTGAGACTTAGCACAACCTGCAAATATTCCATTGATTATTTACAGTAAACTTACAGCGTGGAATGTGATGCTGTGCAAGGATAGACTTTGGCATGACTGGTTTTTTATCTTCTGTGTTGCTTTGATCCTTAGTTTCTTCTGTATTCTCTTCCTTCTCGTCCTCCACTATGAAATCTTTCAGACTATTGTCATCTTCCAGGTCACTAGTGTCATCTGGTGTTAGCGGAAACTGGTCAGCTTCTTCTGAAGAGTCCTAATTAACATATGGGAGCACAAACCCCTATCATAAAAACATACATAAATATTCATTTATAGGACAATTTTCAAAAGCTATTTGACCAGGTATATGGTTATTGTCCACCCTGTATGCGGCTAAAAGGTACACATGAGGGATCAACAATAACCAGTGTACTTTTTTTATTCATGGGGAAAGCAAGTGAGGTCAGAGGCGGAGGTAGGTCAGGGGAGACAATAATATGTATAGTTTTACAATTTCAAAACTACGTTTATTGTATTTCAGAGCAAAATAATGCATGGAAAAAGCAAGTATAGATATCTGCAGGTACTTTTTTGTTAGGCAGTTTTCAGAGAACATACATGGATACTTTACAAAACTGCAGGCAATTTTGAAAAAAAAACTGTCCACTCAATGCCCACCTCACCAGACATGTCAATGTTTGGCTATTAATCCAAATAAAGGATTTTTCTACAGAAGGAGCATTTGTCTTAAAAAAATAAAAAATTACTGCATGCCCTTCTAAATACAGCCAAAGACCTAGCCTTAAAGGAGCATTATCAACTGTTTTCTTCTGTTTATCTGACTATTCACATTTTCTGGTCTTACAAACACACAGGCTGATACAGTAAAAACCATGGGAGAGCTGGCGCTTCAAGGCAAGTGCCCACTCTCCTGGGCGCGTGATCGAGAATTTAAAGGGGTAAAAATAGCGCGTCAAAAACGCACGGCCACCCCCAAAACTAATAGCGCCCGCAACATGCAAATGCTATTAGTTATCCCCGCACGATACAGAAAGTAAAATGTGCAGCGAAGCCGCACATTTTACTTTCAGAAATTAACGTCTGCCCAAAGGCAGACGTTAATTTAGGCCGGCACAGGGAAAGTGTACAGAAAAGCAGAAAAAACTGCTTTTCTGTACACCCTCCAACTTAATATCATAGCAATATTAAGTCGGAGGCCCCAAAATTTAAAAAAAACAAAACAAAAAAACATTTTAAATTGACCCGTGGGTTGGAAGACAGAAGCTCAATTTAGCCGGCGTCCATTTTCCGAACCCGTGGCTGTCAGCGGGTTCGAGAACAGACGCCGGTAAAATTGAGCGTCGTCTGTCAAACCCGCTGATAGCCGCTGCTTCTGTCAAAAAGGAGGCGCTAGGGATGCGTTTTCGATTCGCTATTACCCCTTACTGTTTAAGTGGTAAAAATAGCGCGTCGAAAACGCACGGCCAAATCTGGGCTAAAGGTGCGCTCGGCTGAGCGCACCATACTGAATCGGCCCGACAGAGACAAGCATACCACAGGGTTTCTCCCATTTTGTGTCTATGGAAAAATTGCTTAGCATACCTGGCCCATAAAAGTAGTTTTATGTTTAAAAATGCAATAATATTGCACCGCAGGAGCCCTGTTCTTAGAAAAGGAACCACCTGCAGCACACATCATGACAGCTTAGCTCTACGGCCATATAATAAATGATTTGTATTATGACTTCCTATAACTTTGTTTCAGAAATGAAACAGTAAATTAATTTTCCTTTGAGTTCCTGCACTATTGCACATAGAGGGTTACTATTCATGAGACATCATGAAGAGTTTGGCTTCAATCTCTCTAGATAATTACAGAGTATGTGTGTACTGGTCACACTAACATACTTAAAATGGCCACTTTTAAGGGGCAGTGGGAAACAACTGATGATGGTTTCTGAATCCTTTGGGTGTTCTCACTAAATCTTAATGTGAGATTTAGCACATTAGCCATGGGTCCGGGAAGCTGAGAACATGCACTAACCCCTACCAACATGCAATGAAGGCCACTAAAGGCCAACACCATGCACTGATGACCAATTGTACATATACACAGCCTCTTTGCCTCCGAGAATGCAAACAAATGGTTGGGACTGTACTTCTAGGCCAACTCGCACCCAAAATGGAAAGAAGGAACAGATGGTGAGTACATGGGAGAAAGACTTCAAGTTGTCATTTTTGACAGACCCTTTCAGTTAGTGCTGTAATTATCTCTCTGTGCCTATGGATACTTTATTGTTATTACTAGAACACAGCCTAGTAGATGGAAAATTCAGGGTATTCTCCAAGTAGAAGCATTAAGAAAATGAATGCAATACTTCAAAGGGAAAGCAAGTTTACTAACTGTTAACAAGATTCTCCATCGTCAGCAGGTGACATCAACTGACATACCTCTAGATCAGCGCTGGCATTCCCGCACACTGCCTCATGAGTCCCTCAGTCGACTATAGAGCTTAGCTTTAGCTGAGGAGTCAATTCTCCAGGGTGGTGGATGGGTATTAAACATGGACAATTCATCCTGCTATCTGAAGAGCACCCTGTTTACGGTAAGCAAACTTGCTTTCTCCATCAACAAGCAGATGGGAAGTCATAAGCTGAGGACTGTGAGGAGGAACCTTTACTGAATAAGTAATCTAGACCTCCTGTGGAGAGTAGCCTACTCTGTGAACAGGCAGTGCAAAACTGCTTGCCCAAAGTTACTATCACTTCTTGAAAATTTGTCCAGATAGTAGTAAGACATGAAGTGAGAACAGACGATCAAGATGCAGCTTTGCAGATATCTTCAATGAAGATGCTTTTAGGTAGCCATGGTTCTTATTTGGTAAGCCTTGACAAAGTCTGATCTGAAGGCCAGCCAGTGCACAACAATACATGATACAGTCCACTAGCCAGTTAGAGTACATTTGGCAACAGCCACACCGAGTCTATGAGGATCATAGAAAACAAATAGATGAGAAGCCCAATGATGTGTTTGAGTTCTCAAGTAATAGGCTAAGGCCCTTTTACAGTCCAGTGTATGGAGGTCCTTTTCCCCTTTATGCACGAGGTCTTGTAAAGAATGTGGGTAACTAATTAACCCAACAAAGAAGCCAAGCAATGTTCCAAAATAATCAACCAATAGACAAAAAAGGAAACACTTAAAATTCTGATCATTCACCTTCAAGAGTTTGTTCCTAATGAAAATATTTGTAGAGCTGGTATCATATAGTGATCAAATTGCTATCACTCTGGCAAATCTACTACTAGTCCCTTCACTGCCATCTTCTTGGACACACAGTGTATCTTCCACCAGTGTGAAATTTTTTTTGTGATTATATATATATGCAAATAAACTATTTTTAAAAATAATTTTTATACTTAACTTTTTTCTTTGCCACAGTCCATCAATTATCTCACTGATGTTTCACATATTCATTCAATTCCAAAAGGCTCTGGTGATGAAAGTAGAGTTAACATTGTAATGTTTCGGCAAATTATATTGCCTGCATCAAGGGTTTTTTTGTAGTTGAATTCAGGAAAACTCCTCATGGCATCAAAAAATGGCAAGCATGTGAAACATCAATGAGATTATTGATAACTTTTTTCTTTGCCAAAGTCTAAGTACAAAAATTATTTTTAAAAATAAAGTTTTTTTGCACATATATAAACACAAAAAAAAAAAGTTTCACACTGGTGGGAGATACACTATGTGTCCAAGAAGATGGCAATGAAGGAGCTAGTAGTAGATTTGCCAGAGTGATGGCAATTTGATCACTATATGATACCAGCTCTACAAATATTTTCATTAGGAACAGACTCTTGAAGCTGAATGAGTATTTTAAGAATGTGGGCAAAACTATAGCTTGATTCAAAGGGAATGCAGAAACCACTTTAGGCAGCTACTTAGAATGGGTGCGGAGCACCTCCCTATTGTGAAAAAACTGCAGGTACAGTGCATGAAACAAATGCTTGAAGCTTGTTCACTTTTCTAGCTTAAGTTATAACAACTAAGATTGACACCTTTCATGCAAGAAGTTTCAAGGAAGCAGACTCCAATGGGTCATAGGGAGGGTTTCATGAGCTGCACTAAGACGATGTGGAGATCCCATGGCACAGGTGGTTTAACAACTGGAGGTTTGTTATACCACAAGCCCTTCATGAACGTCAATGCCAGAGAATACTTGAGAATGAGAACAGCAATAGAGCTATGAGGCACTTTGAATGATGAAGTACTGTGACCCGATTAAGAGAGGGAGAACAAGTACTGACACACAGGCAAATGGGTTCAGGGAGCGTGCTTGACAACTTAATGAGAAATGTTTCCATTTAAAGTCAAACACCCTTTTGATAGACAGCTTCCAGGCCAAAATCACAATGCCCTTAGCCTCCTTACAGTAAAAAATAACCCTTGCTGTAGTTACACGATGTTAGGTTCCATATTAGGAGCTACCACCCAGGAAAGAGATCTAGGCATCATAATGGATAATACTTTAAAATCGTCGGCTCAGTGTGCTGCAGCAGTCAAAAAAGCAAACAGAATGTTAGGAATTATTAGAAAGGGAATGGTGAATAAAATGGAAAATGTCATAATGCCTCTGTATCGCTCCATGGTGAGACCGCACCTTGAATACTGGGGTAGATTTTTAAAAAGTGCGCCTTCGCGTACTTTTGTTGGCGCACCAGGCGCAAACAAAAGTATGCTGGATTTTAGTAGATATGCGCGTAGCCGCGCGTATCTGCTAAAATCCAGGATCGGCGCGCGCAAGGCTGCCGATTTTGTGCAGCTGGCGCGCGCCGAGCCGCGCAGCCTGCCTCCGTTCCCTCCAAGGCCGCTCCGAAATCGGAGCGGCCTTGGAGGGAACTCGCTTTCGCCCTCCCCTCACCTTCCCCTCCCCTCCTCTATCTAACCCACCCCCCCGGCCCTATCTAAACCCCCCCCTACCTTTGTCGGGGGATTTACGCCTCCCGGAGGGAGAAGTAAATCCCCGCGCGCCAGCGGGCCGCTAGCACGCCGAGACGTGACCTGGGGGCAGTTCCGGAGGGCGCGGCCACGCCCCCGGGCCCGCCCCCGAAACGCTGCATCCTGCCCCCAAAACGCCCCCGCCCCCGACACGCCCCCCTCGAAAAACCCCGGGACTTACGCGAGTCCCGGAGCATTGCGCGCGCCGGCAGGCCTATGGAAAATAGGCGCGCTGGCGCGCAAGGCCCTGCTCGCATAAATCCAGGCGGATTTACGCGAGCAGGGCTCTTAAAATCCGCCCCACTGTGTACAATTCTGGTCGCCGCATCTCAAAAAATATATAGTTGTGATGGAGAAGGTCAACCAAAATAATAAAGGGGATGAACAGCTCCCCTATGAGGAAAGACTAAAGAGGTTAGGACTTTTCAACTTGGAGAAGAGATGGCTGAGGGGGATATAATAGAGGTGTTTAAAATCATGAGAGGTCTAGAACGGGTAAAAGTGAATCAGTTATTTACTCTTTCGGATAATAGAAAGACTAGGGGGCACTCCATGAAGTTAGCATGTGGCACATTTAAAACTAATCGGAGAAAGTTCTTTTTCACTCACTGCACAATTAAACTCTGGAATTTGTTGCTAGGGATGTGGTTAGTGCAGTAAGTGTAGCTGGGTTTAAAAAAAAACAAAAAAAACATATGGATAAGTCCATTACCTGCTATTAATCAAGTTGACTTAGAAAATAGCCACTGCTATTACTAGCATCAGTAGTATGGGATAGACATAGTTTTTGGGTTCTTGCCAGGTTCTTATGGCCTGAATTGGCCACTGTTGGAAACAGGATGCTGGGCTTGTTGGAGCCTTGGTCTGACCCAGTATGGCATGTTCTTCTTATTCAACATCCATGCTATCAAGTTGAAGGAGGGGAAGTTCGGATTACAGACTACTTTCCTCTTGAGTTAGTAGGGTAGGGTCAGTTCCCAGAGCGATCACTGGACGGACTGACAACTTGATGAGGTACTAGAACTTTGGGCCATCCTGAGGCAACGAGGATAAGGTATGCCCACTCCTTGAGTAACTTCTGCACTGTCCTCACCACCAACAGAAGTGTAGGAAAAGCAAACAGCAGACATTCATCCCACTTGTGCAGAAAAGCATCTGGAGTGGATCTGAACTTGCTTTGAAGAATGGAGCAAAATTTGTCAACTTTCTTGTTGATTTCTCCTGCAAAGGAGAAATTACTACTTACCTGATAATTTCCTTTTCTTTAGTATAGACAGGTGGATCCAGAACCAGTGAGTTATGCACCTCTATCAGCAGATGGAGCAAAGCTGATGTGAAGGTATATATACCCCTGCACTGACAGTCTGCCAGTATTCTCTGCAAAAGCCAACAGTGGACAAACTAAAACAACCAACCACTCAGGCACCAGGAAACCACTGAGCTCAGACAAGAAGTGCAACAACACTAGTCTAGGGACTGGATTGATACTTACCAGTACTCCCTGGAACACACAATCACGTGGGACTTCCATAGTACAACTATTCGGAAGCCAAGGGCAGGAAGGTGCATCCACCTGTCTGTACTAAAGAAAAGGAAATTATCAGGCAAGTAGTAATTTCTCCTTTCTTAGCGTTCAGACAGGTTGATCCAGAACCAGTGGGATGTACCAAAGCTACTTATGAACAGGGCGGGAGGCTGCCTGAGGTCCTGTCAAAACTACACTTGTGAAGGCCACATCCTCCCAGGCCTGCACATCCAGGTGATAATGCCTGGAAAAGGTATGTAAGGAGGACTACATTACAGTAGTGATGTGCAATCGTTTTTGCCGAATTGGACTATTTCAAAGAAATAGTCCAATTTGGCATGGGTCGGAGGACCTGAATCCCGAGATGGATTTTCCCCGAACTTCGGGGAAAATTCGTTGTTCGGGTTAGCGTGGGGGGGGAGCAACAATTTAAAAAAACAAAAAAACCCCACCCAACCCTTAAAATTTAGTTATTTACAACCCCCCCCCCGGACCCCCCTCCCCCAAAACTTGCCTAAAATCCGTGGTGGTCCAGCGGTGATACCGGGAGCGATCTCCCACTCTCTGGCCTTCAGCAGCCAGTAAACAAAATGGCGCCGGTGGCCCATTGCTCCTACCATGTGACAGGGGCCGACCAATGTTTGTTTACAGTCGGAAGGTGGAACTCACCAAGAAATCCAAAACAAGATGTAAGCAGGTTTAAGGGTGCAGGGATCTGTCTGCTACAAGGCACTGCCAGCTGCCCTTCCACCTTACTTGCGATCCTAAGTTAGGAAAAAGACAATGTACATTCTCCTCAGAAATAGACTTTTATTTATCAGATTTGACAGGACATAGGAATTGTTATTTTCTAAATGCTATCTTTAACTTCCTGGCCACTAAGCACCAGTTTTCCCTAAAGAAAGTTCTGTATCATGGGTAGTTTCACACGTCATAAACCTTAGCTTGCTTAAGATATTAATATTTATAGCTAACTTAATTACCCCTGATTCCAAGTGCAAGCGATACCTCTGAAGCAGGTTCCGGCTGGAGAGCTGGAAATTGTGGGCAGGGAAGAGGCTTGCTTCCTGGGCTTGGTGCTGGCAGAGCGGGCAGGCTGTGCAGGAAGGAGGCTAGCTTCTGGCTCTGGTGCTTGCCGGCTATCTGGGCTGGTTCTCACCCTTCCTTGTCTAGGACTCTGTGTCACTCTCTGCACCTGAGCCAGGGTCTCCTCTCTCTGATCACTTGGCCACACTTAGTCTTCTCCCTTCTTGATAGCAGGGAAGGCTGGTTTGCCTCTGGCACCCCTTTCACTTGCAAGGACACCTCAACACAGGTTCTCACTCTCCGAGTTTTCTCCCCAGGTTTTTGCCGCCTCTTCTTCTGGGGGTCCGTTGCTTGCCTTCTCCTTTTGGTTTCAGGGTCGCTCTCTCCCAGGGAGGTCCTTTCTTCCTTCCTTCTCTTCCTTGCCCCCCCTTGTCTTATACTTCCCAGCTGAAAAATATGCGTAAGCTCATGGTGGGCGGAGGGTCTTTTGCAGCATTGCAGGTCTTTTCCCCCCTCCCCATTTCTTCTAGAGGGGTACTGTCACACTGCAGGTCCTTTTTCCCCCCTCCCATTTCTTTAGGGGGAGAACGGCCACATCTGTATGCATCTCCATCTCAGGCTGCCCCCTCCTAAGGATGAGGGTCTTTCTGACCTCTGTTTGCTTGCAGGGCCGGTGCAAGGGTATTAGGCACCCTAGGCAAACATTACAGCCTGGCGCCCTACCACCACTTCCTCATACACAATTTTAAATTATGCATTTATAACATATTTTACATGAACAATGACATTCTGAGGTAAAATTAATATACAAGTTGTTGTGATAATTTCATGCACTGTTGTGATGCCAACAAGAAAACTTTGCATCTTGGAATTCATATGGCATCATACCTATTATGATATATTTCGGCATGGTCCACCCGTATCAACACAGTACTATCTGCCAACACTCAAAGAATAACAACCCTACCTATGAAAAAGAATACCACAAATATTACACCAGAATCTAAAATATCAATACACCTCCTGTCAGGAAAACAGAACAGGCCAAGCTAAAGCTAGTACAGATTCCTACAGAGAAGCCACATATTAAAAGAATGCTTCATCTCAGTCTTTGCATGTAGAACACAAACCCTCACCAAATACAGAATAAAGCCACATAAAGTATAAATAGAAATGTGCAGACAACTGAATTGTAAAACGCATCACGCCAGACTCTATACAGTGTAACAATGGAAAAACAAAAATGTCACCATTCCTCGTGAAACAAATCAATAAAATCATATATATAAATATATAATTATAAAATCATACAAATAAAATAATTTCAAAACAGCTGATGAATAGAATATCCAATAATTAAAGACTCATGCAAATTTTGAAAGCTTTACCAAACACCAATAAAATATTTCAGACACATCACATACTACCCAATAATTAAAATGGTAGTCAATCAAGAAAAATGAACTTAAAAAGCCACCTTTACTTACCCTCTCCAGCAGTTCTCCTACTCCTTTCCCTTGCAGGCCATACCTGAAGCAGCAGTAGCTGCTGAAGCTGTCCTCATAGTCCTCTTCCTTAGGGTCCACAACCAGTCTCTTCTCTCTCACACACACACACCAGCCACACCCTCAGGACCAGTTTCTGTCTCTCACACACCAATCATCTCCCCAAGCAGTCTCTCTCTCTCTCTCTCTCACACACACACACACACCAGTCATCTCACTGATCAGTCTCTCACACACATACACACGTCACCTCTCTGGCCAGTCTCTCTCAATCACACAATGCTCTCGCTCTCTCTTACTTACACACAGGCTTTCAATCACACACATGTTCTCTCTCACTTACAAACAGGCTCACACACATGCCCTCTCTCACAGCCACAAGCCAGCCAAAAACATGCTCCATCTCTCTCGCACACACATATTGACGCACAGAAGCACCCTCCCTGACTCACATATACACCACACACATACAGAAACACCCTCCCTGACTCACATATACAACACACATAAACGAAGCACCTTGCTTTCAGACTTGCAGCATTTTTCACTTTTACTAAAAGTGAAAGTGATGCTCCCAACCATTAAATAAGAAAACCACATTCCTATGAAAAGGCAAAATGACACCCTTCCTTCAGGTTCTGTCCTCCCAAGGGACAGCCACCCACACTGTACAGCTTCTCTTCTTTTACGCTTTCAGGCAATAAAGTAAGTGTCTTTCTTCAAACTATCAGTCGTATGATTATTCATGTGGGAGATATGGAACAGAAAGACACCCTTAGTCGGCTTCCCTTTTAAAAGGGAAGATTCCAGTCTTAGTCATTTAAAAATATACATTTTCTAAAGACTTAAAAAAAAATAGCAAAACCGTTTTAGATTCTATTCTAGTCTTCATGCTTAAAAAAAAAAAAAAAAAAAAAAACCCCACCTGGCATCAGTATCTTAAATTTGTGATTTTGCTGAGATGAACATTTTAAATACTTTAATTTTTTTTGCTTTAGTATTTTGTCTCTACCCACTTTAAGTTAAATTTTATTTTCCAGAAGAGAGATGCTTAAAATTTAGTAATTTCATCTTTCATCCAACTTTTCAAAAGCTGAGGTATATGTATTATCATATTTCATTTTTTAACTGGCAAATTCCTTTCTCACATACACACACACTCACAGAAAGAAGATCAGCGCCAAGACTTAGGGGGCGCCGCGGCAGGCAGCCAGCTCCCGACTCGCCCTGCCTCCCCCCCGAGTGATCCAGTGGAGGTCCCGGGAGCAATCTGCCGCTCCCGGGGCCTCAGCTGCCACTAAGCAAAATGGCGCCGGTTACCGTCAGCCCCTACCATGTGACAGGGGCCAACCAATGGCACCGGTAGCCCCTGTCACATGGTAGGGGCTGAAGGCCACTGGCGCCATTTTGCTTAGTGGCAGCAGAGGCCCTGGGAGCGGCAGATCGCTCCCGGGACCTCCGCTAGACCACTAGGGGAGTGTCGGGAGCTGGCTGCCTGCCGCGGCGCCCCCTAAGTCTCGGCGCTTGGTCTCTACCTAGGCGAGTCAGAGGCTGGCAGAATTTTGAAAGGGCACTTTTTGCCCTTTCAAAATTCTGCTGCCTGCCCTGGCGCCCTAGGCACAGGCCTAGCTCGCCTAGTGGTTCCTCCGGCCCTGCTTGCTTGCTGTCCCTGACATTTGCTTAGAATCTTAAGTCTTTGCCTCTCCGTCTGCTTTATATTTGCACAGGACTGACAAACAGGCACATCTGATAAAATATCCTCTTCATTTTCCACAGTGACAAGGTTTTAAAGTATCTGGGAAAAGTTCCTTCTCTTGCAGTGACAGTGTCTGAGGCATGTCAGAAGTTGGCCTGTACATGGCTATTATAATTCATTATTGGTGCATCAATGGTAAACACGAGATCTCTTCCTACACCGATTAAGATTTCACAAAGGCACTGGCAACTCACAGGGGAAGATGAATATGCTTCATACCTTTTAAGAAGCGAGCCACATCTGGATGAGCTGACATGGGTCCACCATTCACCTGACCTGGAAAACAACTCTGAGCTGCCACCTGTACTTTCAATGAATTAAGGACCAAACCCTTTTTCAATCCATCCTGCAAAAATTCCAGAATGACTGGATCTTAACCAAACAAGAGATTACCCCTCGATCCTTATACCAAATTTCAAACACTCACTAAACCCACACATAGGCTAGGGAAATGGATAACTTTCTTGCTCGTAGCAAGGTGGCAATCATTGCAGTGGAATACCCACCCTTCAGCATCCGAACCCTCTCAAAGGCCATACCGTAAGACAAAACAGAATCAGATCTTCGTGAAGAACAGAGCCCTGTCGCAGCAGATCCTTGTGAACCAGTCATCAGATAGGGAGATCCACCAGGAGCCCTTGCAGATCTGCATACCATGGTGTCCTGAGCCAATCTGGTGCCACCAGAAGTACCATCCCTGTATAATTCTCAAACCTCTGAATGATTCTTCCCAACATGGGCCACAGAGGAAAGGCATATAGGAACTTTCCCACCGGCCACTCCTGTAGGAGGGCATCGTTGCCCAAGGACTTTTGGTCTCTCCTGCAACTGAAGAGAGAAACCTTCGCATTGTGAGATGTCAGATGGTCTAAATATGGGAGACCCCAGTGGTCCACTATGAGCTGGAATGCCTTGTTGACAATTCCCTTTATCCTGGGTCCAGACTCTGTCTGCTGAGAAAGTCGGCTCTTACATTGTCTTTTCTTGCAGTGTGGGTGGCTGAGATCTCCTGAAGATGCACTTCTGCCCTATCATGAGTTGGGCTATTCCTGCAACACTTGCTGGCTATTTCTTCCTCCCTGGAGATTGAAGTAAGCCACTGCCGAAGCATTGTCCGACATTATCCAGATTGCTGAACCCTGCAATTGGTCCACAAATCGCAAGCACGCCAACTGGATGGTCCAGGCTTCCGTGCGATTGATGCTCCAGAGATACTCTTCTGTACTCCAGCACAGTGGGCCCCCCAACCCTGGAGGCTTGTATCTGTCGAGAATACAAGCCAGTCCGGTGTTCATAGGGAAACCCCTTTCCTTAGAAGTCCGTTTATAACCACCACTGCAACTTTATGAGGATTTTCACCAGAAGGTGAAGCCAAACTGAATAGTCTTGAGACTGAGGACTCCAATGACCCAGCAGGGTGTGCTGAAGATGACGCATATGTGCTCTCACTCATGGAATCACCTCTAGGGTGGCTGCCAGCAATCTGAGCACCTGTAAATAATACCACAAAGTCGGACGCACTGATTCTGTCAATAATTGCACCTGTGCCATTAGCTTATGAATGCGGCTCTCTGGCAGGAACACCCTGCCTTGCTTGGTGTCGAAGCGAACATTTAGGTACTTCAGTGTTTGAGATGGCAGCAGTTTGCTCTTAGCCAAGTACACCACCCAACCTAGTTCCTGCAGTAAGGAGACCCCAAGACTCTCTTCCAGGATCTTGGCGCGAATCAGGCAATCGTCCAAGTACAGGTGAACCAGAATGCCATCCTTTAACGCTGTTGCAACCACCACCATAACTTTGGAAAAGGGTCTGGATGCAGTGGCTAGACCAAAAGATAGTGCCCGGAACTGATAGTGTCGCCCCAACATAGCAAAACATAGAAACTGCTGATGCTCCAGTCGGATGGGAATATGAAGGTATGCTTCTGACAAATCCAGTGACATAAAAAATTCCAACTGTACCGCCATTATCACTGAGCGTAAGATTTCCATGCGAAATCGAGTCACCCACAAATGGCGGTTGACTCCCTTAAGATCTACGATGGGGCTATAGGAGCCTTCTTTCTTTGCCACTACAAAGCAAATGGAATAATCGGCCCATGTTTTCTTGAGATCTGGGCACTAGGACTACAGCCCGCAGGCTGAGGAGTCTTAATGTACATTCCACTGCTTGTCTCTTTTCTGTGAAGAGTTGCATGGAGACACCATGAAGATGTCCCAAGAACAATGAGACACTCTAAAGTGTAACCATCTCTTATCACCTCCAGCACCCACTGGTCTCACGTGATCTCGAAACACCTCAGATAAACTAGAAAAGCAACCCCCATCTCCTGTTCCCAGGGGTGGGACTGCACACCTTCATTGAGCAGCTCGGGGGCACCATTAGCCGAGCCTACACCTATTCTGGATTCTCTGGGACCAAAGGACTGAGACCTGCCCAAGGGCCAAGTCCTCCGAGAAGCCACACCTCTATAGGGACGAAAATGTCTGAAATCTCTCACATGACCTGTCGTGCTGAAGAAGCGTGGCATCTGCTTCTTGGCCTCTGCCAACTGAGGAATCTGGGCCTCACCCAATTTATTGGCCATTTTCTACAGCTCACTCCCAAACAAGAGTGTGACCCTTTAAAGGGAAATTTAGTAAGGCTAGACTTTGAAATTGTATTGGCTGACCAATTTCTGAGCCATAGCTGATGTCTGGCCGCTATTACTAAAGCCACCCCTCTAGCCGAAGTACGGACCAGGTCGCAGCCCGCATCTGCCAAAAAGGCAGCTGTTGGTTCCATCACTGTCCTGGAACTCACACCAGATTAGCTGACTTCTTGAGAGAGAAGTAAGCAAGAGTGAGCCAGCAGGGAGCAACACAAAGCTATCTGCAAATTCACTGCCTTCACCTCAAAGGCTTCCTTAAGGATGGCCTCAAGTCTTCTGTCTTGAGCATCCTGCTCCCCCTTCCATGGGAAGGGTTGTGCACCTAGTGACAGCACACAAGAGCACATCCACTTTCATAAAACGCAACTGATCCCTCACAGCTGGATCCAAGGGATACAACCTTTCCAAGGTTTGTCCCCTTTAAAATTAGCTTCCAGGGTGCCCCATTCAAGATCAATTCATTCTTGAATAGCCTCCATAATAGGAAAGAAACACAAGGCTTTACACAAAAGTCAAAATAGGATTTTTCTTTGGTTCAGATATGGAATCTGCCCCCCAGTACTCCCAGCATCTTTAAGGTCTTGGAAATCAAAGACTGTATCTCATCTCTATGGAAGAAATGCCATATAGATCTATACAGCTCCTGTCCTGGAAGAATTTCTCCATCCTCCAAGGAATAATGATCGGTTTCATCATCCGTGTCCCTAACGGAGCTACCTGCGGCAGGCATAGACTTACTTCGATGCTTACCCACAACACCAGGTGCGCGGGGATTGGCAGACTGAGATCCTGAATCACTATTAACTGGGGCCAATGACTGTACCTGAAGAAAAGACTGCTGCCCTTAAAAAAAAAAAGTCCACCCAAGAAAAGGTAGATGGATTCAGGCAAAAAAACAGATGGTGTGGTACTGCGCCCACTGAGCTTTCTTCCCCCGCTGAGAAACCATTTAGGCGAGTTCCAATTCCAGGCGAGATCTCTGCAACTCTTTTCCCTTTCTCCCAACAAGCTGGGAAGGAATGGGCTTAACAAAATCAGAAAGAGACAAGTCTCATTAAGCCTCCAAACAGTGCTGACAAAAATTAGAGGGAATGCCAGGCTGAGATGGCTGAATATGGCAAGCAGCATACAGGGCAATGTGCTTAGACGTATTTGCTACTCTAAACTGACTGCTAGTAGCGTGCACACCCGGCTGAGTTTGTTGCTTGAAAAGACTGGATGCCAAAAAAAATTAGGCATCCAATATGCCCAAGTGGCTGGATACCCAATTTGTCACACATCCAACTCTTAGGCACCCTGAAGCACAGCACTATACTTTCAACTAGGTGTTTTCAAGCACACTACCAAGCGTTCCAGAAGGCGGCCTATGTGCACAACTGTGCATCCATATGCGCACTATTAGACGCACATCCGGGCATTCAGCATGAACCGAATTTCTAAAGAGGGCAGACACGTTCTGTAGAAAAGCATGCGAAGGCCCCTGCAGCCCACCAAGCAGCAAAATTCTGAGCCTGAAAGCGGAGCCTAGCCCAAAAGGCTGCCCATGTTCCCCAACTCCCCCAGAGGCGGGAATGGACATCGGACTGGCGCGCCAATCAAGGAGACCAGAGTGGAGAGGAATCCCTAAAAATCAACTCCCCCTATTTCACTTCCTTTTTTTGTCTTTTTTCTTCTTTTTTTTTTTTTTTTTTAACACACTTTATCTGAGCTCAGCCCCGTCCCAGCTGAGAATGGAGTCTGTGTCCAGCTGCAGGGGGAGAAGGCATGTACCTTTACCACCGTGCTCGACTTCCTGCACCCACTTGTCTTTCAGCTGGGTTTTTTTTGGTTTGTTTGGTTTTTTTTTTAATAGCTAAGCAAAGCTCACGCCAGAAAAACCAGCTACTGGACCAAAGCAATCATCTGAGTTGGAATCCACCAAAATCCACCTCAGGAAATCTCGACTGAGGGAGGTACCATAACAAATCACCACAGGAGAGCTGGACAATAAACTTCCATCCTTCTTTCTCCTTCAATTAAACTTCAACATAATCCCCAGTAGGGAGATACACGTCCACCATCTGCTGGAGACTGAGAATACTGGCAGGCTGATGTCAGTGCAGGAGGATAGATAGATAGATACAAAACTATATCAATATAGCTATATTTTTTGTAAATATTTTCATTGGGTTTTACCAAGAAATTCAAATAACCTTCCGCTATATATTGTTTTAATATAAATAAAAAAATGATAAACCATGAATGTCTTATATCAACCTTAAAGTAAAATTTAAATCGGACTTGGAAATTGTTTAAGTTAAAATTATTTTCCACAAAATACACAATGATACACCTTTGTAGGAGCAAATTACAGTATGTTCTCTACAATAAATGGTTTAGCACATGACCAGAATGCTTTGCTCCTTCTCTGGTAGCTCTCTAATCCCAACTGGAACTATCAAAAGGGTTAAACAGTCTTGGAGCTCCTTGATAACTTTAAGAAACATTTGTTAATATTTTCTCTTGCATCCAGAAGCTAATCTGCTTGCTGCCTCCTAATTATTTTCTTCTGCAAATATATATTCCTGTATTTTAACACTATCCACCGGTAGAGAGTGAGCCCAGCTTACAAACAAACATTTGGATCTGGTTAGCTGGTTAGTTTTTAAAAGCAGATATTTTGAATCAACAGCATCATTGTCTGTGGTCCATTAAAACAATCCACATTTCCTGCCCGAGGGAAAGATTCCGCAAGCTCTATCGCTATCCTTATCAATTTCATTCACTACCTTTCCCTTCTTTCTCTGAAGCGAGTCAGAATCATTACAGATAGTTATGCCACCTCTGCACATTATACCTTCCAGCCCACCCTACCCTTTACAATACTACTAGAATTCTAGTCTGCCTAGGACTTGTGTTCAGAGTTTTGCTGTGTAGCTCTAGAACAAAAAGGCATGATACAAGGCTCAAGGTGGTAAACTCAGGAGCAACAGCAGAACATTTTTCTTCACAGAAAGTGTGCTGGATGTATGGCATGGGGGGAGATAAAAACTGTTAACAGAATTCAAGAAAGCATAAAGGATCACTTGCAAAGAAAGGAGTGGAAGGCGAGAGAGCAATTAGGTTCTATGATCAGGAATGAAACTGGGCAGACTAGATGGGACTTATGATGCGTCTCTGCTGTCATAATCTATGTTTCTGTTTCTATGCATTCAGCTATGCACACAGATTAAAGTTTAGAAAGATTAGTTGCTAAATTTACTAGAGATCACAAGTAGGCAGTCTGATAACTGATCTTAGGTTGACATAGTAGAGATTAAATTATAAGAAAATTGAACTTGTATGCTACCATTTATGGTGGTTTTAGCATAATAGGAAAACATTAACAGCTCACCTCAAGATATCCATGACTTTTTGATCTTCTTTTTTCAGAGAGCTCTTTCAGCTTCGATAGCCGCCTTTGTTTTCTAAGGCTTTTTTCTTCCTTTTGGAAGGACTCCTCATCTTCTCCAGTGCTAGATGTTTCTTCTTCCTTTATGTTCAGATGCTGATTGCTGTCTCTTTGGTCACACTCATCTTCATCTATGATGCAACGTCGTTTGCCAAATACTTTTCTCACAGGACCTGCGCCACTGCTACTGTCACTGTCAAACATGACAGAAGATGTCCTTTTCCGAGTTCCCAAAGCAACACATTCTTCTTCTTCTCCATCCTCCTTGGATACAACAGTTGCACTTTGCTGTTGCTCCTGAACATCTTCTGAAGAACTACTACTATCAGTCACATCTTCACTCTCTTCTTCCCAGTCACTTTCGGAGTCCTGCTGATCATCACTGTCTAACATTAATGAAACCCTCTCTCTTTTGGTGCGCCTCCAGTCAACTCGAGATTTGCATGTAGACTGTTCTGTCCTTGTGTTCTTCCTCGTTTCATATCTTCTGCTCATATTCTCTTTCTCCATCAAGAAGGGACTATAAAAAAAAAAAAAACCAACCCCAAAACAATATTACATTTGAAAAGCAGCTTGGACCATAATGTACCATAACAAATGCAACCTATCGATGTAATACCCACATTTTAATAATCTAGTACAATCAAAGAACTCACGGTATAAATTATCAGGGAACACTCAACTGATCAGGTTGTTTCACTGGCTGGCACCTAAACAAAGGAAATTAATAGGTAGTGGAAGAAGTATTTATTATTTCACAGTATTGCTATGAAGAAGTGAAGGCTGATAAAACTGCTCGCTTTGCCACACTCATCATGCATTTCTTTTACTCTAACTTGGGGCATGCAAATGAGCTCCATATAAATGGTAAATTGCAGCTCATGAAATTGAATCTCATGTGGCATGCAAATGGACTCCATGTGAATGGTGAAATGGACTGCACCCTACTCTATTTTTTCACCTGGGAGTTTCCTCCTGCTCTTTTCGCTTCCAGCTCAATCAGAACCAGGGCTGGGATCTAGCACTGTTAGCTTTCATTTGCAACAACTCAGGGATATTTTCCTCCTATTTTATTCCCTCCTGACTTGCTTTAGTCCCGTCACTGCAGGGATAGTTCTTGTCTAGGGAGCCATGCTGTCATGAACAAGTAGATGTGAATCGGTTATTTACACTTTCAGATAATAGGACTAGGGGGCACTCCATGAAGTTAACAAGTAGCACATTTAAGACCAATCGGAGAAAAATCTTTTTCACTCAACGCACAATTAAGCTCTTGAATTTGTTACCAGAGGATGTGGTTAGTGCAGTTAGTGTAGATGGGTTCAAAAAAAGGTTTGGATAAGTTCTTGGAGAAGAAGTCCATTAATGGCTATTAATCAAGTTTACTTAGGGAATAACCACTGCTATTAATTGCATCAGTAGCATGGGATCTTCTTAGTGTTTGAGTACTTCCCAGGTTCTTGTGGCCTGGTTTGGCCTCTGTTGGAAACAGAATGCTGGGCTTGATGGACCCTTGGTCTGACTCAGCATGGATGTTCTTATGAGCCTCATATATCCAGCCGAATGACTATGACTCTTCCCCTCAGGGTTGAAAATGCTGTCTTTGCAGCATCTCCAGCCTCAGCCAACCTGAGGAGCAGAAAACCTGAACCGGAAACAGAACCCAAAGCCCCTCACAAATGAGAAATTGCTACTTACCTGGTAATCTCCTTTTCTCTAGTGAAGATAGGTTAAGCCACGACTAGTGGGTTATGCACCTCTACCAGCAGATGGAGACGGAGCAAAGCTGATGTCACAGTATATATACCCCTGGACTGACATCAGCCCGCCAGTATTCTCTGCAAAAGCTAACTGCGTACAAACACTTGATTATAACTTAATAGACAACTACTCAAGTACTTAGTCAACAGGAAACACTGAGCTCAGAAAGTGTGTAATATGACTAATCTAGAGACTAAAACTGACATTTACCAGTTATCCCCGGTCACGCAGCTACTAAAGGAGGGCCATAGAACCACAAACCGGCAGCAGAGGGCAGGAAGATGGATTAACCTGTCTTCACTAGTAAAAAGGAAATTATTAGGTAAGCAGTAATTTCTCATTTATCAGCATTCAGACAGGTTAATCCACGACCAGTGGGATGTACCAAAGCTACTCCCGAACATGGCGGGAGGTTGCCCGCGGTTCAACCAACAGTGCATGCAACAGAAGCTGTGTCCTCCCGGGCCTGCACATCCAGGCGGTAATACCTAGAAAAAGTATGTAAGGAGGAGCACTTCGCAGCTCAGCAAATCAACAGGAGACAACAATCGAAGCTCCATTCTTGAGAATGCCTGCACTCTAGTAGAATGTGCCCTAACCTGTTTAGACAAGGATTACTCAGCCTCCATATACGTGGCCATGATAATCTCCTTAACCCAACGGGCTAACGAAGCCCATGACATCGACTCATCCTGTTTACTTCCACCGAGGAGAACGAACAGGTGATCAGTCTTCCTGAGAGGCTTTAATAACCTCCAATACTGCATCAGATGTCTCCGACTTCCTAGGTCCACAACATATGATATTCATCCACATCTCTCTCCCTGTCCAGTATTAGCAGGGAAATCTATTGGTTCAAATGAAAATCCGAGGCCACTTTCGGGGAAAAACAAAAGGACAGAACAGTCTGAAGCTGGATCAACCCCAGAGTCACCCGCAGGAACGGTTTCTGGCAAGAGAGCCCGTAGCTTGGACCCAACAGACGGCACAATTCACCACAAGAAACACTGTTTTCAAGAATTTAACCTCAAGGAGAGGCTATGCAGTTGCCAAAAAGTGGAATTTGCCAAAATTCTAGAACCAGATCAAGGCTCCATGAGAGCACCAACAATTGCAAGGGACGACGAAGAATCTTCGCACTCTACAAAACTGAGCCACATCCGGATGGGCTGACAAGGGTCCAACATTCACCTGACCTTTGAAAATAGGCAAGAGCTGCCACCTGCACCTTCAAGAATTTAATGGCCAAGGCCTTAAGTGACCCATCCTGTAAGAATTCCAAAATGAGCAGGATCTTAATTGAACGAGGAAGCACGCCTCGTTCCCAAACCAAGCCTCAAACACTCTCCAACCACGAACATAAGCTGAGGAGGGAGAACTTTTGTGCTCGAAGCGAGGTGGATATCAAGCAACATATCGAAAGACAAAAATCAAGACTGACCTACACGAAGAATAGATCCCTGTGGACTGGTAACGAGAGTCCGCCAAAAGCCTCTGCAGATCTGCATACCACAGCTTCCTGAGTCAATCTGGAGTCACCAGAAGCACCAGCCCTTTGTGTCCTTCGATCTTCCAAATCACTCTGCCCAACATGGGCCAGGGGGAAAAGCATACCAAAGCTGGTCTTCCAGCCACACCTGCTTGAGAGCATCGATGCGCAAGGACTTCAAATCTCTCTTAAGACTGAAAAAAGGGGAGGAACCTTCACATTTGCTGGCAATATTGCACAGACTATAAACTGTAGGCCCTAGTGCTATACTATGAGCTGGAGCACTTCGTCCAACAATTCCCATTTTCCTGGATCCAAACTCGTCTACTGGAAAAAATAAATAAATCAGCTCTTACACTGGTTTTTTCTCCACAATGTAGGAGGCAGAGATTTACTGAAGATGTACTTCCACCCATTCCAAGAGCTGGAATTTTTCCTGCGACACTTGCTGGATCTTGGTGTAAGTCACTGTCGCCACAATGTCTCATTACTTAGAATGCTTGACCCTGCCAGCGGTCAATGAACTGCAAGCATGCCAACCGAATGGTACATGCTTCCAGACGACTGATGCTCTAGGGAGACTCCTCTGCAGTCCAGTGCCCCTGCGCCATCAATGCCTGAAAGTGAACCTCCCAACTCTGGAGGTTTGCATCCATCGTGAGTACCAGTCAGTCTGATGTTCATAAGGAAACATCCTTCCTTAGATGATGCGCTTTCAACCACTGCATTTAATGCTAATCTTCACCAGTAACTGAAGCTGTATCGAGAAATTCTGAGAATGTGGACTCCATCATGCACTGAAGAGGATGCATATGCGCCTTGTCCACGGAACCACTTCTAGGGTGGCTACCATTAACCAAACACCTGAAGGTAAGATCATATCGCTGGGCAAACTGCTTCTGTCAACAGCCGCACCTGCGCTATCCGTTTCTGAATGTGAGCCTCCAGCAAGAACAAATTGGCTCTTGGCCAAATTCACCACTCAACCTAGATATTGCAGCAAGGAAACCACTTTGCGTGAGGCCTGAAGACTCTCTCCATGTTCTTGGCTCAAATTATCCAAACATCTAGGTTCGGGTGGACCAGAATGCCATCCTGTCGCGACACTGCTGCTACCACCACCACTACCTTGGAGAAGGTCCTGGGCGCAGTGGCCAACTGAAAGGTAGCGCTTGAAAACTGATAATGTCACACCAAAACAGCAAACCTCAGAAACTGTTGATGCTCCAGCCGAATGGGAATATGTAGATACACCTCTGACAAATCCAGAGACATAAACTCCCCAACTGTTCTGCCATTATCACCAAGTGTAAGGTTTCCATGTGTAAATGAGCCACTCACAATGACCACTGACATCCTTTCGGACCAGGATGGGATGAAAGGAAAGCTCAGCGGCTTCTGGAGAGTTGCAGGGAGACGCCATGAAGTTGTCCTGAGGAACACAGAACTCCAGAGCATTGCAGTTCCTTATCGCCTCCAGAACCCACTGGTCTGACTTGATTTTGACCCACCTCCAATAAGAGGAGACAGGTGAACCCCTGCAATTTGTGCATAACAACCCAGAATTAAATGCAGAGGCAGATATTTTAAAAGGTATGCCATGTACTCCGCTTATGAAAATGCTTACTTGCACACATACTTAAGAGTCACCAGTTTCACTCAGACCCTCCAGCACTCCACCCAGTCCTCACACCTAAAAACTGCAGAGAAAAGACAAGTGTGATTTAAACTGCACAAGTCAATTAACCGGTTTAAAATTGTTTGGGCAAGTTTGATAATGTATGCAAGTATACTGCTTAAAAAAATAGCAATGTGTGTGTCTATGTCTGAACCCCAGAGCTTCCCTCCCCCCCCATACTCTCAAGGTTTATAAAATACCATATATGCATGTACATGCTACTTACACATGTATGTGTTAATTTTATGCATGCACCTCATGCACAACTTTTTGAAAGTTAATCCCAAATACATAAAGGAGGTAACTTTACCCACTCCGTTTTGTGAAATTAATTATTATTACTGCCACGGCAAACTTTCATTACTTGGCTTATATCTGGAAACTGGAAAAATCCTCTTTCCTGCAGACTGCATACTTTAATAGTTGGCCTGGATCTGTCATCAACCGAAGGAGGGTGCTTCATTTGTTTGCTGTTCATTTATTCAGGGTGTGGACATTTGCACTGATACGCTGTACTGTACTGAGTGCACCTAGTAACACTAAAGAAATAAGGAGCAATAGCAGTTGTAGAGGAAAACGACACCGACTTACTGCACTAGATTTTGGTCACTCTTCCAAACTGTTGTGCTGAACTTGGCTGAAAATGAGTAGTTCCCTATCAGATCAGATGATATAGAGCAGATTCCCAAACCTGTCCTGGGGGGGACCCCTAGCCAGCCAGGTTTTTCAGGATATTCACAATGAATATGAATGAGAGAAAATTTGAATGCTATGGAGGCAATGCATGCAAATTTACCTCCTGCATATTCACTGTGGGTATCCTGAAAACCCGACTGACTGGGGGTCTTCCAAGACAGATTTGGGAACCAATGATGTAGAGCAGTGGTCCCCTCCTCTATCCTGGGGGCCCACCAGCCAGTCGGGTTTTCAGGATATCCACAATGAATATGAATGAGATAAAATTTGCATGTTATGGAGGCAGTGCATGCAAATTTTCTCTCATGCATATTCATTGTGGATATCCTGAAAACCCGACTGGCTGGTGGGCCCCCAGGACAGGGTTGGAGACCACTGATGTAGAGGATTCCAATCCATCTCTGCTATATAAGGCCTAAGGGAGGAGTAGGCAACTCCTGTCCTTAAGTGCTACAAACAGGTCTGGTTGTCAAGATATCCACAATGAATATGGCATGAGATATCTGCATAAATCGAGGCAGATCATGCAAATCTATCATATGCATATTCATTGTGGATATCCTGAAAATCAGACCTGTGTGTGTCACTTGAGAACCAGAGATGCCTTACCCTCACACACTATCTATAATTATACAGGGAGATTCACTTGAAAGAGGCCCCAAATATTCTGTTAGAATGAAGCAATCTGAACCAAAAAAAATACGCTACATACCTTGACATATGTGTAATCTTTTGCATTACATGCGATGCTGGAAGTGATTGCCATTTTCTGCCAGACACATTTCGATGCACATTCCATTTTCCTGAACATGTCTATGAGCATATCGGGGAGAATAGCAGCAATTTCAAGTTGGAAGTTTTCCTTCAAATCTTCCACACATTGCTCCATCTCACAAACAGAGGTTAAACGTCATGACGGCTGTCCGGTACCTACCTCATTGCTCCAACGCGGGGGCATCCCGGCTTGTTCGAAGCTCCATATACTGAAGAGCACATTGAATGTGGTTTCGTTCAGACTGCTTCGTCCTAGGGAGAGTTATTACAGAATATTTGGGGCCTCTTTCGAGTGAATCTCCCTGTACTACTGTTGTCACACTTTCACAGGCCAATGAAATAATCTGGGCGCTAAGAAACTGCGATGGTTCACAGAGCACTTTTTTTTTTTTTTTTAACACCCAGACTGTTGGGGTTTTTTTTAAACTCCCAATGCAGTAAGTTAACGTTATGCTAATGCATTCAGGAGTTAAAAAATGCACTTTAACTTTAAAATGAGTGTTTGGCACAGTCCGAACACACATTTAAACTCAGGAAGAGGGTGGAGGCATCCCTGACAGGCTATTGCTGCCACCACCACCCGATTAATATGGATTTATCCATCTATTTGGCAGTGGGATGCAGCAGCCAGATAGCTACATAGGTCAGTACTTAACCACTATCCCCAGAGCAACTTCATACACATGCAAATTATGGAATCATAAAACATGCTCTTTGAAGTTACAATAAAATCTAGACTTAAGATATTGAAGAATTAATAAAATTGGTATAATTTTTACACAACGCATCTAATGTTTGGATTCTTGCCAGGTACTTGTGACTTGGATTGGCCACTGTTGGAGATAGGATACTGGGCTTGATGGACCTTTGGTCTGACCCAGTATGGCATTTCTTATGTTCATCCTGAGAGATCTGACTTTTTCTGGTAAGTGGTTTTGGTTAAGTCAGTCTGAAGATGAATATGTTTTTAACAAATAAAATATATTATACTTAAAGTAGCAACACCCACTGATATGCAGGTCAATAGTATGCATCATATCTCATGGAGGACAGGAGATGCAGGGGATGATACAGACCTTCAGATACCTGAAAGGCATTGATACCTGAATTCAAACCTTTTCTATTGGAAAGGAAACTGTAGAACTAGGGGGTCACAAAATGAAAGGGGGAACAACTCAGAACATCAGGAAGTATTTCTTCACGGAGAGGGTGGTGGTTGCCTGGAATGCCCTCCTAGAAGAGGTGGTGAGGACAAAAACCATAAATGAATTCAAAAGGGCATGGGATAAACACTATGGATCCCTAGAGGCTAGATGTTGGAAATGAAGAAAGGGGTACATGGGTGTAACCTGCATGGAGCACCAGTTACTACCCTAAACAAAAGGCTTGGGGGTAACCTGCAGAGTGGCAGATAATATCATGAGCAACTTGAAGGGCAGACCAAATGGACCATTTGGCCTTTATCTGCTATCAATACTTTGAGATACCTTAGTCTAGGGTTTACCAAACCTGTCTTGGTGACACTATTATGCAAAGTTCTCTAATGCATATTCATTGCGGATATCCTGAAAACCCAACAGGCTGTGAGGTCACCAGGACAAGTTTGGGAAACCTAACTTGAATTGCCATTACAACAGGAATACCCCTTTCATGCCTCACATCAGTTTGTTATTGATGGTCACAAGCATACACACACATATAATTCATTATTGGCATGCACAGGTTCTGAAGATGAGGGTGCTCTATGGATCAAGCTGCCAGAGAAATATTTTTGGTTTCATAGTACTGTACCTCACCTCTGAAACCAGTGAGTCGTACCTTCCTATATCTCCCTCCCACAGCAGAGAAACAGCGGGTTTTTCGCCGAGCTGTAGTCGACGGTGAGCTACTGCTCTTTCCCTCATTGCTTCCGCGGTCGGATCATCTTGCTAACACCGTGGAGAGTGTCTCCGCGGTGGAAGGGCTCCCTACATACACACCTACACGGAAAGGTCACCGATTAACTGCTGGTAAGAACATGCGGGAATCCAACGGCAGCTTCCGGTCTCAGGGTAACGAAACGATGCTGCGCAATGTGCGCATGCTCTCTATAGGCTATCGCTGCTTTCGATCCCGCAGTGACTAATACTGCGCGTGCTCCTTTTAAGCTGCTACTGTTTTTTTTGTACTAGTTGAGATGTTTTTGGTTGTAGTGAGCAAGTATGAAATAAAAAAAATAGTAGTACCTGCAATAAAAATGGTTAAGCATTTCTTATTACTCTCAAATTTTGTAATTTTTTTCTCTTCTTTTTCTACGCTTTTATTTTAATCTGTATGTTAATTTAGCAACACAAGCAAAAATTGTCGTGCCAGTAATATCTGAATAAGAATCCGCTGCTAGAAGACTTGGAGGAGGAGTGGAGCGGAGTTGGGTGGGGGTGTGATAACAGCCCGAGTTCAGCCGCGGAGATAGAAGGCTCAAGGCATTATTGGTGAAGGACTGGGGAGCAAATGATGCTGGGAAAGCAGCAGGAAGAGGCGCCCACCTTAAGAGATGTGGGCCTGGTATGATCTCTGCAACTGAAGGACTGTTGGCCTGTGGTTGCCATGGGAATGTGAAGCTCACACATGCCATTGTGGCGCTGGGAGTCCAGAGGCACTGAAACAGGGCTAATTGCGAGGGGAGGCAGTACTCCCTAAATTCTGTAGCGGCTAGATCTGAATCGGCCCCCTTTGCCCTCACCTGTCTCTCACTCCCCGCTCCCCTCAAACTACGCCTGTGCTCCTAAGCTGGCTTGATAAATCTACTTTGGGCACTGTTAGCCCAAGCTGGTTTTACTTGCTAAATGAGTAGATGCATGCTGGAATGCAATAATATTTTAGATTTTTTTAGAATTACAAAAATTCTAAGGCTCTCAAAGTTTGGAGTTCTGTCCATGCCACAGTAATAATGGTACTGAAGTTTTGAAGGAAACATTTTTTGAAGGGCAGTTATGGCTTGATTATTGAGAATATGCAGAGACTGGTTTGCACATAAGATGACATCTGCTGATTTAAAGTGGACTGCTTGATCATATATCATGATGTCCCAAACTGTGGATTGTGATCCCAAATTTGGGGGGGGGGGGGGGGGTGTCTCACAAGTGCCTCAAACAACAGCACTTTTCAGATACCAGTAGCATTAGTAGTGGAACTCAACTGGTGCGTCATCATGCACTCATAAGCTCTGCAGTGGCTTAATTATTAGGAGGGATCGGGGGCACTGCAAGGCCTGTGAACATGCACTGGTCATATGCCTCATGCTGACTTTCCTTACTAATGCCGCTGCCATTTGCAGATGTATACTTTGAGTCTGTGTTATCTTATGATAGCTGCAAGGGGCATGAGGTATACATTGAATAGGATGGATGATAAGTGGACAGCCTTGAGGTAAACCCCTTCACACCCACTCCACATTGCCTACAACATCACTACCTCTCCCCCACACACTAACACAGGGGTGAGCAGATTTCTATGAGAGGTCCAGTTCATGGCCTGTGCCTACAATATTGGGAACAGGAGCATATCCAAACAAAACTCCCAGTACTATGAACTGAGCTTCTTTTGTATCTTTGTGAAACACCCTCCTCTCACACTGATCTTAATGCAGACGTGTAGGGTTAAGATGACTTACTCAGACCCAAAAGCAGAAATGAAAGGCTATCAATAAGTTCTGTATTTGTTCTTTCCATTTCCTTTTATACATAGATGTTATGTTCTCTTCCTAGTTCCATTGTAAGAGTCATTGATCAAATATTAGATTTACATTGATCTATTCCAGATGATTTTCATCACACTAATATTTTGGTCCAATCAAAAGTAAGCAGAAGACAAACTATAATTAGTATTGAGGTGCTCCTATGAATACAGTGGCTTTTATTCAGATTATACGGTATCCTGTTTCTGATTCTTAACAGAGTGAGAAGATTTTGTCTTACTTGATTCTGACAAATCCACTCTTACAACTAAAAGGTATACAAAACACGACAAATAAATAAATAAAAAGGATTAAAGTGCTAAGAACCAGAAGAAAGAAGGAAGTGCAGGAATGTTATTCCAGCTACATATATAAAATATTGAAGCAGATGCACATTTATTTATTTATTTATTTAAAGCTTTTTTTTTATACCGGCATTCATGATAGAATCACATCATGCCGGTTTACAAGTAACAAGGGGAGTGAAAAAACCTAACATTTAACAGGTGGAGAGAAGCAAGAAAGTTACAATAAAACAGGGGAAGCAGGAACTGGGATAAAAAAAGAAGCCTGAGTAGTTTTAGGAGTAAAAACAGGAACAACTATTTACATAGTGCTGGGATGTAACATGATGGTTGTAGCAGACAGTTCATAAGGCCCATTAGAGGAGTCAGTGAGATTCAGGAAAGGCTTGTCTAAATAGCCAAGTCTTAAGTCTTTTTCTAAATGTTAATAAGCATGGTTCCTGTCTGAGGTCCGGGGGCATTGCGTTCCAGATGGAAGGTCCCGCCGTGGAGAAGGCTCGTTCCCTGAAGGCGAGGTGGTGTGTCACTTTGGATTGGGGAACATGTAACGATCCTCTGTAGGCTTCTCTGATGGGTCTGAAAGAGGAGTGTAGTTTGAGTGGGATTTGAAGGCTAAGAGGGGCTTGGGAATGGATGGTTTTATGGATGATAGTCATGGACTTATGGAGGATTCTGAAATGTATTGGTAACCAGTGCAGATTTTTGAGAATGGGAGAGATGTGATCTCTTCTTCTGGTGTTTGTCAGGATTCTAGCTACTGCACTTTGGAGCATCTGAAGAGGTTTAATGGAGGAGGAAGGGAGACCTAGTAAGATAGAGTTGCAGTAATCTATCTTAGAGAAAATCACGGGTTGGAGAACCGTTCTGAAGTCCTGGAAGTGGAGGAGTGGTTTGACTCTTTTTAGTACTTGCAGTTTGTAGAAGCCGTCCTTGGTGGTGCGGTTGATGAATGATTTTAAATTCAACCTGTTGTCGATTAGAACTCCTAGGTCTCTTGCTTGGGTGACGAAGATGTTATATGGTGTGCTTAGTGTGATATTACTGTTTTCCGGGGAGATGAGGAGGAGTTCTGTCTTCGCTGCGTTTAGTATCAGGTTTAGACTAGAGAGAAGAAGGTTAATCTCTTGTCGGCAGGTTTCCCAGTGCTCGAGTGTTTTGGTAATAGATTCTTTGATGGGGATCAGTATTTGCACATCGTCGGCATAAAGGAAGTGTTTTAGTTTGAGGTTAGTTAGCAGCTGGCAAAGTGAAAGAAGGTAAATGTTGAAAAGGGTGGGGGAGAGGGAGGAACCTTGCGGAACTCCCAGTGATGAGTCGTAGCGGAGGGATTCTTTGCTATTGATTTTTACCTTGTAACCTCTGTTACTAAGGAAAGATTTGAACCATGAGAAAGCCATTCCTGAGATTCCGATGTCCGCCAATTGGTTGAGGAGGATGGAATGGTTGACGGTGTCAAAGGCCGCAGACAGGTCGAGGAGAATTAGTATAAAGGATTGGCCTTTGTCCAGGCCCATGATGAGGTAGTCAGTAAGTGAAATGAGAAGGGTTTCAGTGTTTAATGCCTTGCGGAACCCGAATTGGGTGGGGTGCAGTATTTTATTTTTATTTATTTAGCATTTTTATATACCGATTTTCCAGTAACAGAATTACTAATCAAGTCGGTTTACATTCAAAACAATAACCATGACAAGGAGTTGTCTTACAAGAAACAGGATGATTCGAACTTGGATACAAATAACTGGGAATAACAACGTAGAATAAAATAATTAAGGAGCATAATGTAGGCTGTAGTTAAGACAGATGTTAAGAGTAGGACAAGGTTTATAAGATTTGACTGCATAGAGATAAATAGATAGCACGTTCTCTTGGAGGGGTTACCAATGAAAGGGTTCATTGGTTAGAGTTCTAATAAGCTACTGAAGTTATGAGAAAGCTTGGTTGAACAACCAGGTCTTTAGTCTTTTTTTAAATGTAGTTGGGCATTGTACTAGTCTGAGGTCTAATGGAAGAGAGTTCCAAAGTTTAGGACCGGCAGTGGAGAAAGCTCTTTTACTTAATGCTGTCTTGATCGGTGGGGCCTGTAGATTATGTCTGTATGCTTGTCTCACCGGTCTGGCTGAAGTGCGAGGTTGAAGTGGGATCATGAGTTTGAGTGGGGTGATGTTATTTATTGCTTTGTGGATTGATGAGAGGGCTTTGAAAAGAATTCTGAATTTGATGGGTAGCCAATGTAGGTTTTTTAAGATGGGTGTTATATGGTCACTTTTGTTTGTTTTGGTTAGAATCCTTGCTGTAGCGTTTTGCAACATCTGTAAAGGTTTTGTGGCGTTAGCGGGGAGGCCGAGTAGCAGTGAATTGCAATAGTCAATTTTAGTGAGAATGATTGCTTGTAAAACTGATCGGAAATCTTGAAAGTGAAGGAGGGGTCTCTAGGTCTTCTAGGTAATTGGAAAGTTGAGAGTTGACCAATTTTTCCATTATCTTGGTCACAAAAGGGAGATTAGAAATGGGGTGGAAATTGTTGGGATCTTTTGGATCAAGATTCGGTTTCTTTAGGAGAGGTTTCAGAGATGCCAATTTTAAAGCCTCTGGGAAGATTCCCTGAGATAAGGAACAGTTTATGATATCGGCCAAGGTTTTGGAGATGGTGTCGGGTATTAGCAACAGCAATTTTGTAGGGATGTGGTCGAGTGGATGGGATGAGGGTTTCATTTTCTTTACTAGAGATTGGATCTCTGAAGCTGTGGTGGGTTCAAACGATTCTAGGGAGATGTTCTTGTTAGGGAGATGGTAGGAGCTAGTAGTAGAGGAGGGGTTGGGGGGTAACTGGGTTACGAGATTGGAGATTTTGTTTTGGAAGTACAGCGCTAGTTCGTTGGCTTTGGATTGAGCTTGGTCATTAGGGATCATTGGGGCGTTAGCTTGAGTTAGATCTGCTACGTAGGAGAATAATGCTTTGGCGTCGAAAATAAGGTCGTGAATCTTGTGGGCGTAGAAATCCCTTTTTGCCCTTAGGGTGGAGTTCTTGTAGTGGTGGAGAGCGAGCTTGTATGCGGATAGTGTGCTGGAACATGAGGTTTTGCGCCAATTGCTTTCTTTCCGTCGGAGCTTTTGTTTGAGTTTATGGAGTTCGTTGGTGAACCACGGTTATTTTTTTGGGGAGTTGGGGTTGAGTTTTTTTGTTGCTAGAGGACATAATTTGTTTGCTACTGATTCTGTAATGTTGCTCCAAGATAGAAGGGCTGAGTTGGGGTCTGAAAGGTCAATATGCGGAAGTTCATTAGCCAAGTGGTTGCTGAGGACTTCTGAGGAACAGTTTCTTCTGTAGAGGAACGATGATTGAATGGGGTAGGTGGCATGGGTTTGTGTCAAGGAGAAAGTGGCGGAGATTAATGAGTGATCTGACCAAGGGACCTGTGTACATTCAGGGAAGGATGAGTGCGAGATGCCAGCGTTAATGAAAATAAGGTCCAGCGTGTGGACTGCTTTGTGGGTGGGCTTGTTGCTGATCTGTTTGAAGCCCATAGCAGAGAGGGTGGTGAGAATAGCCTCACAGTTGGTTGCGCGAGCTGTCAACATGTAGGTTGAAGTCACCTAGTATCATCGCAGGAGAGTCCAGATTCAAGTATTTTGCAATAATTTCTACGATGGAAGAGGCATCAGATTCAAGAAAACCTGGTGGTGCATAGACGAGGAGGATTTGGAGTTGGTCTGTTTTGAAAAGGCCGATTTCTAGTTTTGAGTCCGAGGTTATAGGGAGTTGGGAGAATCTCAGCTCTTTTTTGGCTGCTAGAAGAATTCCCCCGCCTCTTTTCTTTAGTCTGGGAAGGGAAAAGAAGTCGTAAAACTGGGTGGGGAGTTGATTTATTAGGGCTATGTCTGTTGGTTTGAGCCAAGTTTCTGTTATGGCGCAAATGTCTGGTTTGGAATCTAGTAGGTAGTCGTTCAGGATCAGAGATTTCTTGGTAAGAGATTGTGCCTTTGTCATGACATGACATTGGCTTCTCCAAAGTCAATAGGTATCATGTACTCATTTGTTTGTTAATATCATCTTTGAGTTCATCATTGAGAAAGCATCTTGCCTGGCTTATTCCAACAAGCGCTCTATCATCTGCTTCTGTGTGATTCAGACTGCCTTGCTTTTGTTACTGCTACCTGAAGAATTGTCCAAACACATTGGAGCCAATGTAATAAGCCATGCTGACCCAAGCAGCACACGTTTTTCAGCACTAACCTATTCCCAGTATGTACTATGTAGTAGGGGTTTTAACACAGAAAAAACACACCATAAAGCAAAAGTTAAAAAGCATGCTAGGATTAGCACTGGTGCATGCAAATCCCATGTAAATGAAAGTATTAGCCATTACTGGGCAATGCAGGGAGACATATTAGAGGGAAGCCTGCTTAGTGTGTCTTTTTCTACTGCACCAAAACCTTAACAGTTAAACATCAATAAAAAGATATGTCTTTATGTTTAAGTCTAATTATTTTAACTATTTATATGTATTCTTTATTAATCGTTTTATTGGTAGACCATTCTGCATATTTATTTTTTTAATCGGTTTTATAATAATTTTTAATGATTTTAAATTGCTTGGGTTTTTTTTATGGTGTTGGTACTTTTTCATACTAGATATTGTACATGTTTTGCTGAAAGTCGCCTAGGGCATTTGGACAGGTGGCATATAAATAAAGCAACCTATAACACCCTATAACCTAAAACTCCTGGGTCAAGGCAGAAGTAAAAGTTAACTCACATTTCTGGGGGCGATTCTAGTCTAATCTTTAGTGTTAACATGGTAGTGTGTGTCTAGGTGCTTTCTCTGTGCCAATATGAATTACATATGTTTTTTTCTGATGGTTTGGTTCATTTTGCAGGTGAACCAAGGATCTGGCAGAAGTGGAAGAACAAAGAGAGAGGAAAGAGAGAGAAAGAAGGTGCTTTTATTTCTGAAGAAGAGAAGAGGGGATAAGAGGAGCCATTCACAGAAGGGCACATTGGCAATGTATATTTTGGCTAAGGACAACTCTGCTGGGTTTACCAGAGACAGGTGTGGTCTGAAGAACAGACTGAGCACAAGAACAATTCTTTTTTTATGAAGAAGTCAGAGATGATATTGATCCCCTAACGCAGGGGGAGCAAACATTTTGAGCCATGGCCCCTCCCTTTCATTCATACAATTTGTTGGACCACCAAAGTTGGGTTACATCATGTATATATAACATCTCTCTCTCTCTCTCTCTCGCTATATATATATTTATTTATTTATAACTTTTATATACCAACATTCAAATGAATATCACATCGGTTCACATACAACTGGGAAGTCAAAAAACTAGTAGAGAGAAAGGAAGGATAAAAAAGTTACAATTAACAGGGAATCATAAGGAACTGGGTGAGAAAGCGGAATGGTCTAAGGGGCCAAGTCAAAGTGTTAGCAGGAAGAATACAGCAAAACTTAAAACTTTGTTGTGATAGCAACTATATTACATAATATATTTACAAAACTGTATGACAGTCAAAAGCATTAGCTGTTGCAGCAAATTGTAGTGACAATGAATAATATTTGGGGTTTACCAGAGATGGCTATAGGTAAGTTAGGTAGTGATAGGGTTAAAAAGTTGTAGTTATGGAAACTGGAGTAATGGAAACTGGAGTAATGGAGACCGGAGTAATGGAGACCGGAGTAATGGAGACTGGGAGGTCGGAAGAGACAAGGAAGGGATTAAGGGGCGGATTTTAAGAGCCCTGCTCGCGTAAATCCGCCCGGATTTACGCGAGCAGGGCCTTGCGTGCCGGTGCACCTATTTTACATAGGCCTGCCGGTGCGCGCAGAGCCCCGGGACTCGCGTAAGTCCCGGGGTTTTCCGAGGGGGGCGTGTCGGGGGCGGGACCGATCGGCGCGGCGTTTTCGGGGTGGGATGCGGCGTTTCGGGGGCGTGGCCGCGCCCTCCGGAACCGCCCCCGGGTCGCGTCTAGGCGTAAATCCCCCAACAAAGGTAGGGGGGGTTTAGACAGGGCCGGGGGGGTTGGTTAGGTAGAGGAAGAGAGGGGAAGGTGAGGGGAGGGCGATAGCGAATTCCCTCCGAGGCCGCTCCGATTTCGGAGCGGCCTCGGAGGGAACGGAGGTAGGCTGCGCGGCTCGGCGCGTGCCGGCTACACGAAATCGGTAGCCTTGCGCGCACCGATCCAGGATTTTAGCAGATACGCGTGGCTAGGCGCGTATCTACTAAAATCCAGCGTACTTTTGTTTGCGCCTGATGCGCCTACAAAAGTACGCGAGGGTGCCCTTTTTTAAAATCTACCCCTAAGAGTATGCTTGTTTGAATAACCAGGTTTTTAACTTTTTTTTAAAGGTGTTTGGACAGTGTTCTAGGCGTAGGTCAGGCGGCATCAAGTTCCATAATGTAGGACCTGCGATGGAGAAAGCCCGTTCTCGGTTGGAAGTGAGCTGGCCAGATTTGTGTGAATGGGCAGTTAGAGTCCCTAGGTAGGCGGATCTGGTAGGCCTGTTGGGGATATGAAACTGGAGGGAGTCATTAAGCCAGTGAATCTCATTATTGTGTAGGGTTTTGTGGATGATAGTTAGGCTTTTATGAAGGATTCTAGCTGAGATAGGGAGCCAGTGGAGGTCCCTGAGGATTGGAGTGATATGGTCAGATCTCCGGGAGTTGGTAAGAATTCTAGCTGCTGCATTTTGCAGCATCTGCAGAGGTCTGGTGGTGGACACAGGCAATCCTAGAAGTAAGGTATTGCAGTAATCAATTTTTAAAATAGAGTAGTTTGGAGGACAGTTCGGAAGTCGTTATGGTGTAAAAGGGGTCTTAATTTTTTCAGGATGTGTAATTTGTAAAAGCAGTCTCTTGTAATGTTGGTTATGTGTTTTTGGAGATTGAGTTGGAGATTTGGAGATATATATATATATATATATATATATATATATGTCAAAGTCTCCCACCAACCAATCAGCTGTTGAACCTTTTGCTAAATAGCAGGCAATCACACTGCCAGCCACAAGCTCAAAATTCCAGTTTTGATTCTCTTCAGGTTGCTGAAAGGAGCAATCAGATACAGACAAACAGACCCACTCAGCTGAGCACACTGTTTAACCCGAGTCGGATGCACGTTTTGGACGCGCGTCCACAACCCCTTACACAATAAGGGGTTTTTAGCTATCCATAATGTGTGTCCAAACCCGCCTAAAACTAATAGCGCTCATCACATGCAAACGTATGTTGATGAGGCTAGTAGTCATTTGCCGCAGATACTGAAAAAAATGTGCTTTTCTGTACATCCTAACCTGTGGGTTTAGAAAAATGGATGCTCGTAAAATTGAGCGTCTGTTTTCCTAACCTGCTGAAAGCCACCTCTCCTGGGCCAAGGAGGCACTAGGGGCGCGCAATTGTTCCTAGCGCCTCTTTTTAGCGCGACCCCTCATTTGAATGCTGTATCTCTCGCCCAGGAAAGGGAGCTGTGCGTGCATTGCAAGAGCAGGCTGTTAGCGTCAACGTGGATCCTTGGACCGACCGGTGACGAGGACTGGTCGGAAGGCAGACACACACCGGAGAATCCGGATCTTCACCTGGAAACCCGAGACCCCACCAGAGGAGCTGTTGAGGCCCGGGTCGCCAGGGCTTAGGTGGCTTCGCCCTGGAAGCCCAAGGTTCCCCCGGGAGGAGCCCGTAGGAACCCGGACCGCTGGGACTTAGGAGAGTCGCAGATGAGATGGAAAACCCGGAACGGAGCAAGGATCAGGGCAGGTAGCAGGAATCAGGAACGTGAAGGTAAACCGTAGTCAAGGCAGGCAGCAGGAATCAGAAGCGAGAAGATAACCGTGGTCAAGGCAGGCAGCAAGAATCAGAAGCTTGAAGACAATCCGTGGTCAAGGCAGGCAACAAGAATCAGAAGCGTGAAGACAGGAACCCAGGAACTGGTAACCGGAATCAGGAACTGCAACTAATCCTCCTAGGAGCGACCTCGTTGCAAGGAAGCAAGCTGCGGGTTTAAATCCCCCGCCGGGGCTGACATCAGGGAGAGGGCGGATCGGCACTTCCGGGTGCGGGGACCTCAAAAGGAGTGCCCTCGCGCGCATTCCCCTGCAGGGGCGGAGCTACCATCGGGCCTTGCCGGCATCCCCACGAGGAGGACGCCGCTGCCATGTGGCCAGGCCTGCCCGGAACCGTGCAGCTCGCGGCGCTGAGGGGAGACCCGCGGGGAAGGTAAGGACCCGGTTGCCGTGCAGGCGACCGGGGCTGTAACAGTACCCCCTCTCTTACGCCCCCTCCTCAGAGGGCCCGGCTTCCCGGGATTGTCTTGATGGAACTGACGTAACAGAGATTTGTCTAAAATGTTTCGGGCAGGCTCCCAGGAATCCTCCTCAGGCCCACACCCCTCCCATGCCAGTAGGTATTCCCAGCGACGAGCGTGGAAACTTACGTCCCGAACTTCTCGTACCTGATAAGTAGGTTCTTCACCGGAGAGGGAGGATACGTCATCTGTAGCAGGGTGATGAAAACGAGAGAGTACCACAGGCTTCAGCAGAGACACATGGAATACATTGTGTATACGCAGCGATGAGGGCAGACGAAGCCTATAGGAGACTAACCCTATACGCTCTGCTACGGTGAAAGGGCCGCAGTATCTAGATGCCAATTTCCGAGATCGGCCCGGCAAGTGAAGATTCTTAGTACTCAACCAGACCTTGGTACCAGGTAAGAGTACTGGTGCTGGCCGTCGATGACGATTGGCACATCTTTGTGCCTTCTCTGCGGAGGAGGCGAGTCGCTGCTGAATGGTCTTCCAGAGATGATGAATCTGATGAGCCACCGACAGTGCCGCCGGTGAAGGCACTGTAATAGGGATAGGAACCGGCGGTCTCGGGTGGCGTCCAAATACCGTCTGGAAAGGTGATTGTCCGGTTACTGAGTGAGTGTGATTATTGTAGGCAAACTCGGCCCAGGGAAGAAGGCAGACCCAATTGTTTCCTTTCTCGGAGATAAAGCTTCGGAGGAAGGTCTTCAAAGACCTATTCATTCGTTCAGTTTGTCCATTACTCTGTGGATGAAATGCAGTGGACAGATTCAGCTGCACCCCGAACTTCTTGCAGATGGCTCGCCAAAACCGAGCGGTGAATTGAGGGCCCCTGTCAGAGACGATACTTTGCGGGAGTCCGTGAGCCCGAAAGATGTGTTGTATGAATAGGAGGGCCAGCTCAGGTGCTGAAGGTAGTTTAGGTAGAGGTACGAGATGAACCATTTTGGAGAATCGATCCACTGTTACCCATATCACGGTGTTGCCGTCGGAAGGAGGTAGATCTACCACAAAATCAGTGGCGATATGGGTCCATGGCTCAGTGGGTATTGGTAGTGGCTGAAGGAGACCCCATGGTCGGCCGCTGAGAGGCTTCTGCCTAGCACAGACGGGGCAAGAGTCCACGTACAGACGTACGTCCTGGCGTACCTTGGGCCACCAGTAATAGCGGTTCAGCAGGTCAAGTGTCCTTTCCCTGCCGGCGTGGCCCCCGGAGAGGGAGTCATGAGCCCAAGCGAGAACCCTCCTGCGATCCCTGCGGGGAACAACTATCCGCTCAGGAGAGGACTCAACAGTACTAGCTAACTGGATCTTGGCAGGATCGATGATGTGCTGAGGTGCTTCTTCTCTTTCCTCCGGAATACTGTTACGAGACAAGGCATCCGCCCGGACGTTCTTTGTTGCAAATCGATACTTGAGGATGAAGTCGAACCTACTGAAAAACAGTGACCACCGCACCTGTCTGGGGTTAAGGCGCTGAGCTTGATTCAGGAACTCCAAATTTTTATGGTCGGTGTAGACCGTCACCGGATGAAGAGCTCCCTCTAGCCATTGCCTCCACTCCTCCAGCGCTAATTTGATCGCAAGTAACTCCTTGTCTCCTATTCCATAGTTGTTTTCGGCTGGGGTAAACTTCTTGGAGAAGTAGGAACACGGGAATAGATGACCGGAACTGGACTTTTGGGAAAGTATCGCTCCTACAGCTATGTTGGAGGCATCCACCTCTACGAAGAAAGGCTGTGTGGGGTCCGGATGTTTCAAACAGGTGTCGAGGAGGAAGGCCTCCTTTAAGTCCTCAAAAGCTTTGCAGGCCACGGGAGGCCAGACTCGGGTGTCTGCGCCCTTCTTGGTCAGTGAGGTGAGTGGTGCCACCATTCGGGAATACTGTGGAATGAAGTGCCGGTAGAAGTTTGCAAAACCTAAGAAACGTTGCAAGCCTTCAGGCCTACCGGCCGAGGCCAATTCCGGATGGCGGATACTTTGCTGGGATCCATTCGAAAACCAGTTGCTGAAACGATGTACCCTAAGAAGGGCAGAGAGTCTTGTTTGAAGAGACATTTTTCAAGTTTAGCAAACAGGCGATGATCCCGAAGAATCTGGAGTACCTGTCGAACGTGTCGCCGGTGAGAGATCAGATCTGGAGAATAGATGAGAACGTCATCCAAGTATACTATGACACAGGAATGCAGAAAGTCCCGAAGGATCTCGTTCATTAAATGTTGGAACACAGCGGGGGCATTACAAAGTCCGAATGGCATTACTAAGTACTCGTAATGTCCGTCCCGGGTGTTGAAGGCGGTCTTCCACTCATCCCCGGGACGGATACGGACCAAGTTGTAGGCTCCCCGTAAGTCCAGTTTAGTAAATACTCGTGCCCCCTGGAGTTTGTCCAACAGCTCAGGGATCAAAGGTAGTGGGTAGCGATTCTTCTTGGTTATGGCATTGAGTCCGCGATAGTCTATGCATGGTCTCAAGGACCCATCTTTTTTAGCCACAAAGAAGAAGCCGGCCCCAGCAGGAGACTTCGAGGGACAAATAAAGCCTTTCGCGAGGTTCTCGGTAATGTACTCTGACATGGCCCGAGTTTCAGGTTGAGAGAGAGGATACACCCTTCCCCGAGGAGGGGTAGAGCCAGGAAGCAGTTCGATTGCACAATCAAAAGATCGATGTTGCGGCAGCAATTCCGCCTTTTCCTTAGAGAACACGTCGGCGAATTCTTGATATGGGGGCGGAAGCTGAAGTTTGATCTCTGTATGTGCTAGGGGTATCTGTTGCCCCTTGCAGGATCGGATGCAGGAGCGGAAGCACTGTGGACTCCATCGAACAATCTGAAAATCATCCCATCGGATCTCCGGGGAGTGTAATTGGAGCCAGGGCAATCCGAGGACCACAGGGTGTACGGACTTCTCCAAAATCAGAAATGAAATCCTCTCCGTATGGAGCAGTCCAGTCTGAAGGATGAGGGGCGTGGTAACAGTAGAGATGCTGCCAGAAAGGGGTGTACCCTGGATAGAAGTAACCCGTAAGGGCGGTTCCCGACGTTGCGTGGAGAGTTGGAGTCGCTGCACCAGGTCCTTAGAGATAAAGTTCCCTCCTGCCCCGGAATCAATAAGGGCTTGTATTCTGAATGAACCGCCCGGGTACCTCAAGGTTACTGGAACTGTACATTGAGGAGTTGCATTTAGGCAACCTAGGGAAACCTCCTCTCTTATCCCTAGGCGCGGGAGTTTTCTGCTCGTTCCCTGCATTGGGCCAAGAAATGACCCTTCCCTCCGCAGTAAAGGCATAACCTCAAGTCCCGGTGGCGTTGCCTCTCTTCAGAGGATAAGGCGGATCTTCCTAAATGCATGGGTTCCTCCGTTGGGGATTCCGCAGGGGTACTGGTGGTGCGCGACCCAGAATTCGATGGTCTAGAGATGGCCGAGGATAATGGAGGCAAGCGACGGGGAGGACGCCCCTCCTTAGCTCTTTGTTGAAGACGTCGATCGATGCGACCTGCCACTTCAATAAGAGAATTAAGGTCCTCCGGGAGGTCGCGAGCCGCCAATTCGTCCTTAATTCTAGCTGCTAGACCCTCCAGAAAAACACCTCGGAGAGCATCGTCGCCCCAACCAACCTCTAGGGCAAGTGTGCGGAATTCCAAGGCATAGTCAGCTAGGGTTCGAGTACCCTACCGGAGTTGGAGCAGCTCAGAGGTTGCGGAGGCTTGGCGTGCAGGTTCGTCGAATGCTGCTCTGAATTCCTCCACGAATCTGTTTAGGTCACTTAGCGCAGGATCATTCTTGTCCCACATGGGAGACGCCCAATTCAAAGCCCGGCCATCGAGCAACGAAAATATGTAGGCCACCTTAACCCCATCCGAAGGGAATTGATTGGGCAGCAGGGCAAACCGTACGAAGCACTGATTCAGGAAGCCGCAACAGGCTTTAGAATCCCCTGCAAAACGTGACGGAGCCGGAAGCTGCGTGGGGGTGTGGAGTGTCACCACAGGTGCTGGTGCGGGTACGGCAACCGGAACCGCTGCCGCGGGTTCAACGTCCATGCAAGTAGCCAACCGTTCCACGGTGGCGGCCAAAGAGTCCAGTACCTGCTGTTGTTGCACCAAGCGCTGGGCAAGTCCGGGAATGGCCTGCAGGCCGGCGAGGTCTGCCGGATCCATGGCCTTGCAAACTGTTAGCGTCAACGTGGATCCTTGGACCGACCAGTGACGAGGACTGGTCGGAAGGCAGACACACACCGGAGAATCCGGATCTTCACCTGGAAACCCGAGACCCTACCAGAGGAGCTGTTGAGGCCCGGGTCGCTAGCGCTTAGGTGGCTTCGCCCTGGAAGCCCGAGGTTCCCCCAGGAGGAGCCCGTAGGAACCCGGACCGCTGGGACTTAGGAGAGTCGCAGATGAGATGGAAAACCCGGAACGGAGCAAGGATCAGGGCAGGTAGCAGGAATCAGGAACGTGAAGGTAAACCGTAGTCAAGGCAGGCAGTAGGAATCAGAAGCGAGAAGATAACCGTGGTCAAGGCAGGCAGCAAGAATCAGAAGCGTGAAGACAATCCGTGGTCAAGGCAGGCAGCAAGAATCAGAAGCGTGAAGACAATCCGTGGTCAAGGCAGGCAGCAAGAATCAGAAGCGTGAAGACAGGAACCCAGGAACTGGTAACCGGAATCAGGAACTGCAACTAATCCTCCTAGGAGCGACCTCGTTGCAAGGCAAGGCAAGGAAGCAAGCTGCGGGTTTAAATCCCCCGCCGGGGCTGACGTCAGGGAGAGGGCGGATCGGCACTTCTGGGTGCGGGGACCTCAAAAGGAGTGCCCGCGCGCGCGCGTTCCCCTGCAGGGGCGGAGCTACCATCGGGCCTTGCCGGCGTCCCCACGAGGAGGACGCCGCTGCCATGCGGCCAGGCCTGCCCGGAACCGCGCAGCTCGCAGCGCTGAGGGGAGACCCGCGGGGAAGGTAAGGACCCGGTTGCCGTGCAGGCGACCGGGGCTGTAACACAGGCGCCGAAAATGAACACACATTTTTAGTGCATCCGTACTGTATTGGCTTGAAAGAGAGGTAGATACCACACCACATCCAGAGAGGCAGCTTGCTATAAGAGCAGCAAAACTCTTCCACTGCTGAAGATATTATGAACAAACACAAAACCCCACAAAAAAGACACTCAAAATCTATATGCAAATTTATCATAATGTAACAGTAATAACACTAAGAACTCAAACAACAAGAACTCTACCTGTGGAAAAGCAGCACTTACACTGGGTCCCAGAATGCTGATACACTACCTACTGAGGGAACAAAACAAACCCGGTTGCTATAGATCCCTACACAGACACTTCACACTAGCAGAATCTCTCACCTTAGTTACACGCACTGAGCAGAGACATACCCTCTGCAAATGCAGAATAAAGGGTCATAAATTAGAACCAGCAATATGCAGACAAAAACTGAAATGGAAATCCCAATAAGCCAGACTGTGTAACAATGGAAAAACAGAACCGCCATTCCTCATAAAACAAATAAAATCAAGAATCATAAAGCATCAATTATAATACAACCATACTAATAAAAGAATATTTTAAAATTACTGACAAATAAAATAACTTCTATTAATTAAAATCATATACATTTTTTTAAATTTCCCAAGCACCAATAAAATATTTCAAAACATCACACATAGGAAATAACACCCAATAATTAAAACTAATAAGAATTTTTTAAAAAGCTCCTGCTGTCTGATTTCCTGTCACCCAGAGATTGTCGAGGATTAGGGACCAAGGGGAACACAAACTTTATCCTCTCTCATTCACACACACTCGCATGTATATTCTCTCTCATACATACACTGTCACATACACTTATGTAGATACTCTCATACGCACTCACAAACTCATACACAGGCTCTACGACCCTCTCCCCCCACACACAAAAGCTCCTACTCTCCCAGATTCCCTCATATGCAGGCTGTCACACACATAGACCCCCAGGCAGGTACCCATTCATTCTCTGTAACTCACACACACACATATCCCTAGGCAGGCATCCTTTCATTCATTCTCTCTCTCTCTCTCACACACACACACACACACACACACACACACAAACACACAAACACACACAGAACCCAGGCAGGCATCCATTCTCTCTCTCACACACACACAGCCCCCAGCAGACACCAATTCATTCACACACACACAAGCTGCCATTCATACATATACACACACTGAAGGCAGACCCCCCCCCCCCCCTCTTTGTTTTTGTTATTGTTTGGGATAGTTGTGGGTGGATCCTTGGGCCGGTGGCAGATGACCACGCCCCCTGGGGAAAGATCCCGAGAGGGACCACTGGTCAGGCTCAGAGTATGGAGACAGACACACACTAGTTCTTTTATTAAACAGTATATTGAACCACCAGAGGTGGCAGTAGTGAGCTGGAAGCACCCGGCTGGGCTGTAGTCCCTCAGATACTGGAACAGTGATCCCAGGATGGCAGAGACAATAGTCTCTTGAAGCAGCCCAGGAGCTGGAATGGATTAGGCCCTCAAGGAGCGAGTACCTGGTTCCAAGGAAAGCTCTGAGAGAAGGATGGTAACTCACTGGTGTTGTAGGCAGCAATGACTTCCAGGCAGAAGTGGTATTCAGAAGCAGGTCAAAGAAGTCTCTTCAACTATACCATTGAGTTCCGGACTTTGGCTTCCGAGCTCGCCTGGCAGGAAGACTGCCTACAAGCTATTTACCTGGATGGACTTTCCTCACAGCTGAAGGATGAGCTGGCTGCAAGGGAGCTCCCTTCCTCTCTCGAGGACCTTATAGACTTGACAGGCTGAATCGACCACCGTCTCCAAGAGCGTAACCGGGAGAGTCGGATACCCAAGAAGCCCTCTCGGGTTCCATCCCATTCGCCACCGACCACCAGCCCTACCCCAAGTAGGGTCACTACTGTGGCTAAGACAGAAGTGCCCACGCAGTTGGGCCGTGGGCGGCTGACACCGGAAGAGTGCCTCCGGCAGAGACAAACTGGTCTCTGTCTGTATTGCGGAGCATCTGGCCACCATCTACAGACCTGTCCTGTCCGTCCTGGAAACTTCCCAGCCTAAGTTCAATAGGGGTCCTGAACTTGGGCGCAAGCACTCTGGCCCCTCAATTGTTTGTAATGGTCACCTTGATCTGGGACTCCCAGTTCTTCCCAGTTCTTGCTCTGGTGGATTCTGGAGCAGGAAGTAATTTCATTCTCAAAGATCTAGTCCAGCTCCTGGGTATAAAGACCCATCCTGTAGAGACCTCCTTGTGTATAGCATCTATTTATGGAGAACCGTTACCTGGTCGAATCTTCCTGACCATGGAACCAGTCCAACTGCACACTGGCGCCCTTCATACCGAAGAACTTGAACTGTTAGTATTGGAGAAATCCATCCATCCTGTAGTCCTAGGACTCCCCTGGCTTCAAAGGCACTCTCCCCAATTTGATTGGGGTTTGTTGCAACTGGTGGAGTGAGGCTCTGCCTGCCACCAGTCCTGTTTTCAGAAAGTGGTACCACCAACAGTGGTTCCTCTGGTGGCCACCTCTTCAGGTATACCCGCTCCTTACGCGGATTTCGAAGATGTGGTTTCCAAGAAAAAAGCAGACCTTCTTCCGCCTCTTCGGAGGTTTGATTGTCCCATTGACATCCTGCCTGGGACCACACCTCCCCGAGGATGCACCTATCCTCTGTCTCTGCCAGAGACAAAGGCTATGACGGAGTACATCCAAGAAAACCTTGCGAAGGGATTCATCCGCCCCTCAACTTCTCCTGCTGGGACAGGATTCTTTTTTGTGACCAAGAAGGATGGGTAACTCAAACCGTGTATTGACTGTCATGGCCTAAACTCCATCATCCGCAAAGGCAAGTATCCTCTGCTGCTTATCTCGGAATTATACGATCGCTTGCATGGAGCATCTATATTCATGAAGTTGGACTTACATGGAGCGTTTAACTTGGTATGGATCCGTTCCGACGACATTTGGAAGACTGCCTTTAACAACTGGGACGGGCATTATGAAAAGCTGGTGATGCCTTTCGGCCTCTGTAATGTGCCCACAGTTTTCCAACAAATGATGAACGAAATTTTCAGAGATTTGCTGTATACCAAGGTCGTGGCATACTTGAACGATATCCTTGTCTTTTCCAAGGATTTGGCCACACACTGCATCGATGTCCATAATGTCCTCCAACGCCTATGCAAGAATCACTTATTTGCAAAATTGGATAAATGCTTATTCGAGAAATCCAGTCTGTCTTTCCTCAGATATATAATCTCTCAACGAGGATTTTCTATGGACCCTGCCAAGTTGAAAGGAATCCAGGATTGGCCGCAACCCATGGGTCTTAAAGCCCTCCAGCGCTTCCTGGGATTTCTAAATTACTATCGCCATTTCATCCCACACTATTCCACTTTGGCTGCTTCTCTGACAGCATTAACTCGTAAGGGCCAATTCACTCGAAATTGGACCCCGGAAGCCATCGCAGCCTTCCTCTGCCTCAAGGAGGCCTTCCAGACAGGGTCTTGTCTACATCACCCAGACCCGAACCGTCCTTTTCAAGTGGAAGTGGACGCCTCTGCGATTGGAGCTGGGGCGGTCCTGAGTCAATGCACTGCTTCTGGTTCTACAGTACCATGTTCATTCTACTCCTGCAAGTTCTCATCTGTGGAACAGAACTACAATATTGGAGATTGCGAGTTACTTGCCATAAAATTAGCCCTTGAAGAATGGCGCCCTTGGCTAGAGGGCGAGCAACATAAGTTCATCGTGTTCACCAACCATAAGAACCTGGAACATTTGAGCCATGCCCAGCATCTCAACGCCTGTCAGGCCCGATGGGCCCTGTTCTTTTCCAGGTTCAATTTTGAGCTTCATTACCGTCCAGCTGAAAAAAACTTCCGGGCAGACGCCCTATCACGCTCTTTCGAGCCTGAAGGCACCCTGGAAGAACCTAGTCATATAATAAACCCAGCTTGTATCTGTCTGTCTGCTACTCACCCAGTCCCTGCTGGGAAGACTGTCATGCCCCGATGACTCTGAGAAAGAGTCTTCTGCTGGGTACATGATTCTAAGTTTGCTGGTCACCCAGGGCGAGCACAAACTTGGGCACTGCTCCAGTGGTTCTTCTGGTGGCCTACTATAGTCTCTGATGCTAAAGCATATGTCAAATCCTGTAACACTTGTGCACAGCAAAAGCCCCCAGTCAGTCAACCATGGGGTCTCCTGCAACCACTTCCAGCTCCTGAGGAACCGTGGACCCATCTGTCTACGGATTTCATTGTGGATTTGCTTCCATCTAAGGGTCATACCGTGATATGGGTAACCATAGACCGATTTTAAAAAATGGCCCATTTCGTCCTTCTACCAGGCCTACCATCTGCTCCAGAACTGGCACACCTATTCTTCCACCACATCTTCATATTGCATGGCTTACCCAAGGACATTGTCTCTGATAGAGGTCCACAGTTCGTTGCTAGATATTGGCGCACTCTTTGCCGAAAATTCGTATTAACATCAGTTTAACAACTGCTCATCACCCCAAGCCAACAGATGTCGAGTGAATGAATCGCTCTTTGAAGGCCTTCCTGCGCGCTTACATCAATGACCGCCAAGACAATTGGTCTGAACTTCTCCCCTGGGCGGAGTTTTCTCACAACACCCACATTACCACTGCTATAGGCATGTCACTGTTCTCCATCATCTATGGAAAGCAACCACGACCTCCGCTGCCTATACCTTTGTCAGTACCATCCCCTGTAGTGCAGGCTACTGCGGATGCCTCAAGACTTTATGGGAACAGACGAATCTTCGCTTACGTCAGGCCGCTTCCCGGGCCAAGAGAACTGCTGACAGTTGCCGATGCTCGGCTCCTGAATTCATTCCTGGCCAGAAAGTCTGGTTAAGTACTCGGTAAATCTGACTCAGTATACCTTCTCAAAGGTTTGCTCCAAGGTACATTGGACTTTTTATAGTCACCCGCCGCATTGGACCAGTTACATACCAGCTTCGGCTGCCTCCTATGCTGGGAATACATAATACGTTTCACGTATCTCTTTTAAAACCTGTGGTCTTGTCCTAGCCTGCCTGAAAGGGTCCATCAAGCCCAGCATCCTGTTCCCAAAGGTGGCCAATCCAGCCATAAGAACCTGGCAAGTACCCAAAAACTAAGTCTATTCCATGTTACTGTTGCTAGTAACAGCAGTGGCTAATTTCTAAGTCAACTTAATTAATAGCAGGTAATGGACTTCTCCTCCAAGAACATATCCAATCTTTTTTTAAACACAGCTATACTAACTGCACTAACCACATCCTCTGGCAACAAATTCTAGAGTTTAATTGTGCGTTGTATGAAAAAGAACATTTTCCAATTAGTTTTAAATGTGCCACATGATAACTTCATGGAGTGCCCCCTAGTCTTTCTATTATCTGAAAGCGTAAATAACCGATTCACATCTACCCGTTCTAGACCTCTCATGATTTTAAACACCTCTATCATATCCCCCCTTAGCCGTCTCTTCTCCAAGCTGAAAAGTCCTAACCTCTTTAGTCTTTCCTCATAGGGGAGCTGTTCCATTCCCCTTATCATTTTGGTAGCCCTTCTCTGTATCTTCTCCATTGCAATTATATCTTTTTTGAGATGCGGTGACCAGAATTGTACACAGTATTCAAGGTGCGGTCTCACCATGGAGCGATACAGAAGCATTATGACATTTTCCGTTTTATTCACCATTCCCTTTCTAATAATTACCAACATTCTGTTTGCTTTTTTGACTACTGCAGCACACTGAACCGACGATTTCAATGTGTTATCCACTATGACGCCTAGATCTCTTTCTCGGGTAGTAGCACCTAATATGGAACCTAACATACAGGCCTGTGCGCGCAATTCAGTAAACCAAAATATTTAAATTAGGGCTGGCAGCAAAAAGAGACGCTAGGGACACTAGTGCGTCCCTAGCGCCTCTTTTTGGACAGGAGCGGCGGCTGTCAGCGGGTTTGACAGCCGGATCTCAATTTTGCCGGTATCGGTTCTCAAGCCTGCTGACAGCCAAGGGTTCGGAAACCAGACGCCGGAAAAATTGAGCATCCGGTTTTCAACCCACGAGCCGCGGGCTGATTTAAAATTTTTTTTTTAAATGTTTTACTTTTTTTTAACTTTTGGGACCTCCGACTTAATATCGCCATGATATTAAGTCGGAGGGTGCACAGAAAAGCAATTTTTACTGCTTCTCTGTGCACTTCCCTGGCGCCAGCAGAAATTAACACCTACCTTTGGGTAGGCGCTAATTTCTTAAAGTAAAATGTGCGGCTTGGCTGCACCTTTTACTTACTGAATAAGGGGTAAAGCTAGCGCATCAAAAACGCACGTCCAAATGCCGGTTAACAGTGCGCTCTGGGGTGTATACCATCCAGTCCAGGTGATTTACTACTCTTCAGTTTGTCAATCAGGTCTACCACATCTTCTAGGTTCACCGTGATTTGGTTCAATCCATCTGAATCATTACCCATGAAAGCCTTCTCCAGTATGGGTACTTCCCCAACATCCTCTTCAGTAAACACCGAAGCAAAGAAATCATTTAATCTTTCCACGATGGCCTTATCTTCTCTAAGTGCCCCTTTAACCCCTCGATCATCTAATGGTCCAACTGACTCCCTCACAGGCTTTCTGCTTTGGATATAATTTAAAAAATTTTACAGTGAGTTTTTGCCTCTACGGTCAACTTCTTTTCAAATTCTCTTTTAGCTTGTCTTATCAATCTCTTACATTTGACTTGCCAACGTTTATGCATTATCCTATTTTCTTCTGTTGGATCCTTCTTTCAAATTTTGAATGAAGATCTTTTGGCTAAAATAGCTTCTTTCACTTCCCCTTTTAAACATGCCGGTAATCTGGACTGTGCTTCTAGGATGGTATTTGTTAACAATGAACAATAACTCACAAAAGCCCAATAATCATAAATTGAAGTACTATGGCTGAATCCAAACATACTATGGCTAAATCCAAACATATGCCGAAACGCCATTGCTGAAACTTTAAACCCTGAAGGACTACAAATACAATGCTGAAATCCAGCCCTTGACAAAGAACCATTAGTGTTTGAAACATGGACCCATGCCGGACGTGTTGACATCTCATTGCTTCAGCGATATTATAAGTTAGGTCACATGAAATGCATGAATGGTTCACTTAGCAAAAGAAAAAAATATATTATAAAAATGGCCTTGAAGTTTGGGACTCTGACCGATGATTAAAAATAAGGCCAATCATCTAGCTATAATGCTCTAAAAGATGAAGCCTATTATGACTGGTCAAATAATCATTTGAAGCGTCTATTCTATAACAGTACAATACTTTTGGTTTTCTGTTGTGTCAGATTTGTTAACAATGACCACGCCTCTTGCACACTTTTTACTTTTGTAGCTGATCCTTTTAGTTTTTTTCTAACTATTTTTCTCATTTAATCAAAGTTTCCCTTTTGAAGGTTTAGCACGAGAGCCGTGGATTTGCTTACTGTCCCCCTTCCAGTCATTAATTCAAATTTGATCATATTATGATCACTATTGCCAAGCGGCCCCACCACCATTACCTCTCTCACCAAATCCTGTGCTCCACTGAGAATTAAATCTAAAATTGCTCCCTCTCTCGTCTGTTCCTGAACCAATTGCTCCATAAAGCTATCATTTATTCCATCCAGGAACTGTATCTCTCTAGCGTGTCCCGATGATACATTTACCCAGTCAATATTGGGGTAATTGAAGTCTCCCATTATTACCACACTACCAATTTGGTTAGCTTCCCTAATTTCTCTTAGCATTTCACTGTCAGTCTCACCATCTTGACCAGGTGACTCCTATCACTACAGTCTTCCCCGACTCACAAGGGATTTCTACCCATAAAGATTCAATTGTACATTTGATCTCATGCAGGAGGTTTACCCTGATGGACTCTATGCCATCCCGGACATAAAGCACCACACTGCCTCCCGGGTGCTCCTCTCTGTCATTGCGATATAATTTGTACCCCGGTATAGCACTGTCCCATTGGTTGTCCTCCTTCCACCATGTCTCTGAGATGCCAACTAAGTCTATGTCATCATTCACTGCTATACATTCTAATTCTCCCATCTTACTTCTTAGACTTCTGGCATTAGCATACAAACATTTCAAAGTTTGTTTTTTGTTTGTATTTTCATTCTGCTTTTTAATTGATAGGGATAAGTTAGAATGTTTTAGCTCAGGTGAGTTTTTAGTTACAGGCACTTGGACTATTTTTCTTATTATTGGAACCTCATTGTCGTGATGCCCTAATTCTAATGCATCATTAGTATCCTTTGAAGATACCTCTCTCCAAATCATGCGCTGCTGAGTGACTGTCGGCTTTCCCCTTTGCTCTATCTCCTTTTTGAAGGTTAGCGCCAGCAGTCTGGTTCCACCCTGGTTAAGGTGGAGCCCATCCCTTTGGAAGAGACTCCCCCTTCCCCAAAAGGTTCCCATTTCCTAACAAAACTGAATCCCTCTTCCTTGCACCATCGTCTCATCCATGCATTGAGACTCCAAAGCTCTGCCTGCCTCTGGTGACCTGCACGTGGAACAGGGAGCATTTCAGAGAATGCTACCCTGGAGGTTCTGGATTTAAGCTTTCTACCTAAGAGCCTAAATTTGGCTTCCAGATCCTCCCTCCCACATTTTCCTATGTCGTTGGTGCCCACATGTACCACGACAGCCGGCTCCTCCCCAGCACTGTCTAAAATCCTATCTAGGTGACGCGTGAGGTCTGCCACCTTCGCACCAGGTAGGCATGTTACCAGGCGATCGTCACGCCCACCAGCCACCCAGCTGTCTACATTCCTAATTATCGAATCACCAACTATGACGGCCGACCTAACCCTTCCCTCCTGGACTGTAGGCCTTGGGGAGATATCCTCGGTGCGAAAGGACAATGCATCACCTGGAGAGCAGATCCTTGCTACAGGATCCTTTCCTGCTGCACCAGGTTGATGCTCTCCAATCATGAGACCTTCTTCATCCAAGGCAGCACTAGGGCTGCCAGTCTGAAGTTGGGACTTGACTACTATGTCCCTGAAGGTCTCATCTATATACCTCTCTGTCTGCCTCATCTCCTCCAGGTCTGCCACTCTAGCCTCCAGAGATCGGACTCGTTCTCTGAGAGCCAGGAGCTCTTTACATCGCATGCACATGTACAACTTCTCACCGGCGGGTAAAAAATCATAAATGTGACACTCGATGCAAAAGACTGGGAAGCCCCCCTCTTGCTGCTGGACTACTGCCTTCATCTCAATTTTGTTCAGTTCTTAGTTATGTTTGAGGTTGCTATGGGAGTAGGAATGTGTCTAATTAACGTCCTTTAAATGTATTAGCGAATTCACTATATGTCTGGTAGTGGCCTACAGGGGACTGATCAAACTCTCAATAAAGTGTTGTTGTTGGGTTGTTTTTTTTTTTTGTGAAAGTGGCACCCGTCTATAAATTAAAAGATGGGCAAGGGGAGGGTTGGGAAATACAAGCAGTCTAACTTCAGTTAGTCAGCCAGAGTGATTCACTGCTCTCTTGATTAACAAATGTTGGTACCTATTCAAACCAAATCACAATACCTCAACACCTTTGTCACTGCCTTCGGATTGCCACCAGCCCTGACTCAAGCCAGCCCTTGGATGCCTCTCCAGCTTACTCCCTGGACATGGTTTCTTCAGGCTTCGGCCTGCTTTTGCTCGAGCGCTCTGTCTGCCTTCGTTCCATTGGCGTCCGAGTTTCTAGGACATTACCCAGTCCAGAGTAAGACTGTACCATCTCTCACCTGCTGTCTCTGGGCTGAACCAACACTTACTTCGACTTCACACAGAGGCCCACCTAAGTCCTGCCGGCCCCGGCACCCAAAGGCTCAACCCGCGGGGAACGAGGGCTAGTAGACAGCGACCTCTGTCTATAAGCCCACTCCGCCTGCCAATGGTGGGGACCCATAGGTCTTAACCCACGAGTTGCGTCAACACCACCTGGGCCCAAGGGTCCACCGCCGATGCAACAGCCCTTTAATTCCAACAGACATTCATGACGAGTTGACATTTGATGTAGTTTTCCCAGCCTTACAATCAAAAATTCAGAAATGTAGATTATTCTGTTTTAGTTTTATGTGTGTATTTTGTAGTGTTTGCTGATTTTAATTTTTAGGTCTGTTTTTAATTTGTAAATTGTATGAGGTTAATATTCAAAGCCATTTAGATGGATAACTCACAAGTAACTCACATGTTATCCATCTAACTCATGTTATCCATCTAACTCCAAGTTATCCATTTAATTAAATGTTTAGTTTTGAATATTGATCTCTATAAGTTTTAATTGTTTAATGAGAATGTTAAATGTTTTATATTGTACCCTTTCTAGAACATCTTGTGTCAACCTAGGTGGTATGTAAAAATATCTAAATAAATTCAATTTCACAAAAAGTGGAATATTAAAAACAATTCACAAATTAAATTAAATTAAAAAATTGATATTAATTGACTGCAATTGAAAGGATTTCTGTGTTTTTTGGAGGTGTGAAGGAATTAGTTTTGTACTGTTTGAGGACAGATGTTGCATCTTCTGCATTTAAAATACCCAAAGCTTTTTGTTTTGTATATAAGAGAATGTCCTTTGGTGGGTGTAGTGCCTAGGATACTATTGTATCTTTCAAACTTTTGTGAATTCTACAATGAAATGATTGTTGGTGTGGGTGGTTAAACATTTTTTTCTTTTCAATAGAGTGATATATTGATTGGTTAGATTCAGTAGCCATGATAGACCTCATAGCAGTACCCTTAATCTGCTTGTAAAATTCCCCTTGGAAGTCAAATAAAATATTCACAAATAAAATCTGAGGGAATATGTAAATTATCCTCTCTGTTGTGCAGTATCATTCTTACAATTTCTGTAGATTCTTTCTGGAAAATGTTAGTGGGTAGGGATTCTATATCGAAGCTCATTGAAAGAATGTTACTAAAATTTATGTTGATGCATATAAAAATGTGATAATGTTTGTGCTGCGTCCGTCGGTCGCAGACGGCTGTGACCGCTCTGCCTTACCTCTTTTCTACCCTTTTCATCCTCCTTGGGCAAGATGGCTGCCTCCGGTGCCGAGTGCCATAACCCTCGGCGTCTCCAATCCAGCATGGGCGTCCCAGTCCGCCATGCTCCTTCTGGCCTCCTAGGGTGCGCGCATGCGCGCGTGCATGTTGCCTACACCTATGTACATGTCATGGCGGGAACCTCGGGGGCGTCCCCACCGCATGACGTCAATACCTCCGGGTAGTTAAGCCTCTGCTCCGCTACCTACCTTGAGTTAGCAAGGACTTCGGTTTAGCTACTCTGACCACTCTAAGCTGCTCGCTTAGATGCCTCGCTACCCTCCGGGGAATCTCGCTCCTGACGAAACTCTAGGCACCCGCTCCTCTGGGGCCTCTCACTTCCAACTATCCTTCGGGGTTTCTACTAACTTGACAACCGCTCCCCGGGGGTCTCTCTCTCTTTATTTCAGGATCTTCTGTACTATCAGGTACTCGCTCTTTGAGGGCCTACCAGCCCAGTGTATCCTGCACCACGGACCTTAGGTCCACCATCTTCATTGCAAGGAAGATGCTTGCACTACGCTCCAGTGAGTACCTCTACGATCTGGTTCTCCACTCCACCCACCAGGCTCGGCTTATCCCGCACTGCGGGTTCCTATCTACCTTTAACATCTGGGTGAGACTTCTACATCTGAGACTGTCAGAATGTATTAGCACCTTGCCGGACTCCAGTGCCTTTCCTTCCTGCTTCATACCATCTATCCATAGCAGTACAATAAAGCTTTCCAACTACAAGTGTCCGCTCTCTGCGTTTAGCCTATCGCTGTGGTTCCCCATGGGGCCCCTCCTCATGGGAGGAGTCATCTCCACTGCGACTAAGGGTCCACACAATGCCACAAACACAACACTTTGCTAATTCTCTTACATAGGATGGAATCCTAATGACAAAAGGTCTCAGAAAAATATCTGGAAAGGCAGAGAGATATTCCAAAAGTGAACTTATGCTGAGAAAATAAGTCTGCCTAGAAGAGTGAAAAGAGATTTGTGTCTTTGGTAGGATGTAGATGGTGCTTACCACCAGATCTATATGTAACTCCTGTGATGGTTGAACCGGGATAATAGTTCAAGAGGCCATATCTCAAATGTAAATTTCAGATAGAACACTTTTATCATTCAATAATATATATTTCCAGGGTTTCCTGCAATGGGGGAAGATGTCTTTCAAAGCCCTTTGCATTGCATACATTTAAATTCCCAGTTTAAAGTTCTTGCATACGGTAGTGATGATAACAGAATAGATGCACATTCAAGTCACCAAACAAGGAAACATGCTGAAAGCATTGGATGGTTTCCAACAACACTCTTTACTGATAAATTGTAATTGATGAATAAAGTTCTTTACCGCTAATTGATCCACTTTCAGTTGATACAAGTACTTCCAAATAAATTTGTGACTTCTTATAGTTTTTCTCGAGTTTCAGATGGTAAATCCAACTGATGTAGTTCATATTTTAAATTTCTTCCCTCCAATTGACAGCAAGATAAGGACTTCCCTTCCAATGTAGATGAAATATCAAAGATGGAATTCATGTTATACAGTCATTTATCTCCTACTTCCTCCATGCTATCGCCCCTCATTCCTTAATCTGCTCACAGTACCTGAATGGCACAAATTCTCCTAATCTCCTTTTCAGTATCAGTGTGATTCCTTTTGTTCCTCTTCTGCATATCTCCAGGAGATGACCTTGGACCCTGGATATGGTCCAAACTCCTCCCGTCTCTTCTTTCTCCTTTTCTCAGGTGACTGAAATTCACCCTTCTCCTTGGATCTTGATGATCTCAGGCCCCTCTTGCATGAAGGGAAGCTATCCCTTTTGATGGTAGAGCGGAAATTAAATTAATTTAGCCGAGTCCCTAATTACTGGGTACTCCAAACTTAAATAAATCAATGCGAGAATACAAAATTGATTGAGAGGGTGGAAAGAAATTCCCACTCAACTAAAATACTCCACGGAGACACTGACTCGATTATCAGAAAAATCAGAGGACAGCCAAGACATGCTGCCTCTAGAAAATAAAACAGGAAATCCAAAAGATCAAATAGTGGTCAGGCTCTATAAGCCAGAGAGACACATCCATTACCAGTTCCCACATGGGAAATCTGTAAACCCACAAGGTTACTATTATGTCTCTCTCCCTACACTAATGGTATGTCCTGACTGTACTCTAGAAGGGAGCTGAATGGATTCTTACATATAACATCTAAGAGCCACCTTTCTTGTGGAGTAACAAACCTTTGCTTTCTAGCAAGAGACAGCAGCCATTGAATCTTGAGCTACAAACATATCGTGTGATCTGATTGCCTAGGTAAGCATCTCAAAGTTGTTGCTCTTTTTTGTGGATGTCCATAATCACTTTTGTGCCATTCTCATCTGCCAGTTTAATGATTTTAGGGTTATCAACTAAGGATTTAACTGCTTTATTTTCATGCTAAGGTTGAAATGGTTCCTGTATTTCTTATTCTGCAAGGCCATTACATCTTCTAAAACAATCTGTTGACAAGTGTATATATATAACAGGATTAATGGAGCCTGTTAGAGCTGAATGTGATATTTTCTTTACAGCAGATAGATCCAGGCTGCTTTGAGATTGTTTAGAAGAAAAGGTGCTTTGCCATCAGTCATTATGAATCTGAAAAGATCAATACCTGTCTGTAATGGATCATAATGAAGTATGGGCATGAAGAAAAGACTCTTGTTCAGTACTAAGATTTCTGTTGCTGTGAGAGTGCTACTAAAGATGTTTTGTGATTGTCCCAGGAGGACCTTGTTTGTATTCATGGATGATTCTCTGGAAACTTCGTATTTGATTCTGTCTTGCCTGTTTCACCTCTCATTCTCCAAGGGACTTGGGACAAAAAAGAAGGGAGTGGAGATAATAGGGGTATTTATCTCATTTCCTCCTCCTTCACTTCATTTCCTCCTCCTTCACTTCTCCCTTTCTCCCTCTCTCTTCTCTGACCTGCTGTTCGCTCTCTCTCTCTCTCTCTCAGTAGGCCTTACTCCGCCATGCTTTACTGAGCATTTCTTGCTGTGGCAGCCAAAACTGCTCCATGCTTGCCACAAAAGTTTTTTGCCAAATCCTTTTTTACCATTTGTAATCAGTGGTCAGTGGCAGATCAGGAGGTGGACATACATTTTTACTGTTAGTGTGCAGATGCCAAAAATAGTTTTCACTTTTAAATTGAAACTGTCTACTTATGATGGATTCTTCTATCAAGTTATTTCAAAATACCATCATATAATACCGAAGATAGCTCTAGCCTGAGGTATATTATAGACAATGGGCCAGATTTTCAAAAGCATTTACTCGAGCAAAACTGGTTTTTGCTCGAGTAAATACACTTTACTCAAGTAAGTGGGCTTTTCAAAATTGCTACAATATATGCCATTGAATTGTCCATAGGATTTACTCAAGTAAGTGCACTTTACTCGAGTAAATAGCTTTTGAAAATTGCTACGATAGTATGTCACATTTACATGCGTAACTCCTTTGAAAATTACCCCCAATGAGACCTCATATATTATGGCAAGGCTTTTGATGCATTTGCGTTTGCCCTTGACGCCTCAAACGGTATTGTGCGGTGATAAAATTTCTGTTACACCGTACAGATGCCAAAAATAGGGCATTTAGTGGTTAGGGTGTAGTACCTTTATCTACAGGTGGTGTACACAATCTGAAGTCTGTGAGACTTAATGAAATATTTTTTTTTCTGTGGTAGTATGTACTTCAATTAAATCAACTCAGAATCAGACCATCAATCATCCACTTTTCTCACATCCACTTATCCATCAAAGCTGGCAAAAAATACCATAGACCAGCTATAGAAAATTAGCCTTAATTCCTTACCTCAGAAAGGATTAGAATTACAATAAGCACCACTTTCATACATTATCACCCACACAGTTAGTGTTTCCTAGGGTACTTGGGTGCTCTTTCACTTAGTCTAGGCTTCTGTGACAAGAACCTGCAACTGGGTCTCTCCCCTGCATTCTCTAGCACAGCTGTGCCTCAGATTTCCAGCATAGCTCTGCCTCAATCTACACATGCTTTTTCTGCAGTCTCCAGGACTGCTCTTTCTGCCTCAGTCTCCACGTGCTTTCTGAAAAAATTCTCAGAAGAGATCCATATTCCTTTGAAATCTTTTCAAGAAATAGTTCTCATCTTATCCACCAAGAAACCATTTAAAAACTCCTTGACTAAGGAACACAGCTTTAAAAAAAAATTTTTTAGTATGTTCAAAACATTATTTTAAGGCAAATTACTTTAAGGCAAATTTCTTATGTTCTTATGTACTTCTGAAATCTTTTTGCACTGTTACACCCGTCAGTCACAGATGGCTGCGACTTCTTATGCTCACCTCTTTCTTTGCTGCAATGTCAATCCTAGGAAGAATAGCAGCTTCCACCAGTCACCGCCGACCTGCCTGGCATTCCCAGGATGGCGTAAGCACTGCCGACCACCCTCATGTTTCAGGAATCACCTAGCCATGTGTGCGCGCGCAAGGGCCATCTTTGTACACATCATGGCGGGAACCTTGGGGGTGTCCCCTCCGAATGATGTCATCTTCCTGCTGTACTTATACTGACTGGCCCTATGCTTCGACGAGTTAGCAAGGAGTTTCTTTGTTGCTGAATTCCACTTCATCCTTTGACTTCCGGTTCCAGATTCCTTCCTTGGCGTAAGTTGCCCTGGGTATCCGCTCCTTGGGGGCCCTTCCGCATTCCTGGCTATCCGCTCCTCGGAGGGCCTTCCTGCCTTGGACTACTACCTGTCCCGCTTCCCGGGACACTCTCCTGGAACTATCTCTTGTGAGTACATAACTACGGACTTCAACGATACTGAACCTATTGTGGGATTCTCTGTGGTGTACCCCGTGCCTCGGGCCACTACCATATCTTCCCCAGTAGGAATTCGCTCCAGTATACCCTGTGCTGCAGGTTATTACTGCACCATCTACAGGAGCATCTTCCTCTTCCGGGTTCCTGCACCTCAGACTAACTTTTCATCATCAACACAGAACAGACATCTTTGACGTACCCCGCTCTGTGGGCCACTACCGGATCTGCATGTCTGAGGTATTGCTGCACTTCTGAACATGCTTTCTGGCATATCCCACTCTGCGGGCCACTACCGGATCTTCACTTCGAGGGTATACCCCTCAGCTCATAACTTTACTTTAACTGCATCTCCCGCTCCGTGGGCTTTGCTTTTCCTTCCTTCATAATAAAGTCTCTACCTTACAGCTGTGTTCGAGACTACTGAGACCACACCTACCGACGGTGAGGCTCAAAGGGCTCCTCCCTGTGGGTGGAGACACCTCTCACCTTGGCCCAGGGTTCACACTCTTACAAAATACAACATGCACTTTGCCTCAACTTGGTGTTTCTATGCAGACCTGATAACCCAACTGCTTTGCATAGACACTGAGATGGGCTAGTATTACTATGATGTTACCATGGCATTGTCTATGGGATGGCAAAGTGTTTTCTTTTTTTTTTTTTCTCTCTGAGAGCTGCACGGAACTTGTTTTTACTATGTTTTAGATTGCCCATTAAAATGAATGAGAAAATGAAACCAATGAAAAAACTCTTCTTGCACAGTTCAAAATCACACCAAATCTTCAGGTTAGCTTCTAAATAAATGTGTCAGTAGTCCTGTGTCTTTTCATGGCCATATTAGCTATTTTAACATTTTTACAGCTAATTATATTTTTAACTTACATAAACATTTTTTCCCAAACCAAGGGTTAAATCCATATTTATATTATCTCACCTGGCGACCACCACAACCACCAAACCCCAGTTTCTAACAGGTTTTAATCATCTTTCAATCACGGGGACCACCTGGGAAAATGGATGGTATAACTTAATTAAAATTCACTTCTGATCCCAAACTGATCCCAAACTGCAGATGTGGTCAGGTCACAAGCACTCCTAATTCATACCAACACTTGCAAAATGTTAATTTTTATTGCCACCTGCCCTGACCACTGCCTGGCTTCTGGACCACGAGACTTCCCATACCTGAGACCCCCATGTAAGTCCAGCCAGCACCGGCACTCAAAGGCTCAACCTGCGGGGAACCAGGGCTGGTAGTGGTGAAGGCTCCTTGGAGTCTCAGTCACTCTCAAACCTCGCCAGCCAACGGTGGGAACCTGTGGGGCTCCTCCCCATAGGTGGTGTCAACTCCCCCTTGGCCCAAGGATCCACTATCGTAACAGTTTTCTGCACACATAATAGCAGGTGTAACTGTGGGAGGGTAAACGGTGGGCTACTTTTCAAAATGATCCTTCACATGTAAGGTTGTTTTTAAAACTGGTGTAACTTAGATGTATATTTGCTAGCTAATTTATGTGGGACGTTACAAAATTACATCCTTAGGGGTAGATCTTTAAAAAATACGCGATCGCGTACTTTTGTTCACGCACCAGGTGCGTAGCCGCGCGTATCTTATAAAATCCGGGGTCGGCGCGCGCAAGGGGGTGCACATTTGTGCAACCTGCGCCCGCCGAGCCCAGCGCGCGCTGCCTGTTCCCTCCGAGGCCGCTCCGATTTCGGAGCGGCCTCGGAGGGAATTTTCCTTCGCCCTCCCCCCACCTTCCCCTCCCTTCCCCTACCTAACCCACCCCCCCCGGCCCTATCTACCCCCCCCCCCCTACCTTTGTCGGCAAAGTTACGCCTGCTTTCAGGCCTCAACCACGCCCCCGGGCCTGAACCCGAAACGCCGCGGCACGCCCCCGAAACGCCGTGTCGTTTCGGGAACGCCCCCAGACACGCCCCCTCCCGCCCCTTTTCGAAAGCCCCGGGACTTACGCGCGGCCCGGGGCTTTACGTGCGCCGGCAGCCTATGCAAAATAGGCACGCGCGGGCCTTTTAAAATCTGCCCCTTAGTGACTTGTCTGCTATTTAGCATGCATGTTAAGCATTTGCAGATTTTAGTGACTCTGCTTCTTAGTTTTTCAAAAGCTGGAGGTCCATAAGAACATAAGATTTGCCATATCTGGTCAAACAAATGGTCCATTAAGATCAGTAGCCCTATTCCAACAGTAGCCAATCCAATTCACAAATACCTGGCAGGATCCCAAAAGGTAAATAAATTCAATGCTGCTTATCTTAAGAATAAGCAGTGGATTTCTGCAACTCTACTTTAATAATGGTTAGTGGACTTTTCTTCCAGGAATTTCTCCAAAACTTTCTTAAATGCACCTAACATTAGTAGCTTTCACCACATCTGCTGGCAACAAATCCCAGAGCGTAATTATGTACTGAGTAAAAAAATTCTCTTTTATTAGTTTTAAATGCATTACCTAGTAACTTCATTGTGTGTCCCCTAATCTTTGTACTTTTAGAAAGAGTAAACAACTGATTAATGTTTATTCATTCCATTCCACTAATTTTATAAACCTCTATCATATCTCTCCTCACCCATCTTTTCTCTAAGCTGTAAGAGTCCTAAACTCTTTAGCCTTTCTTCATAGGGAAATCATTGCATACGCTCTACCAAAAAGGTAATTTTGGGAAATGAGTGGAACAGTTATATTTCCAGAGATGTTACCCATAGTATATGAAAGATTAGGAAGGGGGTGAGACTAGGGAGTATAGTTCTTTCATGGATTACAAACTGGTTAAAAGACAGGAAACAGAGAGTAGGATTAAATGGTCAATTTTCTCAGTGGAAAAGGGTAAACAGGGATCTGTGCTTTTCAATATATTTATAAATGATCTGGAAAGTAATACGACGAGTGAGGTAATCAAATTTGCAGATGATACAAAATTATTCAGAGTAGTTAAATAAGAAGTGGATTGTGATAAATTGCAGGAGGACCTTGTGAGACTGGAAGATTGGGCATCCAAATGGCAAATGGAATTTAATGTGGACAAGTGCAAGGTGATGCATATAGGGAAAAATAACCCATGCTGTAGTTACTTGATGTTAGGTTCCATATTAGGCTCTACCAGCCAGGAAAAAGATCTAGGCTTCATAGTGGATAATGCATTGAAATCATCAGCTCAGTGTGCTGCGGCAGTCAAAAAAGCAACACAATGTTAGGAATTGTTAGGAAGGGAATGATGAATAAAACGGAAAATGTCATAATGCCTCTGTATCATTCCATGGTGAGACCGCACCTTGAGTACTGTGTACAATTCTGGTCGCTGTATCTCAAAAAAGATATAATTGCACTGGAGAAGGTACAGAGAAGGGTCACCAAAATGACATAGGGGATGGAACAGCTCCCTTATGAGTAAAGGCTAAAGAGGTTAGGGCTGTTCAAGTTGGAGAAGAGATGGCTGAGGAGTGATATAATAGAGGTCTTTAAAATCATGAGAGGTTAGGACAGGTAAATGTGAATCGCTTATTTACTCTTTTGGACAACAGAAGGACTAGGGGGCACTCCATGAACTTAGTAATTAGCACATTCAAAACTAATCAGAGAAAATTCGTTTTCACTCAACACACAATTAAGGTCTGGAATTTGTTGCCAGAGGATGTGGTTAGTGCAGTTAGTGTTGCTGGGTTTAAAAAAGGTTTGGATAAGTTCTTGGAGGAGAAGTTCATTATCTGCTATTAATCAAATTGACTTAGGTAATGGCCACTGCTATTACTAGCATCAGTAATGTGGAATCTACTTAGTGTTTGGGTACTTGCCAGGTACTTGTAGCCTGGATTGGCCACTGTTGGATACAGGATGCTGGGCTTGATGGAGCCTTGGTCTGACCCAGTATGGCAATCTCTTATGTTTTTATAGATCCATGGAATAGGTGGGGGGAGGGGATCAGAGATTTGGGGTTTTGTCCCATAATAGTTGTATTGATTATTTATGTAACCCTACCAAGAGTCACTAATGTTCTTCAAAAGGTCCTAAGGCTTTCTGGATGGTTCTGATGTCCAGGTTCACCCAAAGTTCAGGGAGTTCTGTGTAACATGCAGAACTCTTGCCCTCTGCAAGCATCCTCTGTAAGAAGGGGGTACTAAGGGGTATGAGGTAATGCTTATTTGAGGAGTGGCAGATACAAGAAGAAGATTAGGAAGAAAGGGGCAGTATATTCCATCCACAGGGAATGGGGTAATGAAAACCTATATAAGATGCCCCCTAGTATCTATTAGGTGTTGTTTCTAGAGTCCTGAGGATAAAGAGGGCTTGTGAGGCATCCAAAGGTTTCTACAACAAGGAACAAAGAAGATTCCAAGTTGGAGAACCATGCTGAGACCTGCTAGTGGTCTACCAGAGGGATGACACCCTACTAGGAGACAGGGTAGAATCCTGGTCTTGAAAAGCTTCAGTAAAAGAACATTCTAATGATGCTGCCCTAAAGTTTTGGGGATAAAGTGCTGTGTGAATGGGATTTCTCCTGCTCAGAGAAGAATGCAAAATTATTGAATCTGTTTTTTGCCTACTGACCTGTATCCAGCTATTCAATTTAATAATTCTATTGTTTCCTGCTGTTTTATCATTTGGATTTACCAATAAAATTCATTTTTTGGATCCAACTACCAGTGTGGACCTTGGACTTTGTTGTGTGGTTAAGTCTTCCCTTGGGCCTCCCAGAGACAATCTGGTCCCCAATTGGTGATCCCTGGTGGACTTTACCTGTTCCCAGGGCAGCAGCAGTGGCACTCACATCCCTCTGCAGTCTCTGAAGGTGACTGAGGAAAAGGGGGGGGGGGGGTTACATTTCTGTTACCTCCTTTCTTCAGGTTCCTCCCTAAACAGGTAAGAGACCACCCTTGAGTACTGCAGAGCACTAGCCAACCTAATGCAATCCAGGAATATTGATTCTCCAATGGGAGCTGGAGCTCCAAGACCCAAGGGTGCCATTCACACAGTCACTCCAATAAGTCTCCACATGATGAGTGTTACTGGTCAGAAAGATATACAGTAAAGGATTACAAAAATCAGAAAAATACAGTTTTCAGACAGTTCAGTAGACAAAAGAAACCCAACCCTTAGTCAAGTCAGAGAGAGGGCCCTATCGATTGCAGGCTCAAAACTTTGGAATTCACTCCCAGTCCAACTAAGAATGCAGCAAGATAAAAGTAAATTCAAAACAGACCTTAAAACATGGTTGTTTAACACGGCATACAACGATGTGGAGAAATAGCCAGATGCTTAAGCTTTATACCATCTCTGGGTGATCTTAAGTTTATCTTGGAACTATATACTTATATTTTTAAAATTTTATTTGCTTAATATGTATAGTTTTATTCTGTCTTTTAGTATTCTTATCTTTTAAGCTATTTATCTAAGCTAGTAATTTTACCTTTTATTTTTCTATTTATAAACGATTGTAACTTTCTTACTATGTTTTTTATTGTAATGTAAACCGTTGTGAAGGCTACCGCTGAGATGACGGTATATAAATAATAATAAACCTTAAACCTTAAACCAATATAGTTCCTATGCTGCTAAGTAGAGTTTGAAAAAAAAACAACAACTGGGACTTTGGTTCTTTCTAGGCGCCTTTCCCTTAGAAAACTGTTCAGATCTTTGAAATCCTCTTCTCCCGGTGTTAACTGGCATCACCAGATCTGGTCAGTGCCTTCCGCTTCCCTGACAAGATTCTGAATCTAGGGACTAGGGACAAATGTTTTCCATAGTGCTGCTGGCAGCTGCCTTCCTCATTGGATAAGAAAGCCAAACTGCCTTTCCTCCTAGAAGGAGCCAGGAAGCCACAGGTCTTGCTGCCTTTCCCTTGCTCCTCTTGTTGACAGCTCTTAGTGCAGGGGTAGGCAAACGTTTTTGTGCTGCAGCAACGTTACAAGTTATCGAGTACAATGAGAGCGGGGGGGGGGGGGGGGGGGGGGGATGGGTGGTGGTGGATCCCCTTAGAACTCTTTGACACAGCAATCACATCTCTAGCACTTGCTGTAGGCATTTCAGTATCCAGCAGGCTTAAGTGCCATTAATTTTAGCACCTGTGAAACCCCTTAAATCATGGATCCCACCCTCTACCAAAATCTGAAAAGCCTTCAACCAAACAGTAACAAGGTGTTTCCCCAGCTAGCAGACTACCTCATGTCAGTCAAATGCAGACAAATTCTCACCAAATAAAACCAAAGGGGTCATAAAAGTATAAATAGTAGAGATGTGAATCGTGTGATTGATCGTCTTAACGATCGATTTCGGCTGGGAGGGGGAGGGAATCGGATCGTCGCAGTTTGGGTTTTTTAAATATCGTGTAAATCGTGTAAATAGAAAACCGGCACACTAAAACATCCCTAAAACCCACCCCGACCCTTTAAAATAAATCCCCCACCCTCCCGAACCCCCCAAAATGCCTTAAATTACCTGGGGTCCAGAGGAAGGGTCCCGGTGTGATCTTTTACTCTCGGGCCTCCGGTACGTTGTAGAAATGGCGCCGGCGCTACGTTTGACTTGTCATATGACAGGGCAAAGGTAGCGCCGGCGCATTTTGTTTTTTTGTCCCCCGACGTCAGGAGCGTAGGAGATCGCTCCCGGACCCCTGCTGGACCCCCAGGGACTTTTGGCCAGCTTGGGGGGGCCTCCTGACCCCCACAAGACTTGCCAAAAGTCCAGCGGGGGTCCGGGAACGACTTCCTGCACGCAAATCGTTTTTCCGTACAAAATGGCGCCGGCAAGTCTTGTGGGGGTCAGGAGGCCCCCCAAGCTGGCCAAAAGTCCCTGGGGGTCCAGCGGGGGTCCGGGAGCGATCTCCTACGCTCCTGACGTCGGGGGACAAAAAACAAAATGGCGCCGGCGCTACCTTTGACCTGTCATATGACAAGTCAAAGGTAGCGCCGGCGCCATTTCTACAACGCACCGGAGGCCCGAGAGTAAAAGATCACACTGGGACCCTTCCTCTGGACCCCAGGTAATTTAAGGCATTTTGGGGGGGTTCGGGAGGGTGGGGGATTTATTTTAAAGGGTCGGGGTGGGTTTTAGGGTTGTTTTAGTGTGCCGGTTTTCCCGCCCTCCCCCTTCCCCTCCCCCTTCCCCCGATTTACGATTTTTTGACGATAAATCGGGGGAATTGTTATTGTATCGCGGCTCTAACGATTTTTGACGATTTAAAATATATCGGACGATATTTTAAATCGTCAAAAAACGATTCACATCCCTAATAAATAGTAAGGTACAGACAAAAAAACTGAACTGGAAGCCACTACAAGCCAGACGCATATACAGTGTAATAATGCAAAAACTGAAATGTCACCATTCCTCATAAAATAAAATCAAGAAAATCAATCATAACAGTGAGGAAGCCTGTGGCGATGCCCCTGTCTTGCAGGATCTCTGATGGTCACTCTCTGTATTCTGGCTCAGGCACTGGTGCTCTGGCATGTGCCTATGGCTTTAAGAGGTTGAAGTGCCTATAGGATTAGAACTAGTGGTCTGCCTATTTTCTGCCTAGCCATGTGGCTTGGCTTGCGAGTCATGTGGAATGAATAGATTGCCTTCCTTACATCCTGTTTAAGCTCCCTAGAGCAACCTTCCTTTATTCCCTTCAGTACCATTGATAAAATCGTCAACTCATCGGTTAGCAGTTTGAACCTTATTTATTACACAACTCAAGGCTATCTTCCAGGCTCCCCACATTTACCAGCCTTCCAGAGTACACATACAAATCACTCTGATAAAATTCCCTTGCATAATATTTTCCAGTCTCCCACTAATAAAACTTCACAATTCCTAATATGTCAGTCTTTCAAGCCGAGCAAATTAAAAAAACAGATCTCCAAGTGTCCAAATTAAATGTCTGTTTCCAAGATTGAGCTATAATATATCTTGAGCCTGTGACATTAGGGAGATAAGCTTTTTCATCTTACTAGTATCCCAAAAAATGTAAGTTCCAGGGAATTAAAAGCCTGCTACCTTTTAAATCTCAGTGAACACATCTAATCAGAAGTCCTGAACAATCAGGCATGTCCACAATATGTGTAAATAAGACCCTCTCAAACCACAATTTCTCCAACACCATGGGCTATATGTATGGTTGAAATCATATGTGTGATGTAAAAGTCTTGAACATTAAGTCAGCTCTTCTGCAAAATAGATATAATGGGCTTCTTCCCACAGAATACTCCAATTATTTTCATCTAGATTAACAATTTAGTTGTTATTGACTGCAAGATTTACTGTAGCTCAATCTTGGAAACAGACACCTAATTTAGACAATTGGAGCTCTCAGTATTTTTAATTCGCTCAGACTGAAAGTGACATATTCTCTCAAAGGGTTGCTTAAAGTGTACAATAACATTTAGAGCAAATTTTACATTGGATCTTCCCAAACGTTTAGATAATGTAACCCCATTTTAGCACTCAAAAATTCACGTGACCCCAAAGGACAACCAAAGTAAATTAACAGGAGTGCTATCCCCCTCTAACAAGCATTCCTTATCACCCTTTTCACACTCTAGAGCAGTGGTGGGCAAACTAAGGCTCATGGGCCAAATCCAGCAACTCAAGATCTTTATTCTGGTCTGCCTATCCCTTGGAAACTCCACCGATGCTCCAACTTGCTCGCCTGAGTGTCCAGTGTCATCATCAGTGGAGGTCTCAGTTTTTTTAATTTGTTCAGATTGAAAGACTGACATTCTCTCAAAGAATATATGACGATCTTCTACCCTGGATTCAAGGAGACCTTGATATAATACTATTATTCCTCTTACTTTGGGATCTTTTTTGCGCAATGCCAATTCCACTATATTTATCTACCCATTCACCTTTGTTTTGGTAAGAGATTTACCAAGAGCTATATACATTTTCAAGTAGACTATGAAATTTTGAATTGGCAGACAAATTGCTCAAAAATAACCCTCTGTTTCACTGAGCAAAGTTAGACCACATACTGTATCTGAAACCATTATTCTCACAATTTTCCAAATTATCAGAGAAAGAGTGAATTGAGATAGATGAATTATGATGGATCACGGAGATTGGAGATAACTGTGCCTTATTTGTGCCAAGTTTACTGTAGGCTTGCCTCCATAATGACAATGTGTGCACTATCCCTGGGCTATTTCTACATATTTTCCTGGTTTGCAGACATGATGAATAAGTAGTGTAGTGGAGAAGCCTAGTGGTTAGAGCAACAGGCTACAAACCAGTGAAACTTGTGTTCAAATCCCACTGCCGCTTCTTGTGACTTTAGGAAAGTCACTTTATCCTCTATTGCCTCAAGTACAAATTTACAGGGTCATTTATCAAATAAATCTCTCTCTCTCTCCCCCAGTGGTGAAATGAGCACTTTGCAGGTAGGGAAATGCAATTATGTAGGTATTAATGCCAAATGAAAAAGTTAATGCACTTTGCCATAATACCTATGCGAAGTGCTAAGATAACACACATTGCGATAAATAGGCTTACAACATAGAACATGGCCCTTTTCCTATCACATGCGATATTTAGTCCAATTTGATAAATCTAGGCCTTAGATTGTAAGCCATCTGGGGATAGGGAAATATTTAGAGTACCTGAATGTAATCTCCTTTGAAGTGCCAAAAAGTGGAATATAAAATAATTAAAATGTGCTAAATCAATCTCTTCCACAAAAGCTCTCTCAATTGCAAGCCATCTAAAGTAATGAGAGTGTTGCGCTCGGGGGTGGACCCCTGGCCTGAGGCAGTACGGGATCTGACCACAAGGGGCAGAGCACGGAAGGAGACAGAGGCAATGTAGATCTTCACCACTGGAAGCCCAAGGTCCCCCCCCGGGAGGAGCCCATAGGGACCCGGGCGGCTGGGACTTAGGTGGGCCTCGCAGGGTCTCCTGGGAGAATCTGAGTCCGGCTTGCCCACAGGGACTGGAAGAGCGCTATCGGGTTTGAGGCTGGAAACAGGTTGGAGATAAGCGAACCAGAAGTGTGTTGGTGATGACAAGGCTAGGGACAGAGCCAGAATCGAGCAAGGTCAAGTCCAAGAATCAGTCCGAGGAGTGGTCAACAAAGCAACGGTCAAGATCCAGTGGTCAGGCAGGGTCGAAGAACAGGCAGAGGTCTTAGGCAGGCGGCAGGCAGGTCAGGAACAAGCTGAGGTCTTTGGCAGACAGGCAGGTCAGGAACAAGCTGGGGTCTTTGGCAGGCGGCAGACAGGCAGGTCAAGAACAAGCTGAGGTCTTTGGCAGGCGGCAGGAAGGCAGGCAGGCAGGTCAGGAACAAGCTGAGGTCTTTACCAGAAAGGCAGACCAAGGTAAGACCAGGAAGACGAACAACGAAGACAGGAACAAGCAGGGCAAGGAAGCAGGAACAAGCAAGAACGGAAGTGGAACAGAAGGATCCTGGAACGAGACTAGGAACAGGCAAGCAGGAATATGAGCAAGGGCAATCTCAGGAACAAACCGACCCGATTGCCAAGGCAAGGAAGTGAGGCCAGGAACATCCCTTTAACATCCATTCAATCAGGGTGCGCCGCGGAACTAGGACCCGCCCTAGAACCCATATCAGGGTGGCTGGTCTGCGAGCGTAGGGGCGTGGCTAGCTGCTGGGACTCCGAGGTCCGGCGTTGGGCCTGGCGTGTGACTGAAGGCCCGGCAACTGCCGCTGCGGGACGCCGGGGCCTAGCTGGGCTCGCGAGGGACGCGAGGGAGACAGGACCGGGACCAGCTGTGTGACCCCGAAGGTAAGCGGTCCCGAGCGCGGGACGACCGTGGGTGGGGCGCATAACAGAGAGAAGGCCAACCAGCTCCTCAGAGCCACCAACATTGCAGCCCAATAATACAACTGAAGACTTGGCAAAGCTGGTACACCTTTGTATTTAGGGAGCCATAGATTACTGAGCTTTATACATGCGGGTTTATTAGACATAAGACTTTAATTCCTTAAAGACCTTTCCTGGTACTGGACATGATACATGAAGCAAGGCAATATGTCCATGTTAATCCATCCAGATAACACAACTGAGACTTTGCTTCAAATCAAATTCAGCAGCTGCCTGGCATCAGGGGAAAGCAGGGCCCTAGTTTTGGCTCTTGGCGTGAACAAGGGAATGGAAAGTGAACATAAGCTTCTGTGAGATGCCCAGTTTTGGCCAAAGGTATATTTTACAGTATATTTGTTCCTTAATCATATTCCTTCGTAAAAATACAGCAGTGAAAAGGAATCAATATCAATGAAAATGTATTTTAAGGAAACCTCCATGAACAGATTTAGTAAAAAGACTTGCATTGATTCTATGAACAAGAATTCACAGTTCAGCCAGTAAAAGCCTCAGTATTTGTCACTCAGTTTATTCCTCATAGCTAAAACGCCCTCCTAGGCAACTTGCAATTAGAAGGCAATTGAGTCATATCAAAGTCATTTGAGAGCTGAGTGGAAATGCACAGAGGCATAAGAGTATTGCATTTTGCTGTATCAGCACATTTTCAGTAACTCTACATTGTACCATAGTGAATGATGGCAGAGAAGGCCAAAAAAGGTCTACCCAGTCTGCTCAGCAAGTTTTGTTTTTTTTAATTTTAGGATAGCAGCAGCTGCTGCTCCATGCAGGCTACCCCCAAGCAGCAATGTAAACTTTAGGTGAAATAGAAAAGTTACCCCATTTCTTCATTTCCATTCTCCAGCTAGCAGGGATCCTCTGTGTTTGTCCCATGCCTGTCTGAATTTCATTACTGTTTACCACCTCTTCCAGCGGGGCATTCCATGCCTCCTCCACCCTTTCTGGCATGAAATATTTCCTGAGCGTTAAAAGGAACGTCACCTAAAATCTCTTTACTAAAGCATTCACCCGGGAGTTACAAGGCAAACCAACCTGCTGTATTCTTACTACTGCATTCCTGCTAAAAGAAATGTAGTGAAATATCTCCCTGCCCCACCCCCACTTCCCAAATCAGCAGTTCCCTGCGTGTTGTAGCCAAACTTGCTCATCTGTCTTAAAAGAGACCTATTCAAAATGGAGCAGGTTTTCTTCAAACAAAAAGAGAGTAAGGTCATGCAACCAGAAACTACTAAATAAACACCTCACTCCATATATATAGTGCTGATATACTAAAGGTATCGTATAATCCCAACTTACCATCAGGAGATTCACAAAGTTAGACCAAGGGTATTCAAAGGCTGAAAACTCACAGTATAACCGTCTATCATTAGTATAGGAAATGTTTGTGTTTATAAAATCTCTAAGTGTGCTCACATACAATAATTCAGTGTCTAGACTCTTATGTGCTCAGACCAATGTATAGCGAGAAACTGTGTCCCCAAACCAAAAATAAAATAATCTCCTGTCAGACAGCTGAGAAATGGAGTTCATCAGTAGTACCCAGTGTCCATGATAATAAATGAAGGAAAGTCCATTCAGGCTCACATCTTCAATCAGACGAACAACAAATCTTCAAGAGTTCAAAAACAATTACAGCGAGCAACAAAACAAAATTTCTTCAGCTGTTCAGTGTGTGAAGCAGTCAAAAAAAAAAACAAAACTGGTGGGAATGCAGACACTAGCATTTCGGCCTTCCTCAAGGGGTATATGGATTATGAAGGTGTTTTCTATAAAAATAAAAATGTAATTAAAAAACATATCACAAACTCATTGTAGCCTTAAAAAAGTACAAAAGAACTTGTAACAGTGTGTCAAACATGACTCTCAGGTGTCTCTAACTGGAAATGCACTCCCTGGTTGTCACAAATTAAAAACCCTGAAGCTCCTCCCACTCCAGGCTAATAACCAATCGTGAAACAAGTTAAAAAACCTGATCAAATCTATTTCTTTATTGAGTCACAGTGATTCAGTAGTATGCCAATTATAAATCCATTTCTGTTCACATTGAAGTAGCAATCTGTCAGAATCACCCCCATGCCAACTGATTGATGGTTACTCGAGCAACTATGAATGTCAGAACTTCAAGAGAATGTCCAACCCTCATACAATGCTCCAGGCTTCAAACCTTCTGTATCCCAGTGAATGGGGGCGGAAGAAGGGCAGCGATATAAGAACACATGTGCCGTGCTGGGACCGCCTGAGCTCAGAATCTTGCATCTGATAGTGGGGGTCATTAAGTTCCCAGCACATCCCAAATGGTAGATCCAACTTCTTCTTGCACACTCCAAGGGATAAGCGATGGATTTCCCCTCCCCCTCCAGTCCTCCTGACTAATAAGGATTTATGGAGTTGCCCTACCTGTCCAAATCCCTTTTAAGCCAGCTAGGCTAGATGCAACAAATTCCACAGCGTGTTTGTGCTGTGCGTGAAAAAACTCCCCAATTTGTTTTAAATTGGCTATTTTCTAGTTTCATGGAGTGTCCATGAGTCCTAGTAATATTTGAAAGGGTAAATAGCTGCCCCTAGTTACCTGTACCACCCCGCTCATGATTTTATAAACCTCTGTTTTTCTCCAGGCTGAAGAGCCGCTAACCCCTTTTAGCCTCTCGTCATAGAAGGATCTATATTCCCTTTGCCACCTCTTGCCCTTCTCTAGCCTATTATCTTTCTTGATATGGGGTAACTGCCCACAATACTCAAGGTAGGATTGCACTGTAGATCTATGCAAAAGGATTAAGATAATCATAACTGCTTCCTTCTACACTAATAGGTTATTCAATTGTTCATTGTACACCCCTGTTATATGTAAACCGGCATGATGTGTTTGCAACATGAATGCCGGTATATAAAAATTTTAAATAAATAAATAAATAAATAAATAAATAGGGTTTCCCCTCCCCCCCATTCCTTTCCTATCACAATACTAGAAAGAGAAACTGTTCAAGATGCACTCCATTCACCTCCTTGTTTTTTGTACACCTTACAACCCTATCCACTTTGCCAGCATTTCACCCACAACCAAGGAGTCTGCCTAACTTTTAGAGATGTGCATTTGTTTTTAAATACAAAGCCCTCTGAAACTCTCATTGACTTGTTTCGGAAAAGTCAAAGAAAAACTTCCAAAACAGCAAAATTAAACCACCCCTCCTCCAGATATTCCCCTAGAGGGGCTCCCCCCCCCCATCCCTCAGGTCCTGACCCCCTTCTTGGGATCTGTGAAGCAGAAAGAGCCAGAAGCAATCCTCAGACTCTCATGCCCCAATTCAAAACATTCTTGCTGGCTGGTGCCGTATTATTGTACATCTCCTGCAATGTAGTGTACTGTACACCCAGCACTAGAGTGGACACACAGTCAGAGCAGAACTCACTTAGCAAGCATGCCACACGCTGAGGCTGATTTAATAAGCTGCGGTAAACCTTCCGTGGGATTTCGCATGCAGTATTACGCATGCTTTGCTGCACTAATCTTACGCATGTATGTGATAACCCGTTTAGCGTGGAAAAATTGCACACACAAACCCACGCAAAAAGCTGCAGCTGGTTTAGTGCAAGTCCATGCAAATAGCACGCAAGGGCGGCAATTCATGGGCAATGCAGAGAGATGCGCTGGCAGGGAGAAAGGTTACTGTGGGGTTATTTTACGCCGTTATTTTAGCGCCTGTGTCAGGGTAGGAGTTAAGTTTAAGTGCGTATCTGAGATACATAAGCCATGCCAACTCTGCTGCATATCTGAGTGTGTATACCATGCCAACTGTATAGTTCTGATTGCATATTTGCCTTTACCCACACCAACGAAATATGAGAAACGAATGAGCATTTTACCATGTGGAAAGTGTACTGTGTGCCCTGATCTCGAAAGAACCCATAAAAGTGAAATTACTTTTGGGGTGGAGTTTTATTTCTAAGCAACGCATCACATGAACTTCATCTTTTGTTGTCTTTGATCACTAGCACGTGTTCTAGGTTTGAAATGAACTCTGCAACAGTTCTATCAGCACCTATAATTTAGTGCATTTCTTCCCTGCAGCTGTCTATTGGGTTTACATGGGTATTGGTGCATGTATCGTATTCTTATTCTGTCTGCTTATTACATCCCACAGAGGCACCTACTTTTGCCGTGCTCACTAAAACAAACAAAAAAAAAAACCGCACTGAAAAATAGTGCTGATTGCACTGCAGATCTTATTCTATCAGCTATACTGTTCGCTGTGTATGTAGCCAAACTAGTGCATTACTAACGTAACAATTTGTGGAAGAGTCACTGTACACAATACCAACTCCTTTTTCAAAATTCAGGAAATCAAGACTTAAAAGACTGCTATGAAACAGATCTGTGTGCTGCAAAATGCAGACAGACTTGTACTCCTGTAGAATGCTACAGCAACTAATAATAATGCTAATGATAATGCTGAGCAGTGAGAATTTGACAAAAGGCAACAGCACAATGTTTGTCTTCAATGCTTGTAAGCTTTCACTCCAATTGCTTCAGAAAAATGTCTGTGAAACCCAAAGAAATGAGCTCAAAAGGGGACTGTTGAAAGTTACATTTTGTTTTCAGTTTCATTAAAAAAAAAAAAAAAAAAGTCATGCTGGGAAAGATTGGTTTGAAAGGATTCACTCTCATTGGTCCTCCTCGCCCCTCTTTGTCCTTTCACCCCAGTTCTGGTCTGTATGGCTTGAAAAGTGGTTTTTTGAGGCCCTATAGACTAATGTATCTGAAAAGGAAATAAAAATTCAAGCACTTTTAGAGACAGCTTTCCATTTTTTTCAGAAACAAAACAAACAATGGACTCATTCATCACTTTTCCTATTTGTTTCAAATGAATGCACATCTCAAGATTACAGCCTGTAGAGAATCCATTTTATTCCAGGAGTCTTACAACTACTAGATCACTGCCTTACATATTCCAATCACTAGCCTGAAAATAAGTGATATTTTCTACCTTGGTTCTCTTGGTGATGTTTTCCTAATCACAATGGTCCTGATCTTTCTGTTTTCCTTCTTCACTGTCTTCTCCAAACTCCTTTTCCAGGGTCTTTTTTTTTCCAGTTTACTTTTCTTCTCATGCTATCAAGTAGCCCCCCCCCCCCCTTACAGGCCTTAGCAACCCTTAGGTTCACAGTTCCAAATAGGTATGTGAGTAGGTAATGTAACCCAATCCTGGGGAGCTTATTTTACTCTGATGGTACCATAAAAGATGTTATTGTCTCTTCGGTACTAGAACCTCAGACTAGCTAAACATAGTCTCTTACTTCTAAGACCTGGATTCTTTGCTAGATGGGAGGAAAGATTTCCCTTTCAAGGCCCAGAGTGCTAAATGTGACTTGTTAATCTTTTATTCTTGGAAGAGGCGTACTTCACTTTCATTGTGGGTGCTACATATGCCAAAGAACACTGGAGACTTTTGGGTTAGTGTCCAATAAAAAATAAGTATTTACTGATGAATAATTAGATAGAGTGATGGCACATATTTAAAAAGGGATCCAGGGCGATCCGGGAAACTACAGACCAGTTAGCCTGACTTCAATGCCAGGAAAAATAGTGGAAAGTGTTCTAAACATCAAAATCACAGAACATATAGAAAGACATGGTTTAATGGAACAAAGTCAGCATGGCTTTACCCAGGGCAAGTCTTGCCTCACAAATCTGCTTCACTTTTTTGAAGGAGTTAATAAACATGTGGATAAAGGTGAACCGGTAGATGTAGTGTACTTGGATTTTCAGAAAGCATTTGACAAAGTTCCTCATGAGAGGCTTCTAGGAAAAATAAAAAGTCATGGGATAGGTGGCGATGTCCTTTCGTGAATTACAAACTGGCTAAAAGACAGGAAACAGAGAGTAGGATTAAATGGACAATTTTCTCAGTGGAAGGGTGTGGGCAGTGGAGTGCCTCAGGGATCTGTATTGGGACCCTTACTTTTCAATATATTTATAAATGATCTGGAAAGAAATACGACAAGTGAGGTAATCAAATTTGCAGATGATACAAAATTGTTCAGAGTAGTTAAATCACAAGCAGATTGTGATAAATTGCAGGAAGACCTTGTGAGGCTGGAAAATTGGGCATCAAAATGGCAGATGAAATTTAATGTGAACAAGTGCAAAGTGATGCATATAGGGAAAAATAACCCATGTTATAGTTACACAATGTTAGGTTCCAAATTAGGTGCTACAACGCAAGAAAGAGATCTAGGAGTCATAGTGGATAACACATTGAAATCGTCGGTTCAGTGTGCTGCGGCAGTCAAAAAAGCAAATAGAATGTTGGGAATTATTAGAAAGGGAATGGTGAATAAAAAGGAAAATGTCATAATGCCTCTGTATCGCTCCATGGTGAGACCGCACCTTGAATACTGTGTACAATTCTGGTCACCGCATCTCAAAAATGATATAATTGCGATGGAGAAGGTACAGAGAAGGGCTACCAAAATGATAAGGGGAATGGAACAACTTCCCTATGAGGAAAGACTAAAGAGGTTAGGACTTTTCAGCTTGGAGAAGAGATGACTGAGGGGGGATATGATAGAGGTCTTTAAAATCATGAGAGGTCTAGAACGGGTAGATGTGAATCGGTTATTTACTCTTTCGGATAGTAGAAAGACTAGGGGGCACTCCATGAAGTTAGCATGGGGCACATTTAAAACTAATCGGAGAAAGTTCATTTTTACTCAACGCACAATTAAACTCTGGAATTTGTTACCAGAGGATGTGGTCAGTGCAGTTAGTATAGCTGTGTTGAAAAAATGATTGGATAAGTTCTTGGAGGAGAAGTCCATTACCTGCTATTAAGTTCACATAGGGGCGGATTTTCAAAGGCCTGCGCACGTAAATCCTTCCGGATTTGCGCGCCGGCGCGCCTATTTTGCATAGGCCGCCGGCGCGCGTAAAGCCCCGGGACGCGCGTAAGTCCCGGGGCTTCCTGTCGGGGGCGTGTTGGGATGACACGGCGTTTAGGGGGCGGGGCGTTTCGGGGGCGGCGACGTGGGCGTGGTTTCGGCCCGGGGGCGTTCCGGGGGCATGGCCGCGGCCTCCGGGACTGGACCACGGAGCGGGGCAGCCGGCCGACAGGCGTAACTTTGCCGACAAAGGGGGGGATTAGGTAGGGGAAGGCAGGGGAAGGTGGGGGGAGGGCGAAAGAAAGTTCCCTCCGAGGCCGCTCCCCCGGCATCCCCCCGCTCGCCCCGGCATTCCCCGGCACTACGGCCTGTGCCGGGGGATGCCGGGGTGGTGCGCGCAAGTTACGCCTGCTTCAAGCAGGCGTAACTTGCCCAACAAAGGTAGGGGGGTATTTAGGTAGGGCTGGGGGGTAGGATAGATAGGGGAAGGGAGGGGAAGGTGGGGGGATGCGGAAGGAAAGTTCCCTCGGAGCGGCCTCGGCGGGAAGTGAGGCAGGCTGCGCGGCTCGGCACGCGCAAGCTGCCGATTTTGCACAGCCTTGCGCGCGCTGACCCCGGAATTTATAAGATACGCGCGGCTACGCGCGTATCTTATTAAATCTGGTGTACTTTTGTTCGCGCCGGTGGCACGAACAAAAGTATGCGTGCACGTATATTTTGAAGATCTACCTCAGCATGAATATATCATAAATTAAATGAATACCATGAATTATATATGGATGTTTTTCAGGCTTAGATGCAGCTAGACAAATTAATCAGATGTCTCTTTTTCTGAAGGAGCTAAGAGTGCAGAAGTAGTGTAGTGGTTAGAGCAGCAGGCTATGAATGAGGGAAGCTATGATTCAAATCCCACTGCTGCTCCTTGTGACCTCAGGCAAGTCACTCCAGTCTCCTTTAGGGCCTGATTTATCAAGGTATTTTCACATAGGGCCTTATTTTCTAAACGGATCGCGTGTGATACTAAAATGGGGGCGGAGTCGGCCCCGGAAGAGGAGGAGTTGGGGCGTCACCTGGGCCGATTCCGCAAAGACGCCGCGGACAACAAAAAGGTAAGGCCCTTTTTGCATCCGAGTTCGCGCCCAACAGCTTCACCTTCTATGGTGGCGCTATTGGGTGCTAGTGCAGGCCCGCCCCTCATTCCCTAAAGTATCGCAGGCCTGCGATACTTTAGAAAATGAGGCCCATAGACACAGAATGGGAGAAAAGTCTTAGTGACTTAGGCAGTTAGATTGTAAGCCTTCTGAAGACAGGGAAATACCTGAAGATAATCTGCTTTGAAGTGCCTGAAAAACAGAATATCTTGATTTATTTTCCGCTTTTCATAAATAAATAAGAAAAAAAACCCCAAAACAAAACATATGTTGGTTACAGCCAAACAGACTGCAGCGTGATATGAAAAAGAAAATAAAGAACAAAAGGAAGAAAAAAAACAAATGACTTTTTTTTTGCTAAAATAAAATTTTAAAAGGCTTTTTTCATTAGTAGAACAATGACTCAGATTTGTAAAACAAACAATTCAGAAGAGCAGGGAGAGAAATCTGAGTTAGTCTTCAAGCTGAAGCTTTTATCACAATAATTTCATATTTTTATGGGTATGGAACTGAGACTGTAAATAAATACTCAGAAGGAGAAAGAAAATACAATTTCATATGAATTTTCCAGATGGGTAATTGTTCTACTAGATAGATGGTATTGCACATGATGGTAGACAAATCTAGGGAAAAACATGTATTGAAGTAAGGTAAGTCTCTAAGGAAACTGGTGTGAAGAACATGTCAGGCAGTTTTGCTTGTCCTTGAGACTGAAATCCCACTAGCATTTTATGGCACATAGAAATAAAGTTAGTGGTCTCAATTCTGCAGAAATCCTGGCTATCATAAATGAATGAATAGCTGGAGGGATTCATACTGCAGCATTTTTTATTATGTTGCAAAAAAGATATTTGAGCCATCATGGGAGATCGTTGGCCTTGTCCCATAGAAAGGTATTCCTCCAGTATAATTGTTGCATATTTCTCAATTTCAAAATAGAATTTTGTTTTTTTGGGTTTGTTTCTTCTTCTTTCTTTTTTTTTTTATAAATATCTTCCTGCTTTATTGTGCCTTGAACATTTGCATTCTGCTGTCCCTAAGTATTCTAGAATGTCTAACTCAGTTACCACCGCTGCATTATTACCCAGTCCAGTATATTTCCCACCTTGCCAATTCCCTAGCTTGTAGTGCCAAAATGTTGTTCTTAAGCACATTCATAAACATTGGAAGGGTAATTTTCAAAAGTCCGTGTAAGTCAGCACAATCGCACTTAGGGCCGGATTTTAAAAGCCCTGTGCGCGTAAATCCGGCCGGATTTACGTGCGCAGGGCACTCGCGTGCCAGCGCGCCTATTTTGCATAGGCCGCCGGCGCGCGCATAGCCCCGGGACGCGCGTAAGTCCCAGGGCTTCATAAAAGGGGCGGGAGGGGGTGTGTTCGGGGGTCAGGGGCGATTCGGGGCAGGACCAGGGGCATGGCGCCAGCCCGGGGCATGGTCGAGGCCACCGGACCAGCCCCCGGGTCGGGTGATGGCGCACCAGCAGCCCGCTGGCATGCCAGCAGCCCACTCGGCGTACCAGCAGCCCGCTCGGCGCACCAGGTTGCACAAATGTGCACCCCCTTGGGCGCGCCGACCCCGGATTTTATAAGATACGCGCGGCTACGCGCGTATGTTATAAAATCCAGCGTACTTTAGTTCGCGCCTGGTGCATGAACAAAAGTACGCACGCGTGTAAATTTATAAAATCTATCCCTTATGAAGGGGTCTGAACGCTTCAACCTGACAAAGGACTTCATGTACCAGAATTCCCTGCTTCATGACGGGTTTACTTACAGTCTGCAATACAGCTGTAATTAGGACATTGAGAAACTCTCTGTCAGCACATTGCACATTTTCATTTTTTTGGCTTCGCTGTTCTTATTCTCTGATAAGCTTTCACTGCTGTAACCTAGATTAGAACAATGGATGTATTATGTGATGGGCTGTATTGCTGCAGACTCGCAAATTCCTTTCCAGAACTGCAAGTCCCAGCACCCTCTCCTGCAGAACATGGGAGAAGTTTCACGAAAGTTCCAGGGTGTCTAGGGAGGGGGTCAGTAGCCCCTTCAGCCGGAATATGCTTGCTCAGCAATGCTTAGAACGCATGTGTAAAAGATAAGAACTGTAAAGTGCATAAGAGTCTGCTTCTGAAGGGGAGGGGCATGCAGTTGTACTAAGCCTTTGTCTTAGCTGCATCTTGCTGGCAATAAAAGTCTATCTTTACGGATCAGTTGTCTGGGCCTCCTTTCTGAGATTAGAGACGGTTACATTTGGCGAGCCTCAGCCAGGAGGTACCGGGGACGCTATTTTAGCCCCCCAGTTGGTCCGGTAGTTTGGTGGCGGAGCGATCCCCCAGACTTACCTGGTGAGTGGCCACCGCTGAGTTCAGCGATCAGGTTTCTGAGGGGACCGTTCCACAGACATTCTTCTGAGACCTCTGGGCCGGTGATCCGGGAAGAAGGCTTTCGTGACGATCGGAAGAACCCTGCAGGCGAGTATTGTGGGAAAAGGGAATTAAGCGAAGAATAGGTGAAGAATAAAGTGTAAAGCGTAAGCCGGTCTGTCACCAAGCAGACCGAGGGGGTCTTGATCACGCCCCTTGTAGTGGTGAATAGGAATTCTGCTCCATTCGCCATGCGCAAAGAAATAAAAGTAGCGCAGTGTAGAATAGCGGGAATAGGTTTCTTGTTGTGTGAAAGAGAGTGAATGGCCTCGCAGTTCTAAGACCGGGCGACCGCGTTCTAGTCGAGGCGAGTGTGACCCTTTGTGTCTGACGGATACGGACCCCTTACCTATCCGTTTTCCCTTCCCTTCTTTGTCTGTGATTCTATCCTAATGGGAGGGGGCGGTTCAACTCCATTAAAAGTCATGACGGAGCACTATAGCGAAGTCTTCGATAGACATAAATGTACAAAACCCGGAATGATTCAACGATGTACCCATAGGTGGCCCAGTTTGTGTGTAAATTGGCCTCCGGTAGGAACTTTCGATTTCCAAACGGCCACAAGGGTCCAGAATATAGTTATACGAGAAGGGAATCCGGGTTGTCCTGAAGATATACCGTACATAACTGCTTGGATTGCAGTCATTTTAGATCATCCGTCATGGGCGAAGAAGTTAGTGGAGGGGGCCGCCCTCGTAATGGTGGCTCAGGCGCACAAAATGGGGAACTGGAAGTCCCCATTATTAATTAAGGATTGTAATGTATGTAACTGCTATCTGTGAATTGCAAGCACATGTACCAGGGATTTTTTAATTGTTTTTAATTGTTTTAAACCCTAATAAGAAGAGATTTTTGGTTTACAGATGCTGCACAAGACTACTATACAACAAATTAATTTACAGTGTTAAGTTAAAATACTGATTTGATTACTGGAGAATGCATTTACTGGTGTTGAAGTTTAGAACTTGATGGCAGTTAAGGGTTAACGGCAGAGATAATTACAGGAGAGAGGAGGGGATCGAGCCAGAGAGAGAAGAGAAAGAAGAAAAAAAAAAAAAAAAGGGGTTGAGCCAGCCTGGGTGAATGAAGACAAAGGGAAAGAAAAACATTTTCGTTTGTTTAAACAGAGCAAGCATTATTGAAAGTTAGTTGATGGTGTGCGTATGTGAATAAAGATAGAATTGTGGTATGTTAATTACACGAAAGGAAGATTCCTTGGCATTTATAGGCTGTTTCACAGAAGTTTAAGTTTTTTTTTTTAGCTCAGAGTTTCTGCTGATTAAATTTATTCTCCAAGGTCCTTGCTAAAACTGTCTGTAATCTGACAAAGGATTGCTACTTGCAAAGAAATACCAGAACCAAGGGTCCCTTACAAATCATTTAGTGCCTTATGATGCAGGCTATTTTTAAGACATTTTATAGCAGCAAATTCATTGTTACAGTACAAAAATGTAATTGTGGAATGGTGGTGCGTTCCACTGCGTGTCAGTGTGTCAGTACGTAGTGCGTAGTGCATTCAATATGGCTGTGCGTTTCAATGCTGGCGTTGTTAATCAGAAGTTTTTAGTTTTCTCATATCTTCTATCCCAGTGTCCTCCCTATGCTTATCTTTCACTCGATACATCCACAGGTTAGTCAATTATTCTCTATTACCATGTTAATTATTGTTCGTACTTGTCTCCTATATATTATCTGTTATTTAAAAGTTACATTGGAACGCATGATAAAGTATGAACTCTCTTTTGCTGACGCAGTTTATTTTGAAGCTGTCTCTGGGAAAATTAGAGGAGAAATGATTAAGAATGGGACCTTTGTTAAAGCTTTGTTAAATATGCAGGGCTACTCCCTGTTTTAAGGAACTGGCAAGATAAGACAGCCAAGCATGTGCAGCTCTGACTGTGGGAATTATAGGATGCCGTTTGTAAAAACACAAAGACTTAATATTAAAAATTTTGATTCAGTGGCAGGCGCAAGATAAGGATTATTGGAAGTTGTGGGCAAGAGAAGGGGCCACTATGCAAGATTAGGAACAAGAGCAAATATGAGTCGGCCCAAATGATAAAGTAGTGGCCCACACACACACACATATATATATATATATTGCAATTATGTTCTTTTACCACTGGTGGGGGCTGGGCTCTGGCTATTACCATATGTTCTTAGTGTTTGCAATGTAATTGGTACAAGGCTTCCAAGGGTTGATCATCACTCCTGCACACCTAAAGCCTGCAGATCCAGGTTGACTTTATTGAATTAACCCAACGCCAAACTTACAAGTATGAAGGAAGCAATGTTTTGCAGTTTCTCAGCCTCGTCAGAACTGATTTGACTCCAGGCGCAGGTCACCTATTCAATTTCCAGATAGACTGTGATCTTTTCATCGTATTTTGAGATGTTTGGGAACAGGGATCAGGAAGAGAAGAAAAGGGCCCGTCCCTGCAACCAGGAACTTAATAATAGAGACCCGACATCCGAAAGAAGCTGCAGAAGGCCGAAGGCTTTGAGGGCATGAGCCTCAGCCAGTTAAAAGCTATAGCAGACCAGGTATGTGGAAATAGAGAAGTGGAAGAGAAAAGAGAGAAGCAAGTAGACATATGAAGGAGAAAGTGACTGTTAGCCGCCGCTCTCGAGGACACTCGGACGGGAAGGAGCCAAGACAATGGCAGACCGCGAAGAGGAGGGGGAACAAGACCCCCCCCTTGGGAAAGAATCAGTGTGCGTACTGCAAAAATGAAGGCCATTGGAAGAGAGACTGTGAAGAATGGCAAAAGAAATACGGGAGCCCTGCAGTGAATACTAACAACAAAAATGGACCTGCACCGACACAAAGGGGCCGAGGAGGAAGGAGATCGGACAACCCCCACTGGCAGATGGCGGGGGAGGCGACAAGGAGCATACAGCCTGAAGAGACCGGGAGGGAAGAATCCCCACTGACCCTCTGGTGGAGATCCACGAGGGAACACAACAAAATCAGGGGCCTGTTGGACTCAGAGGCCAACGATCTGTCATGACTGCGCCAATTGGCCCCCCGACGAAAGAGACTGTTTCTATAGTGGGTGCCTCAGGTCAGGTACTCACTGCCCCTCTGCAGAAAGAATGAACTATACAAGTAGGCGGGACCATGGTATCCCTTATCGGACGGGACCTGCTGTGTAAACTACAGACCACATTGAGATTTCAACCAACAGGGGAAGTTAAAGCCTCCTTCGGGGACCATCCAGTGATACTCATCTGCCCCCTCAGGGAGAAATGGAGATTACTTCCTCAAATACCCAGAAGACACCCCATCATCGACAGAGACGGGATTTGTCTTGGAGGATTAGTCGTGAACGCCCCCAGTCTGGATCGAACTAAAGCAAGGCGCCCAAATAGTTAACCAAACCCAATACCCCATGCCATATGCCGCCAGATGCAGTAATCGGATCTGAGTCAGAAACACCTGAAGCAGGGAGTCCTGGAAGCAACCAGACCTGAGTGGAACACGCCTTTGTTACCAGTAAAGAAACCTGGTACTAACGACTATCGACCTGTACAAGATTTAAGAAAAGTGAATACTCAAGTGGCAGATTTGGTGGCACTCGTGCCAAATCCGTACTCAATCCTGGCTCAAGTTTCTTCCAGCTCCAAGTGGTACAGTATCATTGATCTCAAGGATGCTTTCTTCTCCGTTCCAATAGCGGAGGAATGTCAGAAAATTTTTGCCTTCACATGGGAAAATGCGCAAACTGGAGAAAAGCAGCAATATACTTGGACTCGCCTACCCTACTCTGTTCTCAGAACAACTGGCCAAAGACCTGAAGATGTACCGGGTCACACATGGGCCACAATATGGGGCGGATTTTCAGAGCCCTGCTCGCGTAAATCCGCCCAAAACCGGGCGGATTTACGCGAGCAGGGCCCTGCGCGCCGGGAAGCCTATTTTACATAGGCCTACCGGCGCGCGCAGAGCCCCGGGACTCGCGTAAGTCCCGGGGTTTTCGGAGGGGGCGTGTCGGGGGCGTGTCGGGGGCGTGTTGGGGGCGTGTCGGGGGCGGGCCCGAACCGCGCGGCGTTTTTGGGGCGTGTCGGGAGCGTTCCGGGGGCGTGGCTACGGCCCGGGGCGGCCCGGGGGCGTGGCTGCGCCCTCCGGACCCGCCCCCAGGTCGCGTCCCGGCGCGCAGGAGGCCCGCTGACAAAGGTAAGGGGGGGTTTAGACAGGGCCGGGCGGGTGGGTTAGGTAGGGGAAGGGAGGGGAAGGGAGGGGAAGGGAGGGGAAGGCAAAGGAAAGGGAGGGGAAGGGAGGGGAAGGGAGGGGAAGGGAGGGGAAGGCAAAGGAAAGTTCCCTCCGAGGCCGCTCCGATTTCGGAGCGGCCTTGGAGGGAACGGGGGTAGGCTGCGCGGCTCGGCGCGCGCCGGCTATACGAAATCGATAGCCTTGCGCGCGCCGATCCAGGATTTTAGCGGATACGCGCGGCTCCGCGCGTATCAACTAAAATCCAGCGTACTTTTGTTTGCGCCTGGAGCGCAAACAAAAGTAGGCTATTCGCGCGCCTTTTAAAATCCGCCCCAAAGTGGATGATCTTTTGATATTTAGGGAAGCATACCATGAATGTGCGGTATCAACCCTACACTTGTTGAAGACTTTGTACTCGAAGGGGTATCGTGCGAGCAAAAAGAAAGCGCAAATTTGTGAAATAGAAGTAGAATATTTGGGTTTTCATCTGAGAGAAGGCACTCTACGACTTGCAATTTCTCATACTAGTTCTATAAGAGATCAACCTGTACCTACCTGCAAAAAGAGCTTCGAGCATTCCTTGGAGCTACAGGATATTGTAGACTTTGGATTGCAAACTATGCAATTTTGGCCCAACCATTATATGATAAACTACGAGGAAAAAGAATCGGAATCTCATCCCTTCCGGTGGGAGGGACATGAACTAGCAAATCTGCATCAACTAAAAGAAGCCTTGATCTCACCCCCTGCTCTAGGATTACCTAATGTAATGAAACCCTTCCATCTGTTCATAGATGAGAAAAAAGGCATGGCCATTGGGGTATTGATTCAAACTTTAGGATCATGGGAACGACCTGTTGCATATCTGTCAAAAGGAATGGACAATGTTGCAAAAGGATGGCCTGGTTGCCTTCGAAGCATTGCTGCTGCATGCTTACTGATACCCGAAGCTGTTAAGCTAACGTTTGGACAAATTCTGCAAGTGACAACTCCTCATACTATTCAAGGACTACTTGAAACTCATGGACCAAAATGGATGACTAATTCACGTCTTGTCAAGTATCAAGCCTTACTGTGTGAAACATCTGAAATTCAAATACAAGACAGCAAAAACTTGAACCCGGCCACTCTTATGCCGGCACCTGAACCAGTTGCCCATGATTGTGAAGAAGTCATGACTACAATACATTCCAGTAGACCAGATCTGAGGGATCAATCCTGGCAAGGAGCTTGGACTTTATTCACTGATGGGAGCAGCCAAATCATGCATGAGATATGTTCTGCTGGACATGCTGTTGTATCCGAAGATGAAATCATTGAGGCTCAACCTCTTCCCCCAGGAACGTCTGCACAAAAAGCTGAACTAATTGCTCTTACTCGAGCTCTGCAGTTGGCAGAAGGAAAACTGTAAATATCTATACAGACTCTAAATATGCCTTTCTTACAATTCAAGTGCATGGAGCATTATAGAGGGAAAACAACTGAACAATCAGGCTTCAGGCAGTCCTGGAGCTCATCACCAACGACTGCTTTCGCTCTTAAACTCTGGGCAAAACAAAATACCAAAATTATGACTGCAGTGTACCAGAATAGATTGGTTTTAGATTACCCTCTGGCCCAGGAAGGAGGGTTTGTGGAACATTTAACCTCTCCAATTGTTGTTTACAGGTAGATGACCAAAGCAAGGTTATCCAAGACATCACTGATCGCATGGTCGAAATGGCTCACGTCCCTGACCAGCAGTGGCATAGTGCTTGGGATGGGCCAATGGATTCCGTGGTTGGTTTTCCATGATCGGTGGATTTAAGAACTTGTTTGTTATCCTAGCCAGTTTAATTCTGTTTTGTCTTTTAGGACCCTGAATTATTCCTTTCTTGCTCAAATCGCCTTCGTCGGATGATGGAGGACATTGCTGAACGCAAAACAGCCACGCAGCTCCTGTCACTGTACATGTATTCCTCTGAGCCTATAGAACCTGTTTAACCATCCTCATGTTTTATCCTGGGCCATCTTCCCATACATGACAAGTTCGGGCTACAAAGGGGGGTGGAGCCAATAGGGCCCATCCGTCTCAAACCCGTGAAGAAACCATCGGACTGTTTGGGAAATTAGGGCCCCCTGAGAACTCAAATTGCTAATTTTTCTTGTTTCTGTTTCTTTCAGCTCCACAGTTGCGTTGTGATGGTGTGATACTTTTCATAGAGAATGATAAGTATCAAAGGGGGGAATGAAGGGGTCTGAACGCTTCAACCTGACAAAGGACTTCATGTACCAGAATTCCCTGCTTCATGACGGGTTTACTTAATTAGGACATTGAGAAACTCTCTGTCAGCACATTGCACATTTTCATTTTTTTGGCTTCGCTGTTCTTATTCTCTGATAAGCTTTCACTGCTGTAACATAGATTAGAACAATGGATGTATTATGTGATGGGCTGTATTGCTGCAGACTCGCAAATTCCTTTCCAGAACTGCAAGTCCCAGCAGCCTCTCCTGCAGAACATGGGAGAAGTTTCACGAAAGTTCCAGGGTGTCTAGGGAGGGGGTCAGTAGCCCCTTCAGCCGGAATATGCTTGCTCAGCAATGCTTAGAACGCATGTGTAAAAGATAAGAACTGTAAAGTGCATAAGAGTCTGCTCCTGAAGGGGAGGGGCATGCAGTTGTACTAAGCCTTTGTCTTAGCTGCATCTTGCTGGCAATAAAAGTCTATCTTTACGGATCAGTTGTCTGGGCCTCCTTTCTGAGATTAGAGACGGTTACACTTAGGTCAGTGCATCTAATTTTTTTTTTTAATAACATCTGTATTTTATAAACTGTGTGGTGAGAACCATACAGTTTATAAAATACTGCACATTTCTGCCCCCAAAGTACATGTGCATGACTCACTATACACATATATTTGTAATGTGGGAAAATACATACTTTCTCAACCCATTTTATAAAATTACGCACATATAATTGTGTGTTAAATATAACATGTACGTGTAATACCAGGGGCGGATTGCAGGCAGATGCCAGCCCGGGGGAATTTTTCAAAACCAGCCCACAAGGTATTTGTGACTCACTCATGTGCTTTCTGTACGGTAGTTGCTTCAATACCTCCCAAAAGGACATCATGTAAATTAGAGCCTGACAGAACAACTGAGACAAAAAACATCTCCAACCTAAATTTCACTTTTTTCATACAAAAATAAAGTGGAGCACATCCTAGACCGGGGTGAGCAAACTGAGCTGCAATCCCCTTTCTATCCATGCAATCGGTTGGGCCCCCCACAAGTTTGGTTGCATCATGTATCCTGGATTCCTGGTCTGGTGTTAAGGTTTTTTGCCAACCAATCGGCTTTTGAAGCAGTTGCCAAGTAATGAGAAAACTGCACTGCCAGCCAATGGCTCAGACCCATACTGCACATAAAGACATTTGCTGTTATGCTACTTCTCTTGAGCTCATTCAGTGAGTGCCCTCCTGCCCCAGCACTGCCGCAGCCGGCTGCCCTTCTCAGAACTCAGCCCAGCCCCCTCAGACAGAACTCTCACTAACACTACACAGGCAGCTCCTGCTGGTTCACTCCTACCTTTCTGACAGTAGCTTGCCTCCACTTCAGCACATTCTCACTGACTTGTATGACTCACAGGCTGCTGCTTTTATAATTCCCTAGGCTCGGCTCTGCCTGGAGAGGTGGGGGACTAGAAGTGATCCATATCATCTGCCTCTCACAGGGCTTATGAAAAAGAAAATTAAGCCCTGGTCAAGGCTATATGCAGGACTGCTGCAGTAGAGACTGGGGAGAGGCTTGGCCCACAATAGCTGATAGCACAGCTCCAGATGGGATTCTGCTTTCCCACTGGAGCCAGGGCTGCACCCAAAACAAACCTTACAGCCTTGCATCACCAACCCTACCCTCCACATACACAATTAAAAATTATGCGTTTATAAAAAGATTTTACATGAAAAAGGACATTCAAAGTACAGCCTTCTGAAATATAAACATCACAACATGCATACTACATTTACATGCACTGCTGTGGTGCCAGTCACAAAACCCTGCAAAAAGTAAGGCACTTGGAACTCATATAGTATTAGGCCTATTGTAACATGTTGGGTATGGGTTTGGCCTTAAGAAAACCATGAGTAAACTAACTTGCAATTGCAATATAGTAAATCCCCAAATCAAAATAGCACTAACTCCCAGCACTCAAACTGTAACAACCCTACCTATGAAAAAGGAACATTGCAAATATTACACCAGGCCCTAAAACATCAATACACCGCCTATTAAGAAAACAGAACAAGCCAAGCTGCTATAGATCCCAACACAGAAACTATTCCCTAACCGAATACCTCATGTTGGTCTGGCACAGGCAGAATACAGACAGACCCTCATCAAAAACAGAATAAAGAGAACATAAAGTATAAAAAGAAACATGCAGACAAAATCTGTAGATGAAAAACAGAAACATTACTATTCCTCATAAAACATCAAACAATAAAACCAAGAAATATAAAAATAATAGTAAAATCATACTAAAAAAGAACAAATTTCAAAACACCTGACAAATAGAATATCCAATTGAATATTTACATTTTTGGTGTTTAGGAGTCACATCAAATAATACTCAACAAGGGTAAAAAAAAACCAAAATCCCCTGCTCTTCATACCTGGCGATGCTTGATTTCCACTCATTTTAAGATTGTTGTGGATTATTAGCACAAACTCCTTTCTCCCTCTCACAAAAGAAAGCATGCTGCCTCCAAATCAGTCTCTCATGCATGCCAGCAGGCTCTCAATTTCTCTTTTTTCAATGGCACCCACACACAAGCAGGCTCCCAATCTCTCCCTTACAGGCATGCACTCACACACGCTCCAAATCTCACTTACAGGCATACACACACAAGCAGGCTCCCAGTCTCTCCATTACAGGCATAAATACACACCACACACACACAAACAAAAGCAGGCTCCTAATCTCTCTTTTGCAGGCATACACACACAACCACCCACAAGCAGGTTCACAATCTCTCCCTTACAGGCATACACGCACACACACAAGCAGGCTCCCAATATCTCCCTTACACACATACACACACACCCACCCACAAGCAGGCTCCCAATATCTCTCTTACAGGCATACACATCCACCCACCCACAAGCAGGCTTCCAATCTCTCCCTTACAGGCATACACCCACACATACCCACCCACAAGCAGGCTTCCAATCTCTCCTTTACAGGCATACAAACCCACACACCCACAAGCAGGCTCCCAATCTCTCCCTTACAGGCATACACCCACACATACCCACCCACAAGCAGGCTTCCAATCTCTCCTTTACAGGCATACAAACCCACACACCCACAAGCAGGCTCCCAATCTCTCCCTTACAGGCATACACATCCACCCACCCACAAGCAGGTTCACAATCTCTCCCTTACAGGCATACACCCACACATACCCACCCACAAGCAGGCTTCCAATCTCTCCTTTACAGGCATACAAACCCACACACCCACAAGCAGGCTCCCAATCTCTCCCTTACAGGCATACACATCCACCCACCCACAAGCAGGTTCACAATCTCTCCCTTACAGGCATACACCCACACATACCCACCCACAAGCAGGCTTCCAATCTCTCCTTTACAGGCATACAAACCCACACACCCACAAGCAGGCTCCCAATCTCTCCCTTACAGGCATACACATCCACCCACCCACAAGCAGGTTCACAATCTCTCCCTTACAGGCATACACCCACACATACCCACCCACAAGCAGGCTTCCAATCTCTCCTTTACAGGCATACAAACCCACACACCCACAAGCAGGCTCCCAATCTCTCCCTTACAGGCATACACATCCACCCACCCACAAGCAGGTTCACAATCTCTCCCTTACAGGCATACACGCACACACACAAGCAGGCTCCCAATATCTCCCTTACACACATACACACACACCCACCCACAAGCAGGCTCCCAATATCTCCCTTACAAGCATACACACACACACAGGCTCCCAAAATCTCCCTTACAGACACACACAGACACACACACACAGAGACACAAAGACACACACACACACACACACACAGACACGCTCCTAATCTCTCTCTTACAGGAACGCACACACAAACAAGCTCCAAGCTCTCTGACAGGAACATACAAGCAGGCTCCCAATATTTCTCTCTTTCTCATACTCACAGACTCCCAATCTCTCACACTATTTTGCCTTTGCTCATTCTTCAGTCCTGCCAGCCTGCAGCTGGGTCTCTCGAATTACTTTGGCCCCACAGGCAGCTTGCGAGTCTCTTATTTCGGCCCCACCGGCCAGAGCTCTGGCGATTGTCACAGCGAGTCTTTCCTTTCATTTTAGCCCCAGCAGCCCGAGCTCCGGTGGCAGCCTGCAGAAAGTCTCTCCTTTCATTTCTGCCCCACTGACCTGAGCTCCAGTGGTGGCCCCAGCGAGTTTTACCTTTTGTTTCTGCTCCATCAGCCTGGGCTCCCGTGGCGACTGCAGCCGGGTCTCTTTTTTTTTTTATACTACGGCCCACAGCCAGGTCTTTTTTGCTCCAGCGCCAGCCCAGCTCTGTCATCCTCCTTTGGTTCCACAAAACAAGACGGTAATCAGTCTAGGATAGCCACGGATGTGAAGAAACAAAAACAAGATTGATGCCTTGGAAAAGGATTTATTCAATTCAATTTGTAGTATGCCCGACTCTGCCAAAGTTTTGCTTTATGGCTGCATCAGGGGGCTCTATAAAAGGTACATTAAACATAAACTTTAATAACAATAATAAAAACAACCCAACAAGATTGAGTAAAACGGAACAAATCGTACAGTGTCAAAGTAAAACTGAAAAACATTCTTTGACAGAAATTAAATAAGGAAAGAAGGCGACAGGTTAAATATAGGAATGAAGAACAGAGGAGAGAGAATGATTGTATGGATCAACATTACCTTTAGACATTGAATAATGTCTTGAGTATGTACTCAAATAATATGTGTATTCTCTGGAAGTATCCACTAAAAATAGAGTTAAAAATTTTTTTTTTAGAAATTCCAACTGTAAAAATTAAAAAGAAGATTAAAAATTTAAAAATTATTAAAAAATAAATTGGAAATATGTATATAAGACACATCAGTGATATAAAAAATGAGTTTACCTGGTTAGATGTATTAGAATCTAAAAACATATCTTGATCAGTTGACCTATAAAATGGGTGATAAGATAAATTCTAGAATCATATGACCTTTAAAAATTTTTTTTTTAAAAATTGAAAATTTTTAGTTAAAATAAAAAATAAAATAAAAACAATTTGTATGCTATATAAATTAATTTTGATATTCTACTTGATTCATTATGTATAAGGATCTTAGATAAATGTATTCACCTCAAGAAGTCTCGGAGTCCATGATTAAGGATGTTGTAAGGGCATCTTTCAATGAAAGAAACTATGTAGCCAGTTCAAAGAATCTTTGTATCCACAACAAAGAGTGTTATATTATACTTCATGCGATGACGCTTTTCAATGGCAGGATTCTGTGACTATTTTGGGGAAACACAATGTATCGGTTGTAAACATTATCTTAATGCAATATCAGATTATACGGTATATTATGAAAACTGTTCAACCCAAGTCCTGAGATTTAGTGCCTGCAATATTTATTTATTTTTATTTAAGGTTTTTCTATATCGGCATTCATGAACTCGTTCACATCATGTCGGTTTACATAAAAAACAGGGGTGTGAAGAATACAACCAAGAACATAAATAAACGTGATGAAGAGATGCAGTTACAATTAACAGGGCTGATGAACTTGGATAGGAGGAAATAAAAAGAGATAGGTTAATTAAATACAATTAAATATCCAGTAAAAGTTAACTAATGCCACAATATTGTTACACTAAAAATTGAAAATAAGCATGCTTTACTTTGATGACTAGTTTATCTCTTTAGATAAAATAACCATGGTTTCTAGTTCATATCACTGTGCAATTGATTTGTAGGACAAACATTAATTTTTCGATCTGGATAAAAGGCTAATGTTTTTATGCTTAAACTCTCTAGTTGCTCGCTTCCATTACTACCACTTTTTTGCTTCGTCTCCCGGCTCCCCCCCCAATACTCGTGGGACCCCAAACTCTGCCGAGGATTCTTTAAACAGTGCTTTATGAACTTCTTGTTGCAGCCTTCGTAGTTTGCCACAGAAGTGGTCAAGACTTCCTTCATCCTGTCTTTCCTCGACGGCAAGGCCCTGGCTTGGGCATCACCGTTATGGGAACATGGAGATTCACTCCTACAGGACATGCAACTCTTCATCCAGGCCTTTCAGCAGGTCTTTGACAACCCTGGTCAGCTGGCCGCCACCAGCTCTGACATCCTGCACCTCCGCCAAGGAGCAAGGTCACTCATTGACTATGCCATAGAATTTTGGACCATGGCGACCGAGCTCAACTGGCGGGAGGATTGCCTCAAAAGCATCTTCTTGGAGGGATTCTCATCCCGCATCAAAGATGAGCGAGCAGCCAGGGATCTCCCAGAATCCCTCAACGACTAGATTGACCTGGCAGGCCGAGTGGACCACTGCCTTCAATAGAGATCCCAAGAGCTTCGCTCTCTGTGCCGGGCTGTCTCCTTGGCACCAGCCTTCTCTTGCTCTCTCTCCACGACAGCTACAGCCTCTGTGCACCCTGAGGAGCCTATGCAGTTAGGTTGCAATCCCTGACCACAGAGAAGAGGCAATGGCAGCAAGCCTTGGTTCTGTGCCTCTATTGTGCTGGCAAGGGGCCCTTCCTAGGCTAATGCCCCGAAAGGCCGGGAAACTCCTGAACCTAGGGTCCATCAGGGAGGTGACCTTAGGTTTTACTCATTCTACTCCTTAACTCGTACTCCTAGTGTCCCTCCTGGCAGGCAACCAGGAGTTCCAGATGTTGGTCCTCATGGATTCTGGAGCTGGAGGGAATTTTATTATGAAAGCCTTGTTGGACACCTCAAGTTACCCACTGACACCCGGCAGAATCCCCTGATAATCTCCTCTATCTCAGGGGACCCCATCCTTGGACAAATCACCAAGTTGACGCTCCCCGTACGCTTAAAGATTGGACTCTTACACCAGGAGGAAATCGCCTTCCATGTAATGGGGAAGGCCATACACCCCATTGTACTTGGACTTTCTTGGTTACAAGAGCACTCCCCGGTCATTGATTAGGGAACCCTCCAGCTTGCCAGGTGGAAATCCCACTGTCACCAAAATTGTCTATCCTCCGTCCGACATCCTTCTGTGCCACTCCTGGTCACCGCCATTCCTGGGCTGCTGCCACAATACTCTGAATTCACGATGTATTTTCTAAGCAGATGGCAGGGGTACTGCCCCAACATCGCCCTGACGACTGTGCCATTAACCTCCTTCCTGGGGCCACCCCTCCATGGGGAACAGTATATCCATTATCCCTCTGAGAGACAGAAGCCATGACCCAGAATATCCGGGAAAATCTGGACAGAGGATTTATTCATCCTTCCTCATCATCTGTAGGCACGGGGTTCTTTTTTGTCACGAAAAAGGATGGCTCACTTTGGCCCTGCATTGACTACGGTGGCCTCAATGCCATCACCAAGAAAGACTGGTACCTGCTTCCCCTTATTACTGAGCTCTTGGATTGCCTACAGGGAGCAAGGATCTTTTCCAAGCTCGACCTTCGAGGAGCTTACAGCTTGGTATGCATTAAAACCGTAGACGAGTGGAAGACTGCATTTAATATGCGCGATGGTCACTACGAGTACCTGATCATGCCTTTGTATTGTGCAATGCACCTGCTGTTTTTCGACATTTAATGAATGATATCTTTTGGGACCTCCTGTATCGCATCATGGTAGTATGTCTAGATGATATCTTGATCTTCTCTAAGGACCTCCAGTCCCACCGACAGGATGTGCGGCAAATCCCCCAGTGCTTATGCACTAACAAGCTCTACGCACACAAGAAGTAGGTCTTCGAGAAGGAATTTCTCCCCTTCCTCGGGTACATCATCTCCAGTTCTGGCTTTCTCATGGATCCTGAGAAAGTAGCCTGTATCCGTGATTGGCCTCAGCCCTCCAGGCTTCGAGCATTACAATGGTTCCTGGGCTTCGCCAATGTTTACAGGCATTTCTTTCCTAACTTCTCCAAGTTGGTCACACCCCTGATGGCCCTGACCAAGAAGGGTGCTATCTTCAGAGACTGGCCCCCCAATGTGGTCACCGCATTTCTCCAACTGAAGCAAGCCTTCCTAAAAGGGCCATGTCTGCGCCACCCGGATCCAACTCGCCCATTTATCTTGGAATTTTATGCTTCTGCCATCGCAGTCGGGGCTGTCCTAGGCCAGCTCTCCCCAAAAGGAACTTTCCTTCCCTGTTCATACTTCTCCCAGAAGTTCTCCCCTGTGGAGAGGAACTACGGCATCAGGGACAAGGAACTCCTTGCCATAAAACTGGCCTTTGAATAATGGTGCCAGTGGTTAGAAGGAGCCCAACACACCATCACAGACTATATGGACCACATGAACTTAGAGCACCTTCGACAAGCCCAGCGACTGAACGCCCACCAAGCACATTGGTCCCTATTCTTCAATTGGTTTGATTTTGTGGTGAAATATTGACCAGCAGCCAAGAATCTCAAAGTTGACGCCCTCTCGAGGTCCTTCGAGGAAGATGGGGAACTGGATCCTCCTGGGTATGTGATTGACCCTGCTCAAATCCTGCTGGCCGCCTCACACCCTGTCCCGGCAGGCAAAACGGTGGTACCCAACCAACTTCACCACCAAGTGCTAGAATGGTCCCATGACTCTTGGGTAGTGGGCCATCCAGGCCGGGCCCGCACACTCTCCCTGCTCAGACAATACTACTAGTGGCCTCAGATGGATCGAGATGTAAAGGCCTGTGTGGACCCATGCCCCACATGTGCGCATCAAAAGCCCATGGTGGGGCAACCTTGGGGGCTTTTACAGCCACTGCAGGCCCCCAAGTAACCCTGGACCCACTTATCTACGGATTTCATCGTAGATCTCCTTCTTTCTAGTGGCAATCGGATTATCTGGGTGGTCATAGACTGCTTCTCCAAAATGGCCCATTTTGTCGCACTGCCCAGTCTTCCGTCTACTCCCGAGCTGGCCAAGCTGTTTACCATCCACATCTTTCTCCTCAATGGACTACCTCGTCACATCACCTCCAATTTACCTCCAAGTACTGGTGCAGCCTCTGTCATAAATTCAATGTCAAGTTAGACTTCACTTCGGCCTACCATCCACAGGCTAACGGGCAAGTGGGGCGGACAAATAGAACACTTAAAACATTCCTTCGAGCCTTTGTGAATGAGCAGTAGGACAATTGGGCCACTCTTTTGCCATGAGCGGAATTCTCACACAATTCTCACGTGAGTGCGGCAACCAGATACTCCACCTTCCAAGTGGTATATGGAAGACAACTGCTGCCACCACTGCTGCTACCCCTGACTGTTCACTCGCCAGCAGCCCAGTTAACCACTCAAGAACTCCGGGACCTGTGGGTAAGAACTGAGGAGATGATCCAAAGAGCCGCCCGGAGAACAAAGGGCTTTATGGATAAGCATCGGCGTCCGGCCCCTCAGTTCCACCCTGACGACAAGGTCTGGTTGAGTACCCATAACATACGTCTCAGGGTACCGTCCGTGTGGTTGGCCCCATGCTACATCGGCCCATTCCCAATTCTGTCAAGTTGGCCCAGTCTCGTACCAGCTTTGGCTTCCTCCAACTCTCAGGATCCATAATGTGTTTCATGTGTCACTCCTTAAACGCTGGTCCTCTCTTGGCCCACTCCTCAAAGGGTCTCCTCTGTCGAGGACCAAGTCTACCATGTGAAAGACGTGTTGGTCATTCGCCATTGGAACAGGAGGTGGGAGTACCTGCTTTCTTGGGAAGGGTACGGCCCAGAGGAAAATTCCTGGGAACCCGCAGTCAACATCCTGGATTAAAGGTTTCTTCAGAGTTTCCATGCCCGGCACCCAAAGAAACCCAGACCTCTGGGAAGGGGGCTTAAAGGGGGGGTACACTTGCACTGGCTGGCCACCATGCTGTGCAGCCAGCCCTACTCACCCCCCGCCAAGGCTGTGTACCTCTCCCTGCAGACGCGGTCTGAGGAGGCTGCCGCCGCTGCCCTCCTCTGCAGCAATCGAACGCCGCCGCGCCTTCCCCCATGGGATCCCTTAGGCGTGCATGCGCGGTTCATCCCAATCTTTAAAGGGGCCACGGCAGGAAACTCACCTGCAGCCCCATCTGATGACATCAGTAGAAGGCTCTATATAAGAGCAGCTCAGCCCTCCCAGAATCAGCTCATCAATGGCTCAGCTCCGTGAGAGTAGTGTGTTGCTCCAGCTTCAATTCCTGATCCGGCTCCGCTTCAATTCCTGATCCGCTTCCGCTTCAGTTCTTGATCCAGCTCCTGCTCCAGCTCCCCTTCTGCTCCTCTGGCTTGACTTCGGCTTGTCTCCTGGATTTCCCTGCTTGCTGCCAGCTTCGACCTCAACTAGTCTCCTGGATTCTTGCTGCCTATCCTGACTCTGGCCCATCTGACTCTGCTTTCATCCAACGTTCACCTGGAACCTTCGCATGGCCCCAGCACCCAAAGGCTCAACCCGCGGGGAACGAGGGCTGGTAATGGTGAAGGTCCGGTAGGGTCTCTGCACCACCCCAGGCTGCCTGCTAATGGCGGGGACCTACTGTGGGCTCTGCCCCCTGTAGATAGCATCAACCCCACCTTGGCCCAAGGGACCACATCGCAACATATACAATCTCTCACTGGTGGGTGAAAAATTATGCATGTGACACTCAATGCAAAAGACTGGAAAGCCCCCCTCTTGCTGCTGAACTGCTGCCTTCATCTTAATTTTGTTAAGTTCCTAGTTAAGTTTAGGTTACTAAGGGAGTTGGAATTAGAGTTTTTAAATTTACAGGTGTATTTACTAATTAATCTGCTTTGCTCTGTGCTCCCATGTATCTCTATCACTCCCAGGGAGGGGGGCTATGGTAGCTTGTCACTGCTGCAGGAGCTTGTTAAGTTCTCTCTGCTGCTTGTCCTTCCCCCCCCTTGCCTTTATTTGCTCCGTCTTAGCTTTGTTTTACTTTGATTTCTTTTATTTTCATTTTTTGCTGTCCCTGTGGTACTGATATAACCTGGCCCCTTTAAGAGTCGAGGCTATGACATCATCATTGCTGGACTACTAAGGTGAAACCAGCAGCTTCGTTGATCTCTCCTAATGTGGGCAACAGCACCCCTTCTCTCTGCTTTAACCAGCTGATACTGGGGGAGAGCAATACCCAAAACAAAAGAGCAGCATGCTGTCTCTGCCTAGCCCTGCTTCTGCAGCAGCACAGGTAACTTTTATTTAACAATTTTTTAACCTGTTCACATTAAGGACCTTTCCAGAGCTTGAGTCTGTAGGAACAGGTATAATAAAATAAATACCTTCAGATAAAACAGGAACTGGAGACCACTTGCTTCCATTTTGCTGAAGAGATTGCAGAGAATTGTCCACAGTGGTCAGGGTTAGATTCATAACTTCTTATTGGTGTCTATATCACTCATGTAGTATTTGGGGAATGGGAGAAGGAGGGCAAAACTCAGTACTTAAGGTCTCCCCCAGTTTGGTACTCGCACTAAGATGCAATGGTGAACTGGAGTGGTGTACATGGGAATCCATGGGTCTATAAATCAGATTAAAAGACTGGGAGGGAGTAGAATGTAGATAAGATCTAAAAAATATAAATAAATTAAATTTAAAAAGTTTACCTGTGTCTGGAGCTGGAGCAGGGCTTCAGAAGTGCTAAGTTTTCTTTTAGGGAAAGGAATAGAGCTGTTTCCTGCTTGCAGCGGCTGCTGTACTTGTTTAAAAAAATCTAAACTAAACAAAACAGAAGAGCAGTGCTGGTCTCAGTTTAAACTGAGACATGTTTGGGGTTTTTTTTTGTTTGTGAGTCTGAGGCTGAAGGGAAAACCAGCAGGGTGGCGTCTGCATTAGTGCAGACAATAAAGATATTTTTTTTCTTGTTTGTTTATGTTTGTCACTGCCTCAGGCCTGATGAGAGTGGGGGCAGGGAGCATAGTCAAGCCCAGAGCAGGTGGGCAGGACAGGAAATGGGAGGAGTGAAGAGAGAGAGAGAGAGAGAGAGATTGTGGGCAGTTCAGAGGAGCTCGGTTGGGTCAGTCGGGCAGGGCTGCTGACAGAAGAGAAGGAGAGCCTTCAGGACAGCTCCAGAGCAATAGAAAGAAACCGGCAGTGATCATAAGAACATAAGAAATTGCCATGCTGGGTCAGACCAAGGGTCCATCAAGCCCAGCATCCTGTTTCCAACAGAGGCCAAACCAGGCCACAAGAACCTGGCAATTACCCAAACACCTAGAAGATCCCATGCTACTGATGCAATTAATAGCAGTGACTATTCCCTAAGTAAACTTGATTAATAGCAGTTAATGGACTTCTCTTCCAAGAACTGTCTCTGCCTATGGCCTTCCCCTTCTGTGTGAAAAGCATCAGAGCTGACAGGAAAGAACAGCTGCTGGTGTCAGGAGAATCAGAGAGCTTTTAGGTGAGGTTTTTTTTAATGAAGGGAGGACTTCTGTCCAGCTTAGATGGGTTGAAGTTCTGATGTAGGCCGAAGAAAAGACAGTTTATGTGATGTCATTAATGATGTCATCAGGGACCCAATCTTAAGTGGGGGGGGGGGGGGGAGCATATTAATTTTAAGTAAAATAAAGAAAATTAAGAATTTATTAAAATAAATGATACTGATAGCCTGAAATAGAGGTTTAAGCCACTTGAAGGAGATAAGTCCAGGATAACAGAAATGTTTTTAAATGTCTAAATAGACTCAATGACCATCCTGATGTGTTAAAAACTAAAGTAGCCTTTAAAACCTAAAGGAAAATTTAGGAAGAAATTGAAACAGTTTAAGTAAACTGTAGTTACTTTAGTTAAGTATTAGGAATGAGTCTAAGTTGTAGTTTGAATGAAATATGTATATTTATAATGTTTGTGCAAGGGTAAAAGTGTAAGAAGGAATTAAAATACTAGGAAGGTAAAGAGAAAATATGTAAAATATTTGTATTATAGTTAGGAAAGATATAATAGCCTGATAAGATGTAATGAATAAATTAATTGTCTAATTGGAATATTCTGAACACCCCTATGTAGGATGGTACAAATTAAAACAACTTTGAAAAATAAGGGGCTAACTAAGTAGTGATGTCAATAGCTTTCTTGGTTACAAATAACAAGGTGTGCACAAGTACACTAGTTTGAGCCTTAGCACTGAATTAAAGTAGCGAATGAGAAGGGATTTTATTAATAAACAATCTATTAAAAATTTTCTGATATTGAAATTAATAAACCCAAGTAGAAATGAACATGAGGGGAAAGACAGAACATATATAGTGAGCAGTTCTGTGCACTATTTGGATCAATGACATCAGCAAGAGAATGAATCTTAGGATGTAAGAAAAGAAGGAGACAGAGAAACAGTTAGTTGATACATAGAAGTGTAATAGTACAGAGGTGCTGTCATGATTCTCTGTACTTTAGGCTTAGTTTGCAGTTTAAAACATGGTGAAATAATGAAAGAACATGCATTATAAACAGAATGAATGAAAGTATGTATGTGTATGTATGAGGGTTCCTGTTAAGATAAGGTAGGCAAAAGAAAACATAATAAGTAATAAAAAAAAAACCCTGCTGTATCACATTCTAAACCAGCATTTAATAGGGTATAAATACTGTTTGAGTGAAGAGAATTTTTTTTTATTTTTGAAGAGATGGAATGGCAATAAAATTGAGCATTATAAAGTGTATAACATTTTAGTGACAAAAACTGCAATAGCAGTCACTATAAAAAGAAGATATCACTATAATAGCTCAATTACCACATGCTATTAAACCGAGGATACAAATTACATAAGGAAATATTTTATGGTGAAGTAAAATTGTATCCAAAGAATTTTTGTCTATATCCAATGAATAATTTAAGAAGGAACTCATAGGTGTGAAAGAATATAAAAAAAGAAAGAGAGCTGTATGAAAGTATTTATAGTAGAATTGTTCTTTTAATTATAAAAGTGAAACAAGAAGAAGAAAAGATAGGGAATACAAATTATCTTTTGATTTAATTTAGCTGGTTAAACAGTAACAAGTAGCTCTGTCAAAGACAGAATACACAGGTTGACATATATATATATTTAGTTACGGAATAATCCAGGAGCGGTGTCAGGGAGTTAGTATTTGTTATTAGTTTATTTAAAGCATAAGTTAGTAGGTACAAGAAAGAAGAAACAGCATACAGAGAAAAAGAAGAAGACTAAAGGACGAGAGAATGACAAGATTATCTGGCCAGCAACGAAAAGAAGAAGAAAAACAGATAAGTTTAATAATAGAACTTAAAACTACTATTGCCAGGCCTGAGCATATTGTTTTACAGGTGCACTTGAGAATAATTACAAACAATAAGTAAGAAAAGACACAAAATACAAAGAGAAAGTAAAAGACTATAACAAAAGTTAAGTTTACTTACCTGAATACAACAAGGAGAAGAGATACTGGACTTAAATAAGAGAAAGAAAAGAAAATACAAAGAATCAATTTTCTTTTATTTAAAAGAAATGATATAAGAAACATTAAAGTTAATATACAAGAAAAAATAAAAACTGTAATACTTATCTGATAAATAGATGAGTTGGAAGTAGCTGGAATATATTCTTTTATGATTGCTTGTTTGTTTATAGCTGATAATTTGTGATAGAGAAAAGAAAAATAAATATATTTTAAGGTTTGTTAAGAGAATTGTTATTTGAATATTCACAATACTATTAAGAAATAGTACAATTTCATTAAAAGAGTATTTTTAAATAAAATTATTAAAAAAAAGCAATATCTTATTTATCCTTGCCTCCCCTCTTTACCGGCAAGAGACTGCACTGGGTGGGTGGTAGCAATTAGAATCCCTACTGAACCCCCTTTCTGAAAAGAGACCCAGTAGGGAGGAAGGCCTTAAACAGCACCCCTGTAGGGCAACACCTGAGAGCTCGCTGCCCTGTACATTTTTCACGACTACATTACTGATACCATCAACCTCGGTCATGACAGCAATCTTCGACTCTACAGGGGCAGTGGTTTATAAGAAGGTTTTGCTCTTTTTTTCTGCCTATTCTTAGCAAAAGATAAAAACTGACATAAGGGGTGTAGCTTTGGCGTGCTGGTGGTGGCACACCATGGGATGCTGCCTTTCAAGGCCCCCGATGCCCTGATGACCTCAGTGTTAGGTGGCCGCGATAGTGCCTGGCCACAAATTGCCTCCTCAGGGGTCTCTGAGTGTGCTGGGATGTAACAGCTGAGCTGGTCTGTGGCACCACATGCTGCCTTTTCAAGGTCCCCGATGCCACAATGACCTTGGCGTTGGGTGGCCACGATTGTACCTGGCAACAAAACACCTCCTCAGGGATCTCTGAGTGGCCGGGATGTTACAGTTGAGTCCTAGGCATGGCAAATTAAATCTATGTGTACCCTCTCTGGGCTGGGCGCCTACAGCAGAATAGTATGCACTTTGCTATACTTCCCAACTTTGGGCACGATCGTTAGTTTCTGCCCTGGTTTGCAATGCTTTTAAGGCTGTCCTGGAAAACAGTGGCTAGTAGAGATGTGAACCGGATTCGGTTCGGATTCCGGTTCCGATTCACATCGTGATTTTTTTTTCGTCCGGCCTGATCAGGTTTTTTTTATTGGCTGCGCCTGAGCCAATAAACAAAAAACCCACCCTGACCTTTTAAAACTAATCCCTTAGCTTCCCCCACCCCCCCAAAACCTTTTACAGGTACCTGGTGGTCCAGTGGGGGTCCCGGGAGCGATCTCCCGCTCTCGGGCCGTCGGCTGCCACTAATAAAAATGGCGCCGATGGCCCTTTGCCCTTACCATGTGACAGGGTATCCGTGCCATTGGCCGGCCTCTGTCACATGGTAGGAGCACTGGATGGCCTGCGCCATTTTTAAAGATGGTGCCGGCCATCCAGTGCTCCCTCCATGTGACAGGGGCCGGCCAATGGCACGGATACCCTATCACATGGTAAGGGCAAAGGGCCATCGGCGCCATTTTGATTAGTGGCAGCCGACAGCCCGAGAGCGGGAGATCGCTCCCGGGACCCCCACTGGACCACCAGGTACCTGTGAAAAGTTTTTTGGGGGGTCGGGAGGGTGGGGGAAGCTAAGGGATTAGTTTCAAAGGGTCGGGGTGGGTTTAGCGATTATTTTTGTGTGCCGTTTTTCACGCCCTCCCCCAAAACAATAAGAGAACCCCACGAACAATATCGTGGGGTTTTCCTATCGGTTTCGGGGAGCTCCCGATTTCTGACGATTTTGAAAATATCGAACAATATTTTCAATCGTCCGAAATACAATTCACATCCCTAGTGGCTAGCTGGAAGAGGGAGATGAGGGTGCAATGGACGGGCAAGACATGGAGACCAAGGAAGAGGTTAGAGGACCAGGAGAGAGAAAGAAGGGCAGCCCATCAGGACTGGAGAAGTAAGGAACAGATGGGGGCTCAAAACCTTGGAGAATCCATCTGTAGGCCCAGAAGTAAAGCTTTACATTGTTATAATCTGTTCACAGAATGGAATCCATTTTAAGATCACAATAACTAAGTATGATAGGGCTTAAAAACAATTTGATAGCTGATTGGTTTTTCATGTGGATAAAGTAGCCCAGGTCCAAGGATGCCTGCTAAAACCACCACTATACCTGAAACATAAGTTAACTTTTACTCTACCGGTGTTCCAAGGTCCCACTGTCATGTGTGATAAAACCTTGCGGCTTAGTGGCTATAGGGGTAAGTTAGCTGGCTAACACTGATACTCAGAGTGCCTGGATTAATTTAGCCAGTTAAGTCCGGTCAGGCCACAGACGTGTCCTAAAGTTAGCCTGCTTTTTCCTGCTGGTTATGTTTCTCTCTGTGCAGCCGAGTATTCCTCTGGCTTTGATTGCCTCATTTATCACATTGTTTTGCTACCTTCGGATCATAAGACGCTATCACTTCTAGGTCCGTGCACATCAGTCTCTCACCCCTCATTACATGCAGCATGTTTGGTTTACTGCACCCCCAAATTCATGACTCTGAACATCTTCGAACTCAGTGTTAGCTGCCAAACCTTTCAGCACTCCTGAATTTTTCTTAGATTACTTCTCATTCTCTCTGCTTTTTCAGGGGCGTTCCACTCTGTTGCCGGTCTTTTGCATCCTGTTTATGGCATTATCTCTTTCCAGAGTGGATGGAGTGCGAATAAGCCAGGACAACATAACCAAAATGCTAAAAAGGAATAAAAGAAAACAGAGGCTTTTCTTTTTACAGTCTGCATACGACTGGTGTAATCCTCTGTTTAATATGCTGAAGCAAGAGGCTGAGCTACAGTACATGAATCCAAACTAAGGCAAGAGAAGATTTCATTTGAGCAATTCTTTTGAACAGCAGAGGGCACTCAAAAACCATGTTAGGAGCAATACTTGACCACCTAGTTCTTCAAACCATTTCTTTTCATATTTTATTCGCTTTTAAGTCTCCAAAAGTAAAAAGATGGAAGTAAATGAATTTCAAAAGAATTGTTCAACTTTATAATTGTCATCCTCCACTTATTATTATTATTATTGTTATTATTATTATGGTGGCTGCTTTCCAAACAATAGTTATTTAAAATGAAAATATACCACCCATATTTCGTTTACACTCTAAATGTTATGACCTTGTAACTGGGTGTCACAATGGTATTGCTTTAGAATCACACACAATACTTTAATCGCAGGTCAGTCCAAGTGATAAGAAAGTAAATACGTTCCTATATGCTTCAGTTTTTTAATACAATCTCAAATGTATAATTTATTAATGAAATATATAAAATAGATCCTATCTAGACAATAATTACTATCTAACCCAATCATTCATCCATACCACAATCATATCACAATTACAACCATACCACACCATAAAAACATCATGTTCATAATGTAAAAATCCCAACACCAATGTGTAACACTTATTTTTAAAGCACAATATCAAGTATCTAATGCAGAATCATCTGTTATAATTCTAATAACGTTTCACAATGTATAACAATGGTGATGAGACATATCTCTGTGTATGTTAGAACCTGGTATTCTCAAGTTCCAGCATTACCCACTATACTTTTCTGATTATTACAACCAAAAACGGTGACATCGTCCGCTGGACCTGCCCGACAAGGACTCCTTGTTTCGCCCGATTCATCTGGGCTTCATCAGGGATATTTTTGTCACTGTCGTCTCAAATGCAACCTACATTAAATACATCCATCAATATAGATAATAACCCACATTGTTACCCTTAAAACCCACCTCCTCTCCAAAAATTAAATATAGAAAGGATCTACCTTTACAAAGCATGTAAATTTTATAGCGTTTCCAATGTGCAACCTCCGTTGCCGGATTGAAGTGCTTTATAATTCATTCGATTTTCCAAGTATAGACAAAACATTTCACAATTCAACATCATTTCGCTAATTCCAGGGACCAACCCTGTAACCAAAAAATAGCGAAAAATACAATTTAATACCAGCTCAAAAATATCAGACTAAAGCGTTCACCCGACTACATACTCACATTTCCTCCGGAACTGATGACATCACGTATAATGGCATGATGTAAAGCCAAGAACCTGAACGTAAGTTTTATAATGCCACTCATTAAATCCTTAACTGGTCTTACAATTAAACAATGTTCTTAATCACTATCCCATGCAACAAACCTTCAATATCCACTACGATAACAATTCTTGATAAACCAATCATATACTCACAAAAAGGCTTGCCATTCAATTGGACCATTAAGTCCGTGGGGTGCACTTGTCTGCCAATCAAAAATAAATCTTTGTTCTACCCTTCTCAGAACAGCAGCCAAATCACCTCCCCGCTGCAGAGTTACTCTTTTAATGACAAAAAATCGTAATTCCTCAATCTCATGTTTAACATCTAACCAGTGTTTTACCAAAGGAGCATTTATTTTCTCCATTCTAATCCTGCTCTTATGTTCGATAATACGGAATTTTATAGAACGAATAGTTTGCCCTATATAAATTAAAGAGCAAGGACACAGAATTGCATATACCACTCCTGCTGATTCACAAGTAAACTTATCTGGAAGGATGTATGGCCGTTTTAAATTGGGATGACAAAACTGTTGTATCTGTAAAACATGAGCACAAACCGAGCAACTTCCACACTTCAATTGCCCCACCATATTTTCATCACTATTAGGAACATTATTAAGTGTCCTAAGATTGTCCCATAAATTCTTTCGTTTTTTAACAGCGAAAATTGGGCTTTCTTCAAAAACTTTTAAAGGGGACAACACCTTCCAATGTTTTTTAATTACATCTCTAATTTTGGAAGATTTAGAGGAGAATGGAATGGAGCAAACAGTTCTAAATGGAGATTCCTTATGTGCTTTTATTAATAAATTGTCTCTATTCGAGTACAATGCTCTTTTATAAGCTTTTCTAATAACTGATTTGGAATATCCTCGAGCCATAAATTTATCACTCAAAATTACAGATTGTTGTTTAAAATCTTCAACAGAAGAACAAAGTCGTCTGTATCTCAAAAATTGTCCCGTAGGTATATTATTTTTTAATTGTCTAGAATGAAAGCTATCAGAATGCAACAGATTATTTTTATCTGTGGGTTTTCTATATATAGTGGTCGCTAACTTGTTTCCCACAATATATACCTTCATATCTAGAAAGGGTAACAATTTCGAATTAATATCAAAGGTAAATTTTAGGTGAGGATTCGCTCCATTGATCTCCTGCCAAAAAATCTTTAACTCATCTATGGTTCCCCTCCAAATCAAAAAGACATCATCGATGTACCTAGCCCACCACACTACTTTCTCCCACCAAAAAGACGTATAAACCATTTTGCTCTCAAACTCGGCAACATATAAACAAGCCACCGTGGGTGCAATAGGAGACCCCATGGGAATACCAGATATCTGTAGAAAAAAATGGTGTTTATAAGAGAAAAAATTGCAAGTTAACACCAATTCTGTCATATTGATCAAAAATCGTAATTTTCTATCTGAAAATTCCATGGTAGATAACACTGTCTTTATCAATTCTAATGCTGCATCTTGTGGCACATTTGTGTAAAGAGCTGTGATGTCTGCTGTTGACAACAACACCTTCTATACTTGGAAAATCGAATGAATTATAAAGCACTTCAATCCGGCAACGGAGGTTGCACATTGGAAACGCTATAAAATTTACATGCTTTGTAAAGGTAGATCCTTTCTATATTTAATTTTTGGAGAGGAGGTGGGTTTTAAGGGTAACAATGTGGGTTATTATCTATATTGATGGATGTATTTAATGTAGGTTGCATTTGAGATGACAGTGACGAAAATATCCCTGATGAATCGGGCGAAACAAGGAGTCCTTGTCGGGCAGGTCCAGCGGACGATGTCACCGTTTTTGGTTGTAATAATCAGAAAAGTATAGTGGGTAATGCTGGAACTTGAGAATACCAGGTTCTAACATACACAGAGATATGTCTCATCACCATTGTTATACATTGTGAAACGTTATTAGAATTATAACAGATGATACTGCATTAGATACTTGATATTGTGCTTTAAAAATAAGTGTTACACATTGGTGTTGGGATTTTTACATTATGAACATGATGTTTTTATGGTGTGGTATGGTTGTAATTGTGATATGATTGTGGTATGGATGAATGATTGGGTTAGATAGTAATTATTGTCTAGATAGGATCTATTTTATATATTTCATTAATAAATTATACATTTGAGATTGTATTAAAAAACTGAAGCATATAGGAACGTATTTACTTTCTTATCACTTGGACTGACCTGCGATTAAAGTATTGTGTGTGATTCTAAAGCAATACCATTGTGACACCCAGTTACAAGGTCATAACATTTAGAGTGTAAACGAAATATTTTTAGTGATAGATTTGGGGGGAGGGGCAAGTGCCATCGCCGCAAGGGCTCATTCTTTCTATTTTTAAACTTTGGGGGGAGTCGGGGGTCAACAATGATCCCCATTCATCCACCCCTTTTTGCAGTGATAATTTTTTTGAGGTTTTGCTACCACTTTAAATGTGAGGCGGGAGCCTTGGGACTTGCATAAGGGTCCCGGGCCTCCCGCCTCATGTTTATGTGGCTGACCACCTTCTTGGTTGGCCATGATAAAATATTTGAATAGGATTGCCTATGCATGACCTCCTATGCATAGATTTGCATTATTCATGCAATGCAAATTGCATGTTAAGGTCATTGTAATAGGGTAGGGAACCTGGGCAGGGAGATGCAAAATATCACATATCGTGATATTACGTGATATAACTCACGTTAGAGCACTACTATGGCTGCATCTCCTTGTTAGCTTGTGAGCCCTCTGAGGACAGCGAAATACCTACAGTACCTGAATATAATCTGCTTTGTAGCATCTGAAAATGCAGAATATAAATAAATATGTATATGATGATGATATTGTAACAGACACCCAGTTCTGCTACCATTAAGGCCTGGGTGTAAGGTCAGTATAGATTAGTGAATGGGGGAGGCCATCCCCCTTGAGAGTTGTTTTTAAGCAGCCCTCTCCAGAAACCCGAGAGGCAGTCCCTTATAGTTTGCTAGCAATTAGGAATTTTCTTGTATTCTCTTTTTTTAGGCCCAGTCAGAGGTGCCAGGCAAACCTTGCTTGGGGAGACTGACCAGGGTCGAAAGGGTTTTCATTATCTAGTCCACTCACTGGTTGGTCAGGATTTTCCCTCTGGGATGTGTTTCGGGCTTTACAATTTTTAGGAGCCTTTTGAGACCTGCACACTGCCTGGACTCATTGAATGAGGAATCCTGTTTCTGGGGCTGTGTAGGTTAGAGAAGACCTGCCCTTCCATATCCTCAATGAAGAAGGAGGAGGTGGTGATCTGCCACAAGGGGGAACTCCAGTGTTAACTTCTATTGGAGGGGAAAAGGACTTAAAGTTTTGAGATCCGGGAGGAAAATTGTAATTGCCACTTCCATCCTGTTTGGAGCAGGGATAGCTGCCTGCTTGATGGGATCCCTCCCATCAGGGATCCAGCAAGAGTGATAAGCCAGAGAAATAGCAGAAGAGCTGCTAACCATGAGTAACTTACCTCTAAACATTATTCGCCCACTCCAGATCCTCCAGAACGCAGCTGCAAGAATCCTCAATGGATCGAAAAAGCACAACCACATCACTCCAACACTTATCTCACTACACTGGCTACCAATAAGATTCAGGATTGAATACAAAGTACTATCCATCCTACATAAAATTATATATGAAAAACAAGAAAATTGGCTAAGCCCCTCTATAAAACTGCATACCCCAAACAGAAACCTAAGATCAGCAAATAAGGGACTTCTAAAAACACCACCTAGGCGTTTCAATCAACTCACCTCAACCCAAAAGAGAGCAATCTCCCTAGGTAGCCCAAAACTCTGGAACTCACTCCCAACTGAACTCAGAACTCAAGAAAACCTAAAAACCTTAAAAAAAGATCTAAAAACATGGATGTTCAACAAAGCATACCAACTCACCCAATGAACAACACAACAACATCACCCTCCACTCCAACCTGAAGAATAAACAAAACTTATCATAACTATGTATTACAACTAAGAAGTGAAATGTAAAACTGAACAGTAACTAACTTGCATATGAAGCCCCTATATTTAACAACAGTTTGAACCTTTTTGAAACCCTGTTTATCCCCCATAATCTTGTAACCTTGTATTTTTGTAAACCGTTATGATGGTGTTATTATGACGAAACCGAATGACGGTATATAAAACTCGATAAATAAATAAATAATAGAAATCAGCACTCACTGAGGACACCCATCCAGTGTTTTCACCCCCTGGGGAAAGAGAGAGAATTGGACTCTGTGCAGAGACAGTGCTTAAACCTTTTTTTGGCCAGCTCTAGAGGGGTTTTCCTGCACACACAAGAATCCCCTGTCCACCTGAGAATTTCACTCTTCCATGCTCTGAAGGTGGATGTTTCTCTGTCCTGGTACCAGATACCCCTGAACAGATAGAGTGAAGAAAGATTGTAATGAAAAAAGAATTCTGTGGTGCTGAAGTAGCACTGAAAACCAATCTTTTCGGACTGGCTTATAACTGATTTACTGAGAAGGTCCCATTTTTAATTTAATTTATTTTAGAGTTTGAGTGGTAGTCACTCTGTTTTAGTTTTTCTTATGTTTTGCATTTATTAGATTGTGCATTTAACTTTATAAGCTGCCTAAAAGCTGCGGGATATAAGAAGAAATAAATACATTTGATGTGATATATATATATAACTAGTGTTTATACAGTAAAGACATTTTTTGGGACACTAAACGAGTGACTCCAGAGTGTTTATTTTTGGCACTTAAGAGTACACAGTGAGGATATATCCCCCATCTCCCAGGGATAATGGAAGGAAAGTCACCCTTAACACTCGAGGCCCTGGAAGTTTACTCTTCCCCTCCCCTCCCAAAAAAAAAAATCCATACCCTGGGGAAAGAGACTGCAGGAACAGCTAGCCAGGTTTCCAGCCACGAAGAGACAGTAAGTTTATGGCCTGATCGGAGTGCAGCCTGCCTTCCGGGATGGGAGTACAGTTTGGACTTTGAAAATCATTTCAATATAACCTTTATCACTATAATCAGGTGATCCTATCTTAAAAACAGTCTGCTATGCCTTTAGGCCCCTGCTGGTCATCTTGTGAGATCCCTGATTGGTGCATGGATGGTGAGATCTCTAATAATGTTCTACAATCTCTGTTGCAGGGTTTCCCAAACTTGTAGCCAATTTGACCCCATTTTAGACTAGAAAATTCACTTAAAAACCAGAGGATGACCAAAACAAATTAGCAGGACTGCAGTCTCTTTCCAACAATCACTCCACTCTCACCTTCTCTGCACTCAAGCTGATTCCACCCTTTACAGGTAATTCTTTCTCTCAACATATGATAGGAAGTTGCGGGCTAGAAGATATTTTAAATAAATAAATAAAATAAGTAAACCTCCACCCCCTCCAGAGGACTTTCTCTTTTAACCTCCATCCTTGCAGCAGACCTACCCTCTTGATCTCTGCATCTCTTGCTGAAAGAACCCTCTTACAACTCCTAGCCCATTCTCTTTCTCTCATTCCTTTGCAATCCCCTCAGTTGCTCCTCTCTCACCCTCAATTTCTTCTTATAACCCCCCAATTAATCTTCTGTCATCCCTTTCCTCTCACCTCTCCTACATTCCCTCCTCAGTATCATCCCTTCATCCTGCAGGCTCACCCCCTACCAACAATGCTTTTTTCACACCCACCTAGCTGGTCCCCTCTCATCTTCCAGCTCATTTTTATATCCCCAGCTGATATTCTGTCATTCCTTCCCCCTCTCCTTCTACACCCAACCCCTCTTTAGCTGAACCTACCCTCAAACCCCTCCTGCATTTCATCCTTCCCTTCCCTTCAAGCATCCCTGCTTTCAAACATTCCCCTGACCAGACTCAGTAGCATCAATTTTCTTTGTGCCCCCTGGCCAAAGGTGGATGACAACTGCTGGGAAGAGAGGGCAGGATGATGATGATAGGGGCAACACTTTCTCTTAGGTAGGTTCGGTGGTAGGTGAGGAGAAAGGAGAAATGACAATCTCTACTAGCCCGTGCACCCTCAGCCTTTCCCTCCTCTCATGACTGGTTCCAAGGCTGATAATGATCTGGAAGCAGCATTAGTAATGAAAATAAGCACATGAACCATGAGCCAGTACATGTTCTTAGACTCTGACCCTTTCTCACACAGGGCTTCCAGTTACCACAGAAACTTGTGTGAAAATGGGACCCCTGCAGGGCCTGCAAGTGTCTGCTAGTTCACAGGTCCCATCTGAGGGACCGACACCTCTGTTTAAGCATCTATGAATTAAAGGTGAAAACGCTTGATCCAAGGCTTCATTTTTCTCGATTAATTCAACACAAGGATCCGAGAACTCTAGCGCTATACCTCCCCCATATATGGTTATCCACCATTAGTGTATACTGCTCATCATCTCCACTTCCTATTGGCTGTTACCAGAACAGTCCTGCCGTTTGAGGCACTTGTGACCCAGCTGAAGGTTCTGTGACGCCCATTTGGGGTGCCGACCCATAGATTGAGAAACCCTACTCTACTGTGTCCAGTCTGCAGGTGAAAACTGAAGGGCAAGCACCTATTATGCTGAACTCCTTCTTTCTGGAAGGTTCCGGCTCCTTTCTTTGTTCCTACCTCTAGAGACATAGTTTTGAAGGAGTGCTTGCTGCTGTTTTCAAGTACAGCCGGATGTACTGACTTCACTGTGATGTGCTTATGGATGTAGACTTTGTAAATCTCTCTACCATTGTAAATAAAAAAAAACAAACCCTGCAGGAACCACCATCTTTCACTGTAGCCTGAATTACTCGTCTGGGAGTTGATCCATCAGGTGAAGAGAAGGTATTTTGAATTACTTTAAAGTAAATTCAATGTGTAGCCCCTGCCCCAATGTCTCCTGGAATGCAGGGGCTCATGGAGAAGGTTATGGGTCAGAGCAGTGCCCATGTTGCTGGGTTCTGCCCACCTGGGGTGGGGGTAGGCAGGGGCAGAGGCAAGGGTTGGTCTTTCAGAGCCCTTAAGGTTTTCTCTCACCTGGAGCTCATGAGCAAATAGTCGGGCAAGGAACGTAACACACTTCACACTGTAGTTGTTGCTGAAAAAATAAAATCCTTTACTGATCACTTGACTGCAGGAAACAAAAAATAGACAGCCGGTACATTGTAGCCTACTGCTTCATTCAGTGCAGCAAAAAATAAAATCCAGTAGTCTTTTTGTCTTTCAATATTCAAAGCAGCCGAGTCTCTAATTCCGTTTTCTTCAGTCAGCAGCTCTTAGGACCTTCCCTTATTTGGCAGTTTTTTCCCCTCTGACTCCCACAAGAGAGAAATCTCTTTTTCCACCTCCGAAGAAATCCCTCTGTCATGGATCTTCAGGAAACTCTAGCTCCTGACTTACTGAGCCGCTACAAAACGATGAACTTGAGAGGTTTTGGGGATAGGGATGTGGGGTGGTTTTTAAAAAAAGACAGTACAGTATTCATGTGCAGACCATTTTTATTTCATTCAGCATCAGATTCCTGTAGCTATGCCAAAATGTTGGGGTTTTTTTTTTTTTTAACAGATAAGGCATGAAAGGTAAGTCTTTTAGACAAGATTTGAAAAGGAAGACTCAGTAAAGCGAAGAGAAAGGAGACGGGACTGAGATGTTCAAGCAACAAGATGAAATTTTATCAGTAGAAAAGGTTAGGGACAAAGGTACTGATGAGGCAAAAACCCCAGGAGAAAAGGAAATGGACACGTGAATAGGGAGAGAGGAGCTAAGGCAGGAGAAGAATGCAAGGGTATTTGAAGATAACTGGGCCAGTGCTCCACCGCACCTGAGAGAGCGTTGTATATTTGCACAATAGACAAAACATTTTTGGAACATATATTGTATCGTAGAAAGGATCCTTGGTAGAGGAGAAATGGGGGTAAGGTCAGAGAAAAGAAAAGGAAATAGACAAAATGAGTCTTATGATCTTTAATTGCATTCATATTCTATATTTCTGTGTTCTTAACAAATACCCTCTCCTGCCCCAGTTCCTTCCATAAAATATGAGGATTTTTATAACGATTGCTAGCCAGAAACTAAATATTATTCAAAATGGCTGATATCGTATACTATATCTGAGTCTAAGCAAATGCTTCCTTTAGAATTATACCCCTTTTAATTCAAATCTGTAATATTTAAATTGAGACTTTGCAACCTTTACATTTTTCATCTATCTGAACTGCAGCTTACCACTAGAGTACAGTGTGCACCACACTTTTTTGCATGAACTGTTTACTTAACTTCATATGAATCTTCTGTAATAGTTCCTGTTTGCTTTTCAGAGAATGAAATAGCATAGTGGTCCTATGCAATTAAATTAATGCAAAACCAAGTCACTGAATGAGCGATGCAATAGAGATTTTGCATGCTCGTGGTTAAAAATATCAGATATAGTGTGGTCATGCTATTGTCATGCACAGAAATCTGAATAGCGTGAGCATGAAACTTACCATTGGTGTAGCATCCATAATGCACAGAGGTGACAGGCACCACCAATTTTAAAATGGGGTGTGCCATGCACCACCAACTGCCTGGCTGCCTTAAAAGAGAGGTCCTGTCACAGGGCTGCAGTGACAGAGAAAAGGCTTACAAGGCTGCAGGCGGAACCCATCCTGCCAGCGGCTCAGAAGAGGAGCAGACCCAGGAGGCCGCCGGTAGATCCAATCCCACTGGCGCCCAAGAAGAGGAACAGGCCTGGGAGGAGGTATACGTCCAAGAAGAAGAAGGAGTCCATTCTCCCACTCCTCTAAGTTTACTCTTGGGGGAGTTTTGTGCTACTGCAGAGAACAGAATTCTAATCCTGTGCAGAATTTCTGAAAAAGGCCCATCCCGCTCACAGTGAAGTTCAGGCTGAGGATTAGCTGGCTGTGAGCAATGCTCAATCATGAAGATCAGGCCTGGAACAGCAGATGGCTGTAAGTAGAGCCCAGCCTGCTCGCAGTGAAGATCAGACCGGGAGCATCTGCTTGCGGCTAAGATTAGGTCCGAGGATTAGATGGCAGCCAGAAGAGCCCATCCTGCTCGTGGCGAAGATCAGGCCTGGAGCATCAGCAGGCCGTGAGCAGACCCCATCTCACTCACAGCAAAGATCAACAGGCCCAGCGGCAGAGAAGGGCCAGCATAAGAGGCAAGAAAGCTTGCGAGCCAGTGTGAAAGAAAGGAAGTGTGCTTGTGAGATGCCTGTGTGTGTGTGTGTGTGAGTATGAGAGAGAGAATGAGGGAGCCTGTGTGAGGGAATTGCATGTGAGTGAGAGATTGGGATCCTGTGTAAGTGAGAGCTGGTGCATGCATGTGTGTGAGAGAGGGAGCCTGTGTGAAGGGGTATGTGTGTGTGGAAAATGGCGAGAGACAGAGGGAGCCTCTGTGCAAGTGGATATGTATATGTGTCAGAAAGAGAAGTAGCCTGTGTGAGGGTGTATGAGAGAAGGACAGAGGGAACCTATGTGCAGGGGATGTGTATGTGCAGAAGAGATAAGGAGCCTGTATGACGGTGTGTATGTGTGTGCAAGAGAAAGAAGGAAATTGTGTGAGAGAAGGACAGGGAGTATGTGTGTGTGTGTGTGTGTGTGCATGAGTGAGCATGAAATGAGAGCCTGCCTGGGTGTGTATGTGAGAGAGAAAGAGCATGTGAGTGTGAGAGCCTGTATGTATGTATGAAGGAGTGTACGAGTATGTGGGAGTGGGAGCCTGCGTGTGAGAGAGAGCATATGAGAGTGGGAATCCATGTGTGTGTGTGTGTGTGTGTGTGATAGTAGCAGCCTGCATGTGAGAATGAGAGGTGAGAGCCTGTGTGTGTGTGTGTGTGTGTGTACATGATGTATGGGAGTAGGAGTCTGCATGTGACAGAGAAGGTGAAAGCCTGTGTGATTCTGTGGGAAGGAATGGGAGGCTGTATGTGAGATGCAGCATGTGAGAGTGAGTGTGTGTGTGTGAGAAAGTGGCAGCCTGCATGTGAGAGTGGGAGCCTGTGTGTGTACATATGTATTGCAGAGGGAATTGCATGTGAGAGAGAGCATGAGAAAGCCTGTGTTTGTATGTGAGAGATAGCATGTAAGAGCAAGAGCCTGTGTGTGTGTTTGTGAAAATGGAAGCCCGCGTATAAGAGCATGTGAACGTGAGAGACTCCATGTGAAAGAGAGCAAATGAGAGTGGGTGCCTGTGTGTGGGATTGGGAGCCTGTGTGTATGTGACAGAGAGCATGCAAGTGTGAGAGAGCCTGTGTGTGAGACTACGCATGTGAGAGACAGCCTGTATGTGTAGATGAAGGAGAAAAGAAAGAAGACAGGAGGAGAGAGAAGAAACAAAGAATAAAAGAGACCCGGAAAAAGGAAAAGACAGACAAAGGGCAAAAAGAGACTGGGACCAACCGATCAGACAACAAAGGTAAAAAAAAAATTATTTTGCCTTTCAGTGATTGGAATATGCCACTTTTGGGAATGTGCATTTCTTATATATTTGTATTTTGCTTTTTCACAGAGTCTGGTTTCTTTGGCTTTCCATTTCAGTTTAGCCTGCATGTTTCTGTTTCTAATTTGTAGTCTCTTATTCTGTATTAGGTAAGAGTCTGTCTGAGATGCGCATGTGTGACAAAGGTGCAGTAGTTTATCTGTAGGAATTTGTAGCAGTCTGCTTGTTATGTTTGCCCAGTAGGTGGTGTATTAATGTTCTAGGGTCTGGTGTGTCACATAGACTCTCGCAAGCATATGCGTGCACACACACATAATGTGTATGTGAGGGAGAGAGAATGTATGTGTGTGACAGCACTGGCAAGTATATGAGACGGAGTGTGTGAAAGAATGAACGTGTTAGTTTGTGTCTGAATGAGAAAGACAGGATATAGTTTGTGTGGCTCTGCCTTCCCCAATTTATGGTAATCTTAGGGTGAGTGAAATGAAAAGATCCCAGATATGGAGAACAGGGGATTTTTTAAAATCCTTATTAGTTGTAATTATTGGATGTAATTTGTTGTTTCTGTTTTGAAATATTTTAGTTTTTTGGGGGAAATATTAGAACATTTTTTATTTATTGGATGTTTCATTCATCAGATGTTTTGAAATATTTTGTTGATGTTTGGTAAATATTAGAACAAATTTATGCATGTTTTTTAAAATTATTGAATGTTCATCTGCTGTTTTGATATTCTTTTTATTAGCATGGTTTTAATATTATGAATATCTCTTTTATATCTCTTGATTTTATTGCTTGATGTTTTGTGAGGAATGATGATATTGCTGTTTTTAACTGTTGTACTGCATAATACAGTTGAGCTTGTAGTTTCCAGTACAGTTTTTGTTGGCATGTTTCCATTTTGCCTTTGGTGCGGGTTTGTCTGTATTATAAAAATCCATTTTTTATATAACTTGAATTCTTGCTGTGATGGTACTTATCAATTATCATCACTGGCTTTTATGGCATTATCGTCCTCTCTTCCTCATTTGTATTTTAAACAGATGTCTGCTCTTTATTAATTTCACTTGCATGCAGAAAGTGGTCTTAAATGTTCTTGCAGAAAATATTTTTTCATTCACATATTTTATTGTAAATGCTGTTAGTAGATTAGACAATTTATTTTAAGGGAGGGATTTAGCTAATTTTCCCTCTAAGGATTGGGGTGCTGTAAGCAAAAACTTGATGGGCAATTTGCATTAAAGAAAGAGGTGCTTACAGGGTAATGTAGGAGGGTGTATTGTGTTCTAGGGCACCCAGGCCCGGCGTGACTAGGTGTGCATACCGTGCATTTGCATGGAGCGGCAAACTGGGGGGGGGGGGCAGCAGTGGTAACAGAAGAGGCTCAGGGCCACCAGTGGAGCCAAACCTGCTGGCGGCTGCAGAGGAAGAGAGACTGCCGGCTGTGGACCGTGGAAAAGTTCAACTCACTAGCAGGTTGAACAACTGCGCCACCACAGTATTCCTTCCTGCTTCAGCATCAACTCCTCCCCCGGGGGCCGATGAGAAGAGGAGCCCACCGCATTGTGGTGGAGCTCATCTCACCATGGCCCAAAGAGAAGAGGAGCCCGCGGGGCCACGGTGGAGCTCATTCCACTAGGCCCAAAAAGAAGAGAAGCCCAGGGGGCCATGATGGAGCTCATCCCACCAGGCCCAAAGAGAACAGGAGGCTGTGTATTTGTCTATCTGAGTTTACGTAAGAGTTTATGTATGTGTTTAGGGATGTGAATCGTGTGCCCGATCGTCTTAACGATCGGGTTCAGCTAGAGAGGGAAAAAAATCTGATCGGTGGTGATGTGAATCGGAATCGGTTCCGATTCACATCGTTATTTTTTTTTTAGTGAGGCCCGACCCTTTAAAATTGACCCCTTACCTTCCCCCACCCTCCCGAACCCCCCCAAAACTGTTTACGATTACCTGGTGGTCCAGTGGAAGCACGGGGACCGATCTCCCGCTCTCAGGCCATCGGCGCCATTTTGGCTGCCACTCAAAAATGGTGCCGATGGCCCGATAAAAAAAAACAACCTACCCTCCCGAGCCCCCCAAAACATTTTAAAATTACCTGGTGGTCTAATGGTGGTCCTGGGAGCGATCTCCCATTCTCGGGCCATCGGCTGCCACTCATAAAGATGGCGCCGATGGCCCTTTGCCCTTACCATGTGACAGGGTATCCATGCCATTGGCCAGCTCCTGTCACAAGGTAGGAGCACTGGATGGCCGGCGCCATCTTTAAAGACGGTGGCGGCCATCTTTACGATGGCGGCAGCCATCTTTAAAGATGGCGCCGGCCAGCCAGTGCTCCTACCATGTGACAGGGGCCGGCCAATGGCACAGATACCCTGTCATATGGTAAGGGCAATGAGCCATCAGCGCCATCTTTATGAGTGGCAGCTGACGGCCTGAGAACGGGAGATCGCTCCCGGGACCACCACTAGACCACCAGGTAATTTTTAAATGTTTTTGGGGGATCGGGAGGGTGGGGGAAGCTAAGGGGTCGTTTTTAAAGGGTCGGGTGGGTTTTTTTTTTTATTGGGCCATCGGCGCCATTTTTGAGTGGCAGCCAAAATGGCGCTGATGGACCGAGAGCAGGAGATAGGTCCCCGCGCCCCCACTGGACCACCAGGTACTCGTAAAAAGTTTTGGGGGGGGTTCGGGAGGGTGGGGGAAGGTAAGGGATTAGTTTTATAGGGTCGGGGTGGGTTTAGGGGTTGTTTTGGTGTGCCGGTTTTCCCCACCCTCCCCCGATTTACGATTTTTCATGATAAATCAGTGGAATTTCTATTGTATCGCGACTCTTAATGATTTTTGATGATTTAAAAAATATCTGACGACTTTTTTAAATTGTCAAAAAACGATTCACATCCCTAGTGTGTATCTCTGTGTGTGAGCCTGTCTGTGTCTGTGTGAAAGCTTGTGTGTGTGTGTTTGACAGACTTGTTTTGGTATGGGAGGTTTACTGTATTGTAATGGTAATTACATTTATTCATGGCTTTCTAAGGTGCCATTATAAATCCCATAGAAGTTCCAAGTGTCTTTTTTGCTGAGTTTTCTGGTTGGCACCACAGCAATGCATGTAAATATAATATATATGTTGTAAGTGATATTTTGCCTCAGAAGACTGTACTTGTGAATGTTCTTTTTCATGTAAAATGTGCGTGCATAATTACATTTTGCGTGGCTATAGAGGGTGTGGGAGTGTGGGGGATGGTGTGTGTCTAAGACTGTAAGGTTACCCTTCCCTTGACCATGGGTTCTGTGGAGGAGTGGATAGGTGTCAGTTTTTAAAAACATAGATTTCTGGGTTTTATTTAACCGGCCTGGGACTGAGACTGAATGAATCTTGAGGGGGGAGAAGCATAGTAATTGTTTGCACAGGGCAGCAACAAAGCTACCACCGGTCCTGAGGGCACCTGGCAGCAGCAAATTTTCTGGTGCACCACCAACTTCAGCAGTAGAACAATGCCCCTGCAACTTTCTAAGGTGTGCTAAATAAATAGAGTGAGCAGTCTAACTAAACCTGCTCAGTTCTTTTTTCCTTTTGGTTCCTACTGTTGGCTTCCAAGGAGGATGTAACTAAACCTGGTAGATGGGGGATACTTGTCAGTGCAGAGGGAAGAAGTGGGAAAGGTAGCACACTCCAGGTGATGAGGTCAGACGAGAGCAGAAAACTGACATGATTGTCAGTAAGGATCTTCAAAAAACCTGTGCCAGAGGAAGTGGTTGGGGCAGAAGGGAGCATGCAAGGTGAAGAAACAGGGAGGAATCTGGGTGCTGTGGCACAGAAGATCAGCAGCATCTGACCATTTACTCCTCCACAATGACCCTGTAATGTAGGCACCACAATGTCTCCACCACAAAGACTACTACAACCTCACAGAGATAAGCTCTGCACTCAAACCAAAACAAGTGGCCAACTGAAAAACGCTTTTGCTGCCCAGACTGTTCTTCAACCACCAGCCTCTGGTTACCTGAAATGCCCATTAACTCAAGTTAACATGCAGAACTTAATAGGCCGCTTTCAAAATACTAGGGACTGCGGAAAATGCATGTTGATGTGTACTGTAGGTTACTGCTGGTTAGTGAATCAGTCTCCAAATTCTGCATTATGCATTTCTAAAACCCCTTTTGCAAATCTTTCATTCTTTGATTTTGGTGACGTCCTAGTATATTGTCCACATTAACCAGTATGGAAATATATTTGCTTTCCAAAACACCAGTCCTCATTCAGTTAAAAGCTCTCAAAGTGTGTGATGATTATATGCTAAGCTATCTTGTGGCTTTTCTGCCACTGTAAGCAGCCAGGTGTTAATGCAGTCCCAAGCCCAAAGCTGAAATTCATCATTTCTCATTTGTGCTACTGAGGTATCTTTTAAAAACATTGATAGAATTGGTGTATTTTTAAATCTAATTTTGTTTCTTCCAAGCTACTATAAGTTGTTTTATAAAGACAGATTTTAAGGTGGCCAAGAACCTATAATAGTGCTAGGCAAGTTCCTTTATTCCTTTTTATGGCTGACTGTGAAAAAGTATTTCAGATACAACATTTAATTCATTAGAGCAAACCAGGGAGCAGACAATTGTAACCGGATATTCAGTGGAACATACCCAGATAAGGGTTCCACTGAATCTAGCTGGATTAAGTTATCTAGATAACGTTAGGCCAGGTATTTTTCCGACTTGACTTACCTGACTGTGGACAGCACTGAATATTAGTGCTGCCTGCACAAAATGAAACCACCCCAGGACTGCCCTCAGCCAGACCTCTTTGAAGCTTAGGTACATTTTGTGTGGATAACAAGTTGCCCAGGAAAAATTTAAATGGGAACTGGGGGGAAAATATTAAAATCTCATGCTTTTTCTGGGCAACTCCAAAAGTTACCAGGACGAGCTCTTTGAATATTGACCTCTTAGTTTTCATGTATAACTTGGAGGTCAATATTCTAAGCTTTGTTCGGCTCACTTTCGGAGCTAGCCAGACAAAAGCCACTATCTGACTATTTTCTCATGCATAGCAGATACATTTTCTGTTCACAAGCCATTATATACAGCTCAACATTTATCCAGATAAAGAGGGAGTGCTGGAGGCCTTGGAGGGGCAGGGCTAATTTTTAGCTGGTGCACACAAACATTGAGTGCTGTCTGACTAAAGTCACATGCATAAATCTGTACCTATCCTAATGTAATCCAGATTAAGCTCTGCGTGTAAATATATCCAGGTATATTTAATAGCAGACTTATCCAGATAAGTCTTGCTGAACATCCAGGTAATTATGCGCACATAACTTTAACTAGATAACGTACCCACTTACTGGCTCTCTGAATATTGACCTCATGATTTTTATTTGTTCCATACTTGTTAATTATTAGAGACGTGAGAAGGTAACATTTTAATTTTGTTTTCTTTTAGCTTTTTGGGGGGATTTGGTTGGTTTAATGTTTCCGTTCGGTTCATTTGCCGAACCAAAATAAACCTTAAAAACAAAACAAAAATAAACGCAGCCCCTGCCACCCCCCCTTATCCCTACAGCAGAGCTTTCCAAAGTGTGTGTCAGGACACATTAGTGTGTCGCCTGTAGTGTGGAGGTGTGTTGCCTGGTCCACAGGGCCGGCGGAAGCAGGGAACTATAGCAGGAAGATCGGCGGGCAGTGGTGGAGCTTACATCACCACGGCCCGAAGAAAAGGGTCACGTTCACTCCTCCTCCTTCCTGCCTGTGCAGCCCTGGAAGAAAAACATTGCCGGAGCCGCGTGGGCAGGAAGGAGGAGGAGCATCTGCTGCGTACAGAAGAAGAGCAGCATTAATGGGCCGTTGCGGATCCCACGTCGCGACGGCCCGAGAAGAGGAGGAAACCCGATAGCAGGGCCGCTGCGGATCCCACGTCGCGGCAGCCCGAGAAGAGGAGGAAACCTGATAGCAGGGCCGCTGCAGATCCCATGTCACGGCCAGGGAAGATCAGGGCCTCTGAAGAGCCCATCCTTCGGCAACCCATGCAGAGGGACAGCATGTGCCAGTGAGAGCCTGTGCTTGAGCAAGAGAGCATGTAGGAGTGAGAGAGCCTGTGTGTGTGAGAGTGAGACAGCATGTGCACGAGAGAGACAGTATGTATGTATGTATGAGAGAGAGGCATGTGAGAGCTGTGGATGTGTGAGATTGCATGTGAGTGAGAGCCTGTGTGTGTGAGAATGTGTGAGATAGCGTGTGAGAATGAGAACCTGATTGTGTGTTTGAGGGAAGACAGATGGAGAGAAAAGAAATAGAAAAAAAGACCCTGTAAAAGGAATTGGCAAAAAAAACAAGAAAGGAAAGGTGGAAAAAAAAGCCTGTGACCAACCGATTAGAAAACTAAGATCAGACAGCAAAGGTAAAAAAAAAAATTACTTTTTAGTGATTGGCACATGTAATCTTTGGGAATGTGCAAGAGTAGCACTTTCTCTATGCCGATCTCACAATGTACGAGATCAGCATGGAGGAAGTGGAAGCCTGCAAATATTTATTATGAGATAGGTTGTGTTGTGAAACATTTTATTTATGTATATATTTAAGGAAACATACATAAATTGTTGAAATACATTTTGTTCATTTAACCTTTAACTTCTGGTTTGCTGGTAGACTGAATTACTGTGTCACGAAATTATGTTTGTCTAAAAAGTGTGTCACCAACATGAAAAGTTTGGAAAGCTCTGCCCTACAGAATGCTTTTTAAAGAGTGAAAGGGGCAGGAGTGATCCCCATTCACTCTTGCCCCTGGCATATCCTTTTAAAAAAAATGATGCCAGTCTCAGGGCTGGCTGGTGCCATGTTTTACGGCTATAACATTTGTTTCACAGCCGTATTGTATTAAAGGCTATAAAACAATATGGCAGAGGCTGGCCCTGAGATCAACACCATTTTTAAAAAGGATCTGGCAGGGCAGGAGTGATGGGATCACTCCTGTCCCTTTCACGCCTTCAAGCAGCAAAGGTATGACGGGGGAGCCATGATTTTTTTTTTTTTTTTTAAGTTTGCTCCTGCCCCTTTCACCCTTCGAGAAGCTCTATGGAAGGGGTAAGGGGGTGGTGGGGGCTGTGGGGAGGGGAGGAGTAGGTTTTTTTGTTTTGTTTTAAATTTCTTAGCAAATACTTCACACTGTTTGTTAATAGTACACAGAATTTGCTGAAATAAGAAACACAAAGATTGTGGACCAATCATTTAGTTTGAAATAAACAAAACTGAAAATGGGCATTTTTGTTTCAGATTACACATTTGTTCCAAATGAATGCATATCTCTATTGATTATTGCCTTTCATTGGAGTGCCCACATCCAAAGCTCCTACATATTAGGGATGTGCTTTGTTTTGTTTCATTTTGTTTCTCTGTACGCATACATTTTTTATATGTGTAACCAGCAGCGGACAGAATCTCCTGTTAGGCCAAACTGGCTGAAGGCACTCCCCAAAAAATTCCCCTGTTCACAAGTCTTGTGTGCTTGAAAAGAAAATAACTTTATGATAAAAATAAAAACTGATAGCCAAAACAGATTTGTAGTTAGTCCACGGTCCAGTATCATCATCACATCACTTTCCATTATGTTCAAATCACAAAAAGACAGTCCCAAATTCTTGCTCTTTTTCAAAGGTATTCTTTGGGCTATAGGTTACTCCCCGAGTCTTTAGAAACCCCGGTTCACCTCTCCTGTAGTCAGTTTCTGTAGAGGTTACTCCCAATGCATGCAAGGCCTGGTTTACCCTTACACAACTTCTGATTTTGCTCACTTTTCTCCCACAGAATGCCCACTCGAATGTACTCCACACTCTTCACACCTTTTACCCCTCATTCTTTTTCTTTTTTCACTTATGAACCCAAAGGTGACCAGCCCCTTTCACAAATACCTGGCAAATACTCAAATATAAAATAGATCCCATGCTACTAATGCTAGCAACAAGCAGTAGCTATTCCCTATTGATTAATAGCAGTCTTTGGACTCTGGAATTCATTGCCAGAGGATGTGATTAAGGCAGTTAGTGTAGCTGGGTTTAAAAATGTTTTGGGTAAGTTCCTGGAGGAGAAGTCCATAAATTGCTATTAATCAATAGGGATTAACCACTGCTTGTTGCCAGCATTCGTAGCATGGGATCTGTTTACTATTTTGGTACTTGTGACTTGGATTGGCCACTGGGCTTAATGGACCCTTGGTATGACCCAGTATGGCATAACTTATGTTATATTCTTATGTTATGAGGTCTTGGATAGTTGTCTCTTTCTGACACAAATCTCAAATTGTTACTCTTTAGAAGCTGTTAGGATTTCAGACACTTCTCTTCTGGAGCAGCTATGAAGACAGTGCATCCCCCCAGTTCTTTGGAGCCAGTGCTAGTCTCGAGCTCTGCGAAGAAATAACCAGCTGCAGCTTCTCCAGAAGGCTCAACCAACCTCTCACCCTCACCCCCAGCGCAGTTCCTCAGAGAAATCTCCTAGTTCAGAACCTCTTCTCTCTCAGTAATCCTTGACTTCTGCAGCACTTCTCTAAATCCAAGACAGCAGATGGTACTCTCATGATCTTTCACACTGGGAATTGATTTACACACTTCCAGCAGTGCTTCTGGGTGAAGCACCAGTTGTTCTCCTTTCTCTCTTGTGACCTGGACCCTCCAGACAGACACTCGCACACCTTGAGCTCCTTCCTTAGTGACCGGTCCCTTTCATAGGCCACACACACAGATTTATATCAAACACAAAACTTTAACCATTGGTCCAACTTCATACTTGCCCCTCACACACAGCTCACCCCCTCTCCCCTGCCCCCCAGGGGCTGTCCTAGAACACTATCTGGAATTTTCCCAGTTCAGGAAATAGGATACACTTTTAACTTTTGTAAAAAAAAACAAAAAAAAAAACACAACAACAAAAAAAAAAAGAAAACAATAAACCCCACTGAACATCCCTTAGAGGAAGGGCTAACTCAAAATGTCCTCCCACCAAAATCCTTTGCCCAGGCTTGTCTAAACCTCAATCTTCCCACATGATAACCCTGCACTTTTGCATTTTTAAACTTTCAAAGATTTTACAGAATAAATCTATTTAAACATGTAGCCCCCCCTCCTAAAAAAAAAAAAAATACAGGGCCAATATCCATTGAGTGGCATCTGTGCCAGACGTGTATACAATTGTATTTTCCTGCTTAAAATCAATTTTATGAACATAAACATGAATTTAAGCTCATAAAGTAATGAAATGAAATAAAATGCTATGAAAATAAGAGTAAAATGAAACAAGCCAAATCACATTTTCCCATGTGCACCCCTACTAAATGAAACCTTTATTTAAAGCACCATATTAGCTTCCCTCTCTGTTTAGTGTTGTTAATGCCAGCTCCCTGATCAGAAGCCCATAGTCAACTCTAATAATAATTATGTTTATGCAGTGCTGCACAATGTTTAGACATACAAAAAATCCATGTCCTTAAGGAGTTTACAAGCTCAGGGATTGATTCAGCCAAATTAGTTTTGGTCTTTGAAGGTCTATTAGCAGTAACGATTCTGATTTTTGCAGAATAACAATTGTTGTAAATGCAGATATTCACTAGATATTCTTCACAAAGTTAAGGATATTTCTTACAGCCAGAAAAAAAATAAAAAAAACTATTCAGGGTGTGCAGGAGCAGGGGCTGCCCAAGACTATCTGCCAACACCCTCTATGACACCTAGAGGCATGCCCACAATATAGATTTACCCAAATACTGGTGAATTTCTTGGACCTATGGATCCATTAAACTGTAGTCTGCTTGAGGAAAAAATAGCCTAGCCAAAAAATATCCTATTCTTTTATTTTGGCATATCTTGGGGTCAATTTTAATTTGGAGGGGGGCAACCTGCATCTGTTTCTAAACACTGACTAAACATTTTCATTCTAGGGCTAGTACCATTTTTCCTGTCTGGGATCACAATGTACACTTCTTTAAAATATGCTTTGGCATATCCTAATTAGAATCCTATTTATAATATACATTCCCTCTTTCATCATAATCTAAGCTTACTTTTCCTTTTTTTCAAACCTTTACTCCATCTTTCTCACACTCATTCTGTCACACCTCATACACGCAACACTTGTCCTTCACAAATTTTCTACTTACATGCAGACACATAAGAACAAAAGAAATTGCCTTGCTGGGTCAGACAAAGGGTCCATCAAGCCCAGCATCCTGTTTCCAACAGTGGCCAATCAAGGCTACAAGTACCTGGCAAGTACCCAAACACTAAGTAGATCCCTTGCTACTGATGCCAGTAGCAGCAGTGGCTATTCCCTAAGTAAACTTGATTAATAACAGTTGATGGACTTCTCCTCCAAGAACGTATCCAATTCTTTTTTGAACCCAGCTACACTAACTGCACTAACCACATCTTCTGGCAACAAATTGCAGAGCTTAATTGTGCATTGAGTGAAAAAGAATTTTCTCCGATTAGTCTTAAATGTGCTACTTGCTAACTTTATGGAGTGCCCCCTAATTCTTCTATTATCCAAAAGTGTAAATAACCGATTCACATCTACTCATTCAAGACCTCTTATGATCTTAAAGACCTCTATCATATCCCCCCTCAGCCGTCTCTTCTCCAAACTGAAAAGTCCTAACCTCTTTAGCCTTTCCTCATAGGGGAGCTGTTCCATTCCCTTTATCATTTTGGTTGCCCTTCTCTGAACCTTCCCCCTTGCAACTATATCTTTTTTTAGATGTGGCGACCAGAATTGTATATACTTTCATAGCAACCTGATGACTATTGCCTCTTTAGTACTATAACTAATACAGGCATCACTATCTATTGAGTTAGAGTACTGTGATACAGGCTAGGGAGGGCAGTTTTTAAAGCCATTTCTGGAGATAAAACAGCATTTTACCCTTGGAAATGGACTGTTTGAAAATTGCTCATCCTCAATTTGGATAAAAGTATGCATTTTTGCTGTACAATGTGTGTAATTGTATGCACATTACTAAGATGTGTTTCTGAGAGTGAGTTACTCAGGGGGAGGAAAATAATATGCTATGACATTTTCAAATCTTTTTCCAAAAAGGTATCATACATCATAACAATTTTCAAAAGCCCATATACGTGCTTATAGTGCCCTTACGTGCATAAAACCTAATTGAGAATTCAATAGCATATATCAGAGCAATTTTCAAAATTGCAGTAAATCCTTTTGAAAATTAGCCACAAAGTGTGTTATTTCCAGGAGTAAAAAGTACCTGCAGAAAAAGTGGGCACGATTTTTTTTTTCCCCAGAGCAATAATCAAAGAAAATCTATGTGCATAGTTCAGCTTTGATTACTGGTGCAACCCCCACAAAAAATATCCATGGAGTTTGCACCAGCATGGGAAATTTGACTATTGCACTCATAAATCCCCAGAAAGGGCTTTCTCAGATAATTAGTACTGTCATTGCTAAAAACCATGCAATAAAATATCTACTAAGCTGCTCAACACTTTTGACAGAGAAGATTAAAATACGATGGCAGATAAAGGGTGCAAGATCCACCTTGTCTGATCGTTTTCCTTTTCTACTGCAATGCTCAGCTTACAGTCAGACCAATACAGAACGGTGCGCTCAGCTGAGCGCACCGTTAGCCCCCGTTTAGACATGCGTTTTTGACACGCTATTATTACCCCTTATACAGTAAGGGGTAATAGCGCGTGGAAAACGTGTGGCCAACCCCCCCGAAACTAATAGCACTCATCACATGCAAATGCATGTTGATGAGCCTATTAGGTATTCACCCGCAATACAGTAAGCAAAATGTGCAGCCAAGTTGCACATTTTACTCTCAGAAATTAACTCCTGCCAATGGCAGGAGTTAATTTCAGATGGCACCGGGCAAGTGTACAGAAAAGCAGAAAAAACTGCTTTTCTATATACCCTCCGACTTAATATCATAGTGATATTAAGTTGGAGGCCCCCAAAAAAAAAAAAAAAATTCTTAAAAAGAAAAATCTGCCCGTGGGTTGGAAAACAGATGCTTAATTTTGCTAGCGTCTGTTTTCCGAACCCATGGCTGTCAGCGAGTTCGACAACCGACGCCGGTAAAATTAAGCGTCGGCTGTCAGACCTGCTGACAGCCGCCGCTTCCGCCAATAAGGAGGCGCTAGTGATGTGCTAGTGTCCCTAGCGCCTCTTTAGCGCGGGCCCTAATTTAAATACTGAATCGCGCGCCCAGGAGAGGTGCCTGGGCGTGTGTTGGGAGAGCAGGCGCTTGCCTCGGAGCACCAGCTCTCCCGTGCAGTTTACTGTATGGGCCTGAATGTTGTAATCCCAACTTGGACCTCTAGCTTTACCTCTTTGCTGAGTACATGTTTTCTTGAATTCTGTTGCCGTTTTTAACTCTGCTCCTTCAATTATGAGGCTATTCCATGCACCCATTACCCTTTCTGGGAAGAAGTATTCCCTTGTGTTATTCCTCATTATACTCCCTTTCATGCCATTAGTCCTTATTCTAGAACTTCTTTCCATTGAAAGATTCTTGTCTTATCAGCATTATTTCTCTAAAAGGTATTGGAATGTCTTTATCATGTCCCTCCTACTGCTTATAATTTCTACAGCAGTACTAAATGTACACTGCACTCCATCCTCTCCTCAAGGGCATGTATATTTAGGTCCTTAATCCTTTCAAACTCTATCCTTATTGGTTTTATAATAACAACAACAATAACCTCATACAAAACAATTTACACATCTACATAACAACATATCTCCGTGTTAATCTACCATCACAAATACATTTAAAGTGTGTTAGAAAATGCAGAATGTTCCACATACATCCTAAAATGAGTCTCAATCTTCTCAAACTGCCTTACATAATTCATTAAAGCCAACATGGCACGTTTTTAGATGGAAATAATCGCTCCAGTAACTATGTATAAAATTTCTTAAGTATCTTCGTTTAATTTTAATTTTTAATTTTTTAATTTTTATGAAATTTTTAATTTTTGTGACTTTGAAGACGATAAAAACTTATATAATAATATGATAGTGAACTGCATCAGCAAGCCAGTCGGCGTCAAACCAGAAATTTTATGGTGAGCGCCCGGTCTTCTCAATCATTTGCAGTCACTTGTATATATTCATTCCATCATTTATATTTCATTGCTGAACATTCCATCATTTATATTTCATTGTTGAACAAAAGAAATTCTAAGCTGGTGCAGACACCTCTAAAGGACGGTGAGTGTCAATAGAAACGGCTCAACTGCGGCCGAAGTTTCGCTGAAACCAGCTTCATCAGGAGCCAAATTTAAACAAGATTTGTCCAAAGGTTCCGTCTCTAAAGAGAACAAACAGCTAATGCTATTTGATGCTTCGTCTTCACAGAAAATATTTGAACATGAGGACCGCAAGGTCTCTTTACTTCAATTCAATATCCAATTGTCACTAATTGAAAAGACAAAAATAATCTGCTCCGTCTTAAGATAAGTATAAGAGATATTCTCCATCTTTTATATAAAAATTTTTTATACATATTTTTGTCTTTTCAATTAGTGACAATTGGATATTGAATTGAAGTAAAGAGACCTTGCGGTCCTCATGTTCAAATATTTTCTGTGAAGACGAAGCATCAAATAGCATTAGCTGTTTGTTCTCTTTAGAGACGGAACCTTTGGACAAATCTTGTTTAAATTTGGCTCCTGATGAAGCTGGTTTCAGCGAAACTTCGGCCGCAGTTGAGCCGTTTCTATTGACACTCACCGTCCTTTAGAGGTGTCTGCACCAGCTTAGAATTTCTTTTGTTCAACAATGAAATATAAATGATGGAATGTTCAGCAATGAAATATAAATGATGGAATGAATATATACAAGTGACTGCAAATGATTGAGAAGACCGGGCGCTCACCATAAAATTTCTGGTTTGACGCCGACTGGCTTGCTGATGCAGTTCACTATCATATTATTATATAAGTTTTTATCGTCTTCAAAGTCACAAAAATTAAAAATTTCATAAAAATTAAAAAATTAAAAATTAAAATTAAACGAAGATACTTAAATTTTATACATAGTTACTGGAGCGATTATTTTCAAGTGAAGTAATACTTTCCTCTTTTCTTCACGACTTGTGTTTACCGTGACGGAATCTTTGAGCTCTTTTTAGGAGTACGTTTTTAGATGGAGCATGCCAGTCCTTCCTGATGGCATGCCAGTCAGGAAGGAAAGGGGGATCAATATGTTTCTACTTGAAGGCGATAATAAGTCTAGCTTCCAGTAGTAATAAACTAACCAAGCTGTTTTTTTATGAAGAGTAATATTAACAGAATTGTTACTATCACTCAAGCATCACCAGGTAATCCATAGGCAGCTGAATTTTGGTAATTTTATGTATGGTTTATAATCTCAAACCAGAATAACTGGATTTTTGAACAGTCACACCAAATGTACTTAAAGGTGCAATTAGGCTGCACAGAGGGACTTGCCTGCTCAGCTGCAACATAATATCCTGGTGCAATATGGCCAGTTCGGATGGAGATCTATGCGGAAACGACTAAATTTGGAGGTCGACATCTCGCTACTGTTGCCTATATACGGAAATCCCAAGTTTCCTCCAGGACAGGAGGGGGCCTTTTATCAATCTATGAAACAGCAAGGAATGGATACTTTAATTCAGCTTGTAGACTCAACCACCAATACTTGCTTTTCCTTTCCTCAATGTCAAAGTAAATTTGGCTGGAGCCATAAAGACTTCCTCTACTATCTTCAGCTGAAGAGTTATATAACAAAAATACTCGGACAAAAGAAGCTCAATGTGATGTCAGGGCCTTTTCAAAGATTAATATCACTTTTTCAGAGGTGCAGACAATCTTTATCATCTCTTTATTGCCTGTTACAGAACTCGGTCCCTAACTCCGGACTACAAACTTTGGCAGAGCTATGGAGTAGACTTGAAAGCTGAAATTACTGAGGAGGACTTGGTAGAATCTGCCCAAGCCTTCTTTAAAGCATGTCATTGGTTCAGAGCCATGAGCAATACTTACGGATCCTCCATAGAGTCATAATTTCACCAGCCCGGGCCCATCAAATGGGTATTATTACTACTTCGCAATGTCCCAAATGCCTAGAGCTCGTTGCAACTTTTATGCATGGAATTTGGGACTGCCCTCTGATTCAGACCTTTTGGGGCCTGGTTTGGTCATGGTTGGCGACAGGCATTGAGAGTCTCCCTTCACTGACAGTCGAACGGGCAGTCCTTGGAGTGGCGCCTATTGCCCAGGAAGTGCATCCAAGACATGACCGATTATTTCATAAAGCAGTGGGCCAAGCGAGGAAATGCATCCTAGCTAAATGGATCCAGGCAGACGCTCCGACGATGGATTTTTGGAAAGCTGAAATGTGTACCTTACTTCAAATTGATTATTGGACTTGGCTCCTCTCGGAACCCTGCAAAAAAGGAGCATTTGTCAGTACATGGGGACCGTTTTTTCAACTACTCCCAAGAGACTGGCAAGACAAATACGCCGAATGCGCAATTCAAGAGGCTGGTATCTGATCTTCTGGCGAGTACACACTAGGGCCAAGGACTTAATACTACTAAAGCTACTCTGGCATGTACCTCTCTAATCTCCTGCAGTTCTCAATTTATTGGTAGTGGTATATACCATACATCTAAATATATTAGTATCTAGCTCTTTGGGAGGGGGGGAATGATGGGGAGGGAGGGAGGGGGAAGGTAGGGAATTTATTGTACATGTAAAATTTGGTTCAATTATAGGCTTGTATGCTGTTGAAATATTCAATAAACAGTTTGAACCTTAAAAAAAAAAAAAAAAAAAAAGGTGCAATTAGACTCACAACTCCTCCAACATGTATCAGATGTGTCTGGCCATATCTTATTCAGAGTCAATGGTGTGAGGTAAATCTGGAATTGAATTTTACATTGCATATTAAGACGAGTAGTGCAAATTGATATTCTACTGATATTATTCAATATATGTCTACAGTACCTGAATGTAATCCACTTTGAAGTGCTGAAAAGCGGAATTTAAATAAAATAAATAAGAATAAGGATATACTCTCCCAGTGAGAGCCAGGGAGGAGTATTTGCATGTGAAATTCCCATTTATGCTGATAAAAAAAATAAATTACCCTTATGCAACCTCTTATTAATTAACAAACCTAACAGGTGAATTTCAAAGGAGTTACACATGCATATTGAATATACTACCATAGCAATTTTCCAAAGCAATTTAACCATGGTTAAGTGCACTTAATGTGGGTAAAATCTAACCTATTGACAATTCAATGGTTTATTTTAGCAATTTTCAAAAGCCCACTTACATAGGTAAAGTGCATTTACACATGTGAAACCCACTTTTTTTTCCATTAAAGATTTTTATTGAAGTTCAAAGATTACATTGAGATAAGCAACAGACAACATAAAAAATAACAATACAAAGTAATGATTGACATTCAGCTTCAACTTTTCAAACAACTGTGACCCTCCCCCCCCCCCCCACCTGATAAAGTTTCTGCTGTGACTATTATAAACTGTATCTAGTTATATACATATATATTCTGGTTTGTTTTCTTTCACTATGAACTGAATTACAATACCTCCCAGATGGGGAAACGACCATTTAGGTGTGAAGCAATAGATACTTAGATTGGAATAAAGAGATAGTGACATGGATATACATTGAAGGGATATGGCAAATACAGGAAGCCAGGATCTAACTCTACTCAGAACTGCTTACTACCGAGTTATCTATATTTTCCCATCTCATAAAAGGTTCCCAAGTCTTCCACTTGAAGCATATCTTCCACTTGAAGCAACTACACCTTGATTAACCATATCTTCTATCGTTTACCTGGGTGAATTAATAACCTGTCCTTTCTCTTCCTTCTCAGCCAAGTTCTTATCACCTTGTTATATGTAACTGCCTTTTCAGCACCATTGTTATAGTTATGTTTACTATGCACCCCTGTTTTATGTGAACCAGCATGATGTGACTGCTGTCTCGAATGCCGGTATATAAAAACCTGAAATAAATAAATAAATAAATAAAATATCCTGTACCCAAGTTATTAGTTTTTCCCACATAGGAGAGATAATTGGGCAGTCCCACCACATGTGGAGGAAAGTACCCAAATGCCCACATTGTCACCAACAGGAAGCGCTAGCTAGTGGATACATGTGGTTTATCCACTCTGGTTATATGCCACTGTATCTCACTAGGAGCTTATAACAATTTTCTTGCTGTTGCACCGAGACAGAACATTTACTTACAGAAGTGTAGATCCCATCCCATGCTTCAGGGGATATGGATGTTCTGAGATCAGCTTCCCAGGCAGAAGTATAGGGAAAAGTAGGCTTGGAGTGGCTGCTTAGTATGGAATATAATTTAGACACCAGACCTTTTAAACGTGGAGCTCCAGAGCAATAATTTTCAAATAGCGTTTTACTGAATGCTAACGAGGAGTTTATTTTTGAGGACATTAAAAAATGTCATACCTGAGCATAGGCTAATTCATCCAGAGCACCTGGACCATATTGTTGTGAGAGGGATAAGATTTTATGGAACCTCCTGAAAGTAAATGTTCAAAGTATAAGATTCCCCTATCTTTCCTCTCGACAAAGGCCTTATTCTGATAGCCCATGGGGAGAGCAGAGTTTTGATATAGGTAAGAAGAGTAGAAATAATCTCGCTTCCCTACTAGTTTGGTCTTCCACTTATCCCAAAAGTTAAGCATTGTTTGTAGGGCCATGGGAGTATTACTAAACATTGGCCATGTAAACCTAGGCTGCCATGGTAAAGCAAATAATGTTATGCTACCTACTAATAGTTGTTCAAGCTGAGCCCATTGTTTCAGGTGAGAGTGAATATGAATATCTATAAAGGCTTTCAATTGAGAGGCTACATAATACCACATTAAATTAGTTATGGCTAAACCTCCTCTATTTCTAGATTGATATAACAAGGAACGCGATATCCGGGGAGGACGCCTCCTCCAAATAAAGTCAAATATTCTTTTTTGCCACCTACGGAGTAGCGCTGGGGACAGAAAAATCGGGAGTGTGCTAAAGAGGTATAGGAAGTGGGGCAGTATATTCATTTTAATTACCACGACCTGCCCCATCCAGGAAAAGGGCAGTCTATTCCTGCACTTCTCACCCGGTGTGTCGCGTCTCCCGGTGTCCCACTACCCCGTTCTACTTTCCTTTTGCCTTTTTCCAGCCCCCGCAGGCCAATTGGAAGCCTCCTTTCTTCCTACCCCCATTGCCCAATGGGAATGGGAAGCCTCCTTCATTCTGCCTGCCACCGCGCAGGCCAATCGGAAGTCTCCTCCCTACCAGTGAGAGTAGGAAGAAGGGAGGAAGCCTTTGATTGGCCGGTGAGGCAGGCATCAGAATTCCTGAGGGTTGGGTGGGAGGAATAGAGGTTTTTGAACTCAGACAAAGCAAGGCCGTGCAGTGAAGAGGAAACCCGACCCCCGACGAAGCAAAGCCACATGGGAGCCCATTCCCATGGCGGTGAAGAGGAAACCCGATACCGAGCAAGCAAGACCACCACAGCCCGTGGCAGTGAAGAGAAAACCTGACTCCGACCGAGGCCTCCACAGGAGCCCATTCCCATGATGGCGAAAAAAGAAGGCCCGCCGGAGTAAAGCCGCGGTGGAACTGGAGCCCATCGCTGCAGTGAAGGAAGACGTTTTTGGTGAGAGCTGAAGCGTCTGTGTGTGAATGAGTGCCTGGCTGAGTGCTGGTGCGTCTGTGTGTGAATGAGTGCCTGGCTAGGTGCTGGTGTGTCTGTGTGTGAATGGGTGCCTGGCTTGGCTGAGAGCTGGTGTGAATGTGTGCTTGGGTGAGAGCTGGTGTGGGTGGGTGTGAATGTGTGCTTGGGTGAGAGCTGGTGTGGGTGGGTGTGAATGTGTGCTTGGGTGAGAGCTGGTGTGGATGGGTGTGAATGAGTGCCTGGGTGAGAGCTGGTGTGGGTGCGTGTGAATGGGTGCCTGGGTGAGAGCTGGTGGGAATGGGTACTTGGGTGAGAGCTGGTGTGTGTGTGGGTGTGAATGGGTGATTGGGTGAGAGCTTGTGTGTGTGGGTGTGAATGGGTGCTTGGGTGAGAGCTGGTTTGGGTGGGTGTGAATGGCTGCCTGGGTGAGAGCTGGTTTGAATGGGTGTGAATGGGTGCCTGGGTAAGAGATGGTGTGGGTGGGTGCCTGGGTGAGAGCTTGCGGGTGTGAATGGGTGCCTGGCTGAGAGCTTGTGCGTCTGTGTGTGAATGAATTTCTTGCTGAGAGCTGGTGCGTCTGTGTGTGAATGAATTTCTTGCTGAGAGCTGGTGCGTCTGTGTGTGAATGGGTGCCTGGCTGAGTGCTGGTGTATCTGTGTCTGTGTGAGTTCCTGGCTGAATCCTGGTGCGTCTGTGTGTGAGTGAGTGCCTGGCTGAGTGCTGGTGCGTCTGTGTGTGAATGGGTGCCTGGCTGAGAGCTGGTGTGAATGGGTGCCTGGGTGAGAGCTGGTGTGTGTGGGTGTCTGGGTGAGAGCTGGTGTGTGTGGGTGTGAATGGGTGCCTGGGTGAGAGCTTGCGGGTATGAATGGGTGCCTGGGAGAGAGCTGGTGTGAATGGGTGCTTGGGTGAGAGCTTGTGGGTGTGAATGGAAGCCTGGGAGAGAGCTTGTGGGTGTAGGTGTGAATGGGTGCCAGGGTGAGAGCTGGTGTGAATGGGTGATTGGGTGAGAGCTTGTGTGTGTGGGTGTGAATGGGTGCTTAGGTGAGAGCTTGTGGGTATGAATGGAAGCCTGGGTGAGAGCTTGTGTCTGTGGGTGTGAATGGGTGCTTGGGTGAGAGCTTGGTGTGTGTGGGTGTGAATGGGTGCTTGGGTGAGAGCTTGGTGTGTGTGGGTGTGAATGGGTGCTTGCGTGAGAGCTTGTGTGTGTGGGTGTGAATGGGTGCTTGGGTGAGAGCTTGTGTCTGTGGGTGTGAATGGGTGCCTGGGTGAGAGCTTGCACGTGTGAATGGGTGCTAGGGTGAGAGCTGGTGTGTGTGGGTGTGAATGGGTGCCTGGGTGAGAGCTTGCGGGTATGAATGGGTGCCTGGGTGAGAGCTGGTGTGAATGGGTGTTTGGGTGAGAGCTGGTGTGTGTGGGTGTGAATGGATGCTTGGGTGAGAGCTTGTGTGTGTGGGTGTGAATGGGTGCTTGGGTGAGAGCTGGTGTGTGTGGGTGTGAATGGGTGCTTGGGTGAGAGCTTTTGGGTGTGAATGGAAGCCTGGGTGAGAGCTTGTGTCTGTGGGTGTGAATGGGTGCCAGGGTGAGAGCTAGTGTGAATGTTTGTGGGTGTGAATGGGTGCTTGGGTGAGAGCTTGTGGGTGTGAATGGAAGCCTGGGTGAGAGCTTGTGTCTGTGGGTGTGAATGGGTGCCTGGGTGAGAGCTTGCGCGTGTGAATGGGTGCTAGGGTGAGAGCTGGTGTGTGTGGGTGTGAATGGGTGCTTGGGTGAGAGCTTGTGGGTGTGAATGGAAGCCTGGGTGAGAGCTTGTGTCTGTGGGTGTAAATGGGTGCCAGGGTGAGAGCTAGTGTGAATGTTTGTGGGTGTGAATGGATGCATGGTTGAGAGCTTGTGTCTGTGGGTGTGAATGGAAGCCTGGGTAAGAGCTGGTGTGAATGGGTGCAAGAGCATTTGTGTGTGATTGAGAGCTTGTATATAAGAGACCATGAGTGTGATTGAGAGAGAGACTGGTCAGGGTGGTGATGTGTTTCTGTGTGAGAGAGAGAGACTGGTCGGGAAGATGATTAGTGTGCATATGTGAGAGAGAGAGAGAGACTGGTCAGGAAGATGACTGGTGTGAGAGAGAGACCGAGACTGGTCGTGGGGTCTAATTGGGGGGGGGGGGGGGGGACGACTGGTTGTGGGTGCTAAAGAAGAGGACTGTGAGGACAGAGCTTCAGCAGCCCTTGCTGCTTTTGGTGTGTGCTATTGGCCTGGAAGGGAAAGGAGTAGGAGAGTTGCTGGAGAGGGTAAGAAAAGGTGGCTTTTTAAGGTTATTTTTCTTGATTGACTGCCTTTTTAATTATTGGGTATTATGCGATGTCTGCTCTTTTGAAATATTTATTGATATTTGGACATGTTTTAATAATTTTTATGAGTTTTTAATTGTTGGATATTATTCTGTTCAGCAGCTGTTTTGTAACATTTTTAGTATAGCTTTACAATTATTTCTGTGTGGGGCTCTGTAGCAGCTTGGTGTATTCTGTTTTCCCAATAGGAAATGTATTAGTGTTTAGGGCCTGGTTTAATAGTTGTATTTCTTAGATAGGGTTGGTACTGTTGAGTGTGTTCCATAATACAGGTGTAATCTTGTGCGGGTTAGTTTGTGTGCATTATTGCAAATCCTGAGAGTCTGTTAGGTGCTATATTTCTCTTTCCTTTTCTCCAGGTTCGCACTGCATGCAGAGTGGCTGTTTTTGTTTTCCATTCCAGTTTCTGTCTCCACATTTATAATTTGTGGTTTTTCTGTACTTGGTGAAGGGTGTGTGACTGAGGTGAGGTATTTAACTAGCATGTAGGCATTTGTATCAATCGTATTTGTTGTGTTTTCTCAATAGGATATACATTAGTGGTAAATTACTGTCTTTTCATAAGGAAGGCTATTTTGGCTGGTAGTAAAGGAGTTTGTTTTGCTTTTACTGAGATGTCATCAGAACCAGACTATCTTTTTTGTATGGCGAGTTGTACAGGGTAATGCCCTAGATCTGCTCTGTACTCATTGCTGGGGTTGAGGGGATTCCTGTGGATGCAGAGTGCATGTTTACATTTAGCCCCATGATGGTCACATGTTCAATGTGACACACATGTGAGAACCATCTGTCAGGTTTGTCCCGGCCAAAAAAAGGTTGAGAACCACTGGTCTATCCCATTTGGTGAGGCCAGATTCTATATTTTCCAGTAGAGGGGTATAATTAAGCAAAAAGAGATCAGTGACATCCGAGTTTAAGTGAATTCCTAAGTACTTTATCCCCTTCTTTGCCCATTTTAATGGGAAAGCTGATTTAATATCATTGACCTCTTCCTCGGAGAGTGTTAGATTTAAAATTTCTTATTTTTCAAGGTTAACCTTGAAGCCAGAGACCGAACTGGTCTAGCTCTTCAGCTACTCCTCTGAGTCAGGAGAGAGGGGTTAGTCAATGAGAATAAAATGTCTGCAAATAGCAACAACTTGAGATTCATGTTTTCTCTCTCTACATCCCTGATTCTTGGAGATTCACGCACTCTGGATGCTAGAGGTTCCAGGAAGAGAGCAAAGAGAAGAGGAAACAAGGGACACCCCTGTCGAGTTCACCTTTTCACTCTGAATGTAGGGCCATATCCCTCATTTACCTTGACACACACCGAAGGGTCACAATAAAGTGCTCTCTCACCCAACCCAGGAAGAAAGGGCCAAAGCACATTCTTTCTAGCATTTGAAATAAAAATGGCCAGTGGACCATATCAAATGCTTTTTCCACATCTATTGATTAAAACTATAGCTGGGATAGACTCCTGCTTGACCCACCATATCATATCTATAACCTTACACACGTCTGCTGCCATGCACTTGAGGATAAAACCAACTTGGTCCACATGTATGAGATCCAGTAAAACTCTATTTAGGCGCTCAGCTAGTATGCATGCTAGGATCTTTAAATCTATGTTGATAAGAGAAATGGGTCGATACTATCCACATTGAGTCGGGTCTTGCCCTGGCTTTGTTATAATTTTTATACCTGGCACATTGGAATGGGGCAGGAGAGAAGCACAATCTCAGACACTATTGAAGTATTCTACTAATGGTTCAGCAATTTGAAGGGAGAACTTTTTGCAGTAAATGCTGGGGAGACCATCTAAGCCTGGGGCTTTCCCAGACTTTAATAATTTGATAGCCTATGTAACCTCTTCTAATCTGATGGGAGCAATGATCTAAATATGCTGCTTGGGTCTCAGTTATATGAGGTAAGGAGGTAGAAGACAGGTATGTATTTATGCTCAGGTCCACCACAGCTGGAATTTTGTACTATATAGAGACGCATAGAATTCTATAAAACAGGCCCGTATTTCATTCAAAGAGGTAACCTCATCTCCAGCTCGCATTCTGATTTTGGCAATAGAGTTCTGAATTGCTTTAGATTTAGATTTTCATGCCAGCCATCTGCCAGCTTTGTTACCTTCCTCAAAATACACCTGGTTGGCAAGATCTAATTGGTAAGCTATTTGGTCAGTATCTAGAAGGGTAAATTCATGTCTAGCTTTTGTTAGTTTGTGCTATATCCCCTGTGGGGGATTTGCCATATGAGTCCTTGAGAGGGACGCATTCAGTCTGAGTAGGTCAATCCTAGATTTTTCTCTTTCCTTTTTCCTTATGGGAGGCCTGTGATATAAATAACCCTCTCATAATGGCCTTAGTGCCTTCCCATACTAGGCTTAGGGAGGAAGCAGTTGAATGATTCAAGACAAAGTACTCTTGTAGTTTGGGAACCATTTGTTGGAAGACTGCCTCGTCTTTTAGTAAGCTATCATTTAGCCTCCAGTACCGCTGCCCGGAATCTAAATCCCTCAATCTCAATTCAAGCCAGATGGGTGCATGGTCAGACCATGTGATGTCACCCACACCTGCTTCCTGTACCCCATTTTGGAGCAATTTATCAACAAGAAAAAATTCAATACAGGAGTATGTGTTATGGGGAGATGAAAAAAAGTGTAGGTCCTGGAGTGTGGACAGCACTGTCTCCATATATCAAGTAACCCCCAGTTCTCCATCAAAATACCCATCTCCTTCCTTACTCCCTGACCTCTACTATATCTGGGAGCAGATGTATCCAGCTTGATATTGTGGATGAAGTTGAAATTCTCCCCTATGATAATTAGATCCTCAGCATAGTTGGATAACGTATCCCCCAGCTTTTGAATGAAAGGACTTTGATCAGTGACAGGTGCAAAAATAGAGAGTATGGAGTATAGTTCCCTTTAAACCCATATTTTGATAAATATATAACGACCCAGTGAGTCGGGTATTTGGAGTAGGAGTTCAAATGTGAGAGAGGATGCAATTAGGACCCCCACCGCTGTGTATTTGGCCTCCCTGAGGCTTGCTGCCAAGAATGTGTGAGGGAAAACAGGATTCTTTAACAAATATTCATAACATCCCTTTAAATGAGTTTCTTGGAGAAACGCTATATGGGTTTTGTGGGTAGACAATTCTTGAAACAATAAGCTTCTTTTCCTGTGAGTATTGAGTCCCTTCAATTCAAAGATAGAAATTGAACAGTCGTCATTTCCCTTTCATGTTATAGAGAAATTAAGATGAAAAGCAATCCCAATGGTCAATTTTCCCTATTCTCCCACTTCAAAATGATCAAAGCAGGCAGAGATTTGCCTACTACTGGGATTTGCCTTGCAAATGATGAAATTCCCCACTCTCTCAAGAAACTCCTGCCTACAAGACCCTTTCTGTGGGTTTCATCAACCATGGGAAAGTCACCCGGATATGGAGGAAAGAGAAACTCCTTCCCCTTTAAGAAGATATAAACTAATAATATCGTACTGAATCATTAGTACATAAACCAACAAAATAAGTATTTAACTCTGTAACTATGAGGCCTGGTGCCAGGTGAGCAACATGATACAAGGTTCGTCAGCTAATTTTTGAAACATGCCACATATAGATAGATGTAAGTAAAACTTTGTCCAATGGACCACTTATTTACGCCAGTCTCATCAATCTCTCCACTCATCCCTGGTCTGAAAGCGTGGCATTTGTATCAGCACCCCAACCCGATGCCATCTTGGGGTGTTGATTGCTTTCAGCCCCGTCTCAGTGGTTTTCGCTATAGAAAAGATGATGCTCAATTCAGCCTTCTGAAATGCCTCAGCTGCTTCTGGTAAAGTTTTCACTCTGTAGGTGTTATGATGAACAGGGAACATAAATCCAATTGGGAAAGTCCAATGGTAGTTAATCTTTTTGGAGCGTAGCGCGATGGTAGCTTGTTTTAATTGGAAGTGTTTTCGTAGCATCACGGGGGCAATATCATTAAAAATAGATAGCTTATGCCCTTTCCATGTCAAGTCCATACGTTTTCTCGCTACCGCCGAGATTTTCTCTTTCAGTGCAAAGCTGTGCAGGCAGATTACTATATCCCAAACCCTATTTGACGTGACAGGGCCCAGCGCCCGATGGGCTCTATCAATTTTAATCTTGTAGTGCTGGGTAGGGTCCTCTGCCTGCACATTTTTATCTGCAGAAAGAATAAAATTGCAGATGGATCTTGCAACGGAGAAACAGTCATTGTATTCTGGGGACTCTGGGACTCCTCGGATCTGTAGATTGGATCGCCTTGAGTGATTTTCTAGATCTTCAAATTTTTCCCCTAAGAATTCGTTTTCTTTCTGCAGGTTCTTCTGCTCCGATAACAGTTTAAGAGAGTCTTCCTCACTCTCCACGCGGATATCGATTTCATCTACCCGTGCTCCGAGGGTGGCCAGATCCTCTCTTATGTCCATGATGGAGTCCAATAGATCTTGCTTGTGCTGCTTCATATTGGATCGCAGCTCTATAAACCACGATCGTAATTGATCCCGAGATGGCAATTCTGAGAAATTATTGGCCGGTTGCACAATGTTGGGATCAAGGGTGTCTGGTTCATTCCCCACTGCCTCCATGGCTACCGAGCCTCCTCTGTCAGCATTTTGGCCACTTGCTTTAAATCTGTTTTCCTTTTCTTCACCATCATATAGCTTAAAAAAGGCTTCCATGCTATCTTTAGGCAGTGCACAATTGCCAATGATAATGATTCTGAACAGATTTAATCAGGGGTTGGTGGGAGCTACAGGGTTAGACAGCCATCTTCTACCAGTGGCAACAGCTCCCCCCCCCCCTCCAGACAGTAAAACCCACTTTTAATGTGTGTAAATAACTTTTGAAAGTCAGGCCCAGTGTGTCTTAATTATATAATAGGGGTGTGCATTCGTTTTCGCCGTATCGGCGATCCTCAATGTATATGTCAATATTCGTTGTATTCGTGTGGAGATGAAATGCATTTCAACTCCCCATGAATATAACTTATCATCCAATTAATACGTTGCGCGGCATGCGCGCTTTTCTTCGCCGCCATTTGCATCATTTCACAAAATGTCAGCGCTCATACCCTGCATTCCGGTATCAGTGCCGACCTGTCTGACCCTTTCCTGTGAGTCACAGTGACTCACAGGAAAGGGTCGGACAGGTCGGCACGGATACCGGAATGCAGCATATCAGCGCTGACATTTAGTGAAATGCACTGGATGCAGCCAATCGCGCTGTCATTCAGTGCTCTGTGACGATTTTACTGATGACCCAGCACTATACATACTTCAGCACGAGGCGTGCCACGCACTTTCTTTGCAGGGGTGGTGTGGAGAGGTGGGGTTTGTGGAAGGAGGCTGCATTGAGAGCAATTTTGGCTAGTTAGGAAAGAGAAAAAAAGCTTTTTATTCTTAATTTGGCTGCAGTGTCTGTGCCAGCTAGCCCTGTTTGTGTTTCTTTTAAGCAGTTTATTATTTAGGTGATCTGAGATGGTCTCTCTGTGCCAGGGAGAGAAGCTGTTAGCAGTGCCATTTTTCACTCACCCTCTGGGCTAGGCTGCAAGCAAGCACAATTTTGGTGTTGTGGCTGGGAGAGATATATTCAATTTTGATAGAATTTGCATTGGAAAATATATTTCATCCATTTTCCTGCTGTGCCAACAATTCCAGCTTTTTTAAACCGAGTTTGTTTAATTCAACTCACTCAATCTCTCTGTGCACTGGGCTTCAGTGGGCAGTGGGTAGTTTAACAGACTGAACTTTATTATCGGGATGGTCTGCGCAGTGAAATCCCCAGTCTGCCTCTCTTGTGTTTACAAGCAAGCTGCATGTGTGTGCACACCACACACGTTACATTAGTGCATAGCAAGGCACCGTGATACCAGCATTATTTCCCTTCCTCTCTCCCTGACCCCAGTACTCTCTTTGATCCCACCCCTTATACGTCACAGACACCTGACTTGTACAACTTTACTCTCAGCTGAGTGAGTTCCAAGTTCTCGAATTACATCTGCATCCTGAGCTGTGTTGCAGCCCTACTCCAGTTTCTCCTCACAGTGCAGAGTCTGCTCTCCAGAATCGCCCCACTTTTCCTGTTCCCTGCTGGTTCCCTGCTGGCTTTAGCTTTTCCCTGGAGACCTGGCAAATAATGCAAATTCCCTCGGGCTCTAGATGAAATTCAGAGAGATCCTAGTGTTGCACATCCAGTGCTCAATGCATACTCTCTCCTGACTTACTCTGCCTAAGGATAAGACAAAGGCTTCATTTTTTGAAGGTGGATAAAGGTGAATCAGTAGATGCAGTGTATTTGGATTTTCAGAAGGCATTTGACAAAGTCCCTCATGAGAGGCTTCTAATAAAACTAAAAAGTCATGGGATAGGAGGCAGTGTCCCTTAGTGGATTACAAACTGGTTAAAAGACAGAAAACAGAGAGTAGGATTAAATGGTCTATTTTCTCAGTGGAAAAGGATAAACAGTGAAGTGCCTCAGGGATCTATACCTGGACCCGTGCTTTTCAATATATTTACAAATGATCTGGAATGAAATATGATGAGTGAAGTAATCAAATTTGCAAATGGTACAAAATTATTCAGAGTAGTTAAACCATAAGTGGATTGTGATAAATTGCAGGAGGACCTTGTGAGACTGGAAGATTGGGCATCCAAATGTCAGATGAAGTTTAATGTGGACAAGTGCAAGGTGATGCATATAGGGAAAAATAATCCATGCTGTAGTTACACAATATTAGGTTCCATATTAGGAGCTACACCCAGGAAAAAGATCTCGGTATCATAGTGGATAATACATTGAAATTGTCGGCTCAGTGTGCTGCGGTAATAAAAAAAAAAACAATTTTAGGAATTATTAGGGAGGGAATGGTGAATAAAACAGAAAATGTCATAATGCCTCTGTATTGCTCCATGGTGAGACCACATCTTGAGTACTGTGTACAATTCTGGTCGCCAGATCTCAAAAAAAGATATAGTGGCGATGGAGAAAGTACAGAGAAGGGTGACCAAAATGATAAAGGGAATGCATCAGCTCCACTATGAGGAAAGGCTAAAGAGGTTAGGGTTGTTCAGCTTGGAGAAGAGACGACTGAGGGGAGATATGATAGAGGTCTTTAAAATCACGAGAGGTCTAGAACGGGTAAGTGTGATTTGGTTATTTACTCTTTTAGATAATAGAAGGACTAGGGGGCATTCCATGAAGTTAGTAAGTAGCACATTTAAAACTTTTTCACTCAATACACAATTAAGCTCTGGAATTTGTTGCCAAAGGATGTGGTTAGTGCAGTTAGGGTAGATGGGTTTAAAATAAGTTTGAATAAGTAAGTTCTTGGAGGACATGTCCATTAACTGCTATTAATCAAGTTGACTTAGAGAATAGCCACTGCTATTACTGGCATCAGTAGCATGGGATCTACTTAGTTACTTAGTTACCAGGTACATTTAGCCTGGATTAACCACTGTTGGAAATAGGATGCTGGGCTTGATGAACCCTTGGTCTGACCCAATATGGCAATTTATTATGTTCTTAAGAGAGAGGAGTGACAATAGAATAAAAAAATACACAGTCCCACTCTGAATCACATTAGGAAAATAGTATGTGAATTCATTTTTCTGAAGGGGAAAATACCCCCTTTGCTCCAACCAGTGTGCTACCTCAGTCTTGGCCCAGAGGTGCTCTGAATGCCAGATGTCCATATACCATCCCAACTAAGCTAGGGTAATAAAGTATGAAATACAAATAGAATTCTACCAAATTCTACTAATTACACTGTCATTAATAGCCTGTAGGTTGAGCAGGACAGTAGGGGTTAGATCCTAGTTTCTGTGTCCCAGAGAGTGCAGAGAGGAAGCTTCCACTGCAAGCAAAAAAAGAGGGGTATCTATAAAAGTTTGCAAAGAACAAGCTTTCTGCAGTGGAGAGTGTAGAGAGGTAAGCAGGACTGTATAACTGGGTAGCCCGGACACTCGGGTGTTGCGCCCGTCAGTCGCAGACGGTTGCGATCTTTGCTGCTCACCTCATTTTGCCCAGTAGCTCTGATTCTGGCTAAGATGGCCGCCTCTGCCTCTGCATGCCAACCCCGCTGGCATTCCCGGGACAGCAAGGGCGATCCCAGTCGCCATCTTGAATCTGGTGTAATCTAGGGCACACGCGCGCGCGCGCGCCTGCCTCCTTCTTAAACACGTCATGGCGGGAACCCTCGGGGGCGTCCCCTCCACATGATGTCACTGTCTACGTATATTTAAACCTACCGGACTTTCCTACCTACGAGTTAGTAAGGATTCCATCTTGCTTAATTCCTTACTCTGAGATGCTTTGCATCACTGTTCCTGCATTCCAGGCTGAGTGACTCAGGTTCCCGCTCCTCGGGGGCCTTGCTTCACTCAGGGCTATCCACTCCTCGGAGAGCCTCTTCTGCCTGTCTCACCTTTTCCAGCTAAGTGAGTTCTCTTGCATTGGATCTCCGCTGCTACCTCTACATATTCTCTATTGCATCATGAGTACAAGACCTATTCTGCATTACCATGTCTGTCTTGCTGTGTGAATCCTCGGGTTACCCCGTTCTGTGGACCACTACTGGATCCACGCCATCTTGTGCCAGTGACCAACATCTACCTCTGGCCTACCCCATGCTGCGGATCACTACTGGAGCTTCAATGCACAGGGTATACCAGAAGCAAGTACTTTCCGGATTCACACTGTCTTGTACCAGACACCTTCATCTGCCTCCGGCCTATCTCACGCTGCGGACCACTACCGGAGCTATCACGTACAAAGCCTATCAAGAAGTAAGGATTCCACGGGTTACCCCGGTCTGTGGACCACTACTGGAGAATCCATCTCAGGTCTTCTAATTCCAGGACTGAGTTTACTAACCCGCTCCTCAGGTTTCTCTTGCTGTATAATAAATACGCTCTGACTCCTGTGTCCATCACTGCTGAGACCCCTCCTGTCGTGGAGAGTCCCCACAGGGCTCCTCCCTGTGGGTGGAATCAGCACTCTCCAAGACCCAAAGGCCCACTAACCAAGTTAAAACATAACATCGGGGTTCTATCCTGCCCCTGCCCATCTGAGCCGGACACCCAAATTTACACACACAATGAAAATCTGAGTCATAACTGGGATGCAAATGGCCTCAGCAGTTTATTAGAGTACCCTTACAAGAGAGTCTAATTTAGGCGCAGAGTCCTGAATCCCAACCGCAGGGCAGGTGCTGATATATATATGTTCCTTCCACATGGGAGGACCCGGGCGGAGCACCGTTATTGGAGGGGTCCCTGCAGGCCACCATGCAGCAGGCCCCACTGGAGCCCCTCGCAAACGTGCCTGGTCATCGATTCATCAAAGCCCACTACCCACCTGCCATTCGTCATCAGTGGCCAATCGCTGAGTGGTGGCCCCAAGGCCTCTCTCGCTTCTGAACCGGCTCCTCCCTCCTTCCTAAACAACCCCCAGCATTGCAATAATTTCTCAGTATTCGGTCGTTGCCACCACAGGGATCCCATCATGTGCGGGCCAGGAAGTACCCTTCCACCCCCACAGGTGGGCTCCCACCATACCAAATGGCTACAGCTCCTGTGGATGCCCTACCTCCTCCCTGTCGGTTTCTGGCTCCCTTTTGGTCAAAAACGCCAGCCTGGGGGCCATGGGATGAGGATCTGAAGGTCCCGGTCTGATAGGCATCTCCATGGTGGGGGTGCCTAAAACCTCCATAGCACACTGTGCTGGGGCCTGCCGAGGCACAGCCGAGGAGTTTGAACTCAGGGACATCTGCGGCAAACTTTGGCAGGACCTCTGAGTTACTGAGTGCTGGACTGAATAATTAAATTGTTACTACTAGCCAACAAAAAAAAATAAATTGTTTTTTGGGAGCATGCAAAAGATGGGCCTTACGGTCTCGAGAACAGATTACAAAAATCAGGGGGAGTGGAGAGCAGGCACAATTCAGCACGCTGCACATCGTGTGTGCTGTCCACGAGGTCCAGTAAAGATCGGGTTTTTATTTATTTATTTTTTAAATTCTTTAAATCATGGAAGTACTTCAGCACTACTCACCTGGACGTTCGTAGCCGAATGGGGCCTGAGTCTTGATTAATCGCCATGGCGAGATCGGAACCGGGGCAGGGAACTGAGCTGCGCTGCGCCCGGGCCAAGGAGGAAGAGGCTGGACAAAGGGGAGCCAGCAGTTTTAAATTTCCCGCCAGTCCCTCCCCCTGGCCAATTGCATGGCCCGGTGTTGAGGCGCATTCCAATGACATCACTGCACCCGATGCTGGACCAGCCAAGGGGAGAACATCGTTAGCACCACCCTGGCGCGCGAGTAGGATGACAAACGCAGCCAGCGCCATAATCCAGCCTTCGCTGGGAGGGGCGGAAGAAGGGATTCCCCCCTCCACACCCCCTTCCACACCCCCCTCCACACCCCATGGATATAGTGGGCACCGGTTATTCCTGGCGCCTGCACATCCGTGCTGGGGCACCTTCCATTTCTCGCTGAATCTTTGGGTAGTTAATTATTATTGTTAAATAGGGTGCAAGCTCCTATGGTTAGCTCGGTTTGGGGTTTAGTTTCAATATGAAAATGTGTTTGGTTTGGAATTTTGAAATTATAGGAAGCTGTAACACAATCTAGAAGGCATGGGAATAATCACAGCTTTGCTGTATTTCAGCCATCTGAACTGCAAGAGCAATTTCCCACTGCCTCTTCTTGGTTTTGTGTTGCAGATAACCACTTTTTTGTGAGACCACAGGATTTATCAGACCTAATGAGTGCCTTCTGTTTTCTTTGGACCCAAGCAGCCATGGGTCAGCAGACAGCAGCGTTAAAACAGTGCAAAACTTTATTTGGTGGTGCAAAACTTAGTAGATTGGCATATTCATTGATTCAATGACATGCCTCTCGCATGCACAGTGGAAAAAAAAAGGTAACTGGTTGAGGTCGATATGCAGTAGACCATATAGTCTGCTTGTCCTGCAGAGTGTACTGATACAGAGAACAATGCCTTGTGCAAACACTGTGAAGTTTCTGATATGTACAGGGAAAACAAATGCAAAGTAAGGCTGAGCTACAGGCAGATGCTTGTTTCTTTCAGTACATGTGACTGGGAAAATGTAGCATTTGTTGCAATTGACCATTCTCTAGTTGCATGCTCCATCTGTGGCTCTGTTCACTGCAGCTTCTCTGGTGCAAACTCTCACCCTCTCTCTCTGTGTCTCTCTGGGAATCCCAGCTCCAGTCGCAGCAAGGCAGAAAGGGGGAGGATGCGACTTTTTTTTAACTCTGTTTATAAACACTGCAGGGCAGGCAGAAGCTCCTGCTTTCAACTTTTACTTTCTTTTAGCTGGCTTAAGGCAGCTCCTTTCTCTCTCTGCGGTCAGAGCAGCTACCGGTATGGGGCTTCTTTAGACAAACTCCTGGAGCTGGCACAGCTCCTCTCCTCCAAGAGCAGGGAAACTTCCTTCTCCCTGCAGCAGGGAACAGCTCTGGCTTCTGGCCAAAAAGCTTCCTGGAGCCACTCCAGCAGTAAGTAAATACAGTCTTATTTGTCCTGGAGGTAACTATCTCCCCCCCCCCCCCCCCCCAGGACATCACAACCAGTCTCAGATTAAATAAATTTCACCGTCTTGAAGGAACAATACTATTGAATCAGTTTTAACAAGTGAAACATGCAAAAACTCTATTCTTATGCAGTATAGATGCAGGCAGAAGGGTCTACAATGCAGCCATGAGCCTTTGGTTTAGACCACTGAAAAGTGTGTCGATTTATCCAAGTAGCCACAGGAAACTACACTGCTTTACATGGAGTTGCCAAAACATTTCCAAGAAAGTATGTAACCATTTAATGGTTTTTAAAATAGAATCAAATCCACTATAATAATGATGAAAAAAAAAAACCGATGTTATTTTATTCAGCAATAAACAATACAGTCATAGGGAAAATACCTTGAGATTGCTTAGTATTATGGTATTTAGTATTTGTCCTTAAGAACAATTTGTCCTACGTACTTATTGTATGTGCCATGGGTATGTATACATACGGTAAATCAAAATATAATAATCCTCCTTCCCTCAAATTCAAACAGCTATATTATATTAGACACTAATAGAATGGCCTTCATACTAGGCATCATCGGTTCGTGCTATCACACTTCGTTCTAAGCCTTATATATAATCATCGGTCATATTGTATTGACAGTTCATCATATAACTTGGTGTTTTATTGTTATATATTCTCTTATTTTTTAGCTTTTTTACTTGCAATTAAAATTTTCTACTTGCAATTAAAATGCTCTGTCTCTATTATCCATCAGGAAACCCATAGAAAAGAACTTATCTCAATTGTCAGAGCTTGAAAAAAATGCCGAGCAATGCACGTCATTTCCTGCTTGAACCGGCATGAGCTAAAAAATGTTACCTCAAACACATATATAAGATCGCCCCTTGAAGAAGAACTATCACAATTCGAAACGTCATCCTGTGTTGGACTTACAAACCTGTAGCGGACGTTTCATATGTTGATGTATCATGGTACCCATAAGTAAATGGGCTGCGGAGTTTTGGACAATCTACAATGCCCTCATAGTTATTGGCTGGGAGACCTAACAAGAGAGCATTACAGTAGTCCAGTCCATTCAGTACCTGTAGCACTGAGCAGAAGTCTTGGGGTTCCAAGAGTGGTTTTAGATTTTTTAACTGATGAAGTTTGAAAACTGATTTTTTTTGACTATATTATTTTTGTGTGGTTTCATTATAGTGTATTGTCTAAAATGATGCCTAGATTGTGTGCTTGCTGTTTGATTGTTATGCATTGACCTTTAAATGAGAAAGATGTTGGAAAGATGTTCTGTGAGTGACTATGTGTGAGAGTATGATAATTTCTGTTTTATCAATATTTAGTTGAAGTTTGTTGTGAGCAAACCAGGCATGAATAGTATTTAGATGTATGTTGAGCAAACCAAAAGTAAAAGACCAGGAGTATTGGTAAGGAAATAAAAACTGGATATTGGCGTAAATATGGTAGATTTTCACTTTTATCAGGTACAATACAGGCATCTGGCATGGATGCCCTCATTCTTTTTATAAGTGGCAAAGACAATGATAATACCGCTGAGGCACACTTTGTAAGATGGACAAAATGATCTGGGAATAACACTTTCAACAGCAAGGATGACTATTAATAACTGACATAAGAAGTTATTGCATAAGGGTGATCCTTCTTTATTACAAATATAAACATGCCAAAAAATCCTACATTTATTGACCATACAAAAAATGAGAATGCAATAACATTCAAGAAACTATAAGTATCTAAAAAATATGGTGTATAACAATGGTGCTTATGACAATCATTGAGAGCCTGATTTTCAAAAGCATTTACATGCTTAAATCAGGGTTTTACAAGTATTAATGCACTTTACTCATGTAAGTGGGCTTTTCAAAATTGCTTAAATGTATACCATTGAATTATCCATAGGATTTATCTGCGTTATTGTACTTTATGCGCATAAATGGCTTTTGAAAATTGCACACAACTCCTTTGAAATTTTTCCTGTAATTTAGCAACTTAGCATTTGAGAACTATCATTATAATTATTCAGCTACTAATGTATATATTTTTATACTTTTTCTCTAAGTACATTAAAATCAGGCACGAAACACCAACAAAAATACACTTTACATAAAGTGAAATCTCCAGCAGCTGGCCATTTCTTGCATACACCACCTTTAAATCTTTGCATTCCCAGAGCTGATCCCTAACAGCAGAGAAATGCTGGTATCAGATATAAAAAAAATACCCACCACTCGTGGTAGCAGCATAGGATCTATCTACTGTTTGGGATCTTGCCAGGTACTTGTGACCTGGATTGGCCACTGCTGGAAACAGGATACTGGGCTTGATGGACCCTCATTCTGACCCAGTATGGAAATTCTTATGCTATGTTATGCTTATGCTATGTTGTGGCCTGGTTTGGCCTCTGTTGGAAACAGGATGCTGGGCTTGATGGACCCTTGGTCTGACCCAGCATGGCAATTTCTTATGTTCTTATTTGGTACCAGCATTTCTCTATTGTTTTGGAATCAGCTCTGGGAGTGCAATGATTTAAATGTGGTACATACAAGAAGTGACCAGCTGTTGGAGACTTCACTTTATGTCAAGTTAAGTGTATTTTTATTGGCATTTTATTGCCTGGTTTTAATGCATTTAGTGAAAAATATATACATTAGTAGGTGAATGATTATAATTAGAGTGATTGTAATGGGACTCTTTCTGAGTGCTGGCCACACTTACTCTAATGCAAGAAAAAGAAAAGGCTGCAGAGAAAGAAATTGTTTATTATAATGCTTCTGAGAAACTATGTAGAGGGAGATGTTTATGCTAAAATACCTATATGAACTGCCAGGCAAGAATCTGGGAAATGTAGTTAGTGCCAAGGCAGTTCCAAGGTAAGAAAGTAAACAACTAAGTCCCAGTAAGAGGGAGGATTCACAGATGTACTGAGCAGCAAGGTCTGAACTGATAAGAATGCTGAGAGGGAGGGAGCATCACTCCTGCCTGCCTCAAATTGCTGTCAATTTTAGATGCCTCACAAATAGTATAATTCCTTGGGCCCTCTTTTGACATCATTCAAGAATGCAAGCTTTGCTATAGATATACAGTATATATTTACAATAGCTATTCTTTGTAGTCATTATCTGCAATCAGTTCCTCTGTATTAATTGGCTTTATTTATTCTCTGTTCTAATATTTTTTTGTTTAGCGATTACTCAAATAAACTTGCTGTTAAGTACCTGGACTTGTGATATACTGACTTAGAGTGTACATATTCATGTGTGTGTGTGTGTGGTGGGCAAGCCCCAAGGTAGATCCTGTTGGTGTGCAGATAAGCCCTTAAGAAGATCCCATTGCTGACTTGTTCTGTGAGAGTGTGTTTAAATTGGTTAAATAACCGGTTAAATCTTGTGGGTATGCAGGTGATCCCCTGGGTAAATCCTAGTGTAGATCCCAGCACATTTTTTACCCTTGGCAGTGTATGGGTTTACGTTGGGTAACCTTCCAGATAAGAAGAAATTCAAAAGGCAGAGTCTCTGAAATCTCCAAATCCAATTCACAATATACTGTTTTTCTGTACTTCCTCTGACTTAATATCATGGTGATATTAAGTTGGAGGAACCAAAAAAACGAGAACTGAAAAAAAAAATAAAATAAAGTCTCACCGGCATTCAGATTAGGAAAATGGACTCAATTAATGAGTGTCCATTTTCCCAATCAGTGGCTATGCACAGGTTAGGAAAATGGATGCTCATAAAACTGAGTGGGTCCAAAAAAACACACCGGAAACCGGTCCAATATTGCAGTAGCAAACAAGAAAAAAGAACTGGTAAACACCACAGATTCTTAATTCTTTATTAAGCATCAGGACAGCCCGACTCAGGCCGAGTTTCGCTCAAAAGAGCTGCATCAGGGGCTAATGAAAACACATAAAACATGTATAAACATATAAATACATATAAAAACATTTAAAACCATTTAAGACGTATGAAGCCATATATACCAACGAGAACTAAAATAATAATAAATAATTGATTAAAAAACAATAAAGACATACTGTAATATAGCCATATATTAATAAAAACACAAAGGGCTGGATTTTAAATGCTCTGCGCATGCCGGCACGCCTATTTTGCATAGGCCGCCGGCGCGCACAGAGCCCTGGGACGCGCGTAAGTCCCGGGGCTTTGTAAAAGGGGCGTGTCGGGGGCATGTCCTAAATGACGTGGCGTTCCGGGGGCGTGGTGCCGGCCCGGGGGCGTGATCGAGGCCTCCAGACCAGCCCCTGGGTCGGGTGATGGCGCACCAGCAGCCTGCTGGCGCGCGCTGATTTACATCTGCTTTTAGCAGGCATAAATCGTGCAACAAAGGTAAGGGGAGGGTTTAGATAGGGCCGGGGGGGGGGGGGGGGGGGTTAGGGAGGGGAAGGTGGGGGGAGGGCGGAGGGAACAGGCAGCGCATGCTGGGCTCGGCGCGCGCAGGTTGCACAAATGTGCACCCCCTTGTGCGCGCCGACCCCGGATTTTATAAGATACGCGCGGCTACGCACGTATCTTATAAAATCCAGCGTACTTTTGTTCGCGCTCGCGCAAAATTATAAAATCTGCCCTAAAAAAGACAACAATTTACATTCTCCTTGGATTCTGATGAGCTCAGGTTCCACTTGCAAGAAGGGAACCTTTTCCATTTGTTAGAAGAGAACAATCAAAACAACGTAGTTGAGTCCAAAAGGATTTGGAACTCCAAACCCAGATATATTAAAGGTGGCCTGAGAGGGCGGAAAGAAACTCTCATCCAAAACAAAAGTGTCCATGAAGCTTAAAGTTAAGGCTTAGAAAAATAAGAGAACAGCTAAAGACATGCTGCCTTCTTGAAAACATAAAGGATCCTCAGGGGTAGTGATCTCTCTGGAAAATACCCTAAGGACACTACCATTGCTAGCTGCCACATGGGAGAGCTGCAACCCAACCAACACCAATCTGTTTCACCCCCATACCTAAATGGTATATTCCCTGATCTAGTATCAATAGGGGATTAATGGAAATCCTGCACAAAATTTATCCTGATAAAATGTGCCCATGGAAGCATTTTGAGAACAGGTCTAAACTTTAGCCAACAAGTGCATATGTTGATTGCACTTCGGCTAAAGTTACACACAAACGTCTGGTTGGACAAATAGCAGACCTAACTTTACCCAGATAAATCTGAGTATAATTTTATCTGATTATTTTATTTATTAAAATTTCGTCTGTATTACCTTTTCAATTAAATTATTGTCCAAAACATTGTACAGCATGAAACACAAAAATATAATCAGCAGGAGACTGGTGCACATACATCCCATCGAATATCCTTAACAAGTTATGCACATCATTTTCTTCGGATAAATTTGCTGCTCGTTGTGCCACTGAATATTGACTTCCATGTATTTTAGTCCTATGGCAATTCTGCGCTACTGCGGAGCGTAGAATTCCTGCAGAATTCCCTTCCTATTCTGCGCAGATTCTGTTGCGCAGAATCTGCGCAGAATTTGGCAAGCCCCGTTGTGCCGCGAGAAGGACAGAGGGAGCCTGTGTGAGGGGCAGTACTGAGAGAGGGGTCAAAGTGGAAGGGATTGAGCGTAGAGGGGGAGGAGAGAGAGAGAGTGGCAGATGGAGGAGTTGGGGCCTGAGAGGGCAAAGTGAAAGGAGACTGGCCAGGAGAGTAGGGAAATTCTACTCATAATATTTACAACTCTGCATCTTTAAGAAATAACTTTTTTATGTATTACATTTTAAATTAATTACTTAAAGGCTGTCATGTATATTGTGTTATTTTGACCAATATAAAGTAAGTAGAATTTGGCAGAATTTTAAGTTTTTGTGTGCAGAATTTTACATTTTATTGCACAGAATTCCCCCAGGAGCAATATTTACGTTTTAAAAATTGGTATTCCTCTTAAATAATTGGTTTTCCTTCTCCTAAAATATAATGGCTTTGTTTCACCATATACCTCTACTTCTGCAGCACAGAGAAATTCCAAATCCAAATATCTTAAACAGTCTTAAAATGTAAAGTTATGTCCTTCGTGTAGCTTCACTAGCTTCAGTCAAACTGTATTTTTAGAAATATCAATAGCAAACCTATTTACTATCCTTACATAGTCTGGTATCACTTCAGAAACATGTTACTCATCAGGCAGAAGCAGTGGCGTAGCCAGAATTGATTTTTTGGGTGGGCACAAGGTTAACATGGGTGGGCTGTAGGCATGCAGGTCTACTAGTTGTTTTTTTACTGATAAATAATGCCAAATTATGCAGCATAGCATTCACATCTACGCCTAAGTATGAGGTTTACTTAATGATACAAACATAATTCACGGTGATTTGTGGTACTTTAGCCTTCTTATTATTACGATTTTATACACGGCTCCTACCTGTCCATAAATTTTGAGAGAGCGGTTGTGTTGCTTATATTTAAATTGCTAACATCTCAAAATATAGATATATATTTTTACCTTTGTTGTCTGATCTTTGTATTTTTCTAATCAGTTGGTCCTGGTCTCTTTTTCCTATTTTTTCCCTTATAGATCATTTCCTAATTCCTTTTCAGTGTCTTTCTTCTATTACTGTCTTCTTCCCTTCCACACACACACACACACACACATACACGCTTTCTCTCACAGACTCCCTCTCACACACTCAAGCTGTCACTCTCATATGCTCGCCCCCCCCCACCCCCCCACAAGCTCACATTCAAGTTCTCACTTTCTCACCCCTCCCCAGGCTTATATTCTTATGCACACACAGACGCACATCCAGGCACCCATTCTCACCCACACACATAAACCCAGACTCCCATTCTCACCCACAAACCCATGCTCCCAGTCTCACCCACACATATTCAAGCTCCCATTCTCATCCATACATATACACATTTAAGGTACTATTCTCACCCACACATACACACATTCAAGCACCCATTCTTATCCACATATTCAAGCTTCCATTCTCACCCACCCACACAAACCCAGGCTCTCATTCTCACCCATATATACACACATTCAAGCTCCCATTCTCACCCACCCACAAACCCAGGCTCCCATTCTCAACCACACATACACACATTCGAGCTCCCATTCACCCACATATTCAAGCTTCCATTCTCACCCACATACACACCCAGGCTCCAGTTTTCACCCACACATACACTCCCATTCTCATCCACACATACACATTCAAGCACGTGCACAGCTTCCGCTTTCTCCCCCAGAGCAGGAAGATCAGCTGCCTCTCCTGCTGCCACCGGCCTCCTGCTATCTTCTTCGGGCGTCGGGCCGTACTGCCCGCCGAACTTCCTGTCGGGGGGGGGGAGCGGAAGCGCAGCGCACAACGTCCGCTTCCCCCCCCCCCCCCCCCCCCAAGCAGGAAGATCGGCGGACCATATGGCCCGACGCCCGAAGAAGATAGCAGGAGGCCGGTGGCAGCAGGAGAGGCAGCTGATCTTCCTGCTCTGGGGGAGAAAGCGGAAGCTGTGCGCAGCGCTTCCGCTCCCCCAAACAGGAAGTTCGGCGGGCCGTTTGACCCGAAGATAGCAGGAGAACGGGTGGTAGCAGGAGAGGCAGCTGATCTTCCTGCATTGGGGGGAGGAAGCGGAAGCTGCGCGCGGCGCTTCCGCTCCCCCCCCCCCCCCCGAACAGGAAGACCGGTTGGCCATACGGCCGCAGCAGCGCTTCCCCATGTGTGCCGTGATGGCACGCGAGGCGTGGGTTCTCTTGTTCGCTGTCGCGGGGATGGGATCCCGCGACAGCCTTGCAGTTCCGGTGCTAGTTGGGTGGGCCTGGGTCTAAGTTGGGTGGGCACCTGCCCACCCAGGCCCACCCGTGGCTACGCCACTGGGCAGAAGATCTATCTTCTTGTGCGCACCTTTCTTAGAATTAGTTTTTGCTCTTACTAGTTTTACTGACCATCTCTTATTCATTCTTTCAGAGGAAGGAATGGATTTTTCCCAAAATAGTTTTGTGAAAAAAAGAAAACCCTACACAACAGATGAGACACAGAGTCTCCACAAAAAAAGTCTATAAGAAAGCCTTGGTTGGATCGCACATCATGAAATCAGCATGCAGAGATGTTTTGGGACTAGAAATAAATGGATTTTGTTGAATTCTGGTAGGATAAGACCTGTGCACTTGAGATATAGCCCCCATTTGATTCCACTAAAGAATGCCTTCATGGCATTAGCAGTTGAAGTTATGCTCTGTCAAGTACGTAAGGGAACACGGAACTGAAGAAAGAAATCCAACATAAAAGTAACCCCAAGCAAAACAGGAAGAGAGTCCTTTTGGTAGGCAACTTGATCAGAGAAAGTAATGTAGGAGCAGAATTGGAGAAAGTCAAGAAGATCGAATACCTACCAGGAACCTTGGCTAACTAGGGTACAAACCACATTTAAGATTGCTGGTGCAGAAGGAAGAGAGAGAGAGGTTTATGTCATTCATGAGTACAAGTGACCGGGTTAGGAAGAATAAAGGAGACATTTCAGAAATTATGGGAGGGTCTCAAAGTAGTGAGCTAGGACAGTAACATATTTATGATATTACCTGTGCATAGTAAAGGGAAGATTAGGCAATGTCACACCCCAATCCCCGAAACCCCTGCCAGGAGCATGGGAGTACTATAATAACATGGTATGCTTTCACTATTGCTGTCAGAGCAATGCAGGAAGCAACTGGGAGCAGATAGGATACTACTGCGCCGACAACACCTTGCCCCAGCCATGCCATGGCTTTTGGGGGACTGGGAGGGGGGTTTCCTTCTTTTTGGAGAGTTGGGGGACGGGGCCTTCTGCTTTCAGGAGGGCTGTAGAGAAAGGAGAGGGGCCAGGGGCCCTTCTGTTTCAGGGACCCAGGGGAAGGGTGGAGGGGCAGGGGTGCCTTCTGTAATGTATCCTTGAAAGGATACTAATGAAACAGGAGAGTTAGGGCATCCCAACAGAGAGGTTCCAATAAACGCAAACGTAGTCCGTGTGCCTATATGTAAAACATCACTGAAGGTAATGATTTCCGAATTATCCCTAACAATTGAAAAGCAGGTTGTTAATACAAACAAAAAACACCCTTTGAAATGTCTGTATGCCAGAAGTCTAAGAAGTAAGATGGGAGAGTTAGAGTGTATAGCAGCAAATGATGAGATTGACATAATTGGCATCACAGAGACCTGGTGGAAGGAGGATAACCAATGGGACAGTGCTATATCAAGGTGCAAATTATATCCCAATGATAGGGAGGATCAACTTGGTGGGGGTGTGGCACTTTATGTCCGGGAGGACATAGTCCAACAGGATAAAGATCATACAAGAGACTAAATGCTCAGTAGAGTCTATATGGGTAGAAATCCCTTGTGTGTTGGGTAACAGTGTAGTGGACAAAATGGTCAGACAGATGATGAAATGCTAAGAGAAATCAGGGAAGCTAACCAATTTGGCAGTGCAATAATAATGGGAGTTTCAATTACCCCAATATTGACTGCGTAAACATAACATCAGGACTTACTAGAGACATAAAGTTCCTGGATGTAATAAATAACTGTTTCATGGAGCAATTGGTTCAGAACCAACAAGAGAGGGAGCAATTTTAGATTTAATTCTTATTGAAACACAGGATTTGGTGAGAGAGGTAACGGTGGTGGGGCCACTTGGCAACAGTGATCATAACATAATCAAATATAAACTAATAACTGGAAGTGGGACAATAAGTAAATCTGCAGCTCTAACACTAAACTTTCAAAAGGGAAACTTTGATAAAATGAGAAAAATAGTTAGAAAAAAACTGAAAGGTGCAGCTGCAAAGGTTAAAAGAGTTCAACAGGCATGGACATTGTCTAAAAATACAATCCTAGAGGCTCAGTCCATATGTATTCCACACATTAAGAAAGGTGGAAGGAAGGCAAAATGATTACCGAAATGGTTAAAAAGTGAGGTGAAAGAGGCTATTTTAGTAAAAGAAAATACTTCAAAAATTGGAAGAAAATAAGATAAAACATAGGATAAAAATAGGATAAAACATAAGCATTGTCAAGTTAAGTGTAAAACATTGATAAGACAGGCGAAGAGAGAATTTGAAATGAATTTGGCCATAGATGCAAAAACTCATAAAAATAACCTTTTAAAAATATATCTGAAGCAAGAAACCAGTGAGGGAGTCGGTTGGACCATTAGATGACCAAGGGGTTAAAGGGGTTCTTAGGGAAGATAAGGCCATTGCAGAAAGACTAAATTAATTCTTTGCTTCTGTGTTTACTAATGCGGATGTTGGGGAGATACCAGTTCCGGAGATGGTTTTCAGGATAATGAGTCAGAAGAACTGAACGAAATCACTGTGAACCTGGAAGATGTAGTAGGCCAGACTGACAAACTAAAGAATAGCAAATCACCTGGACCGGATGGTATGCATCCTAGGGTCCTGAAGGAACTAAAAAATGAAATTTCTGATCTATTAGTTAAAATTTGTGACCTATCATTAAAATTATCAATTGTAGCTGAAGATTGGAGGGTGGCCAATGTAACCCCAATATTTTAAAAAAGCTCCAGGGGTGAACTATAGACCAGTGAGCCTGACTTCAGTGCCAGGAAAAATAGTGGAAACTATTCTCAAGATCAAAATCGTAGAGCATATAGAAAGACATGGTTTAATGGAATACAGTTAACATGGATTTACCCAAGGGAAGTCTTGCCTAAAAAATCTGCTTCATTTTTTTGAAGGGGTTAATAAACATGGGGATAAAGGAGAACCTGTAGATGTAGTTATTTGGATTTTCAGAAGGCATTTGACAAACACCTCATGAGAGGCTTCTAAGAAAACTAAAAAGTCATGGGATAGGAGGCGATGTCCTTTCGTGGATTACAAACTGGTTAAAAGATAGGAAACAGAGAGTAGGATTAAATGGTCAATTTTCTCAGTGGAAAAGGGTAAACAGTGGAGTGCCTCAGGAATCTGTACTTGGACTGGTGCTTTTCAATACATATATAAATGATCTGGAAAGGAATACGACGAGTGATACAAAATTATTCAGAGTAGTTAAATCACAAGCGGATTGTGATACATTACAGGAGGACCTTGCAAGACTGGAAGATTGGCTGTTCAGCTTGGAGAAGAGACGGCTGAGGGGGGATATGAGATAGGTCTTTAAGATCATGAGAGGTCTTGAACAACTTTCGAATAATAGAAGGACTAGGGGCATTCCATTAAGTTAGCAAGTAGCACATTTAAGACTAATTGGAAAAAAATCTTTTTCACTCAACGCACAATAAAGCTCTGGAATTTGTTGCCAGAAGATGTGGTTAGTGCAGTTAGTGTAGCTGGGTTAAAAAAAAGTTTGGATAAATTCTTGGAGGAGAAGTTCATTAAGTGCTATTAATCAAGTTTTCTTAGGGAATAGCCACTGCTATTAATTGTATCAGTAGCATGGGATCTTCTTAGTGTTTGGGTAATTGCCAGGTTCTTGTGGCCTGGTTTGGCCTCTGTTGGAAACAGGTTTGCCTCACAAATCTGCTTCACTTTTTTGAAGGAGTTAATAAACATGTGGATAAAGGTGAACCGGTAGATATAGTATACTTGGATTTTCAGAAGGCGTTTGACAAAGTTCCTCATGAGAGGCTTCTAGGAAAAGTAAAAAGTCATGGGATAGGTGGCGATGTCCTTTCGTGGATTGCAAACTGGCTAAAAGACAGGAAACAGAGAGTAGGATTAAATGGACAATTTTCTCAATGGAAGGGAGTGGACAGTGGAGTGCCTCAGGGATCTGTATTGGGACCCTTACTTTTCAATATATTTATATATGATCTGGAAAGAAATACGACGAGTGAGATAATCAAATTTGCAGATGACACAAAATTGTTCAGAGTAGTTAAATCACAAGCAGATTGTGATAAATTGCAGGAAGACCTTGTGAGACTGGAAAATTGGGCATCCAAATGGTAGATGAAATTTAATGTGGATAAGTGCAAGGTGATGCATATAGGGAAAAATAACCCATGCTATAATTACACAATGTTGGGTTCCATATTAGGTGCTACAACCCAAGAAAGAGATCTAGGCGTCATAGCATTGAAATTGTCGGTTCAGTGTGCTGCGGCAGTCAAAAAAGCAAACTGAATGCTGGGAATTATTAGAAAAGGAATGGTGAATAAAACAGAAAATGTCATAATGCCTCTGTATCGCTCCATGGTGAGACCGCACCTTGAATACTGTGTACAATTCTGGTCGCCGCATCTCAAAAAAGATATAATTGCGAAGGAGAAGGTACAGAGAAGGGCTACCAAAATGATAAGGGGAATGGAACAGCTCCCCTATGAGGAAAGACTAAAGAGGTTAGGACTTTTCAGCTTGGAGAAGAGACGGCTGAGGGGGGATATGATAGAGATGTTTAAAATTATGAGAGGTCTAGAACGGGTAGATGTGACTCGTTTATTTACTCTTTCGGATAGTAGAAAGACTAGGGGGCACTCCATGAAGTTAGCATGGGGCACATTTAAAACTAATCGGAGAAAGTTCTTTTTTACTCAACGCACAACTAAACTCTGGAATTTGTTACCAGAGGATGTGGTCAGTGCAGTTAGTATAGCTGTGTTTAAAAAAAGGATTGGATAAGTTCGTGGAGGAGAAGTCCATTACCTGCTATTAAGTTCACTTAGAGAATAGCCACTGCCATTAGCAATGGTAACATGGAATAGACTTAGTTTTTGGGTACTTGCCAGGTTCTTATGGCCTGGATTGGCCACTGTTGGAAACAGGATGCTGGGCTTGATGGACCCTTGGTCTGACCCAGTATGGCATTTTCTTATGTTCTTTATGTTCTTATGTTCATAGAAAGGGCTGCCCCTGGGGCTGGGATTGGGAGGGGAGAGAAACTACAAGCTTAGATTAGATTTTCAGATTCACATGTGGTATTTTGTCCCCTGTTATGCTACCTGCTGAAAATTGCATAACTGCAAAATCACCCATAGAGGGGGGGGATTTTAAAAGGCCTACGCGACATACGCGCCGCGGGACGCGCGTATGTCCTGGGGCTTGCAAAAATGGGCATGATGTGGGCATGGCGGGGGTCCAGGGGCGTGGCCGAGTGCCCCGACACAGAGGACTGTGTCGGGGCCTGCTGCGCCAGCAGACAGCCGGCACGCACAAGTTACGCCTGCCAGAGGCAGGCGTAACTCAACAAAATAAGGTAGGGGGGGATTTAGGTAAGGCTGGGGGGTGGGTTAGATAGGGGAAGGGAGGGAAAGGTGGGGGGGGAACAAAAAAAAGTTCCCTCCAAGGATTTCCGATTTCAGAACAGCCTTGGAGGGAACGGGGAAAGCCATCGGGCCTCCCCTAGGATTCGGCTCGCGCAAGGTGCACAAGTGTGCACCCCCTTGCGCACGCCGACCCCGGATTTCACAACATGCGCGCAGCAGCGTGCGCATGTTATAAAATCGGGTGTACATTTGTGCGCGCTGGGTAGCATGCACAAATGTACCCCCCCCCCCCGCGCGTAATTTTAAAAATCTGCCCCATACTTTGCAGCACTGCAGGCAAGTGAAAATTGCCCTCAGAAACTTTTTCCAGAAGTGACTGTAATGACATGCACCTAGCTAAATACATTTCTATTGTCTTGTTTTGCTTTTCACTCTGTTACAATAATTGCTGTGGGCCCTGTTCTACAAAATTTGGAGGAATGCAAAAAATCCCAAACAACCCATCTACTTTGACCCTTTCCAGGTTGGATAATATTTTGGCTGCAAGTGGAAAAAAATTGCAGTTTGTTTAAGCCAGGCCTTTGGAAAGTTAGCATCATTCATTTTAAACTCCCGCTTCCTGTAGCTAGGGAAAGCATTTATAAGTCATGTGTCTGTAATATCAAGATCTGGATGATTGAATTCAGGCCAGCATGGTAAAGGGCACTGTCCCTATTAGCTATGTAAAAGTACCTGGAAAAAATATTATTCTGGTAACAAACCGAAATAATTGCATTCTCTAGGAAACTCTTATTAATCTTGATTAAGTAGCATGGATGGTGGAACCTTATTTAATGTGGAAGATAAATAGTATTATCTGAAAATGTGACTTTAGTTTTGCTGGGAAGTGCAATAAATAACATGCTCTTGAAAAAGAGATGACAAAAGAGATGGTTTTCATATATTTTCAAATCTATTTTTTTCCTATGTGGAGGGAGAGCAGGGAAGAATTGACTTACTGTAAGCTGCCCTGGCAAATGCTAAGATGATTTCTGTATACATGGAAATAGTATATATGCATTCAGTACAGGGTAAAAAGGTGGATTCAGACATAAGGGACCTCATCAGGATGGCCTGCAGAGGGGCTGTCCTGCTTGTACGGATGTCCTTCTTACAGGTGCAGCATCCTACAAAGAGGCATTCCTTTGGCAGCCTGCAGGGATTCTCAACCCAGTCCTCGGAATACACTCAGTGAGTCTGGTTTTCAGGATATCTAAAATGAATGCGTATGAGATAGATTTGCATTTGCTGTTGCCTTTGTATGCAAATCTTTCTCATGCATATTACTTGTGGATCTCCTGAAAACCTGACTGGCTGGGTGGGTCCCCAGGTCTGGGCTGAGAATCACTGAGCTAGAGGACAAACTAATTCAAGGGAAAACCATTAATGATGTGCTTCAGCCGAACCTTTTGGATCGGCCTTTATCGGCCTGCCGTGGGAAATTCCATTTTCCCGTGGTTCGGGTCTTTTTTTTTTTTTTTCACCGCCCCGAATTTCAGGTTAGAGCACTAACTCCAAAAAACGAATTTTCACAAAATTTTGGGAATATTTGCTTTGTTTTTCGGGGTTGCCGAAACAGGACGAATGCACATCTCTAAAAACTATACTAGATCTGGTACTAACAGATGAAAGCAGTCTTAGAAACTTCATGACAAGGGATAATTCAGAATCTAGTTATCATGTAGCTTGAGATGTTATATTAGATTTGTACCTGAACTGAACCATGCTAGAATTAGGGACTGGAAATTTGGAAGAATGATGAGGGATGGTGTGTAAAAATCTTTATCCAGGGAACAAGGATCTGAAGAGTACAGAGGAACTATGGATAGCAATAAAAGGGAGTATTGAGAAGACATTAGACAACAGATCTCTCTGTAAGGCAAGTTAGCAAAGGATATGATGAACAAGAGCTCAATACACCCCCTAAGGAGGTAGCAGGCTAATTCTCTGTCTTTTAGCCCATGCCTTTCAAATCATCTTCTTTTTCTCCCCATTCTTCTCCCTGTAATCCCACCCCAGAGAGAAAGTCCAGCACGGGTGGGTACATAAAGTTATTTGTCTGCTGTATGGGGTAGGGACCCTGGCTAGCTTCTCTGACTCTTCCCCTCCCAATGTGCAGGTCATTATGACTAGGGGTAGAAAGGAGTCCTTTCAGGTCCCAGTGTGGGGTGGTTAGCTTCATGCGCTGAATTCCCTGGGCTAGGTGAATTGTTACACTCAGTGCTGTGTGCCAAAGAATACACAGGGACCACTGAGTGAGTGTCCAAAAATAATACTTTACTGCGAACAGCATGGTTGAATTGCACAAACAAATAGGTTTCCGGCTCCATGGTTCTCTCTTTTCTCTTGATATACCGTCCTTGTGCCCTTTATCTGTGCAAGAGTCTATTATTAGGGCCAGGAAATTTGCTGCCGTCCTGGGTTAGATAGAGCCAGGGGCGGATTGGCTTATCGGGGGATCGGGCATCACCCGGTGGACCGATCGCTCCAGTCACGTGGTCTGCCGCGCGCGGCCGTGACAGAGCCGCGCTCGGCAGACCACGTGACGTGTCCTGGGCCGGCCTGGGCGGTGAATACCCAGGCCAGTCCGACATCGTGAATCCGCCGCTGGATAGAGCAGTAGATTCCCTCAGGTTAAGACCCCTTTTCTGGGTGGGAACCCCTCCTAGATGGTAAAAGTCTAATACTTGGCACAGAGAGTCTCTACTCTAGCCCCCCAGCATTGACTGAAGATGTCGGGTGGGTATACTCTCCTATTTCAGATGAATTTATTACTCACAGATAGTTGTCCTTTCTTTTGATGAGGATCCTAGCTGGAAGGGATCTTGGATGAAAGTTCAGGTCCACCGATATTATCTGTTTTATTAGAATAGACACTGAAATACATAATGAAAGAAGAGACAAGAATAAAATTAATGAACTACAAAGGTTAATATCTGACATAAGAACATAAGAAATTGCCATGCTGGGTCAGACCAAGGGTCCATCAAGCCCAGCATCCTGTTTCCAACAGAGGCCAGACCAGGCCACAAGAACCTGGCAATTACCCAAACACTAAGAACATCTGAGTGACGTAAGCAAAGTATTTTATTTCCAAATTTGGGGATTGTCCTCCCTTCATTCAAATATACATGTACATTAAACCAAATATAAAAATATTTTTCTTCTCTGGCAAAACATTTTAAAAATCCTAGGTTTGTAAAATATAGTTTGCTAAATTTCATCCTTCCAGTTTGCATGCTAGATGTCTATTCCTGTCACTACTGCTGAATCCAGATGATCTCACAAGTCTATGCTCCTTTTTTCAACTATAGTTTGAAAAAGGTGCTAAGATTTTGTTGATGTAAAAAGGAAAAATGAGTTTTGTTTATAAATACACAGTAAGAATAATCTTACTGAAAATGCAGAATGCCTCTAATTATATTGGTCCTGGAGAAACTTGAAACTCTGCAGGTTATAATAGCTTTTTATCAAATCAGTGTGAGAATTAGCCAAAGATCCTTGTCTACGTGAGCTTTCAAGATCATGAGAGTCTCATCTTCAGACGAAATGCATTTTGTTTCAATCCTATCAAAGCATAATTGTCTCTCTGATGATTGATGTTGTTTCTGCATATACTGATTGATGATAATATATCATAAAGACTGTATGATTATTGTGATGAACTGCTGCTGTCATCATTACATCCACCACTGCACAACTTATTAAAGCTAACTATGACCTACTACAAGTCACAAACTGTGTGCTCTCTCTCATTAAATGATAACAGTGGGCTATCATATTGCTACCCAATGACAGGCTGGCCCCAGATTACTGTAAGATAGCAGCAACAGAAGTCAAGTTCTGACACAGCACCCTGTATTTTGAAGAGGGACTAGGAAGTGGTATTGCCAGTCAACTGTTTGATGTCATTTGAAGAGCTGGTCACAGAAAACAGTATACCAAGGTTTTCTTCCTTGGCATCCCTGCTGCCAAACGTTTACATTGAAGTTTTTAGCTTATTTCAGTGGTCTTCAAACCTATCCTACTGACGTCATACTCAGTCAAGTTTTTAGGATATCCACAATAGATTTGCATGCAGGAATGGAGTTTAGGGTATATATAACCTATTGGACTGCACAGGGTTTGAAAATCAGACCTGGTGGGCAGCACCTTCATGTGACAGTGGTGGTAATAGGAGGAAAAATCTGTGTGGGGCCTTGCAGACCCTGTGGTGGCCATTCCCTGACAGGAATTTCTTTGCTAAGAGAAGTCTATGCAGGAGGAGTCCTGTGGAGATTACTATAGCATTTGTGACTGTAGACTAGTTTACAGGCTCCACGCAGATCTTTCCTCTTGTTGCATTCGCTGCTGCCTGAATATCTCCACTGAGACGATCACCTTGAGGTGAGGAGAGGGCTAGAGATTGGGGAGGGACAGGACTCAGGAAGGTGTAATGGGAAAGTAGGAGGGAGAGACCACATCTTCAAAGGGGATCCCCCTACTGGAATACCTGGCTGGCACTGGGGTCATTAGGAGAGGTTTGGGAAACACTGGCCTAGTTTCCTTCCACTGGCCCTATAGGATCATTTCTGTCTGTCATCCAGTATATCCTCCCCTCAATGACTTCTGAACTGTTCATCCAATTTCATTTAAATTTCTGCCGCTGATGGTAGGGCACCCTGTGGCTCTCAGCTCACACTACTAATGTCTTCCTGATACCCAAGATCCATAGAATTCCTGTTTTTTAACTTTTAGAGAAACTGGTCAGTTCACTTCAATACAGTTATCAGGGAGATCAAAGCACACTGTGATGTCAGTGAACATTTTGAAAGCTGCCCTGCTGTTGGATAGTGTCTGTAGTTAAATAAGGAAACAAGGCATCATGAAATAAGTATGGGAGCTTGCTGGGCAGACTGGATGGGTCGATCGGTCTTTTTCTGCCGTCATTTCTATGTTTCTGTGTTTCTATGTTCACACATCTTCTTGTTGAATTCTGTTTTTTTTTTATTACTTAAATTTTTATTCAAGACATATTTAACAAAACCACATAATATGGTTTATATAGTCTCACATATATTGATAATAAAACCTGAATACAGTTTGAATTTATTTGTATTATAAATTAATTGAAGCAGCATATTGGTCAATATTACTTAGGCGGGAAAGAAAACAAAATCCTATTTCCAATTCTGAAAACTTTAAGAAAAAGTCTTATTGCCTTTTTTCTCAAGACTGATTCCTTTTCATAATTACAACTTCCCATGCTTTTGTCATCCACTCAGCTAAAATAGGGGAATGTTCTTTCTTCTGCTAGGCAGTCAGAGTATATCTAGCTGCTACCAGGAAGTGAATAATACCTTTAATGTGTACTCGAAATCTCTTTAGAAAGGTTAACCAAAGTCAAAGATTCACATTGGTCATTTTATGTTGCGTTATTTGCCAAAATGGGATTATTCTAGAGGGAGTCAATTTTCAAAACATTTGCACAATCAGTGGGTAATTTTTACCTGCAGACTTTGAAACAATTTATAAAGTGAAAATACATAGAGAGCTTGTGACAGACACAGAAGTAGATCAGGTGCATTTCAATAAAGAGCAAAAAAAGATCATTCCAAACTACCCATTTCCATGGCTAGACAGGTTGTGAATACAACTTAAAAAAACATAATTTGAATTGTCTGTATGTGAATGCCAGGAATCTAAAAATAAGATTAGGGAGTTAGAATCTATGGCACTGAACGAAGATATAATAGGCAACTTAGAAACCTGGTGGAAGGAGGATAACCAATAGGATACTGTAATACAGGGTATTTATTTATGTAAAAATGTTTATATACCGCCTTTACAAGTAATTGATCAAAACAGTTTACAATAAAAGTAAAATAAAATAAAAATGTAAAAAATAAAAAGTAAAGAATAAAAACAAATATGAAGAAAAATTACAAAAACTTGGTTAATATAAAACAAATAAAGAATAAGATTATTCTTGTTTTTTCTACAAAAGCAAAGAAAGAGTACTAGTGCCTAATAACTATGTTGAGATTTAGAAACATTTGAATATTTATAGGTATTATTCAGTTATTGGAATTTTTATACGCCATCTGAAATAGATATGTTTTCAAGGATTTTTTAAATTGCTGTCTGTTGGAAATTTGATGGAGTGAGTTCGGTATGGAGTTCCAAAGAAAAGGACCTGCAATGGAGAAAGCATGTTTTCTTGTGAAGTGTAATCTGGCAAGTTTTGGAGAGGGAATTTCCAGTAGATTTTGTGATAGCGACCTTAAGTGTCTTGCCGGTTGATAGATACGGAGCGTAGAGCATAACCAGGTAGCGGAGGAATTATATATGAGTGAATGGATTATTGTTAAGATTTTATATTGGATTCTTGATTTTATAGGGAGCCAATGAAAAGATTGAAGTACAGGAGATTTATGATTTTGTATAGATGTACCTGATAGGATGCGTGCGCAGTATTCTGAATCAGTTGTAGTGGATGCAATGTAGAATCTGGTAAACCAATAAAAAGAGCATTACAGTGATCTAAGACGGAAAATACTAAGGATAGGAGAACAGTACAAAAGTCTTGTTGGAAAAGCAAAGGACAAAATCTTTTAAGTAAATTAATTTTGTAGAATGACTTTTTTTGTGATAGATGAAATGTGTTCAGTCATGGATAAGTCTGTATTGATTATTACTCCTAAGTTAATGGCTTGATTTGTAATATGTATAGAAACACCATTTAAGGAAAGATGAGAGGGGGGCCGATCCTAGAACTGGAGATAGATGAAAGATGAACTAGTTCAGTCTTAGATGTATTCAGTTTCAGATGGTTGTGTGAAAGCCATGTATTGATTGTATTAAAGTATAATATAACTGAGGATAAAGTAGAAGACCAGGAATTATTGAATGGAGCATCTGCATATATTTTGAATTGTACATTTAATGATGATAGAATATTACACAGAGGGAGTAAGCAGATGTTAAAGAGAATGGGGAATAGAGAAGAACCTTGAGGAACACCAGAAGAGTATTGTTCAGAGGAATGATTACCTGTATTGATCTGTTGTGTGTGACCAGATAGAAATGAAGAAAACCAGTTTAGAACTTTAAAGTAAGTAGCTATGTTATTACACATGGTAGTATCGTAAGTAGTAGAATGTGTATTGTTTATAGTAGTTAAGGAACGAACAATGTTGAAAAGAACATTTGGATTACCATTTGCTTTTGAAATTTTCTTCGCGTAGTAACTTTTTTGGCTAGATTGATTTTTTTGTTGTATTGTCTTAAGGTGCAATGAAATGTGTTTTTGCTTTTGGAGTTTTTTTTATGCTGCCATATATGTTAAGAACATAAGAAATTGCCATGCTGGGTCAGACCAAGGGTCCATCAAGCCCGGCATCCTGTTTCCAACAGAGGCAAAACCAGGGCACAAGAACCTGGCAATTATCCAAACACTAAGAAGATCCCATGCTACTGATGCAATTAATAGCAGTGGCTATTCCCTAAATAAACTTGATTAATAGCAGTTAATGGACTTCTCCTCCAAGAACTTATCCAAACCTTTTTTGAACCCAGCTACACTAACTGCACTAACCACATCCTCTGGCAACAAATTCCAGAGCTTTATTGTGCGTTGAGTGAAAAAGAATTTTCTCCGATTAGTCTTAAATGTGCTACTTGCTAACTTCATGGAATGCCCCCTAGTCCTTCTATTATTCGAAAGTGTAAATAACAGAGTCACATCTACTCGTTCAAGACCTCTCATGATCTTAAAGACCTCTATCATATCCCCCTCAGCCATCTCTTCTCCAAGCTGAACAGCCCTAACCTCTTCAGCCTTTCCTTGCCCTTCTCTGTACCTTCTCCATCACAACTATATCTTTTTTGAGATGTGGCGACCAGAATTGTACACAGTATTCAAGGTGTGGTCTCACCATGGAGCGATATAGAGACATTATGACATTTTCCGTTTTATTAACCATTCCCTTCCTAATAATTCCTAACATTCTATTTGCTTTTTTGACTGCTGCAACACACTGAGCCGACAATTTTAAAGTATTATTCACTATGATGCCTAGATCTTTTTCCTGGGTGGTAGCTCCTAATATAGAACCTAACATCGTGTAACTACAGCAAGGGTCTTTATGTCATAGTAATATCTTAAAGTTGTGCAGAGGGGCTTTAGGTTTAATTTTGTTATGAGAAGTTGTGCTTAATGGGGCAATGATATCTAAAGTTCTGATAATTGTAGAATTCCATTTGTCGACTGTATCATTTATATTAGTGGTGGGGATGGAAGGGAATTGGAACTAAAAAGTTACAAATAAGGGCCCTGACCTCAGCGGTCAGAGTAACAGATAAGTATGAAAAGAAATAGGTGTGAAAGCTTGCTGGGCAGACTGGATGGGCCGTTTGGTCTTCTTCTGCCGTCACTTCTATGTTTCTATGTTTCTATATATGTTTCTATCTCTGTTGGCAAGTTGGGCATGATTGCTTCAATGAAAGGGTCTGTATGAATGAATTTATGTTTGTGAGTAAGTACATTACAGTTTTTACCAGAAAAGGCGTTTACCAAGTTTAACGTAAAAGAAATCAGGTAATGATCAGACCAGGGTATGGGATCAATAGTAAGCTTCCCTGAGGCCAGTGAACCCAGTAAGGGATTACAAAAAACTAGATCTAGAATGTGGCCTTGAATATGAGTGGGTTCAGATATTAATTGTTCCCATCCTAGGTCAGACATGGCATCTAAAAGGGAAGTCTCTAATGGAAGTGGAGGATTATTATTAATATGTATTAAAGTCTCCCATTATAATAGTTTTAGATAAATCTACAGGCAAAGATGAAATAATTTCCAAGAAGCTAGACAAATCTGAGTAAAGAACTCAAGGAGGGCTATAAATAATACAGACATTTAAGATATCTGTAGCGATAAGCAAAAGTTCATAAGGAACCGTGTAATAATTTGTATTTTTTTAGGATTTAAATAGGATTTTATAATGGCCAATAAACCTCCCCCCCCCCCCCACGACCTGGTCTGGGTTCTGATCTAATTGAAAAATTATCAGGGTATAAATTATATCAAAATGATAGACCATGTCAAACTGGAAGAGGAGTGGCACTATAATCTAGTCAAACAGAATATAAGTCCTGCAGGAGACAAATACAATGTGGAATCTCTATGAATAGAAATTTCATGTGTGATAGGGAAGGGTATAGTGCCAGAATGGGCTCCACAGACTGCTCTGCAACAGGCCACTCCTTCTTTGTCTGTCTTCTGCTTCTTGCAGGATGAGCACTGCCAGTGACTCTGCATCTGGACTCTTGTCTTCGGCCACTGAAGGGATGGACTCCACCAGCAGTCTAATACTGGGCTTCTCTCTGTCTTATCTTCAGCAGCCAGTGGGATGGCTCCATTGGGCCTCTTCCGCTCCCTTTCTTCTGCAGCCACTGACCCTCCAAGTGTGCTTCCCCATGCAAATGCATGGTTTACACACTCACCACCTCTACTGGAAGACTGTTCCATGCATCTACCATCCTCTCTGTTAAGCAGTATTTCCTTCATTACTCCTGAGCCTATCTTCTTTCACCCTCATGATCCCTTGTTCCAGAGCCTCCTCTCTGTTGAAAGAGGCCCATCTTTTGTGCATTGATACCTTGAAATGTCATTTTCATATCTCCCCCATCCTGCCTTTCTTCTTTGGTATACATTAGATTTTTAAGTATGTCCTCTTATGATTTAGAATAAAGATCATTGACCATTTTAGTAGCCACTATTTGGGCCAACTCCATCTTGTTTATATCCTTTTGAAGGTGTGGTCTCCAGAATTGCATACAGTATTCCACATGAAGTCTAAACCAGGGACTTATACAGGGGTGTTACGCCTGTCGGTTGCAGATGGCTGTGATCTCTCATGCTCACCTCTTTTTTTTTTTTCCCCGCTCCATCAAGTCTGGGAAAAATGGCGGCCTCTGCCAATCCCTGCCAACCCCTCCAGTGTTCCCGAGTCAGTGTGGGCGCTGCCGACCACCATCTTGGTACCGGAATCACCTAGGTGTGCGTGCGCGTGCGCGTGCAAGGGCCTCTTTTGAAGGCGTCATAGTGGGAATCTCGGGGGCGTCCCCTCCCGATGACGTCAACCCGCTTGCGGGTTGACGTCATCGGGAGGAGTACCCGCTCCTCGGGGGCTCCCCTGCGTTCCCGGCTAACCGTTCCTTGGAGGGCCTATCTGCTTGACTGCTACAGACCTGCTCCTCAGGTCTCTCTCTCTCTCTCTCTCTCTCTCTACAGGAACCATCTTCTGTGAGTACCTCTACTGACTTCTACTTTACTATCGGTACTAAGGATTCCACGCGGCGTACCCAGCGTACCCGGTAGAAGTCATTTAGTTTTCCTGCACTACAGAATATCATCACTCCAACTACGGGAGCCACTTCCGGGTTCCGGCATCTCTACCAGTTCTTCAACATCTACTACATAGTCAGAGATGGCATACCCCGCTCTGCGGGCCACTACCGGATCTGTCTTACTGTGACTGCCTACACTCGTCAGAGGGGATTCCCGGCATAACCCGTTCTGTGGGCCACTCCGGATCTTCTCATCTGTGGTCTCACTCTGGGCATTCCTCATTGCCCAGCACAGTGCTATTACATCTGCTATTCTGTGGACATTATTGTTTTCTCCATTTAATAAAGTCTCCATTCTAGCTGTGTCTCACGCCACTGAGACTGTGCCTGTTGACGGTGAGGCTCACAGGGCTCCTCCCTGTGGGCAGAAACACCTCTCATCAGAGTCTAGGGTTCACATCCTCCTATAAACATAACATGGGGCAATATCAACATAATTTCTGCTGACCATGCCTCTCCCTATATACCCCCACATTATCCTTTTAGAGGTGCAGGCTCCAGAATAGAACACAATATTGTAGGTGAGGTTCCACCAATAACTTGTACAGAGACATCAACTCCTTTTTTCATTTGGCTATGCCTCTCCCTATGCACCTTTGGCTCTGGCCACTGCATTATTTTACTGTTTTGCTACTCTGAGATTACCAGAAATAATCAGCACAACGTCTCTCTCCTGGTTGGTGCACTACCCTCTCCTGGTTGGTCTCACTACCCTCTTGTATACTATTCTCTTGTATTTTTGCAATCCAAATATTTGATACTGAACTTTTTCTTTTGCTTTGAATCTTAACTTTCAAGCACTCAATTGTTCCTTGAATTTTCTTAGATCACTTCTCATTCTGTCATTTCTTCAGGGGTGTTGATTCTGTTGTAGATCAAACTCTTCCTTCTAACCCCTCTACAATATCCACTCACAAAGATATTGAACAATACTGATATTGACAGATCCCTGTCAATATCACTCCAATAAACCTCTTTCCTTCCTCAGAGTGAATTCCATTTACCACTTTCCTCTGTTCTATATCTTTTAATCAGTTTATAACCCAGGCCTCTATTTTGGGGCCCACCCCAAGCTGCTCAGTTTGGGCTGGATTTTAAGAATTGTGCACGGGCATAGATTTGTGCATGAAACCTGGAGCGCACAAATCTATGCCCGATTTTATAACATGCACGCGCAGCTGTGCGCATGTTATAAAATCCAGGGTCGGTGCACGCAAGGGGGTGCACAATTGTGCAACTTGCGCGGGCCAAGCCGCGTAGCCTTCCTCCATTCCCTCAGAGGGAACTTTCCTTCCGCCCCCCCCACCTTCCCCTCCCTTCCCCTACCTAACCCACCCCCCATTACCTTTAACTCTAAGTTGCGCCTGCCTCTGGGCAGGCGTAGATTGTGCGCGCCAGTCAACGGCCGGCCCGCGATCCCGGGCACAGCGGCAAATGGCCGCTGTGCCTGGAGGCTCTGGCCCCGCCCCTTCCCCACCCCCTTTTCAAGCCCCCGGACTTATGCGCGTCCTGGGGCTTGCGCACGTCGCCGGGCCTATGCAAAATAGGCTCGGTGCGCGCAGAAGGGTTTTAAAAGGGTTACTCACGTATATTATGCGTGTAACCCTTTTAAAATCCGCCCCACACTGTTTCATGCCCTGGGACCTATTGGATTTTAGATATTTGACTATTTTTTCCTTCAATAGACTCTCCATACATTTCTTTCTCACAAAATGAGACTAATTGGCCTGTAGTTTCTATTCTGTAAACACTTTTATTCTTTGAGAACATTGGGTGGGGGAGGAGACCAGACAAGCCTCAACCTTAAGAGCTATTGGGTCCACCTCCACTTCCTTTTTTTTTTTTTTTTGCCTCATCCCATATGCTCTTTGTCCCTCTTGCTGTGGTGCAGAACTACTAAGCAAGTGGGGGATTTCTTTCTTCTCACAATAGATACACAGATGGTAGTTACTTGAACAGTTGGATTTTGAATACAGGAAGAGGTGTGCATTCATCCTTGAGCTTTGACAGCTGAGGATGGAGCTCCCTCTATGCGCCACTCAAAAAAAACAAAATTTGGGGAAGAAAGTTTATCTGTCACATTCTTTATCCCTTGGAAGCAAGTAGGTGGTAGGGCTAATGATGGCTTGCCAGAAAACGTTTGAGCTTCTCATAACTAGCTTATATACTACGGAGAAGTTCCCCCTACAGCACACAGAATTGGCATCCAGTATAAAGAATCTGCACTGATAATGAGGGATGCAGTCAGCAAGATTATGTTTCCATTCTTGCACTGAATAAATCAAACTGCGGCTATGCTTTTTCCATTTCAGAAGATTGACTTTGTAAATTATTTGTATCCATCAATGGTAACATAATCTTGGGAATACAAACATTAAATTCATGGAATGGTGAGTGAGACTTGATTGCTGGGGGATGGGGTGTGTGGACACAGGTATGGGTGATGGGTGCCACTGGTGTTTTGCAAGAAGACTGCTGAATGAGCGTATGAATCCAAAAGTCCAGGAAAGTGTACAGGAATGCAGGATACATGGTGGAAAGAAGTGAATTGACTGGGGTAATCAACTCCTGTTCTCAAGTTTCAAAAACAGGTCTGCTTTTCAGGATATCTACAATGAATATGGGACTACCCAAAAGCTGACTGGGATGGGGGCTATATATGCAATAGGATATGCATGGGATATATTTGCATATATATAGCCCCCATCCTGGTCAGCATGGGGGTACATGAGAAGAATCACTGACCTGACACGAACACATGACCTCCTAATGTTTTCACAGATGGTGGAAAGAAACAGTTTTTCAAGGCCCCTAGGGTTTTTCTTTGCACAGCTGCTCTTTTGCTCACTGATCCAGTCACTCCCAAATCACCACCCTGTTAAAAAAAAAAAAAAATTAAAAAAAAAAGTATTTACTGGCAATTGATCAGCGGGTAGAACAAAGTCCAAAAAAGAGTACATCAGTTGCTAGTGCACCACATACTAACACAAGTCCAAATTCAATGAAATAAACTCTGTTTCTTTCAGCAGATTCACCTCTTTCTTCAGGTCTGTTCCCTGGGGCAGGGACCCTTTCACTCCTGGGTCTGTGCCAATATCTGTTAGGTAGGGCAGGCCTTCCTCTTTCCTTCCCATAGCTTCTTTGACTTGGATGAACCTTCTGGCTGAACTCCTTTGTCAGACAGGCCTCCTTAGAGACTTTCCTCTGTTGGCAGTTTCTCTTTGATCTCTCGTGGACAATCCTTACACAGACTCTGTTTCAGAAGTAATCGTTTCCTCCTTGAACCCTCAGACTCAGAACTTCTCACAGCACTTCTCAGCATTCACTAGAATTCCAGGACTTCACCTCTCCTGCACTCCTTAACTTCTTCTTTTCAGGCACCCCTCTGTTAAGAGAGAGAGAGCCCACTCCTCCAGATCTTTTCCCAGTGGAAGGAAGAACCTCCAAGTCTCCTCTTCAAGGAGTGACACTCATTCCTTCAGTCTGAGCTAAAACTGACTCCAGTTCCCCAATTCTGCTACTGCATCACTTAGATGCAGAGGTTAAATTATCTCAAATGACCTTTCCCAATGGAGAGCGTCAATTCTAACTACTATGACCTCACCACAGGGGCAGAGTCTAGTTCAGGGGTGGGCAAACTATGGCCTGCAGGCCAAATCCAACCCTTACTTTTAATCTGGCTTGTGAAAGAAATTTTGAAAAGCATTAGATGCAGCTTGCCGAGTCTTTTACATCCTGCTGGAGTTCTCAATGTCATCGGCACACTCACAAGAAGGAGAAAGTTCTTCTTCACTCAATACACAATTAAACTCTGGAATTTGTTGCCAGAGGATGTGGTTAGTGCAGTTAGTACAGCTGGGTTTAAAAAAGGACTGGATAAGTTCTTGGAGGAGAAGTCCATTACCTGCTATTAATTAAGTTGACTTAGAAAATAGCCACTGCTATTACTAGCAACGGTAACATGGGATAGACTTAGTTTTTGGGTACTTGCCAGGTTCTTATGGCCTGGATTGGCCACTGCTGGAAACAGGATGCTGGGCTTGATGGACCCTTGGTCTGACACAGTATGGCATGTTCTTGTGTTCTTATTAAAGGCCCAAAATGTCACCTTTTTGCTGCTGCTGCTGCACTGAAATGGGCCTCTGATGATGACTTCAGTAAGGGGAGGGGGGCAGGATGGCATCGGCGCGCAGGCAGGACATCAGCATCGGGGTGCAACCTGGTTGACGTCAGCATTGGAGGGGTTCCCATCAGCGAGGAGACACTTAAGAGACACAGCAAGAGTGCTGAAAACGAAAAGAGATGTGGCAGTGGCATCCACTGGAACCCAGGCCAGCAGAGCCAAAAATGAAGAAAAAAGATATGGCAGCAGCACCCACCAGAGCCCAGGCCAGCGGGACCAAAGGAGGAGAAGGGAGATATGGCAGTGGCGCCCACCAGAGGAGAAAGAGAGACCAGATGGTGGGCCGCTGTTTCAATCTAGGCCAGTGGGAGTTGAAGAATGAGCAGAGGTACATGCTTGTGTGCATGCCTATGAAAGACAGAGATGGATTGGAAGCCTACTTATGAGTGTGCCTGTGATAGAGAGAGATTGGAAGCCTTCTTGTGAGTGTGCCTGTGAAAAAGAGAGAGAGATATTGGGAGCCTGCTTGTGTGTGTGTGTGCCTGTGTGTGTGAGCCTGTATGTGAAGGAAATTGGGAGCCTACTTGTGTGTGTGTGTGCCTGTGTGTGAGAGAGAATGGGAGCCTGCTGGTGTGTGTGCCTGTGAAAGAGAGAGATCGGGAGCCTTCTTGTGAGTGTGCCTGTGAAATAGAGGGAGAGATTGGGAGCCTGATTGTGTGTGTGTGTGTGTGTGTGTGTGAGAGAGAGAGAGATTTGGAGCCTGCTTGTGTGTGTGCCTGTGAAAGAGAGTGAGAGATTGGCAGTCTGCTTGTGTGTGCCTGTGAAAGAGAGAGAGAGATTGGGAGCCTGCTTGTGTGTGTGTGTGTGTGTGTGAGGGAGATTGGGAGCCTGCTTGTGTGTGTGTGTGTGTGTGAGGGAGATTGGGGGCCTGCTTGTGTGTGTGTGCCTGTGTGTGAGAGAGATTGGGAGCCTGCTTGTGTGTTTGCCTGTGAAAGAGAGATTGGGAGCCTGCTTGTGAAAGAGAGAGAGATTGGCAGCCTGCTTGTGTGTGTGCCTGTGAAAGAGAGAGATTGGCAGCCTGCTTGTGTGTGTGCCTGTGAAAGAGAGAGAGAGAGATTGGCAGCCTGCTTGAGTGTGTGCCTGTGAAAGAGAGAGAGATTGGGAGCTGGCATGTGTGTGCCTTTGAAAGAGAGAGTCTACACTCTCAGGGTGACTAGAAACGAAAAATTTCCAGGTATGGAGAGGGGGATTTTTTTTTATCCTTATTTTTTTATTATTGGGTGTTTGCTATGTCTGCTGTTTTGAAATATTTGATTGACTTTGGGGAAATGTTTAAAGTTTAAAGTTTTTTTTTATCCTTATTCTTCTCAATTATTAGGTGGTGTTATATTTGTCATCTGCTTGAAATATGCTTTTTATTAGTATGGTTTCCTCACTGTTACCATTAATTTATATTTCTTGACTTTTCTGAAAGAGGAATGGTGATATTTCTGTGTTTGATTTATTGCACTGCATATGAGTCTGGCTTTTAGTGGTTTCCAGTCCAGTTTTTGTCCGCACCTTACTATTTATACTTTATGACCTGCATTTGTGACTGAGGTGAGGTAGTCTGCTAGCTGGGAAAATACCTTGTACCTGTTGGGTTGAAGGTTTTTCTGATTTTGGTAGAGGCTGGGGATCCATGACTGAAGGGGCCCCTTGGTTGCTAAAAATAATGGTGCCTAAGGCTGCTGGATACTGAAAAGCCTGCAGCAGATGGTGGAGATTTGATTGCTGTCGAGGACCCGCCCTGTCACACCACATGCTATGAACAATCCTGTGCAAGTGTCATCACCAGTGGCTACCATAGGTTCAGGGTACTTAGCTTCTTGCAACATTCCTGTTGTTTTAAGAATACCTTCAGCTGATCCCCCTAATGCTTTTCTGTACAAAGAAATTCTTAGTTTTCAATAAGTGCATTCAATTAACATTTCTAAGGCTATATGGATATGAGGAATGCTACCAACTGCACTGAGTACTTTATGACCATGCAAAAGCCACGCTAGCTATTAAACTTTAGACTCTCTAAGAGCCTATAAAGTACTTAGCCATTAGAGTGAAAAGTGTTAATACTGTGTAATTATCTAACACTCTAACTATAAATGCAGTAGAGAATGAAAAAGAGATAAAATAATAGCATGCCTGTAGATTTTCCTGACATTCCATTTGCAAATAGCAATATTTACTGTGCCCCAAAAAACAACAGAGCTCCCTTTCTTGGACAAATTAAATTAGGAGTCTGCATTTATAAATGGACTGAATCTTGCTCATAGAATGAGGCTATAAACTGCAAAGACAGGCTGCATATTGTCACAGCTCAAAAGGAAAGTGGATCAGTTTCATTATTTTTAATACATCAGGAAAAGTAATTTAATTTTTTTTTTTTTTACTTGCTTAAAGCTGTCACAGTAGGTTTATCCTCACTTTTAATTACAGAACATAACTCTAATGAGCCACTGAATTTGAACAGCAGAAAAAGCACTTGGACTGCATGTCATGACTGTTCATACAGAAAACTTCCACCACTTTCAGTACTTAAGCAGGTTCCCATATATTCAAAATATTGCAGGGCTGAAAAAGACTTTATTGAGGAAATCAGCAATTAAATACTTAAGTTTCCATGCTATTGAACTTTAGTACTGTATACAGACAGTGAGACTTATCGTCCTATCTATCTCCAGCTTGTCTTTTTTTCCCCGTACTCTTAGAGTTAAATTTATTCTAGTTATTTCCACCTGCATATATGTATTCAACCTCTATGTTCCTATGTAATCAATAGGTACATAAGAACATAAGCTATGCCATGTTGGATCACACCAAGATCCACTGAGCCCAGCATCCTGTCTCTGACAATGGCCAGTTCGGGTCACAAGTACCTGGCAGATCCCAAAACATAGATCCATTCCTTGTTGTTCACTCCCCGGGATAAGCGATGGCTTTCCCAAGTCTAACTGGCTATTGATTGTTTATGGACGTTTCCTCCAGGATCATGTCCAAATCTCTTTTAAACTCCGCTATGCTAGATGCCTTGACCTCGTCTTCTGGCAGCAGATTCCACAACTTGATTGTGCGCTGAATGGGGAAAAAATGCTTTTTATGATATGTTTTAAATTTGCTGGTTTTTAGTTTCACGCAGTGTCCCCTTGTTTTATTATAATTTGAAAGTGTAAATAACTGTCCTCTATTTACCCAATCCACCCCAGTCATGATTAGATAAATGTAGCCCCTGTTCCACTCTGGGTTACCTTCCTGGCCTTGGGAAGTACTGGGACCGCTCTCCTATGGTGGGGGACAATATCTCTGGGGCCGTGAGCTGGTGGCAGGATAACCTGCAGATGCACCCCCAAGAAATGTACCAATGTCTATTCAGTAATTGTGCTCCAGCATAAAAACAGTTTACTGCTGCGGCTTCACAAGAAAACATGGTGAAACAAAACAGGAAGTAGCAATAACAAAAATAAAAATCACAGTCCTTAACCAAAATCTTCTCTTCTCTCAGCAATAGTTATTTCTTTCTCTTTACACAGTATACTCTTTGGCCTACCTTGGTCCTCTTTTCTTTTCCATTATCAAAATTAGTTACTCACACTCCAGCTCAAGGAAGAAATCCCTCGAGTTCTGCAGACAGAAATCCACCAAGCCCTGCAGAGAGTCTTTGCTGATTTAGGGCCTCATTTTCCAATATTGCATGGGATACCAAAAAGGGGTGTTACCTTATGCAAATTGCAATAACAGCTATGCAACACACTCTTAGTGCAAATCACACTATTAACCCAATTTGAGCTACATTGCCAGTATATATTGCAGGGGGGGGGGGGGGAGAGAGAGAGAGAGAGAGAGAGAGAGAGAGAGAGAGAGAGAGAGAGAGAGAGAGAGAGAGAGACTTGCTATAGTGTCTCCTCCCTAGACAGGTATTTGTATCCCTACGGTAGGCCCACCTAGTAACTCGAGGTGGGGATTAGGTAAGAGTGGTAAGGGGTTAGGGGCCACTTTGACATTCAACATGAGACGTACGAACAGAACAGTGGTCTCTTGTGAAGATTTGATGGCCTTCGGAGTGAGGAAACTCACTCCAAGATGAGATTTGGACAATGTTCTCTCCACCTAGCTTGTTGTTGCCCAGGTAGAGTGTCCATCAAGCTAGGTGGAGAGAACATTGCCCAAATCTCATCTTGGAGTGTGTTTCCTCACTCCGAAGGCCATCAAATCTTCACAAGAGACCACTGTTCTGTTCGTACGTCTCATGTTGAATGTGAAAGTGGCCCCCAACCCCCTACACTAATACCTAATCCCCACCTCTAGTTACTAGGTGGGCCTACCATAGGGATATAAATACCTGTCTAGGGAGGAGATACTATAGCAAGTCTAGGTTGTTTCCTGATACAAGTAAGTTCCCACCAGAGTGAAGTGTAGGAATCTTTAAGACAGTATTGCAAAAATCTTAGTTTTCTTTTCTTCACGCTTCCTGAGGCTGGTTAAGAATCTCTGCCTTACTCCTGCTTCTCCCCTGTTGTAACCCTGGGAGAGAGTCACAGCTACTTCCTCAGTTTAGATCTGCATCCCTGGATAAGCCCCAGTCCATGTATAGTCAGGGTTTTTATAACCTTTTCCATAAACCAAGCCCAAACGAGCTGTAACAGGCTATCTGTCAAAGAGTATATGTAACACCCTCTGAACAAAAGATGACCTTTAAATACTGGGACCTTCTCACTTTACTTCAATGTAAATTTTTTTTCATAGTTTTTGCATTTTCAATTTTTTTTTTTCAAAACAGTATCATAATAGAACACTTAATAGCAAAGAATCAAGCCAGATTTATTTTCTTACTTGTGTGCTTAGGCACACTACGATGGTAATTTTGAAACAGCCGCACGGGAGCACATGTATACACATTTGCTGGCTCACGCTGTTGCGCTGGAGGTGGACCCTTGGCCTGGCGCAGGATTGATACGGCCCTCTGAGGATTCCCAGGTGGCGCCTGCCGCCAGCAGGTGCGGCACACAAGGAGAACGAGGCTAACTGAAGTTTCACCAATAACAGTCCGGGGGCTCCTTGGGTTGAGCCCTTGGATTCCCGGACCGCCTGGGCTTAGGTGGGCCTCTGAGGGTCTCCCAGAGAGGTAGCGGAGAGGTGTGCCCACCATGAGCAAGGGTACGCGGCTTGTGGAGAACAACTGAACTAGACCAGAACGGAGGGAACCGGAGACCAATGGAGTAAGACAGGAACTAGAGGTCATCCGGTCAAGATAGGCAGTGCCTATAAGTTTAGTTAGAAGAAGGCCGCGGGTAGCGTCGAAACAGGCTGACCTGGTGGTCACTGGGGCAGCGAAGAGAGTGTCCTTATGGAGCACAAGGGTCAAAGCCAGGCTATCTGTCCGAGGGTAGTCAGCCAAAGCAAGCATCAGTTCCAGATATATCAGTCCGAGCATGGTCAGGGCAAGCAGTGGTCAGTTCCAGGCAGCGGTTCAATCATGGTCAGAGGCAAGCAGAGGTCAATACCGAGAATCAGTCCAGACATGGTCAGATTAGCCGAGGTCAGTACTGTGAAATCAGTCCAAGTAGGTACAACCTGGGTAGCGGGACAGGAACAGATGCTGCAGGAGGAAGGACCATGGGAACACAGGAATGAAGGAGCACTGGAAGACACAGGAGCACTGGAAGACACAGGAACGCAGGGACTCTGGAACAAGGACGCAGGAACACTGGAACAGGCAAGGAAGAAGAATGCGGTAACACAGGACGGCAACTAGCTTCTCCTAAGAGATGACCCGTTTGCCGAGGCGAGGTTCTGGGGGCAGAGCCTCGCCTTAAATGCAGAGACTAGGTGACATCATCAGGCGGTGTCCGGGCCGAAGTTCCTGCCCTGGGCCCTTTAAAGGGCAGAATGTGGGCCAAGTGCGCACCAAGGGGCAGGGGCAGAGGATGCTGAGGACGCGGAACCCCGACAGGAGCTCCGCTGTGAGGCCTGCGAAGATGGCGATGAGCGGGGGAGGCGCAGAGGACGCCGAGAGCTGGCAGCCAAGGCGAGGGAAGAGTGTCTGGAGCTTGTGGAGGGAAGTACGAGGTGAGCAGGCCCGGTCGCGGCACCAACAGGGCCATTTTCTAACATACGCACATATATCTGCGCATGATATAAAATAGGCTGTATGCGCAAACATGTGCACGCAATTTTATATGGACACACACGTGCACGCAAATGCTACCTCTACTGTGTAAGTGGGGGATTTTAGTAGATACGTGTGCCGATGCAATTAACAGTTTCCCCAGTTTGCTCCCAGTTTATCCAGGTAAAGGATAGGACTTCCTAATCCCCCTACCTTTTACCCTGTTAGTCCTTACTCTTAAAACCCACTAATCTCTTTAGTTTTGTTGTTTGAGGACTTACACACAAATCCATAGCAGAAGTAAAGTTACGCAGTAGGGGACCTTGGTGCAATACTTATGCCTACCCACGCCCCTTTTTTTGCAAAAACATTTTTCTGCGCATACCGGGAGATATGAGCATACTTGCACACTTTTTAAAATCCGCATAGTGCTCTCCGGCTTGACTTCTGTGCATAATCTCCCAACTTTGGCATGTGTAGGGCTTTTTAAATTCGCCTTTAAGAATTAATGAAACAGTACATCAACTGAAGACAGATCTGGTCTTCTAGCTCAATTCTTAGAGCTGGTTATCAACTTTGGGGTGTTTCGGGCACCATCTTCTCCGTGCTTGCCCTAATGATCTCCATCTCACTAGGGCCTCTCATCTCAGCGCTTTCCTTTTCCACTGTCTCCTCCCGATGCTCCAGTGACATGGTGGAGAGCAACCCAGTGCTTACAGCAGTGTGCTGGATCTCTCCGCTGCTGCTGCTTGTGCCAGCCAAGCACACCGAGCTGTCTTAGCTGACAAAATTAGTCCTGTAGTTATTATGAAAACAGCTAACTGCCTACAAGAAGAAGAAGGAAAACTTTCATGGTGTAACCCCTGCTAGGGGTTTTTTTTTGTCTTAAAACAAGCTCTGACCAAAAAATGTGGTCAGGTAAGATGTTGAATTGGACCAGGTTTAAAGAGAAAGGAGTGTATTATTCTTCATGAAAGGAAAATGAGGGCAAAACATTTTTTCCCTCTCTAACCATCTAGTGTGGAAATATTGCCAATCTCTGACTGTCTTCTACTGGCTCATCAAAACTGTACTCTGGGATCTAACAAAAGGAGTCTTATGATAGCTTTTTAGTTCTAGCTATCAAACTTCTATTTACTCTTCTGGGGTACCAGCAATAAAAATACGAATATAATGAGTCACAGGATCCAACTTCCAAAATCTTAAACAGACAGCCTTGTAGACACAAAGATTCTACACTGTCATAACAGCCAAAACAATTAGAGTTCCTCTAGCTCCAGGACCACATAGGAAAAACTCCCAGTTTTGACCCATAATAAAACAAGATAGTACTCACCAGAAGCTCTAAGTTCATCAGCAAAAAGGAAGCTTCTGGCAGGAAGATGTCCTTTCAGATAGCTGTGTCCATAATTCCCCTACTAGGCATCCACACCTAGGAGCTCATCTTTGGAAGGGAGGAGGCATGGCACTATATATAAAGGAGCTGTTCTTTGAATGGGAGGAGATATCACATTATATATAAAAAAAATAATATTAAAGCAATAGAATTGCAGGGTTTTGGAGGTAAATTGGAGGCACTGTGGGTTAATCTGGAGAGAATGGTACATCTATTTATATTAGTGTAATATACAGACCTCCATCACAGACTGAAGAAATGGATAAAGATTTAATGGAGGATATTCACAAAATTGTTTTGAAAGGGGAGGTGCTATTGCTAGGGGATTGCAATCTGCCTGACGTTGATTGGGATATCGTGGCTGTGGGGGTCTTCTAGAAGCAGGGAGATCCTGGATTTTTTGCAGGGAAACTGTCCTATAAACTGGTAGCAGAACCCATCCAGGAGGGGGGGATACTGGACCTTACCAATGGGACCAATATCTTTGATGTTGTAGAGGATGATTATCTGAGATCCAGTGATCCCTGGATGGTGTGGTTCAGTATTAGAGCACATAACTCCTTTGAAAATTCTCTCTTAAGCGTGTAAATGCTTTTTAAAATAAGGCCCAATAACAGTTGTATTGTTTTACTTTGCTGTGCTCTTTAGCTCACAGATGCACTACTAGAATACTCATTTCAGGGATAGTTCCCCTCAGAAGTCTATTTACAGAGGGGAAATCAAACCATCATTATATAGACCATACCCCTGTGTAGGGCTACATAAATTTAAATGTACTAGCATATGCCAAACATGCAAATATCAGGGCAATGACCTCATCAATTATTACCATGCTATTTACTAACAGCACAGTATCAGCAGTGAAATTTAATAGGGCCTTCTATTGCTCAGCATAACTTTACACTGACCACATGTTTCACAATATACAAAGTGTAAAGATGTGAGTGGCACCATTTCACCAGATATGGCAAACCGGCAGAATTTCAGAGGCAGGATGGGTGAGGGAGGTGCCTGGGTGTCTTTCCATTGGAAAGAAATCAGTAGAACTAGGGGTCATGAAATGAAACTCCAGGGAGGATGACTCAGAACCAACGTCAGGAAATATTTCTTCACGGAGAGGATGGTGGGTTCCTGGAATGCTCTTCCAGAGGAGGTGGTGAAGACAAAAACAGTGAAAGAATTCAAAGGGACATGGGATAAACACTGTGGATCCCTAAAGCTAGAAGATGGAAATGAATTAAAAAATGCATGGGGGTAACTTTCTGGTGCATCGGTTACTACACTTATCAAAAAGCCTTCATACGCTTGATGCAACTCCATCATCGCTCTCTGTTTCAACGGCAGGGGGAAAGGGGAATTGGATTTAAACAGCAACCAACAAGGGCCCCGACTTTTATGGTCTGGGAAACAAATAAGTTTGGGGTAACTTGCTGATGCAGAGGTTACTACCCTTAACCAATAAGCCTGATTACTTTGATGCAACTCCAACATTGCTCTCTGCTTCAAAGGCAAGACGTTATGGGGAATTGGATTCAAACAGTAACCAACGAGGCCCCTGACTTTTATGGTCTGAGAAACTGAGAAGCATAGGGGTAGCCTACATGGCACAGCAGATACTACCATAAACTTGCTGGGCAGATTGGATGGCCCATTTGGTCCTTTTCTGCCGTCGTTTCTATGTTTTTATGTGTCTATGTGTTTTCTGCTTGTTGGCTCAGGAGGGTGCTGGGGACGGAGTGGTTTCCTACTGGTCTTGGAGAGTGTTGAAGGGGACCTTTGTTTTCACAATTGGGCATTTGGGAGGGAGGTTCCCTTATGCTAATCAGACCATCTTATTTTGGTCTGGCTGGTGCAGGGAACATGAAAACATAAATATAAGCAGAGCACTGATGTAGTCAAATGATCATACTCCCAGTAAAATAGCACTCTGCGCATGCTTGTGCTCTACATTTAATTGTTAGTACATTGGATGATCAATTTATTGCATGTGCAGTTTTTGACAGGTTACTTCCAGAAGTCTCCAAAAATAGCATGCTGTCAGTACATAGGCCCCTTTATGCAAGTATACATATTAACGTTTTTAAATGCTCTGTCACACTGACTAGCTATGTTGAGGTCACTGGTGTTGATAACCCCCAAATCTCTTTCCTGCTGACAACTATTAGTTCTTCCCTGCAAAATGGTATTTGACTCTTGGTTTTCTGTACTTCACATACATAATTATGCCTTTTAAAATTTAAAATGCAGTTGCCAAATTCTTGACCATTCTTTTAGTTTGAGTGAAGGGGTGTGGAGGGTGCCCTTGCGGGCACCCTCCACACCCCTTCACTCAAAATTGCTCACCTCACAAACACCAGAGCGAGAGCCTTCTCCATCGCCGGCCCCACCCTTTGGAACTCCCTCCCCACCGAGCTCCGACTAGAACCTTCACTTAATCAATTCAAAAAAGGAATCAAGACCTGGTTATTTAAACAGGCCTATCCCAACGCCTCTCAACCCTAGCATTTGACTTCTCCTCAACACTCATTATTTCCCTCTCCCTAGTACAGTGTCCCCCCGCCCCCCTACACACCCTCCCTCCCTCACCACCCCATCCATTTTATGGCTTCCTGATATTCAGTCACCACCTCTCCTTCCCTTTGCCACCACCTGCCCCCTTGTACAGTTCCTACCCCACCCCGCCTCCCCTATGCGCTTCATCCCCCACCCCGCGCTACCCCCCACTCTGTCGCCACTTGTATATAATTAATTTATGTCCAACCTGGTTAACCACATGTAATCTCATTTAATAACTGTGGCGCCCGTTGGCTCTACAGTAAAGTTGTCACCTTTTAACTTCCTATCCTTCCTCCATCTATCATTGTAATTTCCTTTCTCAGTTGTCTGTAAACCGACATGATGTTTTTTTTTACGAATGCCGGTATATAAAAGTTATAAATAAATAAAATAAATAAATAAAATCTTTCATCTTATCTGTCCTCCACGTTGCTGCAGATTTTCAGATCATCTGGAGACGGGCACACCTTCCCTTTTAGCCTGTTTACAATATTATTTGCAAGGACATTGAAGAGGACTGGGCCTAGGATCCCACCAGTCATTTTCTCGCCACCAGAATGGACCCCGTTGATCACTGCTCTCCAAGTTCTGTTGTTCAACGAGTTTCTTATTTACTTTAACCAGCAGCTTTATTACCAGTCTCATAGGTGGAACAGTGCTAAAGGCTTTACTGAAATCCAGATAGGCAACATCTATGGCATCCTCGATATACTACTCTGATCATCTCAAAGAATTTGATCAAGTTTGTTAAGATCTTCCTTTTGTAAGCCATGTTGCCAAGGCTTCTGAAACTCACTCCTGGCATCAAGGTATTGCACTATTCTTTCACTATCATTTCCACTACTTTGCTCACCACCAATTTTATACTAAACAGTTTGTAGTTTCCGTTTCCCACTTTCTCCTTTCTCTTACCCTTGTGGAGTGGAACTACGGTACATCTACTCTTCTCTTACTCTCTTGGAACCTTGCTTGTTTCAAGTGATCATGCGAATAGAACTGAGAGGGGTACAGCAGTACAGGTGTTTTTAACTGTGTAAAATGGATCGTACTGTCTGATATGTTTGTTTGAATACTCCCTGAACATAAAGACCTGCAAAGCAAATATAAAAAGTAAACCTTCTGTAAATGTCCCACTATTTAGGGCAGCTACTTAGAGATGGATACAACTTTCCGGGCTACTCTTAAGAAAGCATTGCACTTCTTTTAGCCCATTCCTCTACAAGCAGCACCAAAGCACATCATAAACATTCTCTCTTTGTAATGAAAATAAACTTGACATATTTTTTCATTCTTCATATATATTTTATGATGCATTTGTCACATAGTTAAACTACTTTGAACAGGCTTATATTTTACCATCTACCATATATTTCATAAATGAATTTTTAGAAGTATTTGTCATATAGTCAATCTAATTTTTAACAGGCTTCTAAAGCACAGTCATTAAGAATAAGTGACATTCAAGGTTAAAAGCTGAAGGGTTTGATCTAAGATGGCATCCACAAGACAGAAATTAAAATGACAAATTAATCTTAAAATATGCCCCCTCTAGCTTTATTCTTTTAGTAAGCATATTCTTTGGAAGTAATAGCCCATCATTACATGAAACTTTTCAATGGACTTTTCAGTGCAATGTGTAATCATGGTGTGAAAAATCTCTCAAAGAAATTCATATTCCATTGACAAAGGAAAACCTGTCTACACAGCAGTCAGTACACATATGATGGCTCTTAGTTAATAAAAAAGATTGAGATATTCTATCCTAGCACAGAAATCTCATCTGGCTCACTAGCCTTATTGTTAATTAGGGATGCATAAAGATGTTTGCATCTGATGGAACCCATGTTGTCAAAATCCACAGATTTACCCAGGATCATGAGAAAAGCCATCCAAGGGGGCTATTTTCTAAGGACCTTTCGTGTGTGTTAGGGCCTTTTCACGGTGGTAACATTAAAATTAGGGGAAGGGGAGGAGTTGGGGTGGAGTTAGGGAGGAGTCGGCGGCAGCACTGCTGCTGGCGATAATGTTTCAAACACTATCGCCGGCAGTAGCACGGGGAATAGCACCACCTTTTATGGTGGCGCTATGCCCGCGTTAGCCTGCAGCTGGCAACACCATGGCAGGCAAAACCGCACCGCTGTGGTGTGGCCGGCTGCAGGCTATCGCCCGCCCCCTTTAGAGCAGGCTTCATCATTCTGCACAGAATGATGAATCCTGGCCCAAGTTTGTAACTATGGATTTCAGGAAAAAAAATCTGTAAAAAAAAAAAAAAATAAATCCAAAGTTGATCAAAGAACATTCAATGATTCATAGAAATCAGAAGCTGATTTTTACATGCTATGCTTTGAATTTTGTCACTAACCAGCCTTTTTTTCTTTAAGAAGGATTTGCAGATTTTTTATGAAGCCCCAGATTTTTTGCTAGTTTATTAATTTGGTTCACAGAGCTTTCTTTAAAAGACATTTGCAGATCCCTACTGTTGAAGCATTTATTTTAATTTAATATTTATTCAAGTTTTACATTAATACAACAAGATCAATCTTGATTAGGAAAAGCATTTGGCAAAGAAAACATAAATTCAATAAACTTAATAGTACTAAATAATTACAACCACAATGCATATTTCAGTCCTCAATATAAGGAGACAATGTAAACAAGAGTTCAAAGAAATTTAACTAATATCCATAATGTACAATGACAACGTACCATTTACTTTTATTGGGCTCACTGCACTTATGGAACCTATGGAGTTTCCAACACAGGGTCCCACACTTTTGTTTTATCACTTAGGAAAATTGATAATTGAGGAGGAGTATAGAACACAATGGACTTGCCCTTGTATCCTATTTATTTTTTTATTTATTTTTAATTTTTATATACCGAGGTTTTTGTATCAGATACAAATCACTCCGGTTTACATAAAACAGTGAGATGCCCAAAAGGGAGGGGCTTTACATATAACTATAAAACAAAGTACAAATTGAACATGGCATAGAAATAGTTACAAGAAAAAGAAAAACATTTGAACTCAATAATCATATTATAGTAACAAATAACAATGGGTTATATTATAGTAACAAATTATAGTAACAAATAACAATATTATAGTATCAAATAACAAATAAATCCTACATAACATTTACAAGGATATTTAAGGCAAAAAGTAGCCCCTATCTGGAGAACTTTTGCCTTAAATGAAAGAAATTGTCTCCTCCTTTTTTGTGTAGATTTAGAAAAGTCTGGATATACTCTTATAGCTAATGTCAGAAAAGGCTCCATCCTATGTTTAAAAAATAAATGGAATACCCAGTCTCGATCAGACTCAAAAACAAAAGTGGTTAATAATGGAGCACTCTGTACCATATCACTGTCAGATGTTTCCAAAATTTTGGAAACATCCAGACTAGATTCTAACTTATCCATAACCTGTGTTCCCTCCCGCTCTTCCTGTTCTCCTCTTTTATACATTGGAATATAATAAATCTTAGCTAACGGTGGTATTGTATTTTCAGGTATTTTAAAAATTTCAAGTAAATACTTCTTGAACATTTCTTTAGGTAACATATGTGGTAACATTGGAAAATTAACAAAGCAAAGATTTTTCTTTCTATTAGCATTTTCCAAATTCTCCAATTTCATTTCCAATATTTGATTTTCTTTTATCATTGCTTCTTGTACCAGTTTTGAACTGTCTAAGTCTCCCTTGATTTTCTCTAAATCTTTTATTTCTTTATCCTTTCTCATCTTCATATTTATTATATTCTCTTGTAATTTATTCACTTTTTCTATAACAGGATTAACTTGGGCTACTACAGAATTTTGCAAACTCACTATAGCTTCCATTATTACATCCAATGTAACCACTTCGGGTTTACTTATCTGTGGGACACATATTTTAGGCAAATAAACAGAGTTGTCCAACTTTATTGGATCCTGGTGGGGTCTTCCCTGTACCAAGTTCAGTGAGGTGGTCTGTCCTAAAAGGACTACCTCAGGACTTTCCATCTTAGACAAATCCAGGGGTTTTGGACCTGCTGGCGGGGACTCTATCTCTGCGACTTCCGCAGATGGGCCCTCCCCCCAAAGCCCATGGGCTCTAGATGTAGCCGGATTTACAGGTGGTTCCTTTTGGATCGGGGATAAAGATGTTGACAAGTCCAATGGGGAGGCCTCAGAAATAAAATCAAGGGGCCCCTCCACCTGTGCCACTTCCGATCTTAGTGTACGTTGCACGTGGGTGTCCATAGGTCCTTTTATAGAGATACCAGGGATAGCTACACTAACTGCACTAACCACATCCTCTGGCAACAAATTCCAGAGTTTAATTGTGCGTTGCATGAAAAAGAACTTTCTCCGATTAGTTTTAAATGTGCCCCATGCTAACTTCATGGAGTGCCCCCTAGTCTTTCTATTATCTGAAAGAGTAAATAACTGATTCACATCTACCCGTTCTAGATCTCTCATGATTTTAAACACCTCTATCATATCCCCCCTTCTCCAAGCTGAAAAGTCCTAACCTCTTTAGTCTTTTCCCACAGATCCTGAGGTTCTCCCGTTTAAAGTACCAGTCTCCCTTCTACTGCACGAAGAAGCCCTATCTGAAACTACCTCCACCTACTAATTTGCTTCCCTGTTAAGAATGAAGATGACCCCTTGAGGCTACCTTCCTTTGCAACAGTGAACAATTCCTTTTCTGGGGGCTACCTAAGATCTATGATCCCCCTCCCACTCCTTTGGAATGGTCAATTACTACTCTGGAGGTCTACTCTTTCTTCACTGGGTAGAGGGATTGCAAAGCCTTCCTTCTGGCATGGCCATCAAACTCAGAATGTTAAATCCTAGTGGTGCTTCACTATGTAGGGAAGTGCCATGAGAACTCATAATTCTGAGATTTTCAACTATGCCAACAGGATTGCTCTGTAGTCCCTCCTGTTGAGGGGACCTCAGAATGGTAGGTGGCCAATATGGAAGGGTGGTGGGGGTTGGAGGAAGTCTTGGGTAACCCTTAGAAGAAGCTTCCTCATTTTTGTGGGGAAGAGGATAGTACCAGAAAGGGCTTGATCATTCCTTGGGGGGGGGGGGGGGATCAAAGGGTAGGGTAGCTCTGGAGGAGGAGGGGGCAGAGAAGATTGGCACATTAAATGGGGGAAGAATACCTTGAGATTTGCAGCAGGGAGGGGGAGGGGGTGCCATGTCAATCTTTATGGGGTATTTGGGGCAATGAAATCTCCCATGCTAATTAGCCCTTTCATGTTAGCTGCTTAGCACAAGGGATTTCAAGAGAAGAATGCATGTTAAAATGCAACACCTACTCCAAGGTAGGCATTACATGTTTTGATTTAACAAGTGAATGGCAAATAGTAAGTGGAGGAGAACAAACCATATGAATAACCATATTTCTTAGGTAGGTGCTAATTTTAATATGGCCTTGCTAACAACAGACCCCAGTTTAGTGTGCTTGTTAACGCATAGCATGCTATTTTAAGCATGCCGGTAATGCCTTAAAGTGCACGCTAAATTTTTATTGCAAAGACCCCCATGTCTTCAGTAAAGTTACTGTATTTCTGTATTTGGAAAACCATGAGGCTGATACACTACGAGCCATAAACATATCAGCACGATAAAGTCATTTCATGAATATTCTACAAACATAGGCCAAATGCAATGAATTAATTTGTAAATTATTGTACTAAAGTTTAATGAGATGTAATTATAGGTTCAATGATATTTGTGTAAAGAAGAAACTGCTTACTGTTCACTTTTAAGTGTTTTATGTACAGTTATGATTGACAAAATACATTGGAAGCTTGAATAAGCATAATTGGTGTAGAGGAAATAATTGAAAACAATCCTTTATATGTCAGAGTATAACCATAAATTATCCAGCTTTGTCAGTTGTTAATAAATATATTTGCTTCTATGGACAAGCTTTCTTAGTGGCTAATGTGTTATGTCAAACACAAAAGTATTTCCAGCGTTCACAGTTTGTTTCAGGATTTGGATGATACTGCATGTACACTTTGCTACTAGAAAATAAGTTAACAAGTAGACACGCAGACATATATGCACAAAGTCCTCCCAAGCTGGTCTAAATTTGTGTGTGTAGATTTATGTGCATACTTTCAAAAACTCTAAAATATGCACGTAAATCCTTGCTCCAACTCCACCTTCCCAGAATGCCTCTTGTGGCCAAACACAAAAGAATGTGCAAAATCAGGGTTGGCACACACTTCTGGGCAACGGAGATTCCCGGTTGATTTTCAAAGGGCCATTTACAGGCGTAAATCTAGGCTTTCTATATGTAAACCCTTTGGGAAATCAACTCCTTTATGTTTTATTTTGTAACTCATCTTGAGTATTTCAGGAAAGGTGAGCCAAAATCCAAATAAGTTTAAATGCATTAAACCCATGTATATTCAAAGCAGACTTATGCGCATAAGTCTACTTTGAAAATTCAGGCTGGAAGTCTGTGGGTAATTATTAAATTACCCTTTAATTACAATGTATGCTTATTTGCAGATTGGAAGTAGGTACTTAAGAGCAGACATTCTGAAGAGGATGCTGCTTCTTGTAGTAAAATATATGCCAGTTTAAACTGAAACTCTTATCACCTTTGCCATATCTATATGAAAGACCATCTATTTAGAGGACTGTAGACCAGTTGGGTTTTCAGGATATCCCTAATGAATATGCATGAGAGAGATTTGCCTGCATACTGCCTCGGTTGAGTGCAAATCTATTTCATGCATATTCCTTAGGGATATCCTAAAAATCAGACCAGTTTATGGCCCTTGAGGACAAGAATAGCCCACCTCTGATTTAGAATCTTAACTTTTCTTATTATGGAATTAAATTTTGTTCAAGGGCGATCTGATGTTAAGTGTAGGTTTAATGCCACATATATTTTTATAAGAGATGTTCATAGTGTGTTATGAGGGCAGTTTTCAAAGACATTTACATGGGTAAATAGCAATTCACCTGCGTGAATTGGCAAACTAAAAATTGCCCTCACTCAATCCAGCTAAAAGTATGCACCAGGTCCCATAATGTGTATAATTTTGGCCAGACTGAGATGATGCAATCCCAGAGACATGTTTTGGGTAAGATCAGAAATGAATACACATGGGGTAGATTTTATAAATCTACGCGCGCGCATACTTTTGTTCGCGCACCAGGCGCGAACAAAAATCTGGGGTCAGCGTGCGCAAGGGGATGCACATTTGTGCAACTTGCGCGCGCTGAGCCCAGCGCGCGCTGCCCGTTCCCTCCAAGGCCGCTCCGCTCCAAAATCTTAAAGAGTTCCTTTCATTTTAAAGGCTGAAAGAAAGGACAGACACACATTTCTCCTTAAGAGTCAAACAATTTGTAAGTAATAGCTTTTTATTAACTTAATACATCTGTGACAAGCCTTCAGAAGTTATCCTTTCTTCATCAGATAAGATAAAGGGTTTGACATCACCATGGTCAAAGGAATGCTTAAACCACAAAAGATAAAAGTAAAAAAAAATAAATATATATTTATATATATGTTTCTAAACAAATGTATGTTTTTTTTCATTTTTAAAGCAAAAGAAAGGATTTACATATGTGTAACATTCATGAAGCTTTCTAGTAATATTTATCCATAATTCCTCTCCAGCTGGAGGAAATGAGTAGACCAAACACATCTTTTTCAGTCATACTTCCCCAGTTCATGGGAGATTACGGGCACTTTTTCTGGCTTCAGAAAATATAACTTGTCTCATGATGACTTACTCTCTTTCTTTTTATTTGTTTGAGTACGGGGCCTGAAACAATACGGTATCAAAGCAGAACTCTCATTTCCTGCTGCTGTATATTATGCGGCTTCCAGCAATAGGTGACGCCTTCTTCTCTCTGGTGCTACAGCACTTCTCAGCAATACAAATTGCCATCAGTCATTAAAACTCTCATATTGTCTCATTTTTCATGAAATATAACTTGTGACTAGATGTCTTGTTAGTGGCCTCTGTTTTCATAGGGGAAACAGGTTGTGGGTCACAGCCTTGACACAATCCCGTAGCCATCCTCTCTTTTCTTTGTGATTGTACCACAATAAGGACTCTAAGCACAATGTATATTTTCTGAAAGTACATATAGCTGTGGATTTCAGACATAGGTGAGTGAGCTTCTTCTTCTCAATTTTTTCTTGCCCCTAATGACTCGAGTTGTAGCCACAAGTGAGAAGCTGACAGTACTTTGCAGAAATAATGCTCCTCCTCAGAGGAGAGGGCTATGGGTGACAAGGGTTTGGAAGGTGGGTGGGGATTGGGAATTGAAATCCTTTCTTGAAAACTCATAATAATGCCTTAAGAACATAAGAACATGCCATATTGGGTCAGACCAAGGTCCATCAAGCCCAGCATCCTGTTTCTAACAGTGGCCAATCCAGGCCATAAGTACCTGGCAAGTACCCAAAAATGAAGTCTATTTCATGTTACCGTTGCTAGTAATAGCAGTTGCTATTTTCTAAGTCAACTTAATTAATAGCAGGTAATGGACTTCTCCTCCAAGAACTTATCCAAACCTTTTTTAAACACAGCTATACTAACTGCACTAACCACATCCTCTGGCAACAAATTCCGGAGTTTAATTGTGCATTTAGTGAAGAAGAACTTTCTCTGATTAGTTTTAAATGTGCCACATGCTAACTTCATGGAGTGCCCCATAGTCTTTCTATTATCTGAAAGAGTAAATAACCGATTCACATCTACCTGTTCTAGACCTCTCATGATTTTAAACACCTCTATCATATCCCCCCTCAACCGTCTCTTCTCCAAGCTGAAAAGTCCTAACCTCTTTAATCTTTCCTCATAGGGGAGCTGTTCCATTCCCCTTATCATTTTGGTCGCCCTTCTCTGTACCTTCTCCATTGCAATTATATCTTTTGTTACGACCGCCGGCCACAGCAACCCGCGACCGGGACCGACTGTCATGGCCACCGGCTGCGGACCGCCGCGGCCGGGTCCCAGCTCTTACCCGCAGCGTCGGGTCTCTGTTGAGGCTCTTGCAGGTGCAGGGAGCCTCCGACGACGGTCTCCGTGCGGCCTGGGTCGCTGTTCGGCTGGCCGCGGGGCTCTGCTTCTTTCAGCGACTCCGCCCCTTTTCCCCCTCCTGCACTAGGGCCGCGCGCACGGCTGAAGACAAGATTTAAAGGGGCCACGACAGGAAGTGTCGTGGCTCCCTTCTGAAGCACCTCCTCCAGGTTCCTGTATTTAAAGGCAAGGTCTGCTCCTCAGACCTTGCCTTGGTATTGAGGTTCTGACCTGAGTGTGTTCCTGGCTCCTGGTTCTTGGTTCTTCGTCCCGCTCTTCTTCCTTGCTCCATGGATTGATTCTTGGCTCTTGACCTCTGGACTGGTGGACGTGTCTTCTCCTGGCTTGATCCCGGTACGGCGTTGGACCCTTCTCCTGGCTTGATCCCGGTACGGTGTTGGACCCTTCTCTTGCCTCGACCCTGGACTGGACTCGGACCCTGCTGGTGTTTTGATTCTCGGACCGGTTTGGACTCTTCCTCGTCTCCGTCTTCAGACTGTCTCGACCTGCTGGTGGCGCCAGCCGTCTGGAACCCATGACCTGCAGGAGGCGCCTGCATCCAGACATTCTACAGTCTTCAGAGGAGTCACCTAAGTCCCAACGGCCGGACCCCTACGGGCTCCTCCTGGGGGGGTCGCATGCTTCCAGGGTGAAGACTTCTAGCAAGTCTCTTCAGTCCAAGAGGCCTCGCCCTTTGACGGTAGTCCTCTACCTCGAAACAAGGGACCACTTCCATAACAGAATACCAAGGCCATGGACCCGGCAGAGGCCTTGGCACGGCAAGCCATTCCGGGACTGGCCCAGAAAGTCATGGAGCAACAACATATCCTAGAATTCATGGCTTCATCCTTAGAACGACTTAATGCACGCCTGGATTCCATGGCCGTGGCTCAAGCTACTGCTACTGCTGTGCCCGCACTGATGACAAACCCCGCCCAAACTACAACTCTACTACCCATACCTCCATGCTATGCAGGGGATCCTCAGTTGTGTCAAGGATTCATCGACCAGTGCAGCATGCATTTTCAACTTCAAGCCTCTTCATTCCCGGACGACCTCACTAAGACTACCTACATTTTGTCGCTCTTGGAAGGGAAGGCCCTGGCATGGGCTTCTCCCTATTGGCGACGATCAGACCCTATCCTACAAGTTGACTCCCTTGCAGGCTTTTTGCTTTGAGTGTACCTGAAAAGGTTTTTAATATGAATTTTTGCTTCTTCAGCAAGCTTCTTTCCTGTTTTCTTCATTTGGATCCCTTTCCCATTTTTTGAAAGATATTCTTTTTGCTATAATAGCCTATCTCATCTAACCTTTAAACCATCTGGCAGTCATTTGGCTTTCCTTCTACTTTTTTTTTAATGTGCGGAATACATCTGATCTGGGCTTCCAAGATGGTATTGTTGAACAGCATCCGTGCCTTAACCTCTGCAATTGCTTCTTTGAGTTTTCCTATTTTTCTCATTTTTTCATAATTTCCCTTTTGAAAATTAATGCTATCACAGTAGATGTCCTTAATATCCTCCCTCCAGTTATCCAGTCAAATTTGATCATGTTATAATCACTATTGGCAAGTGGCCCCAACATTATTCCACCTCACAACAAATCATGTGTTCCAAGATCTGAGGCAGCATGATTTTATCAGAGGGGAAATCATGTCAAACAAATCATTTTGTAAAATTTTATTTTGATTGGTTGGGACCATGCTTTCTTTGGGAACCTTGCAATGGGCCTAAATCTGGCCACTAGGTACATGACTATGACTAGCTACCCCAGCAGCGGTTGTGAATGCTTCATCTGCAGCATCCCCAGAGCCAGACAATGCAGGGAGTAGATACCTGAACTGGGAATCGAAATCATGTCCTCTATATTGAGTGATTTTTTTAAACTCACAAGGCTGGTCCTTTCAAATGACAAGGCACTAAGAAATAAACCACAGAGTCCAATTGTCATGTTTGTTAGTAACTGGAACATAGAGTCCCAAAAGCAAAAAATTCTTCAAGATAAAACTCTTCCAAAAGTCCAAACTCCTTCAAACTCCTCTCAAAAACCCACTCCTCTCTGAAGCCTCTTGGTCAAGCCACCAGGAGCAGAAGGACCTCCTGATGAATCCTCTGAAACAGAAGAAAGACCCTTTGCACATGCTCAAGAAGCAGTTTATACCCCTGAGACCATCCAAATAAGTGGGTGGGAAAACCTGAGCAATAGATTTTAAAAGAAGTGCGTGCAGCCTACATTTTATACAATCAGGGGTCGGCGCGCGCAAGGGGGTGCACAATTGTGAACTTTGTGTGTGCCGAGCCGCGCTGCCTTCCCCCGTTCCCTCCCAGGCCGCTCCGAAATCGGAGTGGCCTGGAAGGGAACTTCTCTTTCCCTTAACCTGACCTTCCCACCCCTTCCCCACCCCTTCCCCTAACCTTTCCCCCCAGCCCTACTCTAAACCCCTCAAATTTTTGTTTTACCTTTTGCGCGCGCAGCAGTCTGCTGGCACGTGATCCTCCAACACAGCAGGAATGGCCACTCTGTTGGAGGCCTCTGGCCCTGCCTCTGTCCCCGGACCGCCACACCCTGCCCCTGCTCCTCCCGTTTTGTAAAGCCCCCTGGACTTACATGCGTCCCGGGGCTTTACGCGTGTCGCTGGGCCTTTTTAAAAAAGGCCCGGTGCACGTAACCCTTTTAAAATCCGGCCCCAAACCCCAACAGCAGCAAATAGGGATTTTATTAGTAGAAGAGGCAAGGCCATGCTACACTGGTTAAAAGGAATGCATGAAACAGAAATCCTTGTGAGATAAAAATATATAAAGAAATCAAGATTGGGACAGATGGAAAGAAGAAATTAATGTAGTGTATGCAAAAAAGATTTGTAATGATATTGTTCCCTTATTTATGAGCAATTACAATAAGCTGCTCAAAACCTTTTGTTGGATAATGGATCAACATATAATTTTCGTAATTTAGGTTTTGGACCTCTGAAGAGGGTAATGCTTGAAATGTGAAAACAGTTGTATGAAAAAAATCCCAAGTATTTAAGGTCCTCTTGACTATGATATGTAGTTGATTAATTATGCAAAATGTGGATTGATCTTTCACAAAAACAAGCACTTCTGAAGAAAGACCCTTTGATAAAAATCCAAAAAACTAGGTATCAAGGAGTCTTTATAGATTGTGATACCTTTTTAAAGGACAAAAAAAAAATGATGATGTAGAATGTGAGGTTTTGAGATCAGATAAAAAACTTTTTGATCTTGAAAAAAGGTTTCAGAATCTGGGAAAGACAATGTTCAGACGTCATACCTAGGTGTAAGTATGGATTTACTTGGATTAAAGAGCTGTCTGAAAGCTTCTCACCTTTAATCCGGTCATCAGTATGTGACGGGTTCCAGAACATGCACACTTTTAGCAGCATTAGGAGTAGCTAGTCCTGGGGAGGGGGTGAGGAGAGGTGTTTAGGTTGGAGGAGGAAAGTAATGCACGTTGATTGCATTTTCAAATCTACATGCATTAATCCCCATGGAAAATCTACCTGCAGGAAAAATCAAGTACAAAAGTACCTGCAGCAAATACTGAGGGTAAAAAGCACTTTGTAATGTCTTATGATGTTACCTTTAGAAGTGGAACTGTGCTACTAGTGGGTTATTTTGATTTCTTTTCTGTGATTTATTTATTTAAAAAACTGCCATCATTAAAATCTTATGTTCAGTCATGCTAGGACATTTTTGCACAACAGATGGGCAGCTACTTCTGCAGCATGAATGCTGCTTGCCAAATTAATGTTCATATTAACATGGTTACAGTATAACTACACATTTTTAGAATTTGAAAACAGGACATAATTGCATATTGAGTAGACACATTGACTAATCATTAAAAGGAGTTTGGCAGGGTTGACATTTCGTGCCACATCATAGAATAATTTAGTGGAAATCTACTAGAAGTAAAGTTGCAACTATTAATATAACAATTGATAAATGGATATTCAGTGCGGTTCCTTATTCACTTTTTTGTTCCTATAAAAAAATTTGCTGTGAGCATGCATGAAATATAAATGGTGAAAAACATAGGCAGCATTCACACTAACAGACCAGTCACAGTATAAACATGTTGTATGTCAAATTACTATCCAGGAATCAAATGCTGAGGTAATGTTTTAATATTTTCAGTAATCTGACTTGGTATGCATGCTGTCTGTGATTTTCATGCTTATTTTTTGTTACTACTACTCACCTAGAACTTGCCTCCCAAGGCTAAACTTGCATTCTCTTTATAGAGGCTGCGGGGAAATGTATTTGCTAGTGATTCTTTCCTAGAAACAATGTAAAAATATGTCAGCACATCGAAGGACTGTTTAGGAGCAAAGGGGCTGATATAATAAAATCCGAGCTAAAATCAGATTTTAGCTCGGGTTTAATTCAACACACATGTTAAAAACTGGTCCCTGAGGGATGCAGGAGGCTAATTGCACGCAAATAGACACATAATATTAATGTATTTATTCCTTCAGTGTCTGCCGATTGGTCTCTCCACTGTCAGCTGTCCTTTCAGGATTCTGAAAGGGGATTGATCCTTTCATTGACATTTGGCAGTGGAGGGACCAATCAGCTGCCAATGAGGGAACAGTGCTGCTGGAGAGGTAAGGGGTTAATTTAGCATTGAAATTAGAAACCCCACACTGAAACAGGAGTGAAAACCCAAGGTAGGGTCAGCCTGGCTTATTACATTGGCCGCAAGATTAGCCTCTTAAGTTGAAACTGAAAGCTACCCAGATTGATGAACCTTACGAAATTGTGATGTTTGAATCTACTACTCTGCAATTATGTCTGATTTACTGTCCTCCTGGTTTGCTTGATCATAATATTTCTCCTTTAATTGAAGTTCTTACTACCACTCTGCAACCTGATAAATTATCTATCATTGTAGGAGATTTTAATATTCACATGGATGAGAAACCTTTAAACAATACATGTCACATTTTCCTGGATTTTATGATTAATTGAGGGCCCCACCCATAGAGCCGGCCATACGTTAGATTTAATTTTTACTAATAACAAGAAACTTTTCTCTTATGATATTTTTCTAACTCCAGTCCCATGGTCAGACCATTACTTGGTTAATTGCACTCTCCATTGTAGAACCAATATTACTACCAACTGTACTAAGCAAATTATCAAGTATCGTCCTAAATTTCAATTAGAAATACTAAGAACAGAACTCGAAGAACAATTAATTTCTCTTGACATAACGAATACTCAAAATGCTATTTCTTCATGGATTTCTTTGACAAATAAGATTGCTGATGATATCAACCCAATAAAAACCAAAACTTTAAAAATGACTACATTATCACAGCCTTGGTATAATGAAACCATACGCAAAGCTAAAATCACATTGAGAAAATTTGAGAAACAATGGAGAAAAAATAAAACTACCCAAACCTTAGGGATATATAGATCCCACCTTAACAAATATAGAAATTTGATTAACGATACAAACATTTTTTTTAAAACAAAACTGGAAAATTTTAATAACAATCCTCGAGCTTTGTTTACTTTAGTAAAAAATTTAACTAAAATCCGTACTAATAAATCAACCATCTTAAATGAATTAAACTGTAACAATTTTGCGCTATTCTTTAAGAACAAAGTGGAAAAAATAGTAGCTTCAATACCGAATACTAACAATCAAGATTTTAAAATGATAAAAAGAGATAAACCTTAATGGTCCACCTTTTGATGAGACCTTTACTATTGAAATCGAAAACATAATAAAACATCTAAACCCTGCCACACACCCACTGGATCCAATACCACCTTCTGCATTGAAATCTTTAGCGTCTGTTATTGCTCCATCAATAGCGATGATTGTAAATCTGTCACTAAAGGAAGGACATATCCCTGAGATCTTAAAATCTGCTATTATTAAGCCAATCTTAAAAAACAAATCTTGACCCAGAAATAATATCTAATTATAGACCAATCTCAAATCTTTCATTTATATCTAAAATATTAGAAAAAGTCGTACACAAACAATTATCCGACCACCTAGAGGAAAATAACATTCTGTTCCCGAATTAATTTGGCTTTAGGCAACATCTCAATACAGAAACTTTATTATCACTTATAGATACTGTTCTTAAAGGATTTGATACAGGTCAGAAATATATTCTTATTCTCCTCGACTTATCGGCTGCGTTCGATACAGTCAATTACGATATTCTAAGAAATAGACTGAAAGAAATTGGTTTAGCACATACCACTCTTAACTGGATGTCTTCTTTTATTAATCAAAGATCCTTTCAGGTCAAAATAGGCACCTCAATTTCTGATAAATATGAGTTGATACTGGCGTTCCACAGGGTTCAGCATTATCGGCCACCCTGTTTAATATATATTTACTACCAATTTGTCATCTTTTAGCAGGCCTCATTTTGAATTTTTACATTTATGCGGACGATATCCAAATTCTCGTTCCTATAACCGGTACTATCGAGCAGTCTTTTAAAGAAATAAATATCTACCTTACTGCTATTAAACAACTATTGACACATATGAAGCGTATACTCAATATGGATAAAACTGAATTCATTCTTCTTGAAAGAAAATCAATACCTGATAATAAAAAATTTTGCCCATTACCAAACAACGTAAAAATTGAACTAGCTGACTCAGTCAGGGATTTGGGTATAACAATTGACCGCAAATTAAATTTTAAAAAACATATTTCTTTGAAAATAAGAGAAGGCTATTATAAACTTTTAGTTCTCAGACGCCTTAAACCTCTATTAGACCATAACGATTTCCGGACCATTTTACAGGCTTTGATATTCTCATCTCTCGATTACTGTAATTCTCTTTTATTAGGACTTCCACAGACAACACTTCGACCCCTTCAGGTATTACAAAATTCAGCACCATGGGTTCTCACAAATTGTAGTAAACGTGAACATATTACACCCATTCTGATTCAATTACACTGGCTTCCTGTTACACAGAGGATCCTTTATAAAATATGCTGCATCATTCACAAATCAATCTATGGCCATAAAACAGACTGGTTAAATTTCTCTATTCGCATGCACACACCACACCACTCCCTAAGATCTGCAAATAAAGGACTCCTCTCAGTCCCATCACTAAATACTGCGCATCTGGATTTAGTCAGAGATAGATTTATGTCAATAGTAGGCCCTACTTCATGGAACAGCTTGCCAATGGCATTACGGCTTGAAAGTGACTGTAAGAGATTTAAGAAAGGTCTAAAGACATGGCTCTTTGAGCAAGCCTATGTATCCAACACATAATTGTAGGTTTTAATTATTTTTATTGGTTTCTTAGAGTATTTATTATGATTGTATTTTAGTCTATGATGTTTGAAATTGCTGTGTTTTAGATACGATATTGCTGTGTTTTAGATATGATACTGCTGTATTTTAGATACAATATTGTGAACCGTTGTGATGTAACTATGAACGACGGTATACAAAATCTTTTAAATAAATAAATAAAATAAATCTAGTCAAACGTTTGTTAAAGTATGTTTGTTTATATTTTATGTTATAACAATTTCTACACATTTTACCAATTCTAAAATAGCATATGCTTAATTAAAACTATTAGATTATCAGTACATTTTGGAAAGGCATTTTATTTTGCATACAGTCCTTCCTATGTGTCGTGCCAGATTAAGGGCCATAGTCAATAAAGATTTTTTTTTTCCATAGGCATAGGGAGGGTAATTTTCAATAGTGTGCATAATTCAGCACATATACACATAAGCAGTTGCACCTAAATTTATACTTGTTTTTTTTGTGTTTACTTATTCAGTATTCGCTCAGTTTCTGTGTGACAGAGGTGGGGGATCTCCATCTTGTTCTGGAGATACATTGCTATTCTAGGCCTGAGGTGCACTCGTCTTCTAGGTCTGCTGTAATATTTGCACTGCTGCCTTTTCATAGATTGAGCTGCCGATGTGCAAGTTCTGGAAGTTAGTGCTGTTTTGGTATGGCAGGATTACTATATATATACTGTGTGATTTTTTTTTCCCAGGGTTTTTATTTAATAACATGCCTGGCAGTGGAGGGAGCTTTTCTTGCTGTTACTGAGGTGACACCAGAATTTGAATATCTTTTGTGATGGAGAATTGTAAGGGGGAAATATCCTAGCTCTGCTCTGTGTAGACTCCTATAATAGAAGAACTGGTTGAATGATGATATCAAATAATTTTAATGGTAGTTTTACTGAGTGGTTGAAACTGACCAGAGGTTTCTTTGTACAGAAGCCCTTTACTTGTAATGTCTTTTATAGCCAAATAAGTAAGTGAAGATTAAAACTATGTGAAAAAAATAAAGTATAATAACTTATGGAGAACCAATGGCTGCTCTTTGCAGGCCAAGAGGAAGATGATGGCCTACAAGGAGAGAAAAGGAATAGAAGGGTACTGCTTGGAAATTTGTGAAAAGGAATAAAGAGTGCCTGGAGAGGTAAGGGCAGAGGAAAGGATAATAAAAAGTAAATAAACAAAAAAATAAAGAGCACCTCCTACCTTCTACACTCACATACTCATACCCAAATGCAACGTGAATAATTTTTGAAACTTTCAAATAAAGCATTTTATAAGCTTTAAAAAATTGAATTAAGCTTTATTAAATTGAATTAATTGAAAAATGCACTTAAAAGTATACCTTATGCAGTGAAAAAAAATCAATAAACACCAATTTTCAGTACCATCCAAAAACACCTAATTGACTAAAAAATAAAACTTAAATCAGAAGTTCTAACTAAAATATAGTTACTTGCCATCCAGGGCTTTTCTTCATTCTCGGGTAAATTTTTATAGGCAGTGTTAAGCATGTAAAATTAGCATAAACATATGCAAATAGCCTCTGTGAGCAGTAAGCACATTTTCAAAAGGGCAGGGACATGTGGGTACTGTCGAGGGCCCTGCAGAGACGCCATCGATTTACCGGTTTAGTTGTCTTCATTATTTGGAGTTCCCCTCTATATAAAAAATCTCTTTGGTCATTAAGCTGTTTAAATTTAAAAACTGTTTGGGAGGAGGTCGAGAGAAGCGGGAGAACATTATACCTGAAATATTGCCTTACAGACCCGGGGTAAGGAGATTCTGCACTAGCCCCGGTGAATTTCTTCTTCAAGTGCTTCCTGATTCGTGATGTCATCGGGGAGGGACCCACTGGAGCTTTAAAAGCCGGCCCCCCCCTTACCATTTCTTTGAGGTCGAGAGAAGCGGGAGAACATTATACCTGAAATATTGCCTTACAGACCCGGAATAAGGAGATTCTGCACTAGCCCCAGTGAATTTCTTCTTCAAGTGCTTCCTGGTTCATGACATCATCGGGGAGGGACCTGCTGGAGCTATAAAAGTCGGCCCTCCAGCGGCGCGCCACCCAAGCCGCGCGCACCTAAGGGGTGCGCAGCTTTGTTGAAACATCGCAACTTTAGAGACTCTTCTTTTCGGGACTGTGAGTAATAGATAATTTTTATACATCTCCCAAGACCTCAGCCTTCACTTACAGATCGGTACTCTAAGGCCGCGGTAGAAACAGTGCGGCAGTGTCAGGCGCACCCTCGTTCCCCGCACGCACAGTTCTCTTCACCTACCGCTTTTTACTCTCTTCAAATTGCATGCAAATGCATGCCACGGCTGCAAAGCCTTAGGCAAGCGTTAGGCCCGCGCAACCCATTTTACTGTATAGAGCGCCTATACAGTATCCTGGGTTCGCGGGCCTAACACTTCACGGCCGCGCTGGTATCTGTCATTTCAAGTGACATTTGAAATGACAGGTACCAGGAAGTGGACAGTTATGTTCCCCGATGCTCGGCAAACTTTCCCCCAGCCCCCGCTCACCTGCTCTGGCCCCGTCCGGTCTCCGGTGCAGCCCCAGTCCTGTCTCCTCCTCCCGAAGCAAAATAAAAACAAAAACTGAAAAAGTAGCAAGGCTCGGGCCTGCTACGATAGTCCCTTCTCCCTTCTCCTCTCCTCCCAATTTCGGCACTCAAGGCGGCCGGGTGGGCGTGCATTCATCCAGGCAGAGGGAGCCGGCGGCGAAAGCGGCCTCCGGCTCCCTCTGCCTGGATGAATGCACGGCCCCCGCCGGCAGTGAATGAATGCCCGTGCGATTTTGGCGCTCATGCCTTGAGCGCCGAAATCGCACGGGCATTCATTCATGCATCAAATTCCTTTATAGGAAAACCTCTTTCTAACAAATAAGTTGATCTCCAGCCTTTTTTTTTTTTTTTTTTTAAATCAGAAAAAGACGACTGAACCCTAGTCATAATGAGAATAACTTTGGCTCCTGAATGGGCAACCGATTAGACTGGGATAAACAGAAACAATGCCCGTGCGATTTCGGCGCTCAAGGCATGAGCGCCGAAATCGCACGGGCATTCATTCACTGCCGGCGGGGGCCGTGCATTCATCCAGGCAGAGGGAGCCGGAGGCCGCTTTCGCCGCTGGCTCCCTCTGCCTGGATGAATGCACGCCCACCCGGCCGCCTTGAGTGCCGAAATCGGGAGGAGAGGAGAAGGGACTACCGTAGCAGGCCCGAGCCTTGCTACTTTTTCGGTTTTTTTTTTTTTTTGCTTCGGGAGGAGGGGACAGGACTGGGGCTGCACCGGAGACCGGACGGGGCCTTGAGCGCCGAAATCGCCCCCATTTTTTACACTTTATTCCCGTTTTAATTTTCGAACACCACACTAACACCACACTAACACCAAGTAGAGGGTAGGCGGTAAACTAACAGGTTAAGGACGCGGCAAAATAGCGGGTTACAAAGGAGATAATCTGAGCGCGCGTCACAGTATCGGAGGGGAATAGCTAATTCCTTCATTATACAGCTAATTCGTTCATTTACATATCATATACATGCTGCGTGCGGAAAGGGTTATGCGTCTGTTTTAAGAAGCGCTAAGGACGCATGAAACTGGAGACTGTATCGCTGGATCGCCTTACGCGTCCGAATTGTGCACTCCCAGCACGTTACAGAAGGGAAATCTTCAACCGCACGTTACAGTATCGACCTGTTAGGAGGTTAGTAGTAAAATTTAAGGAGAAAGTGGAAAACCCTATCTGCAAGTTTGAAATTGTTAAAATGCCTCATACAAAACGCAAGGCAAAGATAAGGGAGATGGTTTCTTCCTCACCCTTATCAACGCCTGCGCAATTGCAGATTCCGGCTTTTTTCGCTCCGTCATCTGGAAAAATACCAGGAGGATTGGCCGCAGAGAGAGTCAATATATGGAGCGGATATCGGACCCTCAGGCCGAAACATCTTTGAGTCCTGGTGCACCAAGCCTCCCTCCCCCACCATATAATATTTCATCAGACTTTTTAAAATTAGGACCAGCATTAGAAGGATTGGGAGAGGGAACCATGTCTACTGAGGGGAAACTGGTCACAAGAGAAGATATAGGGTTAAGATTACCCTTGGACAAACCTAAAGAAATGACCCTGGACTTATTATGGACTGCTGTAAAGTCTTTGGAAAGTGCAATTATTAATTTGACTAGAATGACAGTAGATTCAAATAAATGTTTTGATAATATTGAGTCTTCTCGGTAAGAAACAAGAAAAGATTGAACAAATGGAGATTAAAATGGCTAAATTAGAGAACTGGCAGCAAAAATTTGCCAAAGCAGAGATATTGTATGAGAAAAAATTTGAAGGGATTGAGAATACACTGAAATATTTAAATCTAAGAACACTTAATTTTCCAAGACATGAGTTAATCTCTGCATATGATATGTTTAAAGAATATTTAGTGCAAATATTAAAAATGCCAGAAAAATCATTGCCTGTTTTATGAAAAATTTACTATGTGATACCAAAAGATAAAATAGATGATAAGAAGAAAATAGCAGAAGATCAGGTTAATTTCTCAGAAATAATTGAGTCCTCTGTAGGGACAGTAATTTTGACTAGAAATGATATTTATTTATTTTATTTATTTATTGCTTTTATATACCGACATTTGATCGAGATATCACATCGGTTTACATATAACTAAACATTTAAGGCAAGATCTGCTTGTTTTTACATTGTAACATGGTAACTAGTATAAATTAAGAAGAGAAAACAATGATATGCATATATCATTTACTTTTGCATCAGACAGAGAGACCGTTCTTAGCCTTTATATCAGTGGTTCTCAACCCTGTCCTGGGGACCCCCCAGTCAGTCGGGTTTTCAGGATATCCACAATGAATATGCATGAGAGAAAATTTGCATACACTGCCTCCATAACATGCAAATTTTCTCTCATGCATATTCATTGTGGATATCCTGAAAACCCGACTGACTGGGGGGGTCCCCAGGACAGGGTTGAGAACCAGTGCTTTATATGAAGAATCGTCTTGCTTTGTTTCACGGAGATAAAATACGTATATATCCTGATTTTTGTAGAATGACAGAGGACAGGAGAAGAAAATTTTTAGATCTGAGAGCAGAGGTAGAGTCCAAGGGTGGGAAAATGTTATTAAAGTTTTCGTGCAAGTGTGAAATTGTATGCAATAATCAAAAGTACATTTTTTTTGACGTGTCACAACTTCAAGCTTTTCTTGATTCTCAGTCCCCTAAGTCTGTAGTAATGGGGCCTAATGCAAAGTAGAGATATCTAGATGACACTCTTATTTTTCAATTGTAAGTAGGAGGATTTCCTCCTTATTGTCCTTAAACCGCTCTTTTTTTCTTCTTAAACTACTTATCTCTCTGATATTCCCTAGATATTTCAGATGTTATGTTACTTTAAAATAGCTCTTGGAGTGTATTGATATTCTGTAGTAATGATAACATCTGTTTATTGTAAAAATATTGTCATTTGTTATGAATAAGCATAAATTAAAAAAAAAACAAAAACTGTTTGGGAACTTGTGCATGCACCATTTTATAGCATCTGAAAGTTTCCTTCCTTTCGACAACCCTCCACAAGGCATCCCTTTTTCAACTCTGGCATTTTCTCCTGATAGAATACCTGGACATGATTACAGACTCAAGTGTGAAACATTTTTGATACTTGCAGCAGTTTTTCCGGGCCTCTGTCCCTAGCGATGCAGCCCATGTGGTGAAACACTCTCCGTGTCGGGGGACCGAAACCTTTGGTTTAGAACTTATGAATAAAAGGCAAAAATGCTTGATCCAGGGCTTCATTTTTCTTGATTAATTCACCACAAAGATCCGTGAACTCTATAGCGCTATTCCACCTCCATATATGGTTAGGTACAAGCTCCTACATATTCAGTCACCTTTTTGTATATATTTTTTAAATTTTTTATTAATGCAATTAAAAATGAAAAAGAGTACTTTCCTTAGATTCACGAGCACTGATCCCTTAAATGTTGCATGCGCGACCTGATGCCATGTTTCGTTTCCTGTTTCAGGGCACATAATACACTTTCAGCAAATTTCAAAACTGCCAATTATTATTGTGTTTTCAGACATCTGAAAAGCACAAATGATGGGTTAGTGAAAGGCTATAGTGAATTTAATACTTTTCCTATAATAAAAAATGCAAACCTATTATGAAATCTTCAAATGTTCTCAACTCATAGTGCATCTCATAGTGGCTATTTTACTAATATCAGTACACTATGATGAGCTTTAAATACTGCTGATGATATCACCCAGTATCTTTTCAAATCAACCAATCATAAACACAGTCATCAATAGGCATTAATCCTGAACTCAGTCAGAAAAAAGAAGCTCCATTTTATTTTAGTGTTCAAATCCTTGGGACTCATTGATTGCAAGCAGAAAACCCATTCTTGCTTTTTTTTTTTCTGCCAAAATCTTGACTCTGTTTCCTCTCCTCCAATCATTGCATATCTGATCCAAAATAGTCCACTTAAGGTCTATAAATGTGTGATTATAGTGGATTAAGTCTGAAACCATAGGAACCTCCAATTTGTGCATCTTTAGACAATTTTTGTGTCAGTTAAATGTGTTCTAATCATACATTTTGTCTTCCTTATATACTATAATCCACAAAGACATTTGATCAAATAGATTACAAATTTGCTTCTGCACTTACAATCCTGTTTAATAGTATTTGTTTGTCCAGAGAAAGATTACACTCGATTAGTTTGTAATTCAAGTGAACACATAATGCAATCAGTGTAAACTTGCAAATTATCCATCTGAGATTCAGAGACAACAGGGTTCAATGATGATGGAATAACGAGATGCCTTACATTCTTACCATGAGAGAATGCAAATCAAGGAGATTCACACGTAGATGTCTTTTTACAATTTGACTGATTTGTGCAGAGAAAACTGTATATCTCATTACACTGGTTTGTTGTGTGGATGATTCTTTGTTATATTGAGTTAATAACAGATCCTGGTTGCTAACACAGGATATCCAACTCTTATGATGGATCTTTCTACTGTTTGAGGGGAAGATCAATGGACTGATCTGAATTTTGCATGTGTTTCATGTGCTGGGTGGTTGTCATACCATTCATGTTCCTTGTTGATTTCCTCAGTGATTTCTTGGGACTTTGGGTAGCGTGACAGCCTGCTTTCATTCCTGGGATTCCCTAGAGCAGGCAGTGATTATGGGATCTCCCTTTCATGAATGTAGATAGTGTGTATTTTATGGAGCACTGAGTACGGGCTTTTGTACTGGTGACTCTTTAGGATGTAAAGGGGAATGTGAGTTGGCTCCAACCCAACTGGCTTCCTCTTGGGCACTGTTTACCATTGGTGGCTGAGTCCTGTTGTGGTGGAGCCTGGAGTAGGGTTGCCAACTGTCCACATTTTCTCTGGATAGTACAGAAGTAAAAGGCGGCGTCCGGAAGCCAGACAGAAGGCTAAAATGTCTGGAAATTGTCCAGATTTTAACCCTCCAATCCAGCGCAGCAACCTGCGTCTCCTAAACTAGCCTGAAGTTGCTCTTACACAACCCTACAGGCAGGGGGCCTCATTAGCTAGAGCACGTGGGACTTGTGCAGTACATCTTTGCTTCTTTGGCTGCAATTTTCCTCCCTCCCGAACAGTGGGGTTGTCAGCATCTCCATGAATCTCCTCTGGCTGTCCAAAATAGCCTCAGCAAGAAACCCAGCATGGCTTCTGGCTGCTTACCTCCCACCAGAACAGAGAGAGGCCACTGTCATGTTATCGAGTCTCTTCCCGCCATCCCAAACAGCCTCAGCAAGAGGCTCAACCTTCTCTCTGGCTTCTTCCCTTCCACTGGCTCAGCAAAAGGCTGCCGGTATCCTCCTGAATCTCATCCCGCCGCCCCAAGCAGCTGCACCAAGCAGCCTCAGCCTGGCCTTCAGCTTCTTCCCTCCCACCAGAACAGCGTGAGGCTGCTGGCATGTCCCCAAGTCTCTTCTCGCCGCCCCAAACAGCCTCAGCAAGAGGCCTATCATGGTCACTGGCTTCTCTCCTCCTACCCGAATAGTAAGAGGCCTAGCGTGAACCCAGGCATCTTCCCTCCCTACTAGGCACATTGGTGGCCTAGTAGAGCCACCAATGTGCGAAAAATGAACCACGGGTGAGTCTGTATCACATAGTGAATGAGAGAGCCAGTATGTGTCTGTGAGGGAGAGAGAGACTGCGAGTGTGAGACAGCCTGTGTGTGAATAAGAGAGAGAGAGGCAGTGAGGGTTCGGAAGTCTGACATTTTGTTTGTGTGTGAGGGACAGAAAGACTGTGTACATACCTCTAACAGAGAGAGAGCCAGTGAGTGTAAGAGAGCCTGTGTGCATATCTATATGTGTGTCTGTGTGAGGGATAGAGACCCTGTGCACCTGTCTATGGGTGAGGGAGAGAGAGCCAGTGTGCATGTATGTGTGAGGGAGAGAGAGACACTGAGTGTGAGAGCCTGTGTATATTGATATGTGAGGGAGAGAGCCACTGAGTGTAAAAGAGCTTGTGTGTGTATCTACATGTGAGGGAGAGAAAGCCAGTGAGTTTGACAGAGCCTGTGTGTATGTGTCAATGTGTGTGTGAGAGAGAGAACCATTGAGTGTGAGATTGCTTCTGTGTATGTCAATGTGAGAGGGAGAGAGAAAGCCACTGAGCATGAGAGAGTCTGTGTGTGGGTATATGGGGAAGGAGAGGCAGGCCAATGAGTGTGACAGAGCCAGTGTTTGTATGTGAGTGAAAATGTATGTGTGAGAGAGTGTGTGTGCATTTATATGAGAGAGAGGATAAAGTTTCTGTACCCTCTCCCACTAATCCATGACAATGTCAGGATGACTAGAAACCAAAAGTTCCCAGATATGAAAAATGGGGATTTTTTTAAAATCTCTATTTGTTTTAATTATTAGATTTTATTTGTGTCTGCTGTTTTGAAATATTTTATTGGTGTTTGATAAGTTTTTAAAATTTTAATAGGAATTATTAATTATTGGATGTTATTCTATTCATCTGCAATTTTGAAATATTTAGTCTTTTTTATTAGTATGGTTTGTTATTATTGATGTTTATATTTCTTAATGTTACTGTTGATGTTTTGTGAGGAAAGGTAGCACTTTTATTTTTCCATTGTTGCACTGCATACAGGGCTGGATTTTTGTGATTTCCAGTTCAGTTTTTCACTGTATATTGCTATTTATACTTTATAGTCACTTTATTCTGTATTTGCTGAGGGTTCCTCTGTGTTCTCCACTTGTGACTGAGGTGAACTATTCTGTTAGTGTGAAGTTTCTGTGTAGGGATCTATTGCAGCCTGGCTTGTTCAGTTTTCTTAATAGGAGGTGTATTGGTGTTTAGAGCCTAGAGTAATATTTGCAGTGTTGCCTTTTCATAAGTAGGATTTTTACTGTTTGAGTGTTGGTAGATAGGGCTGTTTTGAAATGGGAAATTTACTATAGTATATATAAATGTATTTAAGGGCGAAGCCTACATCCAACATGTATTTAAACAGATCTAATACCTTATGTGTTCCTAGTGTCTTTTTTGCAGGGTTTTTAGGTTGGCACCACAACAGTACACATAAATATAATATATGTTGTAAGTCATATTTTTTCCTCAGAAGACCATCCTTTGAATGTCCTTTCCCATGTAGTATGTTATCACTGCATACTTTTTTAATTGTATGGGGGAAGGCCTGGGGGGAGGGGGGAGGGAAGAGGGGTAGTTGTGCAAGGCTGTAAGCTTTGCATAGGACACATTAGATCTTAATAACACTTTCATCGGCCATGGGAGACTGGGTAAAGGGGTATGATATTAATGGGGGAGGGGAGTTTGTGTTGGGTGCATGTGGGAATTTGTATGCTTATCTTACCTACATAAAGCAGAGGAATCTCAACTCAGCAGGCTGGTTAGTACCATTAACTGTATGGTACTATGAGACTGTTCACTGGCTCAAGAGATGAGCAACAGTAATGGAGCAATATAGCTTTAATGAGTTTTCAGAAAGTTTGTGTGAGCTGATAAAATGGCAAGTATTTGTGATTCTTCTTAAATCAAGTGCAAGTTTTCCTAATGGTGGCGGTGTTAAGTAATTGTAGTTTTCCTGACTTTTCTAATAGGAAGTTGTTGGTATTTTTATATTTGCAAACATTTGGTTGTACCTCGCTTTGCGCAGTTTTCTAATAATAAGGCAAGTGACAGAAGTTTAAAATAAATAAATAGTCATGTGGAAGCGCATAGGCGAAAATTTGACTCCGCATCCATGTGTTTGGAATTTTCTCAGTTGAAAGCTGGCAACCCTAGCCTGGAGGAGAAAGTCCCGTAGTACATACCATACTCCAGAAAAAGAAAAAACCAAAACCTAAGTTTGAATTACACAGGCAGTGTGTGGGGTTGAGAATGCATCGGGTACCACCTGTATGTCTGGGGGGCTCACACTCTGTGTTGTGGGGCTATAACTGGAAATTGATAGTGGAACATCTGCAGCTTTTTTAGGTGAATTTTGTGGATAAGCTACAAACAGAGAAACATTTAAAAAGAAAGGGCTTCTACTTGAGCTGTGATGAGGGAGCTAAGAACTCATGATCCTTCCCCCTGCCCTGAGCACCCTAGTGAGTAGGAGGGAGAGGCTGTTCACCTTGGTCTTTGAGGTCTGGGCCACAGGGAAGATCACTATGTGCCAGTTGGGGCTCCTCATTGAAAAACGTTTTCCTTTGCATGCAGGGTTGTGCTTTTGGGGTGATCATTTTGCACAGATAGATGCTGGTGTCAGTTGGAGTTGTAAAAGTTGCCATTGGTGGCCACGTGGAGCAGTCCTTCTTCTTGGAGGACCATGGCCTTGTACACCTGGGCTGGGTAATGGGATCAGGTAGATTAAGTTTGTTTAAGGACGCCTGGCTTAACAGATTGGTACCAGCACAGCAGGCACTTTGCATCCCTTAAACTCGATTACAATCTTGTTACACCTGTTGGCGTTCTGACTTCTGCAACTAGGAGAGTATGCAAGGGATTCTTTGGTCTAGTGACCTCAGTCATGATGGCAACCAGATTTGCATTAGGCTGCCTGAGCTTGGGTCCTCTCCTGAATGGGACCTGGTGCTCAAATCCATTGCCAGAGCCATTAGAGAGCCTGCATCTCACTTCAATTGTGGGCTTTTCCAGCACTGAGGGGTGACAGAATTTATCACACTAACCATTGGTGGTTTACATGCTTTCAGTTCAAAGAAGACTGTTAATTTCTCTTCTCTTCCAAGTGTTGTCTTTTCCCAGGTTTTGACATCCAGAGAATATGCAGCAGCTTCCTCGTCTTGCAACATTTGTGGTGGAGATTCCGGAGGCATAGAATCTGCTTGCTCATCTATTCTTTGCTTGCTTAACTTGAATGGGAACTGCAACAGCTGATTGCTGGATTCAGTCACTTAATGAGCATCCTTATCATTGCTGAGTGGGTGACAGAGTTCATATTTTTAACCAATGGTTGAGTACTGCATCCCATACACTGAATAGCCTAGGATCCCAGTCGAAGGGAGGCACAACTGTAGGACAGGGGTGTTGTATCCTATCTAGGCGTTGATCATTTGCCAAGAATGTCTTGGGATTGGCGCATGATTTGGCTGGGTGTGGCTATCACTTAGGTTGGCTTGGTCCCGGTGAAGCAGCAGCTCAGTTGACTTGGTATGGTTGTGGCCTGCAGATCAAGAGGGCAGTCTGCTCTTAATAGGATGTGGTGTTTAATGACCAAATATGGACTGATAGACTAGTGTGAAGGCAAGGGGTTTGAGCACTTAGTCTAAGGCATCACCTAATCTGGTGACTGGCTAGCTGAACTAAGGCTTTGTGTAATACCTTGGCATTGGTCATCATGCTGGTTGACTCAGTCCTACAAGGTGGGAGCCTGGTTAACCCATTATGGTTTTTGCGCACAGATCAAGCAGGCAGCCTTTCTCTTATTAGGATGTGCTGCTTGATGCCCACATGTGTGCTAATAGACAACATAGAGGCAAGGAACTTGAGCAACTAATATTTGGTGTCACCTATTTGTAAATGACTGGATGCCATTTATCTTTTGGACTAAGGATAAGACTTGTTCCTAGGCAACTTGGAGGAGATTCTTTGTGGGAAAGACTGGAGTGGGAGCTCTGTGGGGGAGAGCACATGGCAAGGCTGCAGTTTCATGTTTGGTGGGGGAAGGGGCATGGGCAACCCAGATGTGGGACTACTTGAGCTTGGGTAGGGTACTTGGTAGGGTACTAAAGCCTTGAGGGAGGAGTTTCCTAGGGGTGAGCAATATCAGCTGCCATAAAGTTTCCCACTTGCATGGCTGTGCTCATCTGCTGCCTGGGTTAGTAGGCTCCGGTGAGGTGATAGGCCATTTGACTTCAGGTGCCATTATATCATTGCTCTGGCAATTCTGGCAATTCTGCTTGAACTGGGAGGGTTGTCCATTAAGGCTCTGGCAAAGTTCTCCTTTGTTAGGACCATGGTCTTAATTGCTTGGGGCAGGCCAGCAGGACCAAAGAGATTCTCTTCCCAGGTACCTATAAACTAGCATGGCTTAGGTACATAGGTTAGATTTCCTTGTCAGGGATCTGATAAAACTGTGGCCTTTATAATTTCCAATTGAATCATTTGTGTTGGTGTATTCATAGTGTGCTGTGTGTGGGTTAATTGCAAGGGCTCAGATGAGTCACTATTGCCCTAGTTAATGTGTAAAATACTGAAAATATATTTCCTTAAACTATGCAGTGAAGATTGAAATTTAAATTGTCTGTTGAAGCCATGGGCATCATTACATTCTACTTGCAATATTACACTCTAGTTTTAGCAGTTGACCTGTTAGTCTACTGTGTAGCTCTAAAGATGCATGAATTAACAGTGACCGCAAATAATGCTAACTTGGTCTTAAAGCTACCAAATTTGAGAATATGAAATAGCACTCATTTGTTCCTTGTGTGCCTCATTCCAAGCTTGTTTGGGGAACAGTAAAAAAAAAAAAAATCTGTCCTCCTTTAAAAAATAAAAAATAAATAAATAAAACCCAAAAACCTATAGCTGTCATGTTTCATATTGGAGATTATATTACTTGACTTTTTAATTTAAAAGAAAAAAAAACCTTATTCTAAATTGCCAGGATCACCATAGGGTTTTATCCTGGGAAATTAAGAGAAAATCAAAGAGAACTAAAAGACTTTAGTTTTGTAACTTCAGTGCTATTAATTTATTGTTGCAGCCTTTTCTTAATAGTCCAGTGGTTCTACTATGCAGCAATTTCATTAAAGCTTTGCACATATGACTAATATAAAGCCAAGCTTACTGCAAAGGCTTCATTGCCCTAAAGAGTCTGTAATTGGCCAAATGTTTTAGAGAGTTTTGCTTGGATTCACCATAGTACAAGTACAAGCTAATTACTCCAATACTTGCTACAGTGCCATAATATAAGGGTGTCAAACCTAGTATTTCCAAATGGGACAGTGTGTAGTAAAGTACTCAGTTTGAAGCTTGCCATAAATATGATTTGTAGGCATCATTAATGAAGTACTCAATGTAATTGACTTCTCTTGGCTTTATGTCAACATAAAAAGTGCTGCATTAGTAATTATAATTTCTCTAAAACTTTTCCAGCTGAATTCATGGCTGTGCAGACCTTCTTTAATGATAAAAAAAAAAACAACCACCTTACATTTAGTTGGACTTATATCATTATGTGTGACCCAAGATCTGACAACAAAGCCATACATTTCAATTAGTTCCATCTTACCTCTCTCCTTCCTGCTCTCAATTTGTCGCAAAATAGGTAGCTCCATGTGCTCTATATTATTCTTTCATTTGGTGTGGCCAACTGATTGGAACAATACCCTTTTTGTGTTATTATTGTAGATGTGTTTTAAAAAGGTTTGGACAAGTTCCTGGAGGAAAAGTCCATAAACAATTATTAAAGTGAGCTTGAGGAAATGCACTGCTTATACCTGGGATAAGCAGCATGGAATCTACTGTGTCTACCCCTTGGGATCCTGCCAGATACTTGTGCCCTGGATTGGCCACTGATAGAAGCAGGATACTAGCCTTGATGGACCCCAGTATGGCAACCTTATGTTCTGATAAGCATTTTGCTTATGGCTAATTGCAGTAGTGCAAATGTAATATATAATTAAGTATTAACAAAAGTAGTGTTTACCCATAAAATGTAGACTGCTGAGGTAGAAGGCTTTCTACTGAAATAGTGTGGTAAACTAAAAATAAATATTTATCAAAAGAGACTTAAATAGGGATTTACGTGCAGAGGAGTAACCTAGTTGTTAGAGCAGCAGGCTGAGACCCAGGCAATCCAGCGTTCAAGTCCCACTAATGCTCCTTGTGACCTTTTACAAGTCACGTCACCCTCCATTTCCTCAGGTACAAAAAACAACCCCAGATTTATCAAAATGCTATATATTTATAGTAGAAATAGCACCTACAATAAAAAAAAGGGGCATAGCTAGGCAAATTTCCCTGCTCCCACATCAGCAATTTTGTGAGAGAGCAAGAGAGCTCTCTTTACATCACTTTACTATTTATACCTCTGTAAGAGAGGGCACTTTTAACTCAGAGTAGGGGTTTCGGGAGGAGGGGGGGGGGTGTTACATACACAGTAGGAGGTACGAACAGCAGAGTTGACATCACTGAAGATTTCCCTGCTGTTTGAATCGATGAAAGGTACAAAAGAAGTTGATTTGTACAATGCACTTTAGAGCAGAATATCTTGAGCTGAAAATCTTCAGTGATGTCAACTTTGCTGTTCGTACCTCCTACTGTGAATGTAAAATCGCCCCCCCAACCTCCCCCTCCCCCAAAACCCCACTCTGAGTAAAAAGTGCTCCTCTTACAGTGGTATAAATAGTAAAATGACATATTGCTCTCGCTCGCTTGCTCTCTCTCTCCCCCCCAACAGCATGTGTGTTAAAAACCTTTTCGCCTGGGTTATTTCTGGTGTTAAAACCCGTGTTGCTGTGCGTTACTTTATCGCATTTGATGTTAGGAGCGGCTCATTACCATTAACTCCGCCCAAACGTCTCCCACCTGCATAGCAAATGTCACATTTGCATACTAGCGTGGTTGTGCTATTTAGCGCACATTATCACGTGCATTAGGGCCTTAACGCAAAATAATAAATGACCCTATTAGATTTTTGAGCCCTCTGGGGACAGGGAAAATACCTTCAGTACCTGAATGTAACTCGCTTTGAGCTACAATGAACAGGTGTGAGCTAAATATACAAAAATAAATATATAAAATAAGGAGTTCCAAGAGTAGTTAGGCTGAATATGTATAGTTCATAACGTGCATAAATCTGGGTGCACAAAAAAAGGTATTTCAAAAGTGTGCTATGAGTCTACATGTACAATTAGAGTTGCCAACTGACCCACTACAGATTTTGCCCCATTGCATGCATGGATTTGTAGTTCTGATTTTCTTAGGGAACTCAATGGGACAATCAAAACTACAAATCCATGTATGTAATGGGGCAAAACCAGGACTGTATCAACCTATTGGGTTGGCATGGGATCAATTGGCATCTGTATAAACAAATGTATTTTTCAAAATGTAAACCACCCTTGTGAGATTGGATCCCCTCCCACTTTGTTCTAGGTGTCCTTAGCTGAGAATTAAATGTGTGGGTTCCCTGATGTTACTCACAATGGGTCACTGCCAGAAGTCCCCTCTTCTATTGGGTTTGCTTAAAAAGGAGCCCATAACCCACCCAATCAAGTCTCCCATGGTTAGGGATGGAAAGCGAGAATAAAGAAAGGATAAGGATATCTATGTCAATGGTGGAGAGTAAACAAATGTATAATATCAGATATTCGGTCAAGTATTAATTATTTTTATTATACTTATACTACTGTAACAATTTCTAATGTTTAACTTCTCTCTTTTCTTTTTATCTTAGAACCGGTTCTTTAAAAACTACAACTGTGAATATATCAGATAAATACAGTTTATTTATTTTTCTTTTTAAATCATTAAATACACCCTTAAATTCCTGTCTAAGAAATTGAGTCTTTGTGAATACTTTGTTTTTCAGATAATTAGGATCCTTGGAAGTCATCTAGGTAAGTATAATATTTTTCTGTGTTTCTTTTTCTGTTTTGTTTTCTCTTCTTTGTCTTTTACTCTAATGTCTTTTTCTGTTCCTTTTACATATACTTGTTTTTGTTTCTATTCCTTTTCTGCTCTGATGTGTTTTTCTCTTTTATATGTGATATTAAGGTGGTGTGTGTGTGCACACATCTCTCAGTTTCTTCTTCCTCTCTATCTTCGACTTTTCTTTTTAGGTCGATGCTTGTTCTGTTGTCTTCTTCTTTTGCTTCTACTCTATATTGTAACAAACATAAAAAGAGAGTTTATCTCCCTAAAACTGTCCTCTCTTCAGCAAACTAGAATCTGTGAAATCCCTAAGCTGTTATGTCCATGATGTCCTTGTAAACTGGAACTAACTAAATAAAAAAAAAAAATGTTAATTGAAATTTCCCTAACTATAGACAAAGGCAGGTCCCTACCAGTTGTTTCATTCAATTCACTCTTGCAAACACTCAAGTATCTGCTGCCACTGCTGAGTATTTCTCTGTGCAAATGTTCCCTTTATTCACCCTGAATAAATTCTTGCCACGAAGGGTTCTGACTTGCTACAAACACTTTACTTTTGTGACTTACTAAGTAACCTTTATTTGTTAGCAGTCTCCCTTATCCTCAAAGTATGCTTTGTAACAGGGTTATTGTAAAACAATGTTTCTTTTATCTCTCTGATGGTTCGTGGTACAATCACTGCTCCCGTTCCTGCAGCGGCCTATTTTAGCTGACACTAGATCTCATGAGTCAGCAACTTATTAACTATCTCTTGTTTTTTTTTTATCTTACCTTGGCTGATACTTATAATTAAATAATCAATTACATTCATTCATACACTTATTCACTTTCTTTCCCACTGCCCTTGTCAGTATTATTATTGTGTTTTCTGCAACTTTCTCGGCCTTGGTGACAAGCCACAGCAACAAGCTCCTGCTCTAACCAAATCTCACCAGGCTTCTCCTTGCAGTTCTAAACTGCCACCATTCTTTACCTCTTAGTGGATCACTGCTTTTGCTGATGTCATCAGGGAAAACAGTCCTTGTCGCTCATTAATTTGAGAATTAGATTAAGTTTAAAGTTACATTTCTTGCTTGGGTCTTCGGGTATTGCTATTTTTTTTAATTTGTATTGTTCTTACTTTTTGTGTTGTCTTTTCCAATTGTCCTAGATTTCTCTGTGCTTTGGCCTGCTTAAGTGATGCTGCACATGCCCCATTACTCTTCACCAGGGAAGTCGTTGCCATGTTTTCCGGTATTCAGCTTCAGTCCTCAGGTTGGTTGCCATGGTGGTACTAATTTCCCCAAGTAGCTTTGGGGCCAACCTTTAATTCCAGGGGTGGTTGGACATGACCATTGTGCCAATTTTTAAACTTTTGCTCCTTAATTCTGCCTTCTACATATCTCTCTGGGCATCAGTAATTTCCCCCCTGCATTATGCATGTCTGTTACTGTTATTTTGTATTTTTAAAAGTGCTGTTTTTTCCTTTTATTTGCCACAACATTCTTCCCCGCAGATCTTGCACCTTCACAGCTTCATTAACATTTTCACGGGGTCTCCTAGGTCTTCTTTGGTGGCTATCACTGGTATTTCCTCCAACAGGGCTAATTTCACATTTAAAATATACTTTGGGGGGGGGGGGGGGGTCAGAAGGTGGGTTTGGTCAGGTGGCCAGGGTCCCCTAACCTGACCACCATCATCATTTTCTTTAAATTTAACTTATTTCTCTTTATTTTTTTTACCAAAGCTATTATTTATTTTTTAAGGCAACTTCTAGACTGTTCTGGGTGGTTTACAGCATAACATACACAATCTAAACAAATAAGACATTAAAAACAGCATAAAATAAGGAGTTTAATAAGGTGAATCATTGCATGAAAGCACTATCTATTATGAATTGTATGTAACCCTTCCCAAACTTTGGAAGGTGTGGGACATAAATGATTTTAAATAAATAAATAAATAGATAGATAGATAGATAAATATCTCTAAGTTCTCATCATTTCTAGGTATGCCATTTACACACTGAATCCTAGCGGTGTCCCCCCCTCTCTTTTTTTTCACTGCTTCCCCCATGGACCCTAGGGATGCAGGTCATTTTTTTTTCTGAGCTTCTTGAGCCCTCAGCATTAGTAGAAATGATACCTTCCTCCAAATCTTTACTTGGGGCAGCTTGAGCTATGGAGCTTCAGCTTTATGCTTCCATTAAAAAAAAAACAAAACAAAAAAACACAGATTACCCCATAAATTTAATGTTAATGATCACAACCAAAATGCAGAACTAAGCATTGCATTAATAAATGAATGACTTGATTTATCAAAGATCTTTCTCATAGGCACAGATTGGATGAAAACCTTTGGTAAATTGTGTATGTACTGTTGTTTGATACATAAGAACATAAGAAATTGCCATGCTGGGTCAGACCAAGGGTCCATCAAGCCCAGCATCTTGTTTCCAACAGAGGCCAAATCAGGTCACAAGAACTGGCAATTACCCAAACACTAAGAAGATCCCATGCTACTGATGCAATTATTAGCAGTGGCTATTCCCTAAGTAAACTTGATTAATAGCAGTTAATGGACTTCTCCAAGAACTTATCCAAACCTATTTTGAACCCAGCTACACCAACTGTACTAACCACATCCTCTGGCAACAAATTCCAGAGCTTTATTTTGCGTTGAGTGAAAAAGAATTTTCTCCGATTAATCTTAAATGTGCTACTTGCTAACTTCATGGAATGCCCCCTAGTCCTTCTATTATTCGAAAGTGTAAATAACCGATTCACATCGACTTGTTCAAGACCTCTCATGATCTTAAAGACCTCTATCATATCCCCCCCTCAGCCGTCTCTTCTCCAAGCTGAACAGCCCTAACCTCTTCAGCCTTTCCTCATGGGGAAGCTGTTCCATCCCCTTTATCATTTTGGTTGGCCTTCTCTGTATCTTCTCTATCGCAACTATATCTTTTTTGAGATGCAGTGACCAGAATTGTACACAGAATTCAAGGTGCAGTCTCACCATGGATCGATATAGAGGCATTAACCATTCCCTTCCTAATAATTCCTAACATTCTGTTTGCTTTTTTGACTGCTGCAGCACACTGAGCTGACGATTTTAAAGTATTATCCACTATGATGCCTAAATCTTTTTCCTGGGTGGTAGCTCCTAATATGGAACCTAACATCATGTAACTACAGCAAGGGTTATTTTTCCCTATATGCAACACCTTGCACTTGTCCACATTAAATTTCATCCAGTCAGCTCACTAGGTTTATGTTAGTATCTGCCAAGCTGTGTAGGTTACCCCCATGCTTATCAGTTTTCCAAACTGTAAAGTCAGAGCCCTCATTGGTTACTAGGGATGTGAATCGTATTTCTGACGATTGAAAATATCGTACGATATTTTCAAAGTCGTCAAAAATCGGGGGCTCCCCGAAACCGATAGGAAAACCCCACAAAATTGTTCATGGGGTTCTCTTATCATTTGGGGGGAGGGCGGGAAAAACGGCACACAAAAACAACCCCTAAACCCACCCTGACCCTTTAAAACAGCTCCCTTAGCTTCCCCCACCCTCCCGACCCCCCCCTCAAAACTTTTTAAAATTACCTGGTGGTCCAGTGGGGATACCGGGAGCGATCTCCCGCTCTAGGCCGTCGGCTGCCACTAATAAAAATGGCGCCGATGGCCCTTTGCTCTTACCATGTGACAGGGTATCCGTGCCATTGGCCAGCCCCTGTCACATGGTAGGATTAATGGACAGCCGGCGCCATCTTTAAAAATGGCGTGGGCCATCCAGTGCTTCTACCATGTGACAGGAGCCGGCCAATGGCATGGATACCCTGTCACATGGTAAGGGCCATCAGCGACATTTTTTTTAGTGGCAGCCGACGGCCCAAGAACGGGAGATCACTCCTGGGATCCCCACTGGACCACCAGGTAATTTTAAAACATTTTGGGGGGGTCGGGAGGGTGGGGGAAGCTAAGGGAGCCGTTTTAAAGGGTCAGGGTGGGTTTTTTGTTTATCGGCTTGGGCGCAGTTGATTAAAAAAAAAAAACAAAAACCCGATTGGGCCGCACGAAAAAAAATTTACGATGTGAATCGGAACCAATTCCGGTTCCGATTCACATCTCTATTGGTTACTGTCCAAATCCAATTCCCTGTTACCCCTTGCCATTGAAGCAGAGAGCAATGATGGAGTTGCATTAACAGTATGTAGGCTTATTGGTTAAAGGTAGTAACTGCTACACTAGCAAGTTACCCCCATGCACGCTTTTCTTCATTTCCATCCTCTAGTTTTTAGGGATACAGAATCTTTATCACATGTCCCTTTGAATTCTTTGACTATTTTCATCTTCACCAACTCTTCTGGAAGGGCATTCCAGGCCTCCACCACCCTCTCCGTGAAGAAATATTTCCTGATATGGGTTCTGCGTCATCCTCCCTGAAGTAAGTTACACCGGCAAGTGTCTGCAAGGAGGAGCAGGATTTCTTTCCTGTGGGAAAAGGATATTGTTCTGGAGGTTAGGGAGGAAGTAAAAGTAAAAACTTTCCTCCCAAAAGTATTTTGGAGTAAGATTAGGAGTTTTTTTCAGAAGAGTGGACCTGGAAACACAGAGGCATAGAACATGGAAGAAAGGTACTAAATGGAAGGAGAGATGTCTGCAAGGCTGCCGTGTGACAGGATTTCCAGGTACAAGGATATCCTAAGAGAGGCAGGAATACCCTTAACAAAAGGAGAATCTCCCACAAAAGAATGAAGGAGACCCTGATTGACTGAGTATATCAGAAAGGTGAATGGAGAGTACAGATTCTTTACCATATACAGTAAATGGATTTTATGTCAAATTACTATTGAAGAAGTTTTGTTACAGTAAAATCTTTATTTGGAACACATTTTCTGTGTGTGAAGAATGTTTTTTTGGGTCCCAGCTATTGTACTCCAAGGGCCTAGAAATGAATCTTTCCCCTACTACTTAGGAACACACGAAACCCAATGCCCCCTCACCATCTCAGGTAAGGTAATGGAAGGGGAGTTACAACAGTATTATTGGCTATTTAGATTATTACAGAGCTTTGTGGTTGGATATGGAAGGGATAGGTGCTGAGAGATGGATGCTAGTATGTGGGGATCCCGTATGCTCTTCTATCTAAGATGGTGGAATACAAAGGAGGAAAACAAAACAGAGTGACATCTTACAAGTGGCTGGCAGCTGGAATTTATCCTTAAGAGTGTGGACAGAAATAACTGAGCAGACTAGATGGGCCTGTTAGTGGTGGGTTGTTTGTTTTTTTTTTGCTGTTATCTATGTTACTAAGTTGCTATTTTACAAATCTAAAACCTGCACATTTTGTTTTCATCTCCATTTGAGCAATAAGATCTGAGAAACATTTGTGTTAATGTAAGGCTTATTGCATATCTCAGGAAAAGGCTGACTGCTATTTCAGATGTAAAGTAAACCTTGATCTAACTATGGAATCCTTGGCTTATAAACAGTAATAGGATGAAATGGTTAACAATGTACCTTTTGTTATTTCTTTATGCTTGACATTTTAAAGTCATTTTATGCTACAATATTCTTTGCAGTAGAACAACCTGAAATAGTCAAATAAAAATAAATATAATCAGCAATATAAATGGTTTACCATACTGCTTATAATATGCACTAACCAATTACTGGGATACGATTCATTGGCTCCAATGATGCTCCCCCAGATATTTTACAACAGTGCAAATTGTTTGGTTGCTCTTGATGAATGTAATTTGGTGTGATATATTTCAGTGTCTTTCACAGAAATGGAGAATCTGATGAGAGATAAAGAACACCAGGTCCATCAAGTCTGACCATTTCTGAGGCAACACTGCAGAACCTAAATTTGATCTCCAGCTAACTTTAATTTCTTTTAAGCTAAGGATAATACTCCCTACCCAGATACCTTGTTGGCATTCCTGTGTCTAGGACTGGCCTGACTAAAGTTTCCCCGTCATGCAACCTTGGATACTTGGTGCCTGGCGACTCTACCTGGGAAAAAGGGTGTTATGGGCAAGATTTCCCTCCCTTCCCTAGGAAAACCAGAAAACAGATGGGGAACATGAACAGGACTGGCAGCAAATACTGGTTTGATTAGACCATACATTTACAAGTTTCTACAAACAAAAAATGATACGCATCTCTACAATACAAAAATAGCAATCAACAAATCAAAAACAAGCTGTCATATGCTCCTGTTACAATCTGTTTATATACCCAAACACATATCATACAATACAAAAATATGATATGTTGGAAAATGGCGGGATGTACAATTGAAGAGCTTAGGTTTTGTGTATTGTTACAGGTTCACTTACAGCGAGGGGGTGACACTTTTCAAATCTTAGTTCATAAGGAACAAAGCTATATTCAATTGGAACCCCTTAGAGACATGGGGCTTGAACAAGGAAATTGAGTGGAATGTGTATTTATAAAGCACAATGACAATACAAAAGTGGAGTTTTGATTGGATTGTGTGAGGTCACATGTTGGTTTAAAGGGAGTTCTATTGGACAATATAAGGAGATGATATGAAGTATTGCGCAGCTGCGGCATCTTAATGAACATCAACATTTAAGAACTTAATCTTGCAGGTGGCATTGTTGGTGAGTAACCTCTTATGTCAAGAATGGAAGTATATTGATGGTGGATGTTATGTAGTTGTGTAGATTCTTGGCGTGAGGAAAAGTGTTGGTGCATTGTTGTATATTAGGAGAATCCAATTGAAACTTTAGATATATGGATTGCTCTGGGATTTGGTAAGTTTGTCAATGAATGTATTTGATAGTGCTTATGGGTGATAGAGTGGTAGGTAGGAACCATTATAATGTTGGGGGGCTGTATATAGCATATGTGAATGATATAAAATAGGGAATATGATGTATTGGATAAGATCAGCCTTATTGTAATCTCCGTTGATTAGGGTTAGGATAAGAAGTTACATATGTTGGGTAGGGGTGATGTTCAATATGATTAGGGTGATATTTGTGGCCAGCTATAATTTATCCTTTTAAAAAAAAATTGTTAGTGTTTAATAATCATTTTAAAAATGTTTATAGTAATTTGGATATTGTGTATTTATACCTATACAGATGATCGATGAGAGTTTTTTTTGTTAGAACATCTTTGTAACTTTTAAGTAGTTGCAGCTTCATCAGTTTGTTTACTTAGTGAACCGGATGGTTGAATGTAGGTCGAATTGATGATTATGCACTAGATAAAGCGTATAAAATACAGTTTATTGTATTATTGTTTTAAATGTGAAATATTACGTTGTTGTTTTAAATTTATGGAGGTTCAACATTTGAAACATAACATTTGGGGTCAGTTATCGGAGGAGAATTGAATTCATCTTTGAATAATATGTTTGGAACACACATCACAAGTGAACAATTTCAGATTGGGAGATCGCATGATAGTGAACTTTATTAATCTCTATTAGTTATTAACCCTGAGTTAAACTTATAGCGTTCCTTAGGAGTGGAGGAATAGCCTAGTGGTTAGAGCAGTGGGCTAAGAACCAGAAGACCAGGTTTGAGTCCTGCTGTTGCTCCTTATGACCTTGGGTAAGTCATTTTACTCTCCTTTGCCTCAGGTGCAAACTTAGATTGTGAGCCCTTTGGGGATAGGGAAATACCTCCAGTACCTGCTTGTAATCCACTTTGAAGCACTGAAAAAAATGCAAAAAGCAGAATATAAATCTAAAATAAATTTAAAAAATCCCCTGATGAAGCCATTGGTGAAACAAAGGTCTTTGTTGAGTACACAACTAGGTTGTAACAGGGATATATGACTACTTATTTCTGATTTGTTGAATGTTACTTTTGTATTTTTGTATTGTTTGATATGAGTGTAGGTATCTAAACAGGTTGTAACAACAAGAGGTTTTATTATACAGCAGAAGGTAACCCGAGGAGCGGGTTTGTAAACACAGTCCAGAGTAGAAAGACCTTTAGATGGATTCTCCGGCAGTGGTCTGCAGAGCGGGGTAACCCGGGGACTACTTCCTCCTGGTAGTTCTTGTGCATGGTATCTCCGGTAGTGGCGTGACCGTGAGGGGCGAGTGCAAGGCAGAAGTCATCTAGGGTGCATGCTACCCTTGCACCAATTCTGATTGCAGGTAAGCTCTCGCTGGGTCAGGCTCCCCATCACTGGGCTCTTCTCCTGGTACCTTCTTCTCTAAATGCAGCTCTTTTTCTTAAACTCTTCTTCTCTTCCAGTCTACAAAGCAGATGAGCCTCTGGCTGATTCCTTTCTCAGTCCACAACTCTTGGGACCTTCCCCTGTACAGTCTTCTCTCTGATTCCCACAAAGGACAATCCTCTCTCTTCCACATCTGTCTCTCTTTCTCTGAAAATGTTTTATTTTATTGTTAGGATTTGTACTGTTATTGTTATCCTATCAGTCATAAGAACATAAGAAATTGCCATGCTGGGTCAGACCAAGTGTCCATCAAGCCCTGCATCCTGTTTCCAACAGAGGCCAAACCAGGCCACAAGAACCTGGCAATTACCCAAACACTAAGAAGATCCCATGCCACTGATGCAATTAATAGCAGTGGCTATTCCCTAAGTAAATTTGATTAATAGCCGTTAATGGACTTCTCCTCCAAGAACTTATCCAAAACTTTTTTGAACCCAGCTACACTAACCACTAACCACATCCTCTGGCAACAAATTCCAGAGCTTTATTGTGCGTTGAGTGAAAAAGAATTTTCTCCGATTAGTCTTAAAGGTGCTAATTGCTAACTTCATGGAATGCCCCCTATTATTCGAAAGTATAAATAACTGATTCACATCTACTCATTCAAGGCCGGCACCATTTTTAAAGATGGTGCCGGCCATCCAGTGCTCCCTCCATGTGACAGGGGCCGGCCATTGGCACAGATACCCTGTCACATGGTAAGGGCAAAGGACCATTGGTGCCATTTTGATTAGTGACAGCCGACGGCCCGAGAGCGGGAGATCGCTCCCGGGACCTCCACTGGACCACCAGATACCTGTAAAAGGTTTTGGGGGGGGGGGGGAAAGCTAAGGGATTAGTTTTAAAGGGTCGGGGTGGGTTTAGGGGTTATTTTTGTGTGCCGTTTTTCACGCCCTCCCCCAAAATGATGAGAACCCCACGAACAATTTCGTGGGGTTTTCCTATTGGTTTTGGGGAGCCCCCGATTTCTGACGATTTTGAAAATATCTTATGATATTTTCAATCGTCAGAAATACGATTCACATCCCTATTAAATGGTCTGTTTTCACGTGGAAAAAGGTAAACAGTGGAGTGCCTCAAGGATCTCTACTTGGACTGGTGCTTTTTAATATATTTATAAATGATCTGGAAAGGGGTATGATGAATGAGGTGATCAAATTTGCGGATGACACAAATTTATGCAGAGTAGTTCAATCTCAAGCTGATTGTGATAAACTGCAAAAGGACCTAGTGAGGCTGGAAGATTGAGCGTCCAATAGCAGATGAAATTTAATGTGGACAAGTGCAAGGTGATCCATATAGGGAAGAATAAACCTTGCTATATTTAGACGATATTAGGTTCCAAATTAGAAGTTATCAACAAGGAAAAATATCTAGGCATTATAATGGATAGTACATTGAATTCATCGGCTCAGTCTGCTGTGGCGGTAAAAAAAGCAAACAGAATGTTAGGAATTATTAGGGAGGCAATGGTGAATAAAACTGTGGATGTCATAATGCCTCTATATCGCTCCATGGTGAGATCGCAGCTTGAATACTGTGTGTAATTCTGGCCATGCATCTCAAAAAACATATAGTTGCACTGGAGAAAGTACAGAGAAGTGCAACCAAAATGGTAAAGGGCATGGAATGGCTCCCCTATGAGGAAAGGCTAAAGAGGTTAGGGCTATTCAGCTTGGAGAAGAGGTAGCTGAGGGGGAGATATGATAGAGGTCTACAAAATCATGAAAGGACTTGAACAGGTAAATGTTGATCAGTTATTTACTCTCTCAGACAATAGAAGGACTAAGGAGTACTCTATGACGTTAGCAAGTATCTCATTTAAAACAAATTGGAAAAAATTATTTTTCACTCAACACATAATTAAGCTCTGGAATTCATTGCCAGAGGATGTGGTTATGGAAGTTAGTGTAACTGAGTTTAAAAAAGGTTTGATAAGTTCCTAGAAGAGAAGTTCATAAACAGGAATGTATTTGATGTTTGGGTACTTGCCAGGTACTCGTCACTTGGATTGGCCACTGTTGGACACAGGATGCTGGACTTGATGGACCCTTGGTCTGACCCTGTATGGCATGTCTTATGTTCTCTTAGCTAGAGAAATATCCCAAAGACCCTGAACCACTAGGGCATAGAAGTTTTGTTAAACTCATGACACTGGGGGGGGGGGAGGTGAAGGGGGGTGGTGTCAAACCTCTTCTAAAAACTCCTACTGTTCTCTGACACACCACATCTAGGGTCTGTTGAGACACTGATCCTACTATAGTAATGGGCAGTTTTGGGATTCTCTTACATATATTAATGGAACCTCTTCACTTTTATGATTGGGAAGGTTTAGGGATATTTATTTATTTATTTATTTATTTCACATTTTTCTATACCGAGCTTCATGGTTGAATACCATATCAGATCGGTTTACATCGAACGAGGGATAGAAACTTGTAACCAAAAAACAGAACAATAAGTTATAATCAGAAAGAGAGCAAGAAAGTTACATTGAACAAGGACTATAAACTTGGAGGCTTTACAGCTTGGAAGTAAATAGAGTAAAAAAAGGCCCGAGCAGGGCCGTAACTTAAAACACAAAAGTCATAATGAGCTCAGTTCGAGCAAGATAGTTTAATTGCGGAGGTATTGGATAAGAGGCATCTCACGGAGAGGCGTGGTTCCATGGCTCGTGAGTAGGATGGTAGATTATTGTGTGTCTGAAGGATCCGAGAAGGCTAGTCGGAACAGCCAAGTCTTAAGTTTTTTTTTAAAAGTTGGTAGGCATGGTTCCAACCTGAGTTCTGTGGGAAGGCTATTCCAAATGTTTGGACCTGCTAGAGAAAAGGCTCGGACCCTGGTCGAAACTAGGCGAATGGTTTTGGTTGGAGGGGATTGTAACTCTCCTTTGTGGATTTCTCTAATCGGTCTGTTGGATGTATGGAGTTTGAGGGGAAATTCAAGGTCAAGATGAAAATAGTTATGGATGGACTTGTGTATCAGGGTGAGAGATTTGTGAAGGACTCTGTGGTAGACTGGTAACCAGTGAAGGATATAAACTTGGCTGTGCCTTTAAATTGGGTGAGTATAGATTGAAAAGATTTTTGGTATGCGTTAGGAACACCATAATTTCCATTTTCAATATTAGATAAAAGTATCAGAAGAATATTAATGACTCAAAAGTTTGTGCATTATAACCATATTCTGTGCTACTTTAGAACTTTCACTGTTCTAGATCTGATTGGTTGATTGCATTTGCCATTGCACTCAATTACAGACCCATTAACTTGTGGCGAAGGGGTAGAATGTCAAACCAGTCAAAATTCAGAATACTGAAAAGGTCAAACTAGTGAACAGGCTGCTATATTTAATGAAATATGAAAGAACACCTGAAAGCACATTTTACTGAACAAATCATATGCAACAGAGGCTATTTTATATTGCTTAAATTTTACATCTATTCTTTCCTGGCGAATTCTTCTCTTTAGTGAAGCCTTTTTCAAACTATAGGACTTATTTACTAAAGCTTAGGGTGTGTGCTAAGGCCTTTAAGTGTGAGCTAAAAATAGCATGCTAAGTACTAATTGCTTAGCATGCATGAAAGACTGATCTGAAAAGACATGCACGTTTACCAGTGAAAATTAGTGTTCATGTGCATGTACATGAAGGAAAGCCAGATGCAGATAATGGTTTAGTGCGTTTATGCTAATTAACATGGAATAATCTCTTCCACATACTATTTATTGCACTTGTTAAGGCCTAATTTTTAACACCTGCCTCAGACCAAGTGTTAACTTTTTAGCTCATGCACTACTTAAACAACTCAACAGCTAGCATGCATTGTGGATTTCAAAATGGTTGTTGGAGCAGAAGGAGCTGTGCAGAAGTGGAGAAATTAATCTCAAAACTGAAAATCAATCCTTCCCTTATAAAAGCTTTCATCATGGGAAAAAAAAGGGAAGCTTAAACTAGTATTACTCCACGAGCAAACATCTGCCAAGGGCCCCTTCCTGACTATTCTGGATCAGGGATGACAAACTCTAACCAGCAACAGGTCAAACTTCATTTTAAAAGCTGCTCATGCTTATAACTTATCCTCATTCAATAGCCATTGTTGCTTACTTCGTTTTACTTCAACAATGCAATGGCCATTGAATGAGGATAAGTTATAAGCGGAGCAGCTTTTGAAATGAAGTTTGACCTGTTTTTAATTGGCGTTTATTGTCCCTTATCCAGATTACTCAAAACTGGGCCTTCATCAGATATTTATTCCTGGAGCAACATTGGTTTGGGCTTCTATTTTTTTCATATGATGAAAGCTTTTCTAAGGGAAGTATTGATTTTCACTTTTGGGATAGGTCCATAAAGCATTAGAATTAATTATGCAACAAAGAATAACAAAAAATATCTTGAATGAGACCAATGATCATAATTTCCATAAGTTTTGGAATCTATTCTAATCTATGTGTGAGGTTCTTTTAAAGTTGAATACATGAATTTGGAAGGGAACTGGTTTTATTATCACTTGTGCTCCTTCACCTGGTTTTCTGTGGTGCAGAAGTAGGAGAAGGCATGAGTGAAGAAGAAGAGAGGAGAGAGAGAGAAACAAAAGAAGAAGAGGTCAGAGGGAACAAAGAGAATATAGGGCATTGCTCAGGTCACCCTTAAGGAAGCTGTGTGTGTGTGTGTCAGCAAAAGTGGCTCTATAATGAGGCAGCCACCTCAGGCAGCAAAATGTGCTCCCCCTTAACACTCCAGCAGTGGCCACCTCACCTTGCCTTGCTTAAAGGATAAAGGAAGAACTATGCAGTGGCAGCACACTTGATAAGATGCTGGTGGGGTTCCCACTCCTCGCCAGCAAGTAAAAAGGCCCATGTGACAAAAGCACATCAAATGACATGCTGGTGGTGTTCCCATTCCCCGGCATCAAGAAGAAGGTCCCGTGTGACGCCGGTGCATCTATGTGAAGTGCTGGTGGGGTTCCCACTCCCCACCAGCAAGAAGGCCCTACACAAAGCTGGCACATTAAAATGACAAGCTGGCAGGGTTCCCATACCCCACCAGCAAAAAGACAGCATTGCAACTCCAGATGGTGACTGCTGGTAGGAGAAAGAAAGGGGGGTGTCAAAAGGGAAGGAAAGGGAGTGGGTGTGAGTTAAGCGTTAAAGTAAGGAAGTGAGTGACTTGGAGGAATGGGGAGTGAATGAGAAGAAAGGGAAGTGAATGGAAAGGTAAGGAATGAATGAGTGGGGTTGAGTCAAAAAGGAGGGATAGGAAAGGGAGTGAGTGACTGAGGGAATAGAAAGGAAGTGAGTGAGAGTGGAGGGAAGGAAAGGGATGAGATGAGTTAAAAAAGAAGTGAAGGGAAGCATGGATGAACCAAAAGGGAAGAAAAGGCAAGGAGTGTGAGTGAATAGGTAAGGGAAGGAGGTGAGTGATTGAGAGGGAAGGAAAGATGTGAGGAAAGGTGAGTGAATGAGAGGGAAGGACATGAATAGGAAGGCAAGGTGAAAGTGAGAGGATGGGTGAGCCAAAAAGGAGGGAAAAGAAGGGGAGTGGGTGATAGGAACAGATGGGGTGTGAATGAGAGTGGTGGAAGGGGAGGGTGTGTGTCAAAAGGTAAGTAAGGGGAGAAGGGGTGTAAGTGAGAAGGGGAAGAAGGTGAGTGAGAGAGTGAATGTGTGAAAAAGAAAGAGCATGTGTGTGAGCTTATTTATATTAGAGAGTGAGCATGTGTGTCACCTTTTCTCTTCACTAATCCACAACTAATCTCAGGGTGACTGGAAATCAAAAGTGTTGCGGGCGAGGACCCTTGGAACAAGGTGGAGTTGGTGCAACCTGCAGGGAGGAGCACTGTAAGTCCCCACCATCTGCTGGTGGAGCTGGCTGTGGCAGAAGCCCAACTACTTGGACCTATAGTATACCATCTCTTGTTCCCCTTAGGTTAAGCCCTCGAGTGCTGGGGCCTGGCAGGACTTAGGTGCAGGCCTTTGTTGATGAGATGGATGTCCGTGGAGATGGGCGAGTTCTAAGCCAGGGTCTGGGCAGGATAGGTACAGGCATGGTTGGAGATGAGCAGTGGTCAAGGCAGGCAGCATTCAGGCGTGGTTGAGAGTCTGGCAATGGTCTGAGGCAGAAGGAATTCAATCGTAGTTGAGAATCAGGCAATGGTCAGTGGCAGGTGGAGTTCAGTGGTAGTCAAATGTTGGGTAAGCCAAGGTCAAAACCAGATATCCGTCCAAGGGAAGACAGGATGGAAAGACAGGCAGGGAGGTGAGGAATAGCACAGTTGGACAGGAGAAGACACTGAAGAACTGAAGACTGACCACAGGATGAAGATGAAGAACTCAGGAATAGATCAGGAATTGCCAAGAAAATGACAAGGAACATAGGAACGAAGACCAGGAACATGCTGAGGCAACAAGCTCTACCAACGGTAGTCACCTATTGCCGAGGCAAGGATAAACTGCTAAAGTGGTATTTTATAGGCCTTTGCTAGTTAGGGATATGCAGCAGAAAAAAATTCATTTTCATTTGCGGTTCATTTTCTGGAGTTTTTTTCCCATGAATTTCGGTTTGTGTATTGCTTGCTTTATATCATTTGTGCAAAAAAACAAATCAAACAAAAATGCCAAATAAAAATGGGCAAAAAACCGAAAACTAGGCCTCCCTTCCACCCTCCCAGAAAAATGTCAGGGCCAGGATCCTCAACTCCCACTTACCTAGTCTGGTGTGGATCAGGTGACTAGGACTAGGCCGAAGCATCAGACTTGCATAAGCCGAAGCAGTGGTAGGTCACCACAGCCTTGGCTACTCAAGGCTACTCAAGGCCGATGCCTCGGCCTAGATCAGAGCTCTAACGCAGGCCCGATGCTGCAACCCGGCCCGAAGGTTGGGTCCTGAGGCTGGGATCTTGGCATGGACCCAGGCTTGATGCAACAATCTGACCCGGAGGCCAGATCTCGATACCAGGGCCTCAACTTAGGCCAGGGTCCAGACCAGGCCCAACGCCACAACCTGACTCGAAGGCTGGATCCCGATGCCAGGGCCATGGCTTAGGATAGGACCCGGACCCAATCCTGACACTGCGACCTGATCTGAAGGCTACGTTTGACAATGGGGCTTCAACCAAGACCCAGGCTCAATGCCGCTAACTGCCTCAGAGGCCAAGACCCGATGCTGAGGCCTCAGCCTAGGCTGCATCCCGAGCCCAGGCCCAATGCCATGACCCATCTCAGAGGCTGAGTCCTGATGCTTGAGCTTAAGCCAAGGCCCAACGTAGCGACCTGACCAGAAGGCTGGGTCCCAACAATAGGGCCTTGGCCCAGACCCAGGATCAATGCTGCGACCCACCAACTGGCCTGCACCCAGGCTTGATGCCGTGACCTGCCGTGAATGAAGGGTCCCGATGCCCTGACTGGAGCCTGAGCCCAGGCCCGACACCATGACCTGACATGGAGGCCAGGGCTCGACGCTGGGGATCGACACCATGACCTGAGTTGGAAGCTGGTCCCAACACCTGAGCCTCAGCCTAGGCTGGAGCTTGAGCCCAGGCCCAACGCCATGACCTGACATGGAGGCTGGGTCCTGAAGCCGGTGCCTTGGCCTGGACCCAGCCCCAATGCCATGACCCGATCCAGAGGTTGTATTCCAACTCCTGGGTTTTGGTCTAGGCCGGAGCCCAAGCCCAGGCCTGATGCTGCAACCCATCCCAGAGGTAAGGTCCCAATGCCTGGGCTTTGGCCTAGGCCAGAGCCTGAGACCAGACCCGATGCAATGACCCGACATGGAGGCTGGACCCCTACACCTGGGCTGTGGCCTAGGCCTGACCCCAGGCCTGAGCCCATGCCCAATGTAGCAACCCAATCCTGAGGTCAGATCCCAATACCTGGGCCTAAGCCTAGGCTGGAAACTGAGCCTAGGCCTGATACTGTGACCCAACCTGGAGGCTAGGTCCTGATGCTGGGGCCTAGGCCCGGACCCTGATGCGGGGTCCTTGCCAAGGAAGTCTGGTCCTGATGCATGGACCTTGGCCCAGGGTCAGGCCCAGGCCTCATTACCTGAGCCTGAGTGCTCCTCTTCTTGGGTCATCTTCTTTCTTCAGCTCTTCAATGCCATATGATGGTGTCTGCTGGGGTGAATGCACCTTTTCTTGCCATGGGCCATTTAAGAGAGGCAGGGCCAGGAGCGTGCATGCCTTAGGGGGTTCCAGGAAGGTAGCAGCATTAGAGGCAATCTGAGCATGGTGTTTTCTGTGCTTCTACTCTCGGGTCTTCGGCAGCGGCAGCATCAGGGGGAGGCAGAACATGGCGGCCTGTCATGTGTCTATTTGGGGGCCTTCCCTGGCATTGAAAGGGGTTGTGTTGGCACTGGAGCTGGAGGTAAGGATGGTGATCTGTGGGCCTGACCCACGAAGCACTGAATGCAACAAAAAGTTCCCAGGTATGATGAAGAAGAAATATTTCTTATCCTTATTAGTTTGATTGTTGGGTATTTCTTGATGTGTCTGTTGTTGTGAAATTTTTTATTGGTTTTTGGGAATATTTTGATAGTTTAAATGGTTTTAATTATCTGTATTATTCTATTTGTCAGCTGTTTTGACATTTCTTTTTATTAGTATGATTTATTATTATGATTGGTGTTTTATATTTCTTGATTTATTTTATAAGGAATGTTTGTTTCTGTTCTTTCATTGATGCATTGCATACATAGTCTGGTTTATGGTTGCCAGTTCAGTTTTTGTTTTCACATTTATGCTTATTATCCTATCTCTTTATTCTGTACTTGGTCGGGGGTGGGGGGAGGGGGGTCTGTCTGTGTTCTGCATTTATAACCAAGGTGAGGTAGTTTGCTAGTGTGTAGTTTCTGAGTAGAGCTCTAGAATAGTTTGGCTTGTTCTGTTTTCCTAATAGGAGGTGTATTGGTATTTTAGTTATTATTATTTTAGAACCTGTTATAATATTTGCAGCATTACCTTTTCATAAATAGGGTTGTTACTGTTTGAGTGCTGGCAGTTAGTGTTGTTTTTGTATGGGAGTTTACTATATTATAATTGTAATTCAGTTTACTCATGATTTAGCACACACCCAACATACATTAAAATAGGCCTAATACCATATGAATTCCAAGTGATATTTTTTGCAGGGTTTTTCTGGTTGACACCGAGCAGTGAATGTAAATATAATATACTTGCTATTGTATGTGATATTTCTATCCTAGAAGACCATATTTGGAATGTCCTTTTTTCATATAAAATGTTTCTTTCTTGCTCAGGGACATGGTTAATAAGACATTTAAAAATAAATGCATGGGGAGACCATGTGATGCGGTGAATGTGGAAGGTCATCTTCCCTGAGGCTCCGGGCACCATCCCCCAGGATCCAATAACATCAGGATCCCAACCTCTTCCTTCTCCATGCGAAACCCGTTGTGAGTAATCGGAATAACTGCTAGCATGATTTGCGAAATTGTTGAACGGGTATGACAACAAGAACTGCAAAAAAGGAGAAGGAGAGGCCTACAAGCATAGAGGGGAAAATGGCCGCCAACAAATTGGCGGTGCCACAAGTGGCTCTGAATGACTCGACTGTATCGGGACTAACTAATGCGATGATAACGGTGCTGGCAACCCGCTATGACGATTTATCTGCCCGGATAGTCGAGGTGAAAAATTCCATCTCCGACTTTCAAACACTGTTTGAAATCATTGAGGGCCGAGTTGGAGTGGGTGAAGATGACACACTTGTGCTCATGGCTAAATTGGAGAAGCTAGAAAAGCAAGTGGAAGCGCAGGAATTAAAAATTGACAACTTGGAGAATAGATCGCGGCGATCCAACCTGCGCTTCCTGGGATTCGAAGAACAAATATCGGACGGGAAACTTCGTGACATATTGGAGCATTGTCTGCCAACGGAACTAGGCCTCACAGATATGCCAGATCCTCTGCGCATTGAACGAGTACATTGGGTGGGTGCGGTGAGCATGACCTCGACCCAACTGTGCATAGTGCTTGCAAAAATCTTTAATTTTGCCCACAAGATCCGAATATTACAAGAATACCGCAAATGTAAAGATCTTACATATGAAGGTTTCCAGATCAGAATTTTTCAGAACTTTTCCCTGAGGATAGCTGCCAAGCGTAGAGTATACAGACCAATCTACACGGAGCTGATTAAATGCCAGATGAGATTTGCAGTGATATACCCAGCTAAACTAAAGATATGGAGCAATCAAGGAATCAAGTGGTGCAACTCGGGAAAAAGATGCTAAAACGTTTCTACAATCTCTGCCACCCCAAAATGGTGGTGCTACCACATCCTGAAAGTGGAGTATCTACGGACTGATTGGATGCCTCATCGGACTCAGAAACTTGATCACAGAGAGATGTCTGCCGCGACTACAAGCTCTTTGTGGGCTCCCAAAGGGATTGGTGTCACTGGGACATTGTGAGTATGGACCATGGATGGGAAGGGGGAGGGCAACCCCCACCGGATAAAATGAGCTATGAATATTGGAATAAGGAGAGCTCTCTTGTGCCAGAGACAAAGGAAGACATCCCTCAGTTTGCTCAGGCCTAGGTGCAAGACAGTTCAAGTAATCAACCTTGCTGGGACACCTGGGTCTGACAGGCCAGCACTTCAGGGTTGAATGAGCCATTTAAGATATCTGGCCGACCCATGCAACACTATACCAAACTGCGAGTAGATATCATCTTGTTGTTGACTGTTTGATGTTCATAAGCTGAACCTGGGTAAAAATGGGGGGCGCTGAATATCCTCAAGGGTGATTGCGAAACACGTTGAGGGATGGCACCTGGACGCACCGGGGGGGGGGGGGGGGGGGTGTCTCCGGCTCTCCGGCTCTCAAATGGAAGAGGGCATTAGGAGGAGGTGTGTTGCTAAGGGAGGGGTGGGGGAGGGGAAGGGGAGGGTGGAGGATTATTTAGGGGATATCTTACTCCAGCTCACTGCAACCAAACTGTAGAATATTTCTGTAATCGCTCATGGAAGGAAAGACTCTACTATTGCATTGTGTTCATAGGGACTTACAGACTAGATGCATGCGCCACTACTGTAAAGGGGTTGGGGGTTGACTATGAGTGCACGGTAGGCATCCAAATGCAAACTGAAAGTTATGATGGGGGGGGGGGAGTTAGATTAAAGTGGTCACATGGAATGTGGTGGGTTTGGGCACTCAATTTTAAGTGTGTGTGGGGAGGGCCGAGGGGAGGGGAAGGTTGGCTCAAGACTGTAAGGTTTGTGTAGGGCACCTAATTCCCTTGCTATGGCCAGAAAGAGTGCACCACACACACAGACTCCACCCCCACCTCAATTCATCCATCTCCCACATCCCCAGGTGACAGATGCTGGGGAAGGGTAGGAAGCAGGTGGTAAGGTTCCTAGGTGTGTGACGAGATTACAATCTTCCTAGCAATATGCCACTTCTCTAGGAACCCTGACCTCTGCATTTCCCCTTCCAGCATTTGAAATCACCAAAAGGGCCAGACTCCAAGTGGGAACCCTGCACCTTGGCTGCCTCAGTGATTTGACCAGTATCATGCTTGATGGGAGAGAGAGGGCAGCAGATTGCCTTGAGCTGCCCCTGTGTGCCAGTTAACCAAGCAAGATGGATACTACTGCAGTATATGGAGATAAAGAACTGCTATTGTTCCATGATAAGGACATTGCAGAGGCAGCGGAACTTCTTTTTGGTTGGAGGGGCAAATAAACCAAACTATTTCCCTGTCCCCTCAAGTGCCCTAATTGTTGATGCCACGTGGGGCAAAAAGATGCCAAGTGGGGCAAAATGTTGATGCCACATGGGGCAAAAAGCTTGAATCTTATTAAATGTAGAACATTTAATAAGATTCAAGCTGCTGTCTGGATTCTGTCCTCTTCCCCACTCCCTAAGGGAACCAGCAGGGCATAGAAATTTATACTTATTTTACCTTATACTGTATGGGGCGGATTTTCAGAGCCCTGCTCGCGTAAATCCGCCCAAAACCGGGCGGATTTACGCGAGCAGGGCCCTGCGCGCCGGGAAGCCTATTTTACATAGGCCTCCCGGCGCGCGCAGAGCCCCGGGACTCGCGTAAGTCCCGGGGTTCTCCGAGGGGGGCGTGTCGGGGGCGTGTCGGGGGGCGGGCCCGGTCGTTGCGGCGTTTCGGGGGCGTGTCGGCAGCGTTTTGGGGGCGGGTACGGGGGCGTGGCTACGGCCCGGGGCGGTCCGGGGGCGTGGCCGCGCCCTCCGTACCCGCCCCCAAGTCGCGGCCCGGCACGCAGGAGGCCCGCTCGCGCGCGGGGATTTACGCCTCCCTCTGGGAGGCGTAAATCCCCCGACAAAGGTAAGGGGGGGTTTTAGACAGGGCCGGGTGGGTGGGTTAGGTAGGGGAAGGGAGGAGAAGGTGAGGGGAGGGCAAAGGAAAGTTCCCTCCGAGGCCGCTCCGATTTCGGAGCGGCCTTGGAGGGAACGGGGGTAGGCTGCGCGCCTTGGCGCGCGCCGGCTATACAAAATCCATAGCCTTGCGCGCGCCGATCCAGGTTTTTAGCAGATACGCGCGGCTCCGTGCGTATCTACTAAAATCCAGCGTACTTTTGTTTGCGCCTGGAGCGCAAACAAAAGTAGGCTATTCGCGCGCCTTTTAAAATCCGCCCCTAAGTGCGATCCGATCAGCCCAGGAACTCACACTTATTTGTCTCAGAATAGAGATTTATTGTAAGGCATTAGGTTACCAGAACAAACACTGACAATTTAGCAATCTTAGAAACTTATAATGAATCTTTAGCAAAGGATGCACTTATGCTGAATGCAGAAGCATTGCACACCCTCTTAGCTGGAACTTGCTTATAATTTATAAACAGTTCTAACACACTAAACCCCAGACATGAATGAGGAGCTAAACCACAGTCTCAACACTTTAAAGATTCTTGGTCTCTGAGCTATGAGAGAAGCTGGAGGTCTCGAACACTGTCTCTGTCAGTGAGCCGTGCAGAAAGCTGGGAGTCTTGAACCCATCTCTGTCACTAGTAAGCAGGTTGTAGGTCTCTGTACCTGAATGAAGGGCAGAGGACTCCCTTATTTACTTGAGAAGAACCAGGTAAGCTCAACTCTGGCTAAAGTAGCAGGGTTTGACTTCATCTAGGTGCTTGGTTGCAGGGCAGGGTGAGGAGTGATGACTTAGATGGCTTCTTGCTGGTATGAATGAGATCTTCTTAGCTGAGTCCCGAGCCCTTCTTTTCACCTGCTTTTAAGAGATAACATATGCATATTTAGTAGCTTCATGTATATGAAAAACAGGGACAGGTGTTACATTCTGACCCCCTCCCTCCAGCTTGGCTCCCCCCAGAGGGCCAACCTTCTGTCTTGTAGCAGCTATCCTGGGAGTTGCCTTGGAACTGATAAGGGCTCCTCTGGGGATTGGAAGCTTTGTGTCTGGGTACTTGCCAGGTACATATAGCCTGTTTTAGCCACAGTTGGAAACAGGATGTTGGGCTTGATGGACCCTTGGTTTGACCCAGTATGGCAATTTCTTATGTTCTTATGAGTCTGGCATGTATTGCAGCTTTAGCAGAAGTTCAGCATCTTTGTATTTCTGAAATACAGGCCAGGATCTAAACGTGAAGTAAAAGTTTATTTTGCTGTTATGAACAGTGGTGAAACTTCTAATTTTTATTCCTATGGTAGGGCCATGGCCCATGTGGCCCAGTGCATTCTGCTGCCTATGGGACACTGTCTGAAACTTGCTAACATAGCTACATGATCATGAACTTGTCAAGGATTCAGTGGACTTTACATATAGACAGGGCCGGGGGGGTGGGTTAGGTAGAGGAAGGGAGGGGAAGGTGAGGGGAGGGCATTAGAGGATTCCCTCCGAGGCCGCTCCGATTTCGGAGCGGCCTTGGAGGGAACGGGGGTAGGCTGCGCGGCTCGGCGCGCGCCGGCTATACGTAATTGATAGCCTTGCGCGCGCCGATCCAGGATTTTAGCGGATACGCTCGGCTCCGCGCGTATCTGCTAAAATCCCGCGTACTTTTGTTGGCGCCTGGAGCGCCAACAAAAGTACGCCAACGCGCCTTGTTTGAAAATCTACCCCTAAATGAAGATCTTTAGTTAGAAGCTGCGTAAGCACAATTAAAAAGCCATGTTTTAGGATCGGATCTGGATTTTTTCATGTTGGCTTGTAGTCTAATCTCTGCTGGCAGTGTGTTCCAGAGTTTAGGGCCTGCTATTGATACTGCTCGCTCTCGTACCTGGCTCACGTGCTGACTTCACTGAGGGGATAGTTAGTAGGCCTTTGTTTGCTGCCAGGGAAATATCAGCTTTTAATTACCTACCCACCCATGGATTATAGCATATCCAATCAATTCCTACTTTTGAGATTGGGTAGGCATTCAGGTTAGGACCCAGGATCCATGACAATCTAAGACAAGGGAACTAATTAAAAGCAGGAGGAAGAAGAAAAATTTTTAGAAGGACTTTCCTTAGTCTCTTGTCCGTGCCTGCTGCCAAGCTGTCTGCCCCATAGGTGCCCTTCTAGTGGGCTTTTTCATCAGCTGACCCAATTCTGTGGAATAGTCTACCCAATACTTAAAGATCAATAGCAAGCATAAAAGTTTAAAAAAAAACCCAAACTTTTAAAAGGCTTTTGCGTTTCAACTTTTGAACTGGATGAAGGATAATTTTTGTTTGTTTTAAGCTTTAAGTATATTGAGGCACAGATTCTGTTAGTTTTTGTTTTATAAATCTGTCTTTTATCATATTTTTATTCTATTCTACTTTTATTCTGTTTTTATGTTATTTTATGTTGTTATTAAGCATATGATGTTGACAGATGATGCATGCTCCTTTCTGGCCAAGTTTTTATATAAGACTGGCTAGTTTATTCCTGATCTGCTGGGTATTTAGTTTTTCAGTGCATGTGTGAAAAATGTGGATTGGAACTCAATTTGGCATGGTTGATCTAAGCATTTTTGAATTTACAATTATTTATAGGTTGCCTGAGTCTAAGCCATGTATCATTCATTGTGAATTATTGCATGTCACAATAAACCTCATAACAGAAACACAAAATGGAGTAACATAATTCTGATCTCTAATGAACTTGGGATTTTATTAGCTGAGATCTAAACTGTCTCAAAACAAAAAAAAAAAAGTGTATATATATATATATATATATATATATATATATGTGGGTAACTGCCCTACAAAAGAGAGAGAGGAGGAGGAAGATGTGGGCTGAGGTAAAGATAATCGTGTTAGAGTAAAAGGCCAGGAGCAGCAGAGGAGAGAATGGAGGCAGCTGTACATCTATAGGTTCAGAACCAGCCTACTGGACCTGCCAGAGAAAGAGGTAATACATAAAACCACTTGAACACAGAGGGGTAGATTTTTTTAAAAAGCGCGTTCGCGTACTTTTGTTTGCGCACCAGGCGCAAACAAAAGTATGCTGGATTTTATAAGATACACGCGTAGCCGCGCGTATCTTCTAAAATCCTGGATTGGCGCGTGCAAGGCTGCCGATTTTGGGCAGCCGGCGCGCGCTGAGCCGCGCAGCCTGTCATCGTTCCCTCCGAGGCCGCTCCGAAATCGGAGCGGCCTCGGAGGGAACACTCTTTCGCCCTCCCCTCACCATCCCCTCCCTTCCCCTACCTAACCCACCCCCCCGGCCCTATCTAAACCCCCCCTACCTTTATTCATGGATTTACGCCTCCCGGAGGGAGACGTAAATCCACGCGCGCCAGCGGGCTGCTGGCGCGCCGAGACCCGACCCGGGGGTGGTTCTGGAGGGCGTGGCCCCGCCCTCGACACGCCCCCTTCCAAAAACCCCGGGACCTACGCGTGTCCCGGGGCTCTGCGCGCGCCGGCAGCCTATGGAAAATAGGCGCGCAAGGCCCTGCTCGCGTAAATCCGGGCGGATTTACGCGAGCAGGGCTTTTAAAATCCGCCCGAGAGGCTATTAAGGGCCTCTATGAAGATTTAAAGCTTGACACTGATGCTCAGACAGCCAAGTCGCTTGCCTTATTTGTGCTTGTTAAACTCTTGAGCGTCATATTATTTGGCATCTGGGTCTTTTGAAACCACAGTGGCTGCAGTTGGTTAGATGGAGCACAGTGCTTTCTCCAGATATTTCCAGCAAGTGCTGCAAGCCCTGCATAGACAAGTTAGGATGTATATAACCACAATCATAAGCAACAAAGCCAGGATCACCTCAAAAGGGATTTTTAATACATTGCTGTCCTATCATGAAGGGTCCAATTAATTGCATGCATGTAGAATGTTTGACACTTTGGAAAAGGCTTTCAGGATTAGGAAATCCTTTCATTCTCTAAATATGTAAGTGGAATGAGATGCACACGTGAATTTTGAATGTGGTGGCCAGATATCATGGGTCCTGCCATAACTTCATCTGTTATTTAAATCTCCACTGTTAACGGGTTGTAACACTTAATATCACCCACCATTCACACAACCCCGTATTTTCTTATCAGCATTCCTTTATGTGAAGATCCCGAATTTTTTTCTTTTTTTGTATTTAATTCTATTTCCTTCACCACATCATGTGTTGCCATTAAAAAATTATTAAAGATGGAGGTGAGTGTCTCATTTCGTGACCTTAATCCACTAACTCCAAACCCATTGGAGTTAATGTTAGTCTACTTTATGTATTGTACTTCCTGGTTGTCTACTTTATGTATTGTAATCATAGACAATCCACCTACCATCCAATTTACTTTATTCAAAAAAATCTAAAATCTCCTGTAGTTTCAAATTTTATTTTAATCCAGCATCAACTGCTTCACTCACTTTTTTTTCTTTTTGTTACCTGTCAAATACTTAACTTAGTGCTGCATCCTGCTTATTCAATGTCCTCCCTACAAGGCCTTGTTTCGAAACATCCAAGTTTCTTCTTCAGGGGAGATGAATAATCCGATGTTTTTCCTTCCAATATCTGCTTTGCACTGCGACTGCAGATATTGGAAGGAAAAACATTGGTTATTCATCTCCCCTGAAGAAGAAAGTTGGATGCTTCTGTGGCACTCCTCGTTCTTTAACTAATTCAAGGGAGGGCAGTTATGGAACATGGGAGTGGCGGGAGGGATGCTAGCTAAGCAATCTTTTATGTTATCTACTCTTAAGCCACACATTATGCCTCTTTCACATTTTACCACCATACCTCCACACACTTCATCCAGCATTTCTATAAACCTAAAGATACTAGCATGAGAGAGCTTTCATACCTGACCCCAAAAGCGCACACACACACACCCCCCATTCATCTTATTAGTGGCAGAACTACCTCTTGTCCTTTCATTGGTGTGCACGAAATAGTGCCTGAGGACTTCAACCATGCTCTGCCCTACAGCATTTTTTCACTTTCAGGGTTTGTCTTCCTTTCCAGTTGCTCATGTTGTCACCCCACTCCCAGCGGTCCATTGCCCGAGTTTATACAAATTGAAAGGAATCCCGACTTTCTTACGTTCCTAGCTTTACATTATCAGCAGTTCAGTGTCTGTGCTCTTGTAACATAAAGGCAAGCAGATGGTTAAGTTGACTGCCAAAAGAAATCAATGAATGGATCTGAGAAGTGCCAGGAGGAAAGTAGATCAGAAAACTAAAAGCTGTAATCAGTAAGAAGTTGAGCAGAAAAATGAAAACATCTCTGTAATCAACATGGCTGAGCCCTGACTGTCTTTTCAGTTGGATGCCATTCAGTCTGAGACGGAATAAAATAAATAAAAGAGTGCTGTTGAAGTGCCATATTGAACTAAGCAGTCATTGATCTGAAGGCATCCACCGATAAGGCTACTTGCATTCTACTATTTGCAATTTTTTTTAAACAACTTGTAATGGTTTTGTAGAAATTCAGGTTCTCAGAATCATAAGGGCATTCAAGCAACGAGAAGCCAATGAACCTATATTATTGTAGGAAAGTTGTGTGATAGAGGGATAATTTGGAAACATCACACATAAGTTACACCGTTTCCAAGTGGATTTAATGCACATAAGTCCACTTTAAATATTATCTCAATAAATCAACCTGCAGACCTGCTAAAATGCCCATACAAATTTACCGAGAAAGTTTGCAAGCATACTTTTGCAAGTGTGCAAGTATAAATCCCTCCCCAACTCTGACTCCAATATCACCTCTGCTTACTGGGAAATTTTAAAAAAGGCCATTATAGGTAAAACACTTTTTCCTGTGGAAACGCTTTTGAAAATTACCCCGTGAGAGGGTAGTTTTCAAACAGCTCGCATAAACTAAAGTCTGAGGGGACATTTTACCCTCAGACTTGAGACCGAATATTAAAACCAGATTCGTGTGCATAAATCTGCTTTGAAAATTTGTGGGTGCTGGCACATACATATGCACGCAAAGTTACGCCTGCTTAGGAGGAAGCGTAACTTTGTGCATGCATATTTATGTGCATACTTTTGAAAATATGAATGTCTTGCCTCAACTCCGTTTCCCCCTTTCCCAAATACCTCTTTGTAGTACTTACAAAAGTGCACATAAAATCACTTTTGCATGTACCTTTACACGCATAACCTCCCCAGGTAGTTTTTAAAGAGCCAAGGGTTGTATGCGCACATAAACAGGCCCGGTGCGATCGGGTGTGCAAACGTGCAATTGCATAGGGCGGCACACCCTGTAGAGGGGCGGCTGTGATGGAAGGGGGCCCAGGAAAGGGATCAGCGAAAGGCCTATGTAGCCGCTGGTGGACCCAATCCCACTGGCGGTGGAAGAATACAGAGGCCTGTGCAGTCACCGGTGGCAGGAGCAGAAGAAAACAGGGAGCTTGTTCTGTCTTATGCTGGCTAGCCCCACAGTACTCAATACTCATGGTACTCAATACTCTACTTCCTGTATCGTCTTTTCATGATGCACAAGAGGAGCATGTGGGAAATGCTAGCACTGCCAGTGTTGAGTACCACAGGCCGGCCTGCATACGTGGAGGAGCAGCAGGAATGACACAGCTCTATGATGCGATGAATCATCCTCTCCTTCAAAGAACGAGGCATTGGGTGGCAGCAGCAGCAGCAGCAAGAAAGACCTGTGGATCCTGCCTGGAGAGAGATTGTGTTTGAATGAAGCCTGCCTGGTGGGGGGGATGGGTGTGTCTGTGTATGTGATTAGGAACCTGCCTGGGGGTATAGGTTTGTGTGTGTGTGTGTGTGTGTGTGAATGGGATCCTGCCCTGGGGGGATGAGTGTGTGAATGAATAGGAACCTGGCTGAGGGGCATGGGTGTGGGTGTGTCTGTGTATGAATGGCAACCTGCCAGGGGAGGGGGGGGGGGGGGGGTGGTGGTGTGTGTGTGCAAGTGAATGAATAGGAAACTGCCTGAGGAGGATGGGGGGATGTTTGTGTATGTGAATGAAAGCCTGCCTGGAATGAGTGCTTGTGAATGAGAGCATGTCTGGGATGGATGGATGGATGGGTAGGTTAGTTGGTTGGATGTGAATGGGAGCCTGCCTTGGGGGGGGGAGGGGTGACATATTTTGCTCCCCCCCCCATTAATCCATGACAAGCTCAAGATGACTGAAAATCAAAAGTTTTTAGGTATAGGAAGCAAGGTATTTTTCCCTTCTTGTTTTAATTATTAGGTGTTTGATTTGTCTTCTATTTTGAAAATTTTTTATTGCTCTTTGGAAATTTTAAAAACTTTTTATATGGGTTCTTAATTATTGGATACTATTCTATTTGTAATCTTTTGGGCAATATTATTTTTATTAGTGTGTTTTTTTATGATTGATTTGTATTTCTTGATTTTATTGTTTGATTTATGAGGATTGGTGATGTTTCTGTTTTTCGATTGCTTCATAATATACAGAGTCTAGCTTGTTGGAGTTTCCAGCTCAGCTTCTGTCTACACACTTCTATTTGTATTTATGGCCTCTTTATTCCCTATTTGGTCAGGTTCTGTTTGTGTTCCGCATGTATAAGTGAGGTGAGGTATTCTGCTAGCATGTATAGTTTCTATGCAGGAATTTAGAGCAGACTGGTTTGCTCTGTTTTCCTAAAAGGAAGTGTTAGGGCCTGGTGTAATATTTGCCTTTTCATAGATAGGGTTGTTCCTGTTTCAGTGCTTGCAGTTAGTACTGTTTTGGTTTGGGATTTTTTACTATATTAAGAACATAATAACATAAGAAATTGCCATGCTGAGTCAGACCAAGGGTCCATCAAGCCCAGCATCCTGTTTCCAACAGAGGCCAAAACCAGGCCACAAGAATCTGGCAATTACCCAAACACTAAGAAGATCCCATGCTACTGATGTCAGTAATAGCAGTGGCTATTCCCCAAGTCAACTTGATTAATAGCGGTTAATGGACTTCTCCAAGAACGTATCCAATCCTTTTTTAAACCCAGCTACACTAACTGCACTAACCACATCCTCTGGCAACAAATTGCAGAGCTTAATTGTGCGTTGAGTGAAAAATAATTTTCTCCAATTAGTCTTAAATGTGCTACTTGCTAACTTCATGGAATGCCCCCTAGTCCTTCTATTATTCGAAAGTGTAAATAACTGATTCACATCTACTCGTTCAAGACCTCTCATGATCTTAAAGACCTCTATCATATCCCTCCTCAGCCATCTCTTCTCCAAGCTGAACAGCCCTAACCTCTTCAGCCTTTCCTCATAGGGGAGCTGTTCCATCCCCTTTATAATTTTGGTCACCCTTCTCTGTACCTTCTCCATCGCAACTATATCTTTTTTGAGATGCGGCGACCAGAATTGTACACAGTATTCAAGGTACGGTCTCACCATGGAGCGATACAGAGGCATTATGACATTTTCCATTCTATTAACCATTCCCTGCCTAATAATTCTTAACATTCTATTTGCTTTTTTGACTGCTGCAGCACACTGAGCCGACGATTTTAAAGTATTATCCACTATGATGCCTAGATCTTTTTCCTGGGTGGTAGCTCCTGATATGGAACCTAACATCGTGTAACTACAGCAAGGTTTATTTTTCCCTATATGCAACACCTTGCATTTGTCCACATTAAATTTCATCTGCCATTTGGATGCCCAATCTTCCAGTCTTGCAAGTTCTCCTGTAAGGTATCACAGTCTGCTTGTGATTTAACTACTCTGAATAATTTTGTATCATCCACAAATTTGATAACCTCACTCGTCGTATTCCTTTCCAGATCATTTATATATATATATATATATATATATATATATATATATATATATATATATATATATATATCTTGAAAAGCACCGGTCCAAGTACAGATCCCTGAGGCACTCCACTGTTTACCCTTTTCCACTGAGAAAATTGACCATTTAATCCTACTCTCTGTTTCCTGTCTTTTAACCAGTTTGTAATCCATGAAAGAACATCGCTTCCTATCCCATGACTTTTTAGTTTTCGTAGAAGCCTCTCATGAGGGAGTTTGTCAAACGCCTTCTGAAAATCCAAATACACTACATCTGTCCAAGGGCCAAACCCACATCTATGATGCATTACAATAGGCTTAGTACTATATGGCAGTAGTGTAGCCATGGGAGGACCTGGGAGGGCAGCTGCCCACCCAATTTGGACCCAGGCCCACCCAACTGGAACCGGAAGTGGAGCACTGGACCTGCAAGGCTGTTGCGGGATTCCATCTCCACGCGGTGAAGAGGAGGACCTGGGGCCGGCGCCCCATTCTCTTCATTTGCACGGCACACATGGGGAAGCGATCCTGTGGCCGTATGGCCCACCGATCTTCCTATTTTGGGGGGGGGGGGGGGGAGGGAGCAGAAGCACTGCACACAGCTTCTGCTTTCTCCCCTCCTCCCCAAGCAGGAAGATTGGTGGGCCATACGGCCCAAAGATAGCAGGAGGCTGGTGGCAGCAGAGATGCCAAATGATCTTCCTGCTTGGGAGGGGGAGGAAGCGGAAGCTGTGCGTGGGCTTGAATGTGTATGTTTGGGTGAGTATGGGAGCCTGGGTGTGTGTGTGGATGAGAATGGGAGCTTAAATATATGTATGTGTGGGTGAGAATGGGAGCTTGAATATGTGTATGTGTGGGTGAGAATGGGAGTCTGGGTTTGTGTGGGTGGGTGAGAATGGATGCTTGAATGTGTGTATGTGTGGGTGAAAATGGGAGTGTGGGTGAGAATGGAAGTCGGTTTGTGGGTGGGTGAGAATAGGTGCTTGAATGTGTGTATATGTGGATTAGAATGGGAGTCTGGGTTTGTGTGTGGGTGAGAATGGGTGCTTGAATGTGTGGGTAGAATGGGAGCTTGAATATGTGTATGTGTGGGTGAGAATAGGAGCATCAGTTTGTGGGTGAGAATGGGAGACTGGATTTGAGTGTGTGGGTGTGAATGGGAACTTGAATATGTGTATGTGTGGGTGTGAATGGGAACTTGAATATGTGTATGTGAGGGTGAGAATAGGAGCATTGGTTTGTGGGTGAAAATGGAGTCTGGGTTTGAGTGTTTGGGTGAGAATGGGTTCCTGGATATGCGTCTGTGTGTGCATAAGAATGTAAGCCTGTGGAGGGGTAAGAAAGTGAGAGCTTGTATGTGTGTCTGCAGAGAATGTGAGCTTGTGTGTGAGTGGGGGAGAGCATATGAGAGTGAGAGCTTGAGTGTGTGAGGGAGTCTGTAAGAGAAAGCGTGTATGTGTGTGTGGAAGAGAAGAAGACAGTAGTAAAAGAAAGACACTGAAAAGGAATTAAGAAATGAGTGCAAGGGAAAAAATAGGAAAAAGAGACCAGGACCAACTGATTAGAAAAATACAAAGATCAGACAACAAAGGTAAAAAAAAAATAATAATTTTGAGATGTTAGATATGCCATCTTTGGGAATGTGCATTTCTTATATTTTGCTCTTTCTTCAGTATTCCACTGTTCAGAGACTTTAGTTTCTCAGGCTTTCTATTTTGGTTTTATCTGCATGTTTCTGTTTCTAATTTGTGGTTCCATATTAGGTAAAGACTGGTCTCTGTTTTGCCTGTGTGTGTGATTGAAATGCAGTATTTCTGCTAGCATGTAGTTTCTCTGTAGTAGTAGTCCAGCTTGTTCTGTTATTCCCGTAGGTGATGTATTAATGTTCTAGGGCCCGGTGTACTATTTGCATTGCTGCTTTTTCATAAGATTGCTGTTAATTGAATCCTGAGAGTCAGTGCTGTGACTGTAAGGCAAGGTTCTAGATGCCTCTTTCTTTGCAAGAGTTTGTGTTACTTCACAAAATAGCAGTGGAGGGTTATTTTTTTGCTGAGATGACACCAGAATTAGAAAAAAAATTTTCATGTTAGTTGTAATGTGAATTGCCCTAGCTCTGTGCTGCACCTGTTCTGATGATTAATTATATTTTATTGTATTTATGAAGATTTCTTGTTTTCTGCAAAGATGGTTCATGAAAGAATACATTAATTTTTGTTTTATTACATGATTGGATCTGATTGTTTTCTATACTTGTACATTTATAAACTGCAATAAATATAAAATAAATTCTGATTAAGAAGGAATTTTTAATGCTGGTAAGTGCTTGAAATAATTGAGGTAAAATGTTTTAAAGTTTCACGAATGATGCAAAATGGCTGTTGCAAATTACTTAGAAAGCCATTCTAGGGTGCAGTATATGGCATTATTTATCAATAAGAAAACAGACCTGCCTGCCTTGTGCCCACCCATGTTACCCTTGTGCCTACCCATAAAATCAATTCTGGCTACGCCACTGCTATATGGGTTCCAAGCGTCTTTTTTTGCAGGGTTTTCTGGTTGGCAGCACAGCAGTGCATGATTTTCTGTACAACAAACTGGTGCCAGCTACAGGGCCCAGCCAGCATCAATTGTTTGTACCGGTAGGTGGGGAAGGAGCACCTGGGGATCATTCCTTCACAATTTAGACATTTTGGACCTGTGGATGGGGTAAAATAGGTTTGGGGGAGTGAGTTCATTTTCATAGTTTTGATTACTAAAGGGCGTAGGCCTTTTTTTGGCAGCAGAAGGGGGACTGGGACAGAACGTAAGACTGACAGTTTCTATTATGTGCTGAAATGACTGGAGTTGGATGGCACCTTATAGACTAATCAATTTATTAAAGCATGAGCTTTCGAGGATAGTTCACTTCATCAGATGCATCGTGTGTTGGTTATTGGGGAAAACAACAAACATTTTGTGTTAAAAAAAATAACGAGGGGGGAGGGCAGCAAAACTGCTAGCAGCGGCCCTGCACATAAATAGCTGTAAAATGACTCCCTTAGTTGTTAGAATAGTGAACTACAACTGAAGAGAACTTCCTTGGGCTCATACATTCAAAACCTTCTCTCTCTTTGACACTGTTCAAACTGAGGCAAGTTGTTCAAGATGGTAAGGAGGTGTATGGATGCATAGAACGATGAAGAGGAGGAAAAGGGAGGAGACAAAAGCAGTAATAGAATTGGAGAAAGCATGGAGCACGCACACTTAGTGGTGGAGAAGGGAAGACCCATCCAGAGACGAAACAGGGTTTGACTCATTGAGGTGGAAAATGAGCTGACTATGGCTTCTTCTGCCATAATGGTTTCTGTTTTTATGTCTACCTTATCTCTCTTTGCATCACTAGCTGTAGGATTTTTCATTCCGCTATAAATATAGCACACTATTGCCCCCATGGCACCCCTGCAAAAGGTGTAGCTATTTCTGGTGCTAATGCCGGCGATAATGTGCCTTGAGCGAGGCAGCGAAAATAAAAGCAGAGCAACATGGCTGACAAGTCTGAGGTCCGACTATCTACTTCTCATGGAGGCAGCCCAATGGAGATGATTTGCAATGAAGCACATGCAGTACAGACCCACAGAGGCCAGTGGATGGGCAACAAGGTAGTACCTGTCTGTGGACCTGCTCACGTTTTCGGACTTACCAAGTTGGCGCAATCTGTGCAATATTGAGCAGGCCTGCAAATGTCATTTGCCGGGACTGAAGCTATTCTTGTAGTTGAATGTGCTGACTGCCGAGCCTGCCAACGCCCTGCCAGTGTGAATACACATTGCTATTATTGTAATAGTTCTCTGTTTCAGGACATTGGGGTGGGCCCTAGAGTCACATTAGGATGAAGAGGAGGCCCATCTGCTACCAGCACATTTTGCTAGATGGCAATTCACCAACAAGGAGATCAGACTTCTTCAGTAGGATTGGAGAAGAGTAGTGGCAGTGCTGAGAGACAAGGTGGCAGTAGTCAAAAAACTCATCTTGCCGAGAGTACCATATGCCCCAGTTGGAGCTAGTATATCCAAGCCTGAGACAGGGTGAGGCCAGGCCTTTCTCAGCAGAGTTAGCCCTGACATGAAGGTGGAGGCCATTGTAGAAGTTTCCCTTAGTGTGAGGCTAGCAGGATTGCCAGTAAACGCTCCTGGCATGAGCAGATGGAGACCCTAGAACAACTTGAACTAGAGGCAGCAAAGATTCTCTCAGTCATTGGGCGAGGCCGGCAGACAGAGAACAGAAGGAGTGGAGTATGGCTAGTATGCTGGCTCAGGCTAAGGAACTGTATGGATTAGTTATCCTGAAAATCAACCTCCTGGTCCAGGGACCCACGGCCTACCAAGAACTGTGCTGGATGGTGATAGAGCTGCCAGCCTTATTATCCAGTTCGTGAATTTCCTCCAGAGTGGAATCAGTGATGTATAGCGCTTCATTAAGTGCTTCAAAAAGTAGAACATTGGCGACAGTAGGGGCTTTGGATCTCTACTGCAAAGAGCACCCTCTTGACCAGTTCTTACTCCCTGAGGTCAGTGATAAGTCCTGGGCTGTACCTAGTTTCCTTGTTGAGAAACCTAACTTATATGACTTCTCTTAAGGACAGTAGATAGTCAACTGAAAGGTGTAGGGTATTTTTGGCCTCCAGTACCCTTATATCCCTGTTCATGTAATGAACTTTGTAGAGGAGAACAGAGATGCTTGGCTGGCTGAGCATGCCGACAGGACCATTGTGAAAGACTCCTCCAACCCTCAAGGAGTGAGGGAGTACCATGATTACCAGAAAGCTTTGGACTGTAAAGTGGCTGACCTGCGCCTAGTGCAGAACATATACAAGCACGCATGAGGAATGGTGAGCAGAGGCCTCACTCTGTGAACTGTCTGCTTCCCAATGGAGTAACAATTAAGAAGCCAAGCCTTGAACATTACGAGCCCCGCAGGATTCCTGGAAATGAAGATGCCCCCAGTGAAGAAAATTACCCTTGGAGGTGGGGTGAAGACAACTTTGAAAGGCTATTCCTGTTGCTACAGAAGGGACTCTGTTTTGTCTCTTTTTTTGTTGTTTGTCATGTGTTTCTTTTCAGGAGATATCCTCCTGGTTTGGTAAAGTTCCAATTAAAGAGGCTGCTTGCTCATCTTGGAAGGGTGAAGATTAGCTTTCCCTCTGGGTGAAGGTAGACTTTACTCCACTGAGAGCCATTTCTTCAATCAAGTAGGTGACCTGGCCTGGACCAGAGGCAAGAACCACTGAAGATTTCACAATATATCTGAACTGTGTCAGCCCTTTGGGGAAGGGACTTATGTTTAAAATCACCCTCATTTAGAGGGTCATTCATCCTAATTCAAATGTGAATTGTAGTTTATTCTCAGAATGACATGTTCTAATGTTGATTTTCCTTTTCACAGTATATAAAGTTCAAACACTTCATAAAATGGGTGTTTGATTTATTTATTGGCATTTTCATGATTAACTATTGCTTTCCTTCACAGGTGGAGTCTCCTAACAGGATTCGACACCCATCATATTAATTCTTTATTTAATTAGAGGAAATTACTCTGCGGATGAAACAATAATCCTGTGTCCCAGTCAATGATGAATAACTTGACACAGAACATGTGATAAGAAGGAGTGAGGAAGAAGAAGAGATTTCCATTTGGCAATAAAGTATTCTAATGTATTCAGTTCTGATTATTATCCCCTCCTGGGAACACACCAGTAGAATAGGCAAAGATCTAATGGCTTACTCTTTGCAGGGAACTAATTTGGAAGTTGTTTTGTAATGTGTCTTGACTTGTACTGTGCAAAACATTGCATTTCATTGGATGATGAGAGCATTCCCCTCATTCTGGGTGGTGGCAGAGCCCTCTGTTTTTTCAGCAATGGTAGTGCTGGTCATTGATTTAGACTAATTATTATTCATTTTACAGGAAAATTGGATCCACCGGTCGTGTATGTGTTGTAATGAAGTTTTCATATGTGCCTTGGTTTTTAGAGTAAGTCTTTAATTCTTCAAGCTATGCTGGTCAAAGTCTCCACAGGGCAAGAGTTCACCCTGATGGCAAGCTTTATTGTTCCGCCTGCTTACTAATGTATGTTGTCTATGTATACTGTGGAAAAATTGTAAGTAAGTATCCTTCTTCTCTGAAAATTTTTTTTGTGGGGGAAGAAGAGTGTGACAAAACCCCTGCTTTGGCCACTAGATATCACTAAGTCCCTGCCTAGAATACCCTAACAATGAGCCTTCCATCCCCCATCAGTTCCTCACACATGGAGGACTGTGATTGGATGCCTCAATTCTATTTAACCCAGCCGTTTTAGAACTCTTTGAGTTCAGTGTGAGGAAGCCTTTGAACAATAAGGATGTTTAAGTGTTACACTCTGGTGAGGCCCTCTCAGCTTCACCCAGATGGAGGTTCATCAGACGAGAGAGATTTTTACACCTGATACCCTTTTGGGGTGAAAGGGTTCTTACCAGACCTGTGAGCCTACTCTAAACTTTAGATAGGCAAGCACCAGTGATGGATCCTATTGCAAGAGACAGTAAGGGCAGAATCCAGTTTGAACTTAAGAAGTATTTTTTGGATCTGAACAGCATGGGAAGGTTTTTGGATCCCTCTCCCCACAGGGGTTGCAGTGCTGAGGTAAGCTGATCCCATTAGACTTTTCTCCATGGAAAGCCCCCTGAAATAACAACTAAGGAAAGAAGAACAAAATCGTGAGACTCCAACCGGATCTCCACCCTTGGGATCAGGACACACTGGGTGTCCAGGAAGGAGATGGAGCAAGGTAGGATTTTTGCTGTGAAGTGGGGACTCCTCCAATAGGATTCCAGTTTAGTCATTGGGTGAACTTTGGGAGCTCTACCCAGATGTCTGAAATAAAAGGACACCGACCAACAGTGAAATATCCACATGAATCAGCAGTCATATGTAACTTCAACATTATGGACAAATGGACTTTTATTTAAATATTACCAATCAGTAAGCTTTATTTTAACACCCAGATCCTGGTCCTGTCTGATTTGTCCCAGCATCTCACCCCATGGGATGTACCCATCTACACACACTGAAAGCCTCCATTCTAAGGAGAGGAGGCTACTCCTCCACTTCTTAGAGTCCTATCGCGGCTTGATATATCTTCCACTATTTGTGGTTACTTGCGCTTGCTTTATCTGCAGGTAGATTTTCACTTGAAAAATGCAAATGAATATTTTAAAAAAATCATTCACATGTGTACATTTGCTCCCCTGGCCTAAAACTAGCTCCAGGAATGCCTCCTCTCATTGTGGTTAAAAGTCAGCACACTGTGGAACAGCACGTGTTCTTTCAGCCGCCGTGGAGGAGGACGGTTTTCACACAGCTGATTAACAATGGTACGACATTGTTTCTACATGGAAAAATCACTTAGAAAATGGCATGTTAACGATCATGAAAATGTATTTAATGTGCATGCTGCATAATACGCAGGTAGCAGCACTGCTGACTCGGTGTTAGTACTTCTGTACATGATCCCATTGATTGTATTTCAACATATACGCACATGTAATTCAAAGTATGAGACAGCAAAGCTGCCATATTGTCGAGGAGTGGCAAAGTGGCGGGAGGAAGGTTAAGTTGTTCTCATCCTTTTTTTCACTTCCCTGATCGTGAATAAAGGATGGGGAACACAGAGAGGCACGGGATTGGAGACTTCAGGGGAAGGTTGAGTGAGGGGGATAGAGAGCCTGCTCATTGTTGGTACTCCCAGTTCACCAAGGTGGATCCTTTGCAGCCCATGTGACATTCCTGTTGCATTGCTTTAGTTTCAGTTAATTTCTATTTTTTCATTCCCTCCTTGGCAGCTAAGGATCCTCTGTGCTATCTCATACCTTCTTCAATTTTGCTACTGTGCATGGGGCCAACTGGTGCATTTTGCATGGTGGAGCTGGAGGTGCATTCAGGGGGACTTATCTTGCCTGCTCCCATTATTTGCTGCTTGTCCTTAAATGGGAAAGATGGTGAGGAAGTCCTCCCAGGATAGGAGGGAAATTGCGGTTTCTTTTGGCCCAGAGAGGGGGCATGGGAAGTTGGCATGCCTTCATTCAGTGGGTAAGGGTTCAAGGTCCAGAGGAGCTATGACTTCACTTGGAGTGGGTTTGGGGGTTATGGACCTGGGAGGATGAAGTGAACCTTTTTTTCTCACTTGGGGGGAAAAGCAGGGGTTATTGTGGCTCATTTTAGGTGTTGTGTTACCAGTGGTGGTAATGTATAAGGATTATTTGCCAGAAGACACCACTTTTAATACATTAGTATATAGGTCATTAGATGTGGCATATTGTAATAGATAACTTCTGTGGCTGTTAATGCATGTTAATGGTCGATCTTAACACAGCTTAGTACACTGGCCCCCGGCTGTGGAACTTAAAAAAACATGGAAGTCAATTTTCAAAACCCATTTCTGCAGGCACCTGGCTATTTACCTATGGAAATGGGATTTTTGAAAATTGCCTACCCTATGTGCATTTAAAGATATTTGTGTAGTTCCACTACCCATATGTATTTATTTGTTTATTTAACACTTTTATATACCAAAGTTCATATGGACATCACATCGGTTTACATAGAACGGATAGAGAGGAGGAAATGGAAAAGAGCAGGGTAGAAAGTTACATTAAAACAAATAACTGGTTGAACAATATGGGGTAGATTTTAAGAGGCGCGCGAACAGCCTACTTTTGCTTGCGCATCAGACTCAAGCAAAAGTACGCTGGATTTTAGTAGATACGCGCGGAGCCGCGCGTATCCACTAAAATCCGGGATCGGCGCGCGCAAGGCTATCGATTTTGTATAGCCTGCGCGCGCCGAGCCGCGCTGCCTCCCCCCGTTCCCTCCAAGGCCGCTCCGAAATCGGAGCGGCCTCGGAGGGAACTTTCCTTTGCCCTCCCCTCACCTTACCCTCCCTTCCCCTACCTAACCCACCCACCCGGCCCTGTCTACACCCCCCCCTTACCGTTGTCGGGGGATTTACGCCTCCCGGAGGGAGACGTAAATCCCCGCGCGCCAGCGGGCCTGCTGCGCGCCGGGCCGCGACCTGGGGGCGGGTACGGAGGGCGCGGCCACGCCCCCGGGCCGTAGCCACGCCCCGTACCCGCCCCCAAAACGCGGCCGACACGCCCCCGAAACGCCGCGTCGACCGGGCCCGCCCCCGACACGCCCCCGACACGCCCCCCTCCGAAAACCCCGGGACGTACGCGAGTCCCGGGGCTCTGCGCGCGCCGGGAGGCCTATGTAAAATAGGCTTCCCGGCACGCAGGGCCCTGCTCGCCTAAATCCGCCCGGTTTTAGGCGGATTTAGGCGAGCAGGGCTCTGAAAATCTACCCCTATGGCAATAAGTAGAAGGTTGTATATATAATTTTAACCTTGGCGAGGGGAGATGTCCCCACAGACAGGGTTGGAGAGGGGCTTGTAAGTAAGTGCGTACTTTGATTAAGGTTCCTAACTGACTCCAGATTTTCAGGACAGGTTGATCCAGTTCTGGTTTTACCTCATTGTATGCTGGGACTTATTCTGATTTCCCTATTGCATTCCCTAAGAAAAGCAAGAGTATAAGTCCCTGAATGCAGGCGAGTAAAAGCAGACTGGATCAACCTGTCCTGAAAATCTGGAGCCAGTAGGCAACCATAATCTTTACCCAGAGAAAGTGCCTGCACTAAAAGAAGGTGTAAAATTATGTGGACACTTTTTCTTAGTCAATTTTCAAAGAGAGAGAGGTTTTTTTTTTCCCCCCAGAATTGGTGCAAAAGTCTGTGGTCGGTTTGTAAATTGCCCTCTTAAGGTGTGGCAGTATTCTTTATTGCTCAAATGCAGTTTCCATGGGGAGCAGAGAAGGTTGGGGAGAACCATCTTAATATCAAACAGCAGAGGGCCCTCTTACTGTTAGGATTAGTGGATCCTTGGCCCGAGGTGGGGTTGACGCTACCTGAGGGGTTGGGCCCTGCAGGTTCCCCACCGTCGGGAGGCGAGGCTGGCCGGGAACAGAGGCAAAACAGGAACTTCGCCAGTACCGGCCCTCGTTCCCCGCAGGTTGAGCCCTTGGGTGCCAGGGCCGGGTGGTCTTGGGAGCACCTCTGTGTGGCTGGTCCCGGAGAGAGGAGATGGCTGGAAGCAGAGAGAGTCAGTGAGGTTAGGTTCAGTCCAAGAGCACAAGGTACTCTTGGAAGGAGAGGGAGAGAAGGCCTCAAGGGGTGAAAGGCCCCTGCAGTTCCAAAAACGGTAGAGCAGGACCACGTGGGAGTGGCCTAGAGGAGAGGAAATGGAGAAGCAGAGGCTTGTATAGTGGTGTGCTGAAAGCATGGCTAGAGAGGGGGATCTGCTGTAGCAGGTATGAGTAGTGCAGTAGTGCAGAGGGACTGCCTGAGAAACGGCAGTGTAGTAACAGGGCCTTGTGATGTAGAAGCGCTGAGAGGTGCCCCGGGGAGCGAGGACACCGAGACACAGTCCTGTAATATAGAAGTGCTGAGACAGGTCCAGAGCAGAAGCATAGAGACATTGTCTTGAGACGAACAAGCTCTGACCCAGACCCTGAGGGGCGGAAGCACCGTGACAGGATCTCTTGATGTAGCAGCGCTGAGGCAGGTCAAGAGGAATAAGAGCACTGGAGCAGGATCTCCGATGTAGAAGCGCCGAGGCTGATCCTGCGGAGCGGGAAGTGCCATAACAGGGTCCCAAGTGTAGAGGCGCTGAGCAAGAGCCCGAGGAGCGGGAAGCACTGAGACAGGGTCCCTGGTGTAGAAGCGTTGAGCCAGGCCCCGAGGAGTGGGAAGCACTGAGACAGGGTCCCAGGTGTGGAAGCACTGAGACAGGCCCAGAGGAGCGGGAAGCGCCAGACAGGATCCGGATGAGAAGCGCAGGAATCCAAAGAGCAGGAACAACAGGTCTGGAGTACTGGAGCAAGCACCAGAAAGGAACAACTCGTTGCCAAGTCGGTTAGTGGTGGCTGGAGGTAGTAATTAAATATCCCGGGCCAGTGATGTCATCAGCTGGGGACGAGCCTGAAGTTCCCGCCATTGGCCCTTTAAAGGGAGGACAGATGGCGTGTGAGTGCGCCTAGGGAGGCCCAGGGTCGGAATGCTGGTCGGCGGCATCCCAGCCGCCACATGGAGCACAGGGAGCCAGGAGGAATGCGGAGGCAGCGAATGGCCACAGCCACGAGTGTACCAGGAGTAGAGAGCCAAGCATGACATGACGTGAGTTGAGCCAGCCGCCGGCGGCCGACAGCCATAAACCTTACAATGGTACCTGTGAAAACAATGACATAACAATAAAGTAGCCTACTGTTTAGTCATATTTCTTGAAACTAGACAAAATAAGGAAGAAAATTTATCCTGATATTTTTTTTTATCCATAAGCCCCTCAAACTGGAGCATCATTACTGAAAGTGCTATAGTTTCACATTTTTGTTCTACTTCATAAGTGATTATGGGCAACAAAACATTAGAAAGGAAAATGCTTCTTCCAATTTTGGAATCTGTATTTTGTGTAGCTTCAGAAAATATAGGTCATGCTTGAATAGCTTATTGTTCAGCTCCTGAATTCAGATAGAAAATAGATGGTGGGTAATAGGTCAAACCAAGACTATCTATTGTCTATGTGTCCCATGAAAAGCCGCGTCTGCACAACAAGGCATCCTATTTTCCGAAACTAGATAAAATGAGTGTTTCGGGGATTATGACAACTCCCCCTCCCCACTGCAATATTACGTTACTTATAACCCTGCTTGAACTGCAGTATTATTACTGAAATAGACTGTAGTTCTACACAGATAGTTACAGACAGATCATGGGTTAAATGTGACCAAATATCTATGCAGATTTGATATTGATAGAAAACCCCTTCTATGCTAACTAAAAGATATATGGTTTGCTTGGGTACATATGAGGGAAGAATATGTTATTGTCATTTAAATATTATATTCCAAATAAACACAAAAATCCTTTGGAAGGTAATTTTTTTTTCACAGCCTGCATAAGGAAGCTGGCAAATATGGGCTTAGGTTACACCAATTTTCAAAGCGAGCTTACACACGTACGTTCACTTTGCAAATTATTCCACCAAAAAACTATCTTCTAATTTGTGTTCTGGAAATTTTATTTATTTATTATTTATTTATTTTTTGTTTTTTTATACCGATCTTCCTACATTAGATGCAAATCAAACCGGTTTACAAAGAACAGAAACTTGCCAGACGGCCTTACATGGAACAATGAACATTTAAGCAACTTTAAGTAATAGTCAATGAGAAGAAAAACTAAATATACAATTTAAATTACATAGTAATCAAGGTAGATAAGAATTGGCTTGGATTACATAGTAATGAAGGTCATAAGTGATAAAAGTCTAGTAAATGTATAATTCAAAATTTGTTGTTCTTGTACTAGGCTTAGTTAGGGATCAGTTATGTATAAAAAGGAGTGGGGAAAAGCGGAAGACATAAATGGAATGAAATAGAATAAAAATAATAACATAAAATAAATAAAATAAAATAATAAAAATAAATAAATAAATAAATAAAATAAAATAAAAGGGAAAGTCAAAAGAGTGAGTAAGGGTCTCTTCAGAGGGAACCAGAATAAATGAAGAGACTAAGATTAATAACAGATCAAACCATATAAGGGAGAGAAATAAACAGAGAAGTGAAATTATTCCACCAAAAAACTATCTTCTAATTTGTGTTCTGGAAATTGTGGGGAAAATGTATGCGTATACTTTTGAAAACTGAAAAGTATGTACCAAGTTTAAACCCCTCTCTGACTTCCACACCTCCCCTCAGTCCAGATAAACTTATGTGCATACATGGGTAAGTTTACCCATATATTGGGCAGACAATTTTGTAAGAAGTCATTACTGCCAGTAAATCATCATTTTACCTGTGGAAATATCTTTGAAAATTATCTTTCCTATGTGTGCATGAACCATCATTAGTGCACTCATTAATTAATGGGCTGTTTACTGATATTCAAAGGATGCTCAGCACCAAAATGTAGGCATCTTAAGTTTAGGTGCGTGCAGGCACCACAATGAAATTTTAGGTTCTTAAAACTGCAGCATCTAAATTTTAGGGCTGCCACTTATTCTCTTAACTTTAGGAGACCAAGGACCTCATTTTCTAAAGTATCGCAGGCCTGCGATACTTTAGAAAATCGCACTAACGGGGGGGCGGGGCAGAAGCGGGGGGGGGGGGGGCGGTCCAGCAGCGATTGCACCTCCGTGGTGCGATCGCTGCCGGCATCACGCCCAATAACTCCACCATAGAAGATGTAGTTATTGGGCGCGAAATAGGCAGCGAAAAGGCCCTTACCTTTTCGCTGTCCGGCGTCGGCGCAGAGTCGGCCCCGGTGACGCCCCAACTCCTCCTCTTCCGGGGCCAACTCCACCCCCATCCTGGTATCGCGTGCGAGCCGCTTAGAAAATGAGGCCCTAAGGTAGGAGACCAGCACTGGAAATCTCCTGACTTGTCACATCCCCTGGCCCCTCTCACTTTTAAGGTTTCTGAATTTAGGGACCTTGTGAAATTCAGTATCTAAATGTAGGTACTCAGTAGGGAAAAATTTTCTATTGGCCATATCTAAGTACCTAATTCTTAAAATTAAGTGCCTAGATTTTTTTGAATATTGGGTTATAAGCCCTAATGCAGGGTAAAATATCCTCTATTTAGCAGACTTGTGGACAGCTTACATTTTAATGTTTGCATAAGAAAAACATTAAAATAGCATGGTAATTATATCATTAGTTATTACAATGCAACTGCATAATTATAGTACCAGGAACTAAACTGAATGTACACTTTTAACATGCTAAATTTAGTTCCTTGTCTGGGGATACAGTTTATAAAGAGGGGAGGTAGGCCATTGCCTGGGCATCCCCACCCCCAACAACATGGACCCCCCTTCTAATCTCTCTAGTTTCTTCCCTCCAACCTGGGAGAAAACTACCCCTCCTGATTACAATCCCTCCTCCCTGAAACACCATTGACCAGGGCTTCCCAAACCTGTCCTGGGGACCCCACAGCCAGTCCGGTTGGGAAGCCCTACCCTAGACCTCTTTTTTTCCAGGACCCCCTCCTACCCAACCCATGCCCGGCAGGAGAATCTCTTCCCTCCTATTGGTTTGGCTTCTAGTGATGCTCTGCCACCACCTAGTGGTGTTGGGAACTTTGGACCATATGCACTCAATTCATAATTCGCACCTATAATACCTAATTAGCTTCCCTTCCTTGAATAAGTGGACGATAAATTGCTATTGTACCAATGTTTAAGAAGGAATCAGAATTTGCACTGAGATTTGTTTATGCTATTCGAGTGAAAGGGAGGCCTGAAATGTGGCAGTTCTATAGACAGGGTTCTTTTTGTGAACCTCTGGGTCTGTAATAAGATTTATAAATGATTTCAATAATTTCATTGGCTTTCCTCTTGCTATCTCTGTGTTACTGATGGTATGCACTGATGTCAAATAAGGGAGAATATAGGTCATATTTAGAAAGGCTAGGTATAAACACCAGAATGTGTTTGTAGGGACAAAGTCATGAAAACCAAGGTAAGTTGCAAATAGCAAGGGATACAAAAGGGAATAGAAAAACATTCTATACATGCATTACAAATAAAAGGAAGGCAAACAAAAGTTTAGGCATGTAACAGCATGGATAGATCTGTTACTGTGACCTTTATACAGAACAATTTTTTTGCAGCCAGCAGGATTTTCAGCTGCTGAAGCTGGCTAAGTGTCAGGTTAGGGCAGGGGTGGGCAATTCCGGTCCTCGAGGGCCACAAACCAGTCTGGTTTTCAGGATATCCCTAATGAATATGCATGAGAGAGATTTGCATGTACTCTGCCTCAGTTGTATGCAAATCTATGTCATGCATATTCATTAGGATATCCTAAAACCTCGACAGGTTTGTGGCCCTCGAGGACTGGAATTGCCCACCCTGGGGTTAGGGGAATCTTCCAAGTATAAGTTATACTTCAAGGTTGGCCAGCTTCGATCCCTGAGAGCCACAAACGAGCCAGGTTTTCAGGAAATCCGCAATTCATTTGCTTGAAATAGATTTGCGTGCACTGCCTCCATTCTTTGCAAATATATCTCATGCATATTCTCGGAAAGGTCCTCTAACCTGACACTAAGTCATCTTCAGAATTACTTGGATCCAAGATTCCAGAACTAGTTATTATTCAAGCACACGAAAAATAAAGGCTGCAGAGTATAAGTCAAGTCCTAACTAAAACAACAAGTTCAATTAGTCACATTCGGGCCGATGTTAGCCCCCGTTTGGCCGCGCGTTTTCCACGCGCTATTTTTACCCCTTATACAATAAGGGGTAATAGCGAGTGGAAAACGCGTGGCCACCCCCCCCCCCGAAATTAATAGCGCCCGCAACATGCAAATGCATGTTGATGGGCCTATTATTTATTCCCACGCGATACAGAAAGTAAAATATGCGATACAGAAAGAAAATGTACACCCTCCGATATTAAGTCGGAGGGTGTACAGAAAAAACTGCTTTTCTGTACACCCTCCAACTTAATATCATAGCAATATTAAGTTGGAGGCCCTAAATATAATTTAAAAAAAAAATTTAAAATCAGCCCGCGGCTCGCAGGTTGGAAGACGGACGCTCAATTTTGCCGGCATCCGTTTTCCGAACCCGTGGCTGTCAGTGGGTTCAAGAACTGACGCTGGTAAAATGGAGCGCCGGCTGTCAAACCCGCTGAGAGCCGCCGCTTCTGTCAAAAAGGAGGCGCTAGGGACACTAGCGTCCCTAGCGCCTCCTTTTACCGTGGGACCTTATTTGCATATGTTTCTTTACTGAATTGCGCGCCCAGGAGAGTGGCCTGGGCACGTGTTGAAAGAGCGGGCGCTCGCTGACTCTCCCGCGCGTCTTACTGTATCGGTCCGATTCAGAGGCAGGATTTCACAGATTAACAGGAGGGGGAAGGGGGAACCAGCATCATATCATCCCTGGGGGTGAGTGGAGGGTGGGCAGGCTGATTATCCTAGTTAGCAAGAACTGGTGTAAAATACTGGACACTTCTCCAGGTTTAAAACAGGTTTGATGGGGCCTGATGGGGCCTTTGTATGATGTTTTGGGGGAGATGGGGGATTGGCCTGATGGCCCTTTTATTTCTTTTGTTTGTTTATGAAAATGTTATTTAGCTAGATATCTTTTAAAGATATCCAGTTAAGTAGCACATTATCTGGTAAGTAAAAAATTTAGCTGGCTACATTCAAATATAACTGGTTAGGTTTTTATTTGTAGTTATCTAGCTACATGTAGCTGGATAACTTTAGGTTAGTATATTCAGCGGGATATTTATCCTGCTGAATATACGTGCCAGGTTTTCTGGTTAACTTTAACCGGATAACTTGTCCACTAAACGGTCTATTGAATATTGGCCTCACAGAAAATTATCAGCAGAATGTAGTCAATAGGAAGAAAATCTCTCATATTATTATTATGTCTGCTAAACTAGATGGGAAAAATGTCCATCTCAAATGCTGGCAGAGAACACAGGGCTTCCACACTGCATAGCTCTCATTTGTGCCTCTTGTCCCTAGGATAAAGACTCCAGGTGGGGGCCTCCCCAATTGTTTAAAGAGAACTTACTCATAATTCTCCTTTTCCAGATGACATGTCACTAACACTGCTACCTCATCTTGGATCAACATCACCAACAAAGTAGTGGAACGAATTTGCCCAACGATCACGAAAACACTTCATCCGGAGAGGGACGACAGGAAACCATGGTTTACTCCTGAACTAAAGTCTCTTAAACAAGACCTTAGATGTAAAGAACACAGGTGGCGTAAAAACCCCTCCACGACAACCCTAAATGCCTTCAAATCCGGCCTAAATGCCTACAGGAATGTCATCAACAGAACAAAGAAAGAATTCTTCTCTAAAAAGATCCATCACTTCATCTTCGATTCCAGAGCACTGTTCTCTTACGTATCAGCCCTCACAAAACCATCCACACCCCTCATTCCAGATGACCAAGCTACCAGTAAAGCCAACGAATTGGCCGACTTCTTTGAGAGAAAAATCTCCACTCTTGTCGTGCCCCTCATGGCGACCACTCCCCCGCCCTCCATCACACTCTCCACCAATCATCAACCCATGCACTCAACCTGTCAGCAACGAAACACATCCCTAATCTCCTTCGAATCGATGTCTTCTCTAGAAATAGAAAACATCCTTAAGAAACTTAAGCCCTCCTCACACCCGTCAGACCACATACCGTCCAACCTGCTCTTTACCATCTAAGACATCATTGCTAAGCCATTAGCAGACATCATTAACTGCTCACTAGCTCAAGGTCACGTTCCAGATCAACTCAAGCTGGCAATGCTTAAACCTCTTTTAAAAAACACCCAACCCATCACCATCTGACCCAGCCAACTTCCGCCTCATAGCGAATCTGCCGATGATCGCCAAACTCTTGGAGAAGGTCGTAAATAAACAACTATCTGAATACCTCGAAGAAAATGATATTCTCGCCCCAACACAATTTGGCTTCCGCAAGGCTCTAAATACGGAATCATTACTATCTTCTCTCTCGGACACCATCCTCCTAAACTTGGAAAAAGGACAACCATACCTACTCGCTCTTCTGAATCTATCTGCAGCTTTCAACACCGTGAACCACACGATCTTACTACAGCGACTTGCAGACATTGGCATCAAAGGATCTGCTTTCAGCTGGTTCAAATCCTTCCTTGAAAACAGGTTTTACAAGGTAAGGATAAACAATAAAGAATCTCACCCAGTCAGATCCAACATGGGGGTCCCCCAGGGATCATCCCTTTCACCCACTCTATTCAACATCTACCTCCTCCCTCTCTGCCATTTACTCACCAACCTCAAGTTAACTCACTACCTATATGCGGACGACATCCAGATCCTCATCCCGATTACAGAGTCTCTTCACAAAACCTGGGCCCACTGGAATAGCTGCCTTCTAGCAATCAACCGACTTCTTACTAGCCTCAACCTCGTCCTCAATACCAACAAGACCGAGATCCTTCTAATAGCTCAGGACAACAACAACAGCACTCTCCTCAACTCCTCAAGTTCTTCCCAACTAGCCAAAACATCAATCAATCACCGCAGGTGAGAGACTTGGGTGTTCTGCTCGATAACCAACTCAACCTAAAAAAATTTGTAAACTCGCCACCAAAGAATGCTTTTTCAAATTGCAGGTACTAAGAAAACTAAAACCTCTCCTACACCTCCGAGACTTCCGATTGTAGCACCAATCTATCATCTTACCGAAAGTGGATTACTGCAACCACTACAGCTGGTCCAGAATGCTACAGCCAGGATTCTCACAAATGCCAACAAAAGGGAACACATCACCCCCATCCTGCAGAACCTTCACTGGTTACCAGTCAAATTCAGGATTCTCTTTAAAGCCCTCATGATGATCCACAAGGCTCTGCATAATATCTCCCCCCTTAATCTAACTTTCCAACTATGGCCGCACATCACAAACAGACCCATCAGAAGAGCATACAAGGACACGCTATATACGCCTTCGGCAAAAACCACTTTAAGGAAGCGCGTCCTCTCCACAGCTGGTCCTCCCCTTTGGAACTCGCTCCCGCCGGACCTTCGCCAAGAACCCTGCCCTCTGGTCTTCAAAAAGAAATTGAAAACATGGCTCTTCAGCCAGGCCTTCCCGGAGAGATAACTCCTCTCACCAAGGCTCCCCTAGTTCACATCAACTATAGACTAAATTTGCGTCCATCAGTTATGCCTCCTTTCCTTAACCGTCCCACTTGCTAAGTTAGTTCTCTCCTGTTATCCATCAGTCACCCCTCCTTTCCCGCCCCGATGGCACCTGTCCTAAAGATTTTAGAAGCTTCATCAGGCACAGCCCTTTGTTGCTATGATTTATTGTTTATTATCATTGTTTCTGTTATTATTATTATTACTATTAGTATTTTATTTTAATATTTTAAGTTTAGTATTATTATATTGTTATACTTCAGTGTATTCCTAATGTTCCACATGTCCTTTGTTTCCGCATGTTCATTGTAACTCATGTTTCATTGTACCCGCCCTTCGGCAACAGTTCAGTTTCATGTAAACCGGTGTGATATGTATCCTATACAGGAACATCGGTATATAAAAACTAAAAATAAATAAATAAATAAATGACATGGGATATTTTGGATGAAAGGTCCAGGCAGCAGGGAAGAATCAGCTCTAATTTTCTCCCACTTCAAGGGCAGAAAGGCTGGCAGCAAAAATCTGTCTTCCAGATCCACAAAGCAAAACCTTTACTCAAAAGTCAAAATTCTCTTGCTGCAGGACCCCAACTGGCTAGCAATCTCAGATTGTGGGCTGGAGCAGGCAGAGTCTTCCCTATCCTGGCCACCCCAGAAAGGGACTTTCCCGTAATCCCTTACCAGGTGAAGAATCAGGATCTTGCAAAAAAACCAAAAACTCCCAAAACAATGGCACGGATACCCTGGCACATGGTAAGGGCAAAGGGGCATCGGCGCCATTTTTTTTTTAGAACAGGTGATGCCTGGGAACGGGAAATCTTTCCCCGAGGCCCCCCCTGGATCTCTCCTCTTCCCGAGGCCCCCCGAGGCCCCCCTGGACCACCAGGTAATTTTAAAAGGTTTTGGAGGGGTCGGGAGGGTTGGGTCGATTTAAAGGGTTGGGTGGTTTTTTTGTTTTTGTTTGCGGCGCGGGCCTCCCTAAAAAAAAAAGGGTCGGGAGGGTGGGGGAGGCTAAGGGGGGTCGATTTAAAGGGTCGGGTGGGTTTTTTTTTTTTTATCGGCCATCGGCGCCATTTTAATTAGTGGCAGCCAAAATGGTGCCGATGGACCGAGAGCGGGAGATCGCGCCGGGACCCCCCCCCCCCACTGGACCACCAGGTAACTTAACATTTTGGGGGGGTTCGGGAGGGTGGGGGAGGGTAAGGAATTGGTTTTAAAGGGTCGGGGTGGGTTTAGGGGTTGTTTTGGTGTGCCGGTTTTCCCGTCCTCCCCCAAATAATTCCCGTGCCCTATTTAACGATACAATACAAATGCCCCTGACGATAAATCGGGGGCATTTGTATTGTATCGTGCACTCTAATGATTTAGAATGATTTTAAATTTATCTGACGATAATTTTAATCGTTCAAAAATGATTCACATCCCTAATGTATATGTGGCCAGAACATGGGTGTTCCAGAGGCAGAGCCAGCACTGACACATGTAGCCTCTAATTTTATTTAGCCAGCATGTGTAACATATGTGTGCCACTTTGCTACTGCTCCTTGTTAGGCACACACTGGGGGGGGGGGAGAAGGAGAAGAGAAAGAGAGAGATACTCTTTATAGGGCTCAGTCCAATACTCTATATATGGACCATTGTACGGGGCACTTTGATTCGGGGTGAATTTTTGGGAGGTGGGTTGGGTTGGGGGGGTTGTTACAGACACATTCAGAGGTATCCATTAGTGTACAAATCAACTCCTTTTCATCACTTATGAGATCTAAAATTCTTTAATGAGGTCGATTTTACAATGGATACCTTTGAATGTGTCTGGAACAACAATCCCTTAACCCCAACCCACCTGCCAAAAACTCACCCCGATTCAAAGTGCCCCCTTACAATGAGCCCCATGAAGAGGCTCCCTCTCCCCCAATGTGTACACCCAACAAGGAAGAGTAGCAAAGTGGCACACAAATGCATGTGCATACAGCTCCAGACTTGCACCCATAAAGAGAATTTTCTAACCTTCACACATAATTTATAAAATAGTGCATGTTTTTGTGCACAGCAAGATATGCACATTTATGGGCATGCACACAGCACTTCTAAAATCTACCTTTTAATGTACCTAAATGTACATGCATTGTGGGACAACATGCGTACACTTTGCCATATTAAGAAGAGGCGCTTTCAGGAGTGTGTTTTGGTAGAGGGAGAAAAATCATGCGAGTAGATTGTATTATTTTCAGTGAAAAAAGTACCTGCAGGAAAAAGCAGATGCAAACATCTGCAGGTACTTTGTACCTTCAGCAATTTTAAAGCAAGTGTAAACATGTACTTGAAACTAGGGGCAATGTGCATCAGTGAAAAAGACTTGCAGATTTGTCTCAAAATGCATAATAGAAAATGGTCCCATAATTAGTTTAGTGCATCAGGCTTGAGAGCTGGATATTAGCATGGGTTAACATACAGTTCTCTTTGTGTCTATTTTTTTCATCTTTCTTCTAATTTCTACCACTATGTGCAATTTATTTTCTACTTTGCTTACTCCATTTTACATTGTTGCAATGTCTTGTGCAAATATTATAAAATAATTTGGGCACAAGAATTATGTATACATTTAAACATCTCTAGCAACTGCTAAGTAATACTGTAGATAAACAGATAAGTAATAATAATAGGTGACAGGAATTTGTAGTTAGCATACCTATTAACATTTTCTGTAACACTTCATGCCACTTGAGTTTACTCAGTATTTGCAATAAATGGCTCCACCATGAAATCTTCTTCGCTCATGTCGGCATTTTGTTCAATAACTGTTATAGTGTTACATTGTTATTTGGAAACAGAATGTCTCTTCAATGCCACATTTAATATTTAGTGACATCTTAGTGGCTTCAGTAGTTTCCTATTAAATTATTAGTGCTTGTTCCTCAATGTACATTCAAAAGGATGCCAATATAATTAACCCAAATTAATGAAGTTGTTTTCAGTTGCAAGTGCCTCATTATAGGGGTACTTCTAATTACTATTAAAATGAACTGGAACGGAACGTCTTCAGGTTGGGATGTCCCAAAGCTATAAACCAAAACCATAAACATCTGTGCAGTTCCTAATCTATTCATTTAACCTTTTTGTAACAGCAACATAACCTCAACTTATTTATAAATGCTTCTAGTCGCCAAGTGGTAAATTTTCAAAGTCTTATAGGTGAATTTTAGAAGCCCAACATGTGCCAAAACTGGGAGATATGTGAATATGTTCGGCCAGCGGGTGCCAAGTGGATTTTAAAAACTGCAAGCAGAGTGTAAAAATGTATTTAGTAAAGTAGTCCACCAGATGTTAAAACCAGGTAAGTTCACGAGTAAAAATATGAGAATATGACACTTTGAGAAAGTGTATAAATTTTATTTAAGAGAATGAAGCTGGTAATTAGATGTAATCACTTTTGATTATATTGCATTAATGCCTAAGGGGCAGATTTTAGTAAAGTACACACGCGCGAACAAAAGTACGCCGGATTTTAAAAGATACACGTGTAGCCGCGCGTATCTTGTAAAATCCGGGGTTGGCGCATGCAAGGCTGAGCAAAATCGGCAGCCTGCATGCGCCGAGCCACGCAGCCTGCCTCCGTTTCCTCCGAGGTCGCTCCGAAATCGGAGCGGCCTCAGAGGGAGCTTTTATTTTTTTGCCCTCCCCCCACCTTTCCCTCCCTTCCCCTATCTAACCCATCCCCCTCCCCTACCTTATTCCATTGAGTTACGCCTGCCTCTGGCAGGCGTAACTTGCGCTCGTCGCCAGCTCCCGCTGTGCCGGAGCACTCGGCCCCGCCCCCAGACCGCCGACACGCCCCCCCGACTTACGCGCATCCCGGGGCTTTGCACGCGCCGGCGGCCTTTGCAAAATAGGCACGCCGGCGCAGGGCTTTTAAAATCTACCCCTAAGTGTATTAGCAGCAAAAAGACCATGTTCAGAACATGAACCAATGTTTCACAGTAATACTATATTTTACTTGTCTTTCAAGTATTCAGAAATGAGATCAATAGGAAGAAACAAGTTTTTAGACAAGAATATTGGTCCACATCGGATAAGTAAAATACTTTTCATTTATATTACCTTGTTTACACTACAAAATTTACACATTAAATCCTAAGGACTGATCCTTTGTGGTGTTATCTTTCAGGACTTCAGTAATGATTCAAAACTCAAATTTCCCCAAGTACTATTTTCTTTCCTTTACTCACTCTATGCATGTTTTTATTCTTTGTACAATAATTTCTCTGTTTAATTTCTTACTGTGTTTCTTTTGCTTCAGTTTTACAAATGTCTCTGTTGGTTTGTGTGCACACTACTTCTCAGTCTCCTTTGAAGAAGCAGCTTGGGGGTGGAATAGCTAATGCTGTTGGCAAGCGAAGCAGCTGCTTGCCCAGGGAATATGGAGAAGCTTTTGTTGATAGAGTTGGAAGGTAGAGTCCAAAGCTAGATGTCTGCAGAAAGGAGTAGGAACCCTCTGTAGCTCTTGATCCTGTAGGGTCTTAGTATCGATGATACTTACTGTCCTAACTTTAAGAGCTCGATAAGGAATACTGTCTCCCTTTCTTGGGAGTATCTTCCGAGACTAATTATGACCCTTTATGTAAGTCCTCAAGGCTTATTGCACTGGAAAATTAGCTATTAAAGTAAAGGATAATTGAGATTCTCCTAACTAATGAGAAAAAGCTGGGATTGCCTGTAATAGTATGCTATATGAATAAGATGACAGAATGTGGTATGTGAAATGAGACTAAGTAACTTTCTGAAGAGAATGAGATATATTGCAACATAGCAATCATTCACTCACATGGTTTCCTTTTTCAGTTATAACCGTATTTAGTTTTTTTTCTTTGTTCTCATCAATAAAGAGAAATGTTGAAGATTAATTATATTGAACCCCTTATAAACCAAGTTATTACTATCCCGGGGCATTACAATCCTATTTTTGTTTATTAGCTCAAGGATACTTTATTATCACTTAACCTCACTTATGGAATCTCAGTTTCCTCTCCTGGACTGAGATTAAGCAGTATTTAACTTCAATCTAACTACTTTTGCCTTGCTGTAAATCAGGAAATTATATATAAGAAAATGGTAAGTTAACAAGGGTTTGGCTCATATTTTATGAGGTCAATATTCAAAAGTCATTTAGAAAGATAACTCACACGTTATGGGGTAGATTTTAAAAAGATGTGCGTACTACCCGGCATGCGCACATGTACACCCGATTTTATAGCTTGCGTGCGCAGGCACAAGTTATAAAATCAGCTTGCGCTGCCTTCCCCCATTCCCTCCCCCCTAACCTGACCTTTCCACCCCTTCCTCTAACCTTTCCTCCCCTTAGCCATACTCTGACCCCCCCAAAATTTTTATTTTACCTTTTGTGCCTGCCTCTGGCCCTGCCCCGCCCCCGGACCGCCCCTTTAGTAAAGCCCCGGGACTTACACGTATCCCGGGACTTTACGCGCATCGCTGGGCTTTTTTAAAAATAGACCTGGTGCGCGTAACCTTTTTTTAAAATCTGATGGAATTCCTGTCACAGCTTCAGTGATGTCATCGGCACGACTGGTAGGAGGCCTATAAAATTGGCCTGCGTGTGGCGCGCAGCTTCCGCCAGTGCGCTGCCTAAGCCGTGCGGTTTTGTTTTGATTTTTGGTGTTTGTTCCCATTTAACTCTTTTTTTCTTCTAAGTGGACTGAGTGTGTAAGGTCCTCCTTCCGCCTCAGGTAGGGAAAACTCATTCTTGATATTATAATCTTTGTTATGCTTTGTGGGACTTCTTAATCCTCCTCCTCCAGAAGAGGATATCCTGAACTTAATACAATCCTAACCTGTTAAGTGGACTTTCCATTTTATCTATATTTACAACTATTGGCTATCATATTAAGTATGCCCCACTCGTCCCGGAAGCGCCGGGCTCGAGAAAGGCTAGTAATGGAGGGAACAACAGCAGGTCCTGTGTTGGGCCAATGGATGCCCATATTATTATGGTTTTGAGGTGTTGGAGTGGATTCTTGGGTACTGTGGTGATGAACACTCCCACGGGAAGGAGCCCCATGAGGAACCACAGTACTAGACTAGACTCTATTCACGCAGACACAGAGGATTTGTATTTATTTTACGGCTTGGAGATACTGGCCAGGGGGTGGCAGTAGTGAGGTAATCCAGTAGAAGCAGTCCAGGGGTCCTCAGCAGAGGAGACTAGTCCTACACTTGAATAGATGGTAGGCAGCGCAATGTAGTAGAGGAAGTCCCAGATGTAGACTCCCAGCGCTGAGCTGTAGGTGAGACAGACTGACAAGGTTAAATTACTCACTAAAGTAGATAGCTGTATTGATGGAGATCCTGGCAGGCAGAAGTAGTTGAATTGCAGGCACCAAGGCAGGGAGAGCAGGCCCTCAAGGAGCGAGTACCCGGTATCCCAGATAGGCACCTGAAAGAAAGCATAAGGGCCCCGAGGAGCGGGTACCCAGGTTAGAGATGAAAGACCCCGAAGGGCAGAGAGAACTTCTAGTGGCAAAGCAGCTTAGACCGGAGGCATTCCAATCCATTCATGATCCTTGCTAACTCAGGCCTGGATTTATCAAAATGCGATAAGTATCTCATGCGATAGCAAAAGGGGCATGTTTTATGCTAATATACAGTTTATCGCAATTTGTGCAAATTACCTATGTGAAGAGCTAAGTTAACACAAATTGCGATAACATGTTCAGACTTTGCAATAAGTGCCAGATCTGTTGTATTTCTTGCATTCAACCACTGGGGGACCATTGTTAATGAGGAGAGAGCAAGAGAGAGCCTAGCCATTCTGTCCTCTCCCTAGATAGGTATTTGTATCCCTATGATAGGCCCACCTAGTAACTTGAGGTGAGGTTTAGGTATTAGTGTAGGGGGTTAAGGGCCACTTTGACATTCAATGTGAGACATACGAACAGAACAGTGGTGTCTCTCTCTCTCTCTCTCTCCCCCCCCTCCCCCCCAAAAAAACAGGCCTTTCTGGAGACATGGAACAATGCAATAAAACCTTACTGCCCAGTAACGCAAGCTATCATACTGTTGAACGCTATTCAAAAAGGTGTAGTTAAAATCTGCGTTAAGTATGTGCGATAGCATTTCGCAACTGGCAAACCCGGCCCACTCCCCACCCCTAACTCCTCCTCTTTTTGAAATTTGCATCGCACCATACAATATGGTGCTATTGCATGCAGTAAGGGCCTATCGCAAGCATTAATGGGGCTTTTTGTATGCGATAAGCCCTTAACACATGCGAAAATGCCTTAGCACATTTTGATAAATAACCCCCTCAGTTTGTTAGCAAACAAAGGGCAGGCTAAATACCCGGATGGCATGACGTCACTTGGAGGGAATGCCCCCGAGGTTCCCGCCATGACGTGGATATAGATGTGGGTGTGCGCGCACCCTAGGAGGCCCTCAGGAGAAACATGGCGAACACCATTGCCGTTGCCATTCCGGGGACGCCGGAGAGAGCAGCATGAAGTTGTGGCAGCAGACATCTTCCCAAGGCTTGAGGAGAGAGAAGGAAGAAAGGTTAGGCACAGAGGTCGAAGCTGTCTGAGACCGACGGATGCAACACATATCAGGCGGGGAGCTATAATGCCGGGTGAGCTGTCGCTATAAGGGAACCAGGAAGCTATGGATCCCCTTCATGACTCGGTAATCTCATTCTCCCCAGTTTTGAGAACACCACCTGAGAATCCCGTGCCTATAAGAACAACATCCCTCAATGAGGATGGATACTCCATCCTCATTGAGGGATGTAGAGAGAAACCCAGGAACAACAATGATATCTGCTGCGGAGGATGCCACGCAGGTTGGAGACTCAGATGGGAATGTAGCAGAGGGGCAGATGCTATATCAAGCAGAATCCATTACTATTTCTGATTTACTAAGTCATGAAATTGACTTTGAGCCTATAGTTAGACCGCCTGTCTTCTCATTAGAAACCATATGGGAAACTTTAGTTGTGATAAATAAAAATTTTACATCATCTTTAAGACCATTGGCAAAAAGAATAGAAAATGTTCATGCTAAAGTTAAAAATGTAATCGCTGATAATATTAAAAGAGATCAGGTTATAGAGTCAACTAAGGTTGAATTAAAAAAATTGGGTGAACAGAACACAAATCTAATAAGAAAAAATCAGTATGTTTTAAGGAAAATGGAGAATCTTGAAAATCGGATCCATAATAAAAATGTAAGGCTGGTACACTTTCCCAGATTGCCTGCAATTTCTGTGAAAGAAATGTGGAACAAATTTGCGTTAGAAGTTTTAAAAATTCCTCAACAGGCTTTGCCTCCATTAAATCAAATTTATTATCTTCTTTCATGGAAGAAAGATATGGAAAAGGATCAAGATTTTCAAGAGATTTCTCCTTTGAATCGATCAGAATTTCTGGAATCATCAAATCAGGGGGAGGCCCAACTGGCCACTATGGTAATTTCCTTTCTGCTTAACACAGATAGAAATTGGGTCTTAAGGTTATATTTTAGGAATGTCAAAGAAAAATTCCATCATTTAAATGTAAAGATTTTTCCAGATGTTACAAAAGAAACACAATTAAGAAGAAGGCAATTTTTGTTAATGAGACCAAAACTTTTACAGATGGGAGTCTTGTTTAAATTAAGGTTCCCGCGTAGATGTTGTGTATCTTACCAAAATGTTAGGTATTGCTTCTATCAACCATCACAATTGACAAAATTCATTTCAGATAGAACTAAGGATGAGGGTCCTGTTATAGCAACCCCCTAGAAAGTTATGGATGTATTCTCAAAATAGTAAAGTAGCTCCCATGTCAGGATTGTATTTTATTTCTTTGAATATTATGCTTTGGTATTTGTAGACCTTTAAGTGATTAAAGGAGAACCCCCTTCTATTTGAGGACTTTGGAAATTATGGTTTCAATAAAAGAAATTTCGCGTTACAAATGTATGTAATTAATACTTATTTTAAACCATTTGATGTTATATATCAAGAGGTTCTTGATTCTGTAATACTGAAAATTGATAAATAAAAAAAAGAGGCATTTCAGGGGCTTTCTGGAGAGGGGCTGAGATATCTGACTATCCTAGCCGAATATCAAATAGACGTGGCTAGGTTAGCTGGATAACGTTAGACTTGCTTCAGAGCACGTCAAAGGTTATGCAGCCTTGTGTGGCCAGATAAAGAGCTACTCAACCTGATATCTTGAAAAGATATCCAGCTAAGTAGCGCTGTCATCAGCAAGTAAACTAGTAAACCAAAAGTTGCTCAATCCCTTCCCAAAGCATAATACAAGCTAGGCATGTATCCTATATCACCCACCTCCTAAACCTTGTTAAATAGTATTGATTTACCTGATGTTTTAAGCTGAGCCCAGTCCCGCTTTTACATTCAAATCAGGATCAGCCTGCCTCCCCCTCCTTCTTACCCACCCACAAGGAAGAAATGTCCTGCCTGGACCCCCATCAGTGCCAATACCTTTTTCAGCTCAGCCGGGAGCGAGGGACCCTCTGCCCCGCTGCTGGCACTTCTAGCGCTGCCTCTGTCAAGCTTACATTCAAGTTTATGCTTATGCTGCTACTTGCCATCTGAATCGCTAGTTTTAAAAGTTAGTTTACTTATTTTGCCTTAAATTTAGCTTTTCAAAATTGCCTCGTGACTGGGATCTTAGGTCTCTGCTGACATCATTAATGACATCAGTAAGCTATGGCCTATACAGCATCACGCTAGGAGCTTGCTTAAGGCACTGATGTCCTAGCATACTTATTTTGCAGCATCAGCTTCCCCAAGGCGGCTGCTGCCTTTTGAGCCTCTCCCATAGCACCTTAGCTTTTAAAATTCACCACCACATCTGGCACTTAAGGAGATGCTTGGAGCGATAGTGCCAGCTACATCAGCTGATTGCTTCGAGTCTGCCTCCTCATGCCACCGAGAGCTCCCCAGGCTCCCATGATATTAATCCACACCACACACACAGCCACTGACAGCAGCGTCTCACTGCCTGCTTGCAAGGCCCTCCTTTCTCTTGGAACACTGTGGAAGGCTTCCTGCTACTTCCCCATGGGTTTTCTGGTTCCTAGGCCACATACCTCTGGGACTCCTACATCAACGGGTCTCTCCAGGCCCAACCTGGCATCAGAGCCAAAGCTCCACCAGGCAGGTAAATAAATGATTTCTTTTTCAAGATTTACACTAGCTTGAATTAAAAGCAAGAGCTTGTGTGAGCTTGCAAGCTTTGGATAATATAGCAACATAGGAAACAACGGCAGAAAAAACCCATGTAGTCCATCCAGTCTGCCCAGCAAGTTGCCTAGGGTAGTAACTGACGCTCTTTGCAGGTTACCCCCATACCTTATGTTAAGGGTAGTAATTTCTACTCTGCGCAGTTTAGCCCAGTTAATGCAGTTTACCACTTTTCTTCATTTCTATCCTTTAGGCATTAAGGATCCTTTGTGCTTATCCCATGCCCTTTTAAATTTCATTACCATTTATGTCTTCACTACCTCTTAAGGGCATTCCATACATCCTTCACCCTTTCCATGAAGAAATATTTCCAGACTTTTGTTCTGACTGAATATGGCAAATGTTATGTTCAGACAGTTCCTTAGCCAGTGTTTGTAGGGGTGGGACTAATTGGATTTGGTTTGCCACAGCCTCATGTGCTGGGTAACTGAATCATTTTGGAACTGGGATCTTCATGAGCCAGAGCCTTGCTGAAGCTAAGTGCAATTTTGTTTTGTTATTTACCTGTGTTTAATATACTAGGGCATTATATTTGCCAAATATTGTGCCCTGTCTGTTATAAAGGGGCAAAATTGAAATTGAAACCTGAGAGAGAGCCATTTAGTCTGCTTTCTAGCTATTAGGACTACCACAATCTACAAAGCGGCCACTACAAATATTATAAAACTCAGCTGCTAGAATGTTGACTGGCAAAAAAAGAATGCCCATATTACAGGAACACTCGCCGAATTACACTGGCTTCCAATCGAACAAAGAATACAATATAAGGCTTTATGTATAATTCATAAACTAATCCACGATGAAAAAGCTGACTGGCTTAACACTGCACTATGCGTACATGTCCCGCAAAGAAACCTGAGATCTGCTAATAAAGCTCTACTAACTGTCCCCTCTGTTAAAACAGCACATCTCACGCAAGTAAGGGAAAGAGCACTGTCACTGGCTGGTCCCATACTATGGAACACCATGCCACTCGAAATAAGACTACAGAGAAATTTGAAAATATTCAAAACAAATCTGAAAACCTGGCTCTTTAAACAAGCTTTTTATAAAGATAAAGAGAAGGAGATAAGGACGCACCAAACTAGAAGTTGTTACTTGTAACATACATCTTCTAAACTATTTGCATATAAGTTGTAATCTCCCAGTTCTTTGTTAACTTTCTACAAGTTCATCCCCCTGTTCTATGTAAGACATTATAAGCTATGCGTTATATTGTCATTGTAATTGTTGAAATGTGAACCGAAGTGATTAGTAACATTGTTACCTGAACTGCGGTATATAAAACTGTTAAATAAATAAATAAATAAATAAATACAAATGCATATTAATGTTAAATACAAACCGCCTAATATGTTCCTAATATACAAGCTTAAGTTACACACATAGTTTATTGTATTAAATTGTTACCGTACTATGATAGCACATGATTAAGTTGTAATCCATACCACTCTTTTTTCATTATCGTCCCTTACTGTAAACCGTTGTGATGGTTATCTAACTTAACGACAGTATAGAAGAGTTTTTAAATAAATAAAATAAATAAATAAAAATAAACAGGTTTTGGCAGCTGACTCAGTGCATTGCAGGAGGCAATCAGTCTGCTTTGAACTTGAAGGAGACAGCCAGAAGTACAAATTCTTGGGGAGAGCTAAGGAAAAAGCTTAAATTAGCTAGCCAAATCTGGGGGAGGGTCTGTTCAAAATCAATAGCAGATACAGTGTCCAGTGAACAGCCCTGACCAAGTGTTAACTGTTTAACTCCCTCCTACCCTGCCCCTCTACCCACCCAGCCCTAGGTTTGTTTTTCTGATATAGTCTTCCTAAATACATAATTGGCAACAAGATACATTAGTAATTTGGTATTTCCTTAGGTGTTATCCATCAAATAAATTTACCAAAATGAGGGCTATCCAATGTAACTATTGTGGAGCCTTTACTCTGAGGGAAATCATCTGGAAACTTAGGGCTTGCCCCATTTATTCAGAACTCTCGTCCTTGAAAAAGGAGCTGGCTGAAGTTAAAGCTGAATTAGCTGCAATAAAGAAAGTTTCACCCACTTTACATTATTCAGGAATTAATTCCCCATTACCACAGAAAAAACAAATGTCAAGGAAAAATGGGTTTACAGTGGGCTCAGGTAGGATAAGACCTGTGACCCACAGATACCTGTAATTGACAGCTGTGCAGCCCACAAGTCTACCCTCCCACTCAAACAGGGCATTAAGGAACTAAAAAAAAAAACAGGATTACAGTGGCTCTGGTAGAATTAGACCTGTGATGCAGAGATGCACGCTATCTCAAGTGAAACAAGTACAAAACACCTTTTCTGTATTAGATATTGAAGAAGTTCTTGTGAAAGAGATTGAAGTGTTACCTGAAAAGAAAGGCGAAACCCAATGCATACAGAAATTCCATAATACAATCAGTAACCAAAGGAAAAAGCTCATTGTGCTGGGTGACTGTCATCAGAGGCACTAATCTGGGAACTCTTAGCGAGGGAAACACTACAGTTAAAAGCCTCCCAGAATCATCGGCCAGCAGAAATGCTATTCAAATAGTCAAAGTGATCAAAGAAGAAAGCAAAGACTCTAAAGTTGTTATTATCAGCCATCTGGGAACCAACGACCTTGCTAGAAACAGCATCCAAGTGGTACAGAGAGATTTCCAGTCTCTAGCTAAGCAGATTAGTCACATGGTGACAACCATTGCCTTTTCAGAAGTGTTACCTGTTCATGGAAAGGGGAAGGAGAGGCTAAGCCATATTAATAACTTCAATGTATGGCTCAAATCCTGGTATAAGGAACAAAGTTTTGGATTTATTGGGGGCTGGGGCCATGTATGGAACAGTAAAAAGCTCTTTGTCAAAGATGGCTTACATTGTCTGTGGCAGGAAAAAGGATCCTAAGAGATAAATTCAAATCCTATGTCATAAGGCATTTAAACTAGATGCCGGGGGTGGCAGTAAGAAATTAGAATGTCACCCCCCAAAACAAATGCAATGGAAAAAGGTGAAATGGATAACAAAACTCATCTAAATAAGTCACAAAAGGAGTCCAAGAAAAGCAGTATCCTGAACAAGAAAAGCTGGAAAGCTATGAGCACAAATGCTCGTAGTTTGCGCAATAAAATCCCAGATCTACAAGCCCTAATGGTAGAGATGGACTTGGACGTTGTTGCTGTCACGGAGACATGGTTCACAGAATCTCAAGATTGGGATACGGCAATACTGGGCTATATCTTGTTAAGGAAGGACAGAGAGGACAGGAAAGGGGAAGGAGTGGCTCTTTATGTCAGAAACAATATCCAAGCATCTGAACTGCAAGGAAGATGGGGCAAAGAAGAAGCACTATGGGCCGACCTAAAAAAAGATGATGGGGCATCCATTTTTATTGGAGTGGTTTACAGGCCTCCAAATCAAAAGGAAGAGCTTGACAGAGATCTGGTTGAAGATATCCAAAAGATGGGAAAGAAGGGAGAAGTGGTGATTGTTGTAGATTTTCATCTGGCGGATGTAGACTGGAGAATCCCTTCTGCAGAATCTAACAATAGAAGAGAGATAGTGGATGCCCTGCAAGGGGCTCTATTCAAACAAATGGTAATGGAACCCATGAGGGAGGGAGCTATACTCTATTTAGTGCTCAATAATGGAGATAATGTCTCTAATGTCCATGTGGGTGCCCACCTCAGAACCAGTGATCATCAAACGGTATGGTTTCATATCACAAATAGGATATGGAGAAGAAGCACGAAGACCCGAGTTTTGCAGTTCAAAAACACAGACTTTGATGAAATGGGGAAGTACCTGGAGGAAGAACTAGAAGGCTGGGAGAACAAGAGAGATGTGGAACAACAATGGACCAAACTAAAAGGAGCAATTACCAAGGCAACTAATCTATATGTCAGAAAAGTAAAGAAAGCAAAAGAAAAATGAAACCTATCCGGTTCTTAAAGGAGGTGACTGACAAAATAAAAGCTAAAAGAACAGTGTTCAAAAAATATAAAAGATCCCAAAGGAAGGAGCACAAGGAAGAATATATGGTGGAACTGATGGAGACAAAGAAAGTAATCAAGATAGCAAAACATCAAGCGGAAGAAAGGAATGCCAAAGAGGTAAAGTGAGGTGACAAAACATTTTTCAGATACACCAGAGAAAGGAGAAAGGTTCAAAGTGGTATAGTGAAATTGAAAGGTGTAAAGGATCAATGTGTGGAGAGAGATGAAGAAATGGCAGAAATATTAAATGAATACTTCAGTTCGGTGTTCACTAAAGAGGACCCTGGAGAAGGACTGTCGCTAGTCAACAAGAAACTGGAGGGGAATGGAGTAGATGTAACTCCATTTACAGAAGAGAATGTATGGGAAGAGCTAGGAAAACTAAAAGTGGACAAAGCCATGGGGCCTGATGAGGTTCATCCCAGGATACTGAGGGAGCTCAGAGATGTGCTGGCGGGTCCGTTGCATGACCTGTTCAATAGATCCCTAGAAACGGGAGTGGTGCCGAGTGATTGGAGAAGAGCGGTGGTGGTCCCGCTTCACAAGAGTGGGAGCAGAGAGGAGGCTGGAAACTACAGGCCAGTTAGCCACACCTCAGTGGTGGGAAAAGTAATGGAGTTGCTGCTGAAAGAAAGAATAGTGAACTATCTACAGTCAGAAGATTTGCTGGACCAGAGGCAGCATGGATTCACCAGAGGAAGGTCCTGTCAGATAAATCTGATTGACATTTTTGACTGGGTGACTAGGGAATTAGATTGAGGAAGAGTGCTCGATGTCATCTACTTGGCTTTCAGCAAAGCTTTTGATATGGTCCCGCACAGAAGGCTTGAGAATAAAATGAGAAGTTTAGGAGTGAGTGCCAAGGTGGTGGCCTGGATTGCAAACTGGTTGATGGACAGAAGACAATGGGTGATGGTAAATGGAACTTACTCCGGCTGTCATGGTACATGTGGGCACCAATGACATAGGAAAATATGGGAGGGTGGTTGAGGAAGCCAAATTTAGGCTCTTAGGTAGAAAGCTTAAATCTAGAACCTCCAGGGTAGCATTCTCTGAAATGCTCTCTGTTCCACGCACAGGTCACCAGAGGCAGGCAGAGCTCCAGAGTCTCAATGCGTGGATGAGATGATGGTGCAAGTAAGAGGGATTCAGTTTTGTTAAGAACTGGGGAACCTTTTGGGGGAAGGGGGGAGTCTCTTCAGAAGGGATGGACTCCACCTTAACCAGGGTGGAACCAGACTGCTGGTGCTAACCTTTAAAAAGGAAAGAGCAGCTTTTAAACTAGAACAAAGGGGAAAGCTGACAGTCACTCAGCAGCACATGGTTCGGAGAGAGGTATCTTTAAAGGATACTAATAATGCATTAGAATTAGGGCATCCTGACAGTGAGGTTCCAATAATAAAAAAAAGTAGTCCAAATGCCGGTAATTAAAAACTCACCTGAGCTAAAAAAAATCTAACTTATCCCTATCAATTAAAAAGCAGAATGAAAATACAAACAAAAACAAACTTTGAAATGTTTGTATGCTAATGCCAGAAGTCTAAGTAAGATGGGAGAATTAGAATGTAAAGCAGTGAATGATGACATAGACTTAATTGGCATCTCAGAGACATGGTGGAAGGAGGACAACCAATGGGACAGTGCTATACCGGGGTACAAATTATATCGCAATGACAGAAATGAGCACCTGGGAGGCGGTGTGGTGCTTTATGTCCGGGATGGCATAGAGTACAACAGGATAAACATCCTGCACAAGACTAAATGCACAATTGAATCTTTATGGGTAGAAATCCCTCGTGTGTCGTGGAAGACTATAGTGATAGGGGTATACTACCGTCCACCTGATCAAGTTGGTGAGACTGGCAGTGAAATGCTACGAGAAATTAGGGACCGCACTACCCCCATTATTACCGCACTACCAAATTGGTAGTGCGGTAATAATGGGAGACTTCAATTACCCCAATACTGACTGGGTAAATGTAACATCGGTACATGCTAGAGATATAAAGTTCCTAGATGGAATAAATGACATTTTTATGGAGCAATTGGTTCAGGAACCGACAAGAGAGGGCACAATTTTAGATCTAATTCTCAGTGGAGCACAAGATTTGGTGAGAGAGGTAACGGTGGTGGGACCGCTTGGCAATAGTGATCATAATATGATCAAATTTGAATTAATGGCTGGAAGGGGGGACAGTAAGCAAATTCACGGCTCTCGTCCTAAACTTTCAAAAGGGAAACTTCGATAAAATGAGAAAAATTGTTAGAAAAAAAACCCTGAAAGGAGCAGCTACAAAGGTAAAAAGTGTGCAAGAGGCATGGTCATTGTTAAAAAATACCATCCTAGAAGCACAGTCCAGATGTATTCCACACATTAAAAAAGGTGGAAAGAAGGCAAAACCATTACCGGCATGGTTAAAAAGGGAGGTGAAAGAAGCTATTTTAGCCAAAAGATCTTCATTCAAAAACTGGAAGAAGGATCCAACAGAAGAAAATAGGATAATGCATAAGCGTAGGCAAGTTAAATGTAAGACATTGATAAGACAGGCTAAGAGAGAATTTGAAAAGAAGTTGGGCATAGAGGCAAAAATTCACAGTAAAAACTTTTTAAAATATATCTGAAGCATAAAGCCTATGAGGGAGTCAGTTGGACCATTAGATGATCGAGGGGTTAAAGGGGCACTTAGAGAAGATAAGGCCATCGCGGAAAGATTAAATGATTTCTTTGCTCCGGTGTTTACTGAAGAGGATATTGTGGAGATACCTGTACTGGAGATGGTTTTCATAGGTAATGATTCAGATGGACTGATCCAAATCACGGAGAACCTAGAAGATGTGGTAGGCCTGACTGACAAACTGAAGCATAGTAAATCACCTGGACTGGATGGTATACACCCCAGAGTTCTGAAGGAACTCAAAAATGAAATTTCAAACCTATTAGTAAAAATTTGTAATCTATCATTAAAATCATCCATTGTACCTGAAGATTGGAGGATAGCTAATGTAACCCCAATATTTAAAAAGGGCCGATCCGGGAAACTACAGGCTTTAGTGCCAGGAAAAATAGTCGAAAGTATTCTAAACATCAAAATCACAGAACATATAGAAAGACATGTTTTAATGGAATAAAGTCAGCATGGCTTTACCCAAGGCAAGTCTTGCCTCACAAATCTGCTTCACTTTTTTGAAGGATTATAAACATGTGGATAAAGGTGAACCAGTAGATGTAGTATACTTGGATTTTCAGAAGGCATTTGACAAAGTTCCTCATGAGAGGCTTCTAGGAAAAGTAAAATGTCATGGGATAGGTGGCGATGTCTTTTCGTGGATTACAAACTGGCTAAAAGACAGGAAACAGAGTAGGATTAAATGAACAATTTTCTCAGTGGAAGGGAGTGAGCAGTGGAGTGGCTCAGGGATCTGTATTGAGACCCTTACTTTTCAATATATTTATAAATGATCTGGAAAGAAATACGACGAGTGAGGTAATCAAATTGTTCAGAGTAGTTAAATCACAGGCAGATTGTGATAAGTTGCAGGAAGACCTTGAGAGACTGAAAAGTTGGGCATCGAAATGGCAGATGAAATTTTATGTGGATAAGTGCAAGATGATGCATATAAGGAAAAATAACCCATGCTACAGTTACACAATGTTAGGTTCCATATTAGGTGCTACCACCCAAGGAAGAGAACTAGGCGTCATAGTGGATAACACATTGAAATTGTCAGTTCAGTGTGCTGCGGCAGTCAAAAAAGCAAACAGAATGTTGGGAATTATTAGAAAGGGAATGGTGAATAAAATGGAAAATGTCATAATGCCTCTTTATCGCTCCATGGTGAGACCACACCTTGAATACTGTGTACAATTATGGTCGCCACATCTCAAAAAAGATATAATTGCGATGGAGAAGGTACAGAGAAGGGTGACCAAAATGATAAGGGTAATGGAAACAGCTCCCTATGAGGAAAGATTAAAGAGGTTAGGACTTTTCAGCTTGGAGAAGAGACAGCTGAGGGGGGGTATGATAGAGGTGTTTAAAATCATGAGAGGTCTAGAATGGAGATATGAATCGGTTATTTACTCTTTCTGATAATAGACTAGGGGGTACTTCATGAAGTTAGCATGTGGCACATTTAAAACTAATCGGAGAACGTTCTTTTTCACTCAATGCACAATTAATCTCTGGAATTTGTTGCCAGAGGATGTGGTTAGTGCAGTTAGTCCATTACCTGCTATTACGTCGACTTAGAAAATAGCCACTGCTATTACTAACAACAGTAACATGGAATATACTTAGTTTTTGGGTACTTGCCAGGTTCTTATGGCCTGGATTGGCCACTGTTGGAAACAGGATGCTGGGCTTGATGGAACCTTGGTCTGACCCAGTATGGCATGTTCTTATGTTCTTACTCTGAAGAGAGAGCGGTGTTAAGCGGAGTGCCGCAAGGATCGGTGTTGGGACCGGTCCTGTTCAATATCTTTGTGAGCAACATTGCGGACAGGATAGAAGGTAAGATTTGTCTTTTTTCGGATGATACTAAGATCTGCAACAGAGTGGACACGCCGGAAGTAGTGGAGAGAATGAAATGGGATTTAAGGAAGCTGGAAGAGTGGTCAAAGATATAGCAGCTGAGATTCAATGCCAAGAAATGCAGAGTCATGCATATGGGGTGTGGAAATCCGAAAGAACTGTATTTGATGGGGGGGGGGGGGGGGGGGGTGAAGGGCTGATGTGCACGGAGCTGGAGAGAGACCTTGGGGTGATTGTGTCTAAGGATCTGAAGTTGACAAAACAATGTGACAAGGCGATAGCTAAAACCAGAAGAATGCTGGGCTGCATAGAGAGAAGAATATCTAGTAAGAGAAAGGAAGTGATGATCCCCTTGTACAAGGCCTTTGTGAGACCTTACCTGGACTACTGTGTTCAATTCTGGAGACCGTATCTCCAAAGGGACAGAGACAGGATGGAGGCGGTCCAGAGAAGGGTGACCTAAAAGGTGGATGGTCTACATAAAATGACTTATGAGGAGAGGTTGAAGAACCTAAATATGTACACCCTGGAGGAGAAGAGGAGCAGGGGTGATATGATACAGACTTTCAGATACTTGAAAGGTTTTAATGATCCATGGTCAACAACAAACCTTTTATGTCGGAAAAAAAAAATCAGTAATCTAGGGGCCATGATTTGAAGCTCCAGGGAGGAAGACTCAAAACCAATGTCAGGAAGTATTTCTTCATGGAAAGGGTGGTGGATTCCTGGAATGCCCTTCCGGAGGAAGTGGTGAAGACAAAGACTGTGAAGGATTTCAAAGGGGCATGGGATAAACACTGTGGATCCATAAAGGCTAGAGGATGGGAATGAAGAGAAGAGCCATGGGGGGTGGATTACTGGAGTGGAGGCTAGTACCTGGTGATTACTACCCTTACTCAATAAGCCTTCACATTGTTAATGCAAATCCAACATTGCTCTCTGCTTCAACGGCAAGGGGAAATGTGGAAAAGAGGATTTACATTCAGACAACATCCAACAAGGACTGAACTTCACAATCTGGGTAAACAAATAAGCGTGATTGTAGCTTGCTTATTACGGCGGTTACTACCCTAAACCAATTAAGCCTGATACATCACTTTGAATGCATATACAGCGTTGCTCTCTGGTTCAACAGCAGGGGGAATTGTGGAAAAGAAGATTTACATTCAGACAATATCCAAAAACATCTAACTTTTAGAGACCGGGCCTTCTCCACAGCCGGTATCTCGATATGGAATTCTATTCCCTCGAATCTGAGACAAGAACCTTACCTACTAACTTTTAGAAAAAGGCTTAAGACTTGGCTGTTTAATCAAGCCTTCCCAGATCCTAACTAAAGTATAGCAACAAATTCAATGAGACACTACAATATAATGTAAATAATTAATCTTAAAATTGCTCAGTTCATCTAACTCTCTTTCCTCCCCCTGTTAGATAAACCTTGTTTTAATGTAACTTTATGGTTCTAATCACATGTTCAATATTCTGTTTTTTATACCCCCTGTTATCTGTAAACCGGCATGATGTGATTGTACCACGAATGCCGGTATAGAAAAACTTTAAATAAATAAATAAATAAATAAATAAAGGCATTGATCTGTGCAGTCTGGGTAAACAAGCATCGGGGTAACTTCCCTGATGTGGCGGTTACTACCCTTAACCATTAAGCCTTATGCTCACCTTTGATGCAACTCCAACATTACTCTCTGCATCAATGACAGGGAATGGCAGGAAATTTGAATCAAACAGTTACCAACAAGGACCCTGAACTTGGTGGTTGATGAAAAAGATAAGTTTGGGAAAATAAGTGTGGGAGCTTGCTGGGCAGACTGGATGGGCCGATTGTTTTTTTTCTGCCATCATTTCTATGTTTCTATGTTATTTTCTTCACTTCAGAAGATGCTGGAGAGATATAATATCTATACTGAGTCATCGTGTATAAAGAATATGTAAACTATTCTTTACAAGTGATAACTCAGTGGAACTGAATCAAATCAATGTGAATCTGAAAGAGGTGCTATAAAACTGATACAGCTAGATAGTAGTAAATCATCAGAAGCAGATGGTATTCACTCCAGAGTTTTGAAGGAACTCAAATATGAGATTGCAGACCTACTACCTATAACCTATCTGAGAATTGGAGGGTAGCCAATGTATGGGCACTTTTTATAAAGGACTCTAGGTATGATCCTTGGAAACTACAGACCACACAACTGTTAAGAACAGAATTACTGGTGGATATATGGACAAATATTTCTTAACAGGGAAGAGGCCAGTATGAATTTAGCAGTCATACTTTCTTTCTTTCTTTATTTAAGGCTTTTATATACCGATGTTCCTGTACTAGTACATATCACGTCGGTTTACATAGAACCAAAGTTGGAAATTACATCAAACAAGAGGGTACAGATAACAGGGCTAACTTATCTATTAGAATTCTTTGAAAGCATAAATAAGCATGTGAATAAAGGTCAACTGGTTGATATATTGCATGTGGGATTTCAGAAAACATTTGGTAGTCACTCATGAGAGATTTCTCTGGAAATTAAAGTCATGGGATAGGAGGCAATATATTCTGGATTTGTAACTGTTTAAAGGATACAGTATTATGGTTGCCATAGTAGTCTGCTTGAATGTGCGGAAATGTTAAAAGTTTAAAGTAAAGGTTAAAGGAAAAGAAACAAAGAATAGGACTAAATGGTCAATTTCCCAATGGAAAGAAGTGAATAGTGGAGTGGCCCAGGAATCTGTGCCTAGAGCAGTGTTGTCCAATGTATTAATTAATGATCTGGAAAATGGAGTAAAGTGTGAGATGACCAAATTTGCAGAAGTCGCAAAGGTATTAGAAGTAGTTAAAAACATGAGCAGAATATGAGAAACTGCTGGTGTTACGGTCGTGGACCCTTGGGCCGGCTGAGACAGTAGATGGAATGCTGTGGGAACCCACAGGAAGCGTCACAGCCAGGAGGTGGCACTGAAGAGATCCTGGAGAGGACTTCACCACTGGAAGCCCGAGGTCCCCCCAGGAGGAGCCCATAGGGACCCGCGCCTCTTGGACTTAGGTGGGACCCTATGCGACCAAGGATCCTGGCAGCATCTGGCGAGGTGGATGAAGAGGACGGCTGGGCCCAGGAGACGGAAGAGTCTTCACCCTTGGAAGCCTGTGGCTCCCCCGGGAGCAGCCCGTGAGACCCGAGCCGCTGGGACTTAGGAGGACCCTCGGGGCCAACGGGTGCTGGATACCTGAGGAGGTGGAAGAAGCTGAAGTCGGAGTCCAGGAACGAAGCCGGGTCAGAAGCCAGGAATCAGAAGACGGAGTAGAATACTTAGGACAAGCAGCAACTAGACACTCTGAGGCAGAGGAACCTCATTGCAAGGCGAAGTACAGTTGTGGCTGCCGGGTTTAAATAACCCTCCAACCTCCAAAACATATAAATTCAAGGAATTATAAATTCAAGGAAACGAGGTTGGTTATTGCATAGGGTTTAAATAACCCGGCAGCGTCTGACATCACCAGGAGGCTGTCCAGTGATTCCCGCGCTGGCCCCTTTAAATGCTGAGCCCCCAGCACGTGTGTGTGCCTAGGGGGCGGGGCCCGCTGCGGGCCGTCGACGGCGACTCCCTCACATAGGGAGCGTCGCGGTAGGCCGCGTTCCAGGCCTGGGCGGCCGACGAAGGTTTCCTGCAGCTGGACCGGGCCGACGAAGGTCTCCTGCGGCCAGGCCGGGCTGCGTGGTAGGTGGAGGTCCCAGGGCACGGCCCGGGACCGTAATAGCTGGAGGGTTTTGTGAGATTGTGGAACTGGACATCTAAAATGTCAACATATTTTCCATAATCATCATCATCTTTATTGCTTAATTATGTAATGGACCCTCCGATCTCATTACTAGTAGTGGCCCTAGCTTAATATTTTTCGCTAGTACAGTTTAAGTCAGTGAATATGGGGAGGAGCCATTCATAAGCAGCCCCTCCTTTTGAGGGAGCAGGAATGGCTGTCCCCCTGGAAGGGTTTAAAAGCAGCTCTCTACCAAGAGAACTGTGGGCAGTGCTTTTAGGTTTTTGGAGAGTTAGATGGCAGGCAGTTTGTTTTGTTGGATTTTCAGGCCTACTGGGGATCATAAACAAGATTGGGAGGTGGTTCCTACCAGTCCACTAACTGGCTGGCTAGGACTTTTCTCTGGGTTATTGTTCGGGATTGTTGTATTTTCATGCTAGTATCCTTGTGAGGCCCTGTGTACCTCCTGGATTCAGGGCATGGGGAATCCTGCATCTGGGGCTGCCCAGGTTAAGGAAGACCTGCCCCTCTGCACCTTCAACAAGGAAGGAGATATGGTGGTGACCCGAGGCAAGGAGCAACTCCAGTGTTATTTCAGTTTGGGAAAAACTGCAGAAACTCTTCCTGTTCAGTGTGCTTCATGCTAGAAAAGCTGGCTGTACAAATCGGCAGCATGGCCACATGCGCTCTCAGATTCTACAGAAGTATTTTGATGTGAAAGCGGAGTACTGGAGTGAGTTGGTTGGTGTTCTGGGAGCTAATTGTGTAGAATTTCTGGGAGGGGCACCCATGTACAGTCCCCCTCCCTTGTTTTTAAATTTCTGAGTTCTGGGTTCCAAGTTATGAGTTCTAATTCTGAGTTATTTTTATATGAGGTGGAAGGTACTTTTAGCTGAAAAAAACATTGAGTAGTTGGGAAAACCTTGCTGATTCAAGTTCAGGACAATAAATCATCTGCAGTATGAAATTCTGGTAGTGATGATAAAAAAAAAATTGCATTCTAAAAAACTAACATTGCCTTGGAGCCATAAATATTTTTACATCTCCATTTTCATTCAATGTAAACATGGTGGTATGAACTGAAGTTGTCATTGGTTATTATCTTTTCATTGACCTTTTCTCACCTCACTTTGCTATAAAACCAAATTAACACATTTCATTTGCTCATTATAGAATTTCACAGCTGTGTCTTTTAAACCTCTACATCTCTTTAATAATGCAAAAAGGAAATAATTAAATAACCAGGTTAGCCCACTAAAGCTGTTTTTTCCCCACCTCTCATTTGGGAAACACAGGTGTGTAATAGCGTGTGAACAGATGTGGTTTTTAACAATTCAGTTTAGATCGTCTTTACAGTGATTTAACTTTTAAGAGGCATTGGGAACTGGTCTTTCGGGTGGTCAAGCTGCATAGTTCCAGCATTGGGCACACTGGACTTACTGTTTATTTTTATTGTTGATAGGCTTCAGATGTTTCAGAGCATCTCTACTGCCTGATGACATCAGATATTGCTGTGTCTGATGTCATCTGCTAGAGAAAGCCAATGTTCTCTGAAGGATCCGCAGTCATATTTGTAATTCTGTTTAATGATCACAACATCTTTAATTTCTTGCAAATAGGAGTGCTCTAGGCTCATAAAATAAGCATCACTGGAAAGGGTATAAAAAAATCCCTTTCCAATAATCTATGTCTGTAAGGCTGGAAGTGCTCTCATCAACATCAGGTATCCCATTGTGATTTACTCCATGGGCTGTAAAGGGTCTGCTGTCAATTTTTAATTTTGAATACATCCATCACATGGATGTTGGCTATTAAGAAGTCAGGTTTTAAAAAATGTAAATGTCAATAATCTTTGTTAGTCAATTGGAAAGGTCATTACAATCTGTGTAGGTATAAAAAGGTGTTTATGGAACTTTTGAGTTGTTTGGAGACAGCTTTTGTACAGCAAGCAAGGGAAAAAAGAGGCTTGCAGGAGATGCTCAGTTTAGTATGTTAAGCAGAGTAATAAAATTAAAAGTACAGCATCAAACTGAAATTGTAAATGAGACCTGAATGATGTTAGAATAGTGGCAAAGGAGTAATGAAAAGGGCTGTCATAACTGAAAATTGCTAAATTGTATAATTGTATAATAATTGTAGCATAGACAAAAGATAATGATCTGAAGTTTTGCTTTTATTTTTAGATAGCAATAAACAGTTTAGTAAGCTGCATACACTATTTGTTAGATACATTATAATGTGGGATTTTGGAAGAGTATTTTGTGGGAATAATGTAGAACTATATTATTTTTATTACATAGTTCTTTGTCCTTGAGTCAAAACTATTCCATAAAGCAGAGGTGGTGAAATCCAGACCCAAAACCAGGGCTGTTAATGGCATGATATGTTCACCCCTCTAGATAAGTCGTGTGGTTTCTACCAGTAGAGGGTGCGCCAAGAAATTTGTGGGAAAGTTCCACTTTGTTCTTTCCCAAGATAGCTGTGAGTAGAGGGTATGCAGAGACCAAGTAGGAAAGGCTCTAGCTTATTTGTTTCCCAAAATTGTGAAAGGGGAGAGCTGAGTTCTGGAAATTGAGGATAGAGGGGCATAGCTGAAGGAACTGGAAGTGCTCAAAATTGTAGATGAAGCAAAACATCCTAACTCGTCCTAACACAGGACCTGCGAATAAGCTTCATGTGGGAAAATATATGTCCAGAGATCGTATTTTAATATTTCTATCAATGAAGACAAATTGAGGGAGAGTTTCTTTTCTTGCCCTTTTATTTTAATTCTTCTATATATTACTTTGGCAATACATATAAAATTGTCATGCCAATAATGTTTGCTGAATTCTGGAGTTCAGCAGGAGGCACATCAAGCCGCAATCAGATCAGCCAGTGCCATTTTCAGTTTGGCAAGGCAAGAGCAGATGGACATACTTTTCTTCTTTCTATCGAATCCTGCCAAGGGTACATCTGGGGATTGGGTCGGGAGGTGGGTATTGCCAGGGTCCAAGGAGGATTCGTGTTTGTTAATTGGGGGTTCAGGTGGAGGGGGGCTCGTTGGATCTGGGGTGGTGTTTCCAAGGTAAATCGTGGGTCAGGAAGCGAGGAGGGGGTTTCAAAGTAAGTTTGAGGTCCTGAGGGAGAGAAAAAGGGCTTTCAAAGAAAGACTGGGTGCCTGGGAGTACTGGGAGGGGGTGATCAGGAGGCTTCAAAAAAGTCCACACATAAATTTGTATCATCTCAAATGATCGTGCAAATATATGTATGAAAACTATGCATACATTTTGCAAATCAAATGTACGTGTGTGTAGTTTTCTTCCCTGACTACACTATGCTGCCTGGGAATATCTATCTATATATTTTATTTTATTTATGCATTTCCAGGAATAAATACATAATCTTTCAAGACATAAATCTTGAAACTGAGAGCACAAGTATGCAAAAAAAAGAGAGAAAACTATAATCACTACCATACAATCAGGCAATTTCCAAACTAAGGGGGTTATTTTCTATTTGTATTGCACGCGAAAAGGGACTTTTTGTGTGCGATAGCAAGCGGGGGGCGGAGTCGGGGCGGCGAGGAGGTGGACGTGGCGGTAACTTTGCTGGCAGCGAAAAAGAAAGCGACGTTATCGCCGCCAGTAGCACTACCTTTCACGCTGGCGCTATTAGGTGCGAGAGCCGGCAGCGATAACACCGCGGTGGTGCGATCGCTGCCGGCTTTCGCAGGCCCGCCCCCCCCGTTACTGCCGGGATTCACCATTCTCTGTGAGAATGGAAAATCCAGGCCTAAGACCTCAAATAATGGGGGATCCAGGACACAACCCAAGGAAATAATATAGTATAAGATAAAGGAAAAATAGATCAATATTTATGCAGCACTACTACATAATAGAGCTAGTTACTGAAATTTCAGGACTAAGAAGTACTAGAGGAACCATTAATAGCAGTTTCATCATTCAAAAATTGGGTCAATTGTGGGGTGGTCCTAAAAAACCAGGATATATCCTGATACCTGATCAAACATTTACAAGGAAATATCTATATTTTTGATCAGCTAAATATAGCCGTCTCGTGAAACTATATTTAATTGCTTGGCAGCAGTCAGCTTTCCAACCTTTTGATATTGCTGGCTAACTGCTTAGTTCATTATTCAGATCATTTAAAAAATGCTCTTAAAAACTGCACATCTCCTTTCTTTCTTTCTTTATTTGCTTTTATATACCGAAGTTTGAATGGAACATCACATCAGTTTACAATATAATAAAAATATATAACACAGTTAAAAGACAAATCATGTTACATAGTCAATTTAAGAAAACATTAAACTAAAAATATACAATAAATATTTCTAAAAAGTAAATTCTAAAATCAGAAAGGCTGAGAAATGTCAGCTGTACAGGGGGGTACTCAGCTGTCTATGAGTAGAATAAGATCATATAACACAGAGTGGAAGTAAGGTAGCTATTGTTAGGTTAAGTATAGGCTTGCTGGAACAGCCAGGTTTTTAAATTTTTCTTGAAGATTCGAGGATTTGTTTCTATATTGTCTCAAAATTATAGTTTCATAATTTTCTTTTCCATAAATGATAAACCCCACTCACCCAGATTTTGATATAACAACTTATTAAATGTTAACTAAATTAGCATAATGATATTAAAGTGCTATCTACAAACACATTACTATTGTTATTATTCTTATACTCAACAATTGTATAATCAGATACGAAATGGATTGTTTCCTCTTCGGGGACATGAGCTTAGCTAGATATACTTGTATTACTTTTCAAAACTGAAATAAGATTAAAAAAAATGTGTAGTGATAAGTATCCAGAAAACAAAATCATGATAGTTCCTCATTAAAAATCTTAGAACATTAATACTTCCATCTTATTTCCAAACCATTGTGGCTTCTAGCACTGGTACTTGATACGCGATGTGACCATATCCCCATTATAGTCCCATATTTCAAACAGTGACATTCACAGCTAAGGTCTGTTACATGACAAGGAAATCATCTGTTTAGATTTGATAGAGTCTAAAATAAGTGGTCTGATCAGCAATAAGGTCTTTGATGAGTTAGATGTCTTGAAATTTGTTTTGATGGAAAAGGTAGTCTATTTCCTCCCAGAGCTGGTGGTGAAGGCTAAAACAGTAACAGACATCAAGAGGAGATGGGATAAGCACAGAGGAAGTTTAATTGCCAAAAAGTGAAATGATAACAGATGCATAACCAAAAACCAAGGCAGGCTGTGGAGTAACGGGGTTAGTACCAGGAGGCTACAACTCCCTAAAGGCTGACTGGGTTGGTGCAGCGAGCTGGTGGGACTGGGGTACATTTGAAAAAGCCATGGAAACCACAAGGCCAGATATTTGATCATCAACCATGCTTGTAATGATAATTATTTAGATTATAACAAAGTTTGTGGTTAGACATGGGAAGGGAGAGGTGCTGGGTGAACCAAATGGTGGATCTTATATGCTCACCTACCCAAGATGGTAGAGCAAAAAAGGAGAAATGTGACAAAATCTGTCCTGGATATCTTACAAGTGTTCACCCTCTATGGCTGACAGCTAGGATATGTCTGTAGTAGTGTGGACATGAATAACTGGATAAAATGGATTTGTCAGTAAGTATTTTTCTGTTATTCACTATAAATGCGTTGCTGATAATTGTTTTCACTGGCTTGAAAAGATTTGCTATTTCACCCTTGCGGAAAATAGCAGTTCATCATTATTTAAATAATAATCAATAAAAATCTTATACAATAAGAAGTGAAAGGATAGCAAATTAAAATGGGGTTACGACAGTTGGGTAGAAAATTGACATACCATTTATTTTAGAGATGTGCTGTTTGCATTTGCTATATGTAGGAGATGCTATAAGGAAGTGACATGCAAAATGGAGTAGTAAAATAATCTCTCATGAATCTCCTGTAAATTAAGTTTAAATAATGCAAGCACTCCTATAAAAATATCCTATTTTTTCAGACTGATTGGATGAGAAATGTTACATTTGTGTGATAACTGTGATCTGTTATTAATTCTCAGGTAAAGAAAGAAAATATCTGCAGTATGTTAATCCTTACCATGATATATTATAGAGGCAAATTGTCCCAGTAATGACAATGAACATCTTCCTTTAAGAATTCTGAATTATTGACAAAGCCACAGCGATGTCCATTCAAAAACTGAATAGGCAGATGGAATCATCTATGATGAGACTAAGACTTTCAATGCATTTTAGATAAGTCAGGCTAAAAGAGAAAGTACAGCAGGAACAATGTAAAATAGTCTCTTATTTGAAATGATAAAGGAAATGCATATAATTTAGTGAGGCTACATTATTAAGCAATGTAGGATATCTACAGATCTCGTGTTTGCTGTGATGCACATGAGAAAGCTGAATGCTTCATGCACACAGGAAGCCAAAAATATACAATGACCTAGAATGTTCTATCTTCTTAGGGGATATTATTGCTGGAGGTTTTCTCTTTGAAACACTGTAGTGATGGCATAGGTAAATTAAAATTGTTCCCACACTGTGTTATCAATATATTGTTTTGTTTTTTTTTATTTAGAAAGTTGCGAGTTTGTCAAATACTTTTAACTTTGCTTTTCTAAGATTTTTTTAGTTTATATAGATATAGTTTAGATATTTTATAGAGTTTCATTTTAAGTATTTTTTCATTGAGGAAGGTTATTTAAAGCATTTTAACTGAAATGCAATTCTTTTTTTTTCAAAAATACATTTGGAGACTAACTTTCAAACAGTGCTTTACCCATGGAAATAGCCATTAATGAAATTGTCTGCCCAATATGTGGCTAAACGTATGTGCATATTAGCCTGTCTGCATGCAAGTTTTCCCACAGTGAGAAGAGGCGTTCCTGTGTTTTTAATTTTCCTCTGTGCATTTTACTTATATTTGAAATTATAGCACAGGAAGTTTTCAGAATTTACAGATACTGTTCAATAAGATTACAGCAGATGTGTATGTGCATAATATGTGGATGTGCATGTATGTGGATAATATTAGAGAATCAATTTTGGCAATATTCAGAAAGGACTTTCACTCCATTCTATGCCATGGGAAAAATATTTGAATAAAGTCCAACTTTAGCTATGGTGAGGGGTAAACTTCCTCGCACGGGGTCTGGCTAACTCCCTAGTTAATCAACACCTCAAACCAGTGATCTGTTCTATCACTGTAAATAAAGAACTATTTTATCAGTTGTATTTATTACCTTAATATTTTGTGCGTTTCACAGTTATTCTCAATGCCTACACAACCAGTGGAAATTGTTTAATAACATTTTTTTCTATTCCATCTGAAATTTATTTTGGAGTAGGTAGAAGGTTTCATACAGGTGTGTAGGTGTCCCTGCCCTGTTATGCAATTATAATCATTAACCTCCTACCACCTCCGTGCTATACTTTTTATGTTATATATATATATTTTTAATTTTAAATATAAAGTCCCTAAGGTTTCATCATCCACGATGTTGTTAGCTGGACATTAAGAGGTAGATCTTAAATAAGTACGCGCACCCGGCGCAATCAAAAGTACGCCGGATTTTATAAGATACACGCGTAGCCGCGCGTATCTTATAAAATCCGGCGTTGGCGCTGCGCAAAATCGGCAGCCTGCGCACGCCGAGCCGCGCAGCCTGCCTCCATTCCCTCCGAGGCCGCTCCAAGGCAGCAAGCACAGAATCACCAACAGCCCAAGGAACAGATAGTGGAGTGAAACGGCAAGAGGAGTGGTATCAATACCCAGTGAGTGGTAAGGCAGCAAACACGGTGGATCAATATCCAAAGGCACACAATGCAGAGCAAGGCAGCAGCAGCGCTAGTGATGCCCAGATCCCAAGGCATCCAGAGCGGGGCAGGGGGAGTGAAGGTTTATTTTTTATTATGTTTTTGTTTGGGGGGTCCTAAATACTCCGGTGAAATCAAGAGAAAAGCAGAGCAGGAGAAGCAGGCCAGGCAGCAACGGTAAAGGGTGACAAAACAAGAAGTTGCTGAAGGGGAAAAAGTGTAGGCATTGGTTTAGTGTAGCTGTGCACTCAGTCCTCCTGCCACTCACATGGAAATTCAGGGAACCAAGCAGAGGAAGGCTTATCTTAACGAAGACCAACATTTTCATCAACTCCAGTGCCAGTGATGACTCATGATATTCCCTGCCTTTGGGGCGGATTTTAAGAGCCCTGCTCGCCTAAATCCGCCCAAATCCGGGCAGATTTAGGCGAGCAGGGCCCTGCGCGCCGGTGAGCCTATTTTACATAGGCTCACCGGCGCGCGCAGACCCCGGGACTCGCGTAAGTCCCGGGGTTCTCCGAGGGGGGCGTGTCGGGGGGCGGGCCCGGTCGTCGCGGCGTTTAGGGGGCGTGCCGGGAGCGTTTCGGGGGCGGGCCCGGGGACGTGGTTACGACCCGGGGCGGCCCGGGGGCGTGGCCGCGCCCTCCGGACCCGCCCCCAGGTCGCGTCCCGGTGCGCCTCCGGGAGGCGTAAATCCCCCGACAAAGGTAAGGGGGGGGCTTAGACAGGGCCGGGTGGGTGGGTTAGGTAGGGGAAGGGAGGGGAAGGTGAGGGGAGGGAACGGGGGTAGGCTGCGCGGCTCGGCGCGCGCCAGCTATACAGAATTCATAGCCTTGCGTGCGCCGATCCAGGATTTTAGTGGATACGCGCGGCTCCGCACGTATCCACTAAAATCCAGCGTACTTTTGCTTGCGCCTGATGCGCCAGCAAAAGTACGCCTATTCGCGTTTTTTGAAAATCTACCCCTTTGAGAATACTTATTCACTAGGAATGATGGCTGATGGGCAGAAATGAAAATGTGTACCAAGGTTTGGCCAGGCTGTGAGCTTGTGTGCCCAGTATGCCAAGGTGTCTGTAGCCCTGACCTTCATGGGCTCTTCAAGCTGCTGAATGACAGAAGTTTGTGCAGGGATCTCCTTTGTTGGTGGTGGTGGTGGTGGTGGTGTGTGTGTGTGTGTGTGTGGGAATACTACTCTCTGCTGTCAATTGCTGAAGCTATGGCCTGTGTCAGGGGAACCCTTTCTGTGGTGGTCTAGCAGATAAAGGTGAGGAAGGAAGTTCTGGCCGATACAACTGCTGATGCTTACAGTACTGCATGGGGAGCCCACGCTTTCCTCTGTTGCATCCCCACTGCCTCTTTCACTTAGATTCAAGCATCCTGGCCATCAGCTTCTCCGTCCAGTATATCAGATTGTTGGACTGGAGGGTGACATTCCTTTTCACCCATAAGTCACACAGAATGACCAGCATGCAAGAATCCTGCTGGGTGAGGGCTTTTGGGCCAATTTTCAAGTTTCAGCTGCAAGAACATCAGCACCTCTGCTGTCATTTTCTGCTCCTGCTGGAGACCCCGTAACTTCTTCTCCATGACTCAGCTGAGAGTGGCTTTGTTAAACTCAGGGGCTTTGTGGCATCCCTGAAGGGCTTCAGGATGTGCACCTCCTGCATGGTGTTTAACCAATCCTGATGCCTCAGGAGATGATGTAAACCTTTGTTGCCCACCCCAGACAACTGATGAAAGGTTGTCTATTTCTCGACTAATATCCGCATCATGAGGTAGGTGGAATGCCACTTTGTGCCCACATACTGAATAAAGTGATTCAAAGGCATCCACGCTGCTTTCTGCTTCTGCCATAGCTCCTATCCACTCTTCAAGCTCTGCTTCTTTCCTGCATCTCTTTATCAGATCATTCAGGACAAAGCTGACTCCTTCCTTGCTCCTTACCCCAAAGGCATCCCTTACTGCCAGGCACAGCCAAGGCACAAAGCATCGGATTCCCTGGTAGCTGCCATCATTCATTTGCCCTGATCATGTTGCTACCATCATCTTGTAACAAAGAAACAAGGAATATTCTTGTTTTTCTGGCCTGGTCAGTCTTCCATCATCCGTCTTATCACCTCTAAGATATAGGTCAAAATATGGCTGCAGTCCATCACATGGGTGTGCTACACAGCCGACCTTTATCCTGCTGGTGTGTCTCATTCAGGTGTCATCAGTGTGCTGTCAGGGAGAGGTAGGTAATGTGTGCAGCATTCTGGCTTGTCCAGATGACACTGATAAAGGGGATGCTACTCCCCTCCACCTTTGTGAGCTGTGTCCTCATCTGGGCATGACACCGAATATGTACAGGGTGGGATCAAGCACCTAGTAAAAAAAAGTTGTCCTGGACGTGAAGGTAAAGTAGCCACTTAAATTCTATGTTCTCCACCATCTGCAGGGCCTGGTTATCCAGGGTATTCATTTCTATGAACACTATGTCACCACCTTTGATGCTGCCTGCCTCTTGCTCTGGCAGAGCGATTTGGTGCACAGTCTCCTCTGCTTCATGGTGACTTGCTTTTGATGAGAGGGTGGAAGCTTCTGGCCTGGGACATCACTGGAGGAAGGGCAGAGGGGATCAGCTTTCCTTTGCTGTGGCTCTGCTACTGCTGCTTTGAGTGGACTAGTGCTAACCTGACCTCCCCTGAAGCCAACACTCATGTGTATTGCTTTTGCAAATGATACTACTACTACTTATCACTTCAATAGCACTATTTGACCCATGCAGAATTGTACAAAAACATTACAGATAGTCCCTTCCCTGTTGAGCTTACAATCTAATCAGGACAAACATAGGGCAAAAGAGACCTTGGGAATTCCATTTATTAGGAAAATACTTAAAATCAGTAAGGCTGGGAGTGGGATAATCAGGGGTTACAATTTAAAGGCAGCCTAAAACAGTGCACAGCATTGTTTCAAAATGACCCAGTATCTTTCCTCTATGATAGCCTTCTGACAGTGAAGACATTCAGCAAAACATCAATCCTCCACAGTATTAGAGTGCCTCTACACTTGTGATCTGTCATGGGATCATTGTGTACTGCTGCTTAGGCTAGGGTTGAGGGTGGATAAGGAGGCAATAGGCCATGCTTTCAACTTTCCTGCTCTCGTTGGAGAGCGATCCTGAACCTTCTCTGTTCCTGCTTCTCATTCAACCCTGTATCTCTGGCTGGTTTCACCCTCTTAAAAAAATTGTTCTCGATCTTGGCCAGGGGACTTATACTGCTGATGCTGTGGTTATTATCACCACTGCTGCAAGTATTGGCCACGTTACTCGCTGACACAGCCTTCTGTCCTCTTCCATTCCTACATCTGCTTCTTAATGCCATTGACACAATGGATTTTTTTAAAGAAACAAATTACCACTAGGGTAGGATGTTTCATAATGTTGCAATGTACACAAAGTAGAGTAAACTCACATAGTCACATTTGTCAGAAACAGTGGAGCATTACTGTCTAAATATATTCACTAACTTAGATACTGTCTATTACTGTTAGGTGTCACACAGTACACTATCACCTTCCTACAGAGACAGAGAGTAAGCTTTCACAGTCACCGCATAGCATATGCTGAGAACAGAGTCAATCTCTGTGAAAGTGGAAAAACATGCATATCTGCATGCATGTGGAGATTCTGTCTGTAATCTGTATTTTATAAATGGGTCACACACATGCATATATGCACTTTGTGAGTAAAAGTACATGTGAAAAAAGGCATGTTAGAGATATATCAGGGTGTGGTTTGTGAGTACATGCGTCTATTGCTATTTTATCAGTGATTTATGCACGAACATCATCAATACTGCGCAAGTGGATTTACCATTGCTCATTTACACGCCAAGTTCAAACTTTTATGATGCTTTTTGACTTGCTGTTTGTAGGGATGTGAATCGTTTTTTGACGATTTAAAATATCGTCCGATATATTTTAAATCGTCAAAAATCGTTAGAGGCGATATATAATAGGAATTCCCCCGATTTATCGTCAAAAATCGTAAATCGGGGGAAGGGGGAGGGGAAGGGGGAGGGCGGGAAAACTGGCACACTAAAACAACCCTAAAACCCACCCCGACCCTTTAAAATAAATCCCCCACCCTCCCGAACCCCCCCAAAATGTCTTAATTTACCTGGGGTCCAGTGGGGGGGGGGGGGGGGGTGTCCCGGTGTGATCTTCCACTCTTGGGCCACGGGTGCGTTGATAGAAATGGCGCCGGCGCTACCTTTGCCTGACAGGGCAAAGGTAGCGCCGGCGCCATTTTGGTTCCTGTCCCCCGATGTCACGAGCGTAGGAGATCGCTCCCGGACCCCTGCTGGACCCCCAGGGACATTTGGCCAGCTTGGGGGGGCCTCCTGACCCCCACAAGACTTGCCAAAAGTCCAGTGGGGGTCCGGAAGCGACCTCCTGCACTCGAATTGTGTTGCCATATTGCAAAATGGCGCCGGCCATATGGCCGGCGCCATTTTGCAATACAGCAATATGGCCGTATGGCAAAGGTAGCACCGGCGCCATTTCTATCAACGCACCTGTGGCCGAGAGTGGAAGATCACACCGGGACCCCCCCCCCCACTGGACCCCAGGTAATTTAAGACATTTTGGGGGGTTCGGGAGGGTGGGGGATTTATTTTAAAGGGTCGGGGTGGGTTTTAGGGATGTTTTAGTGTGCCAGTTTTCCCGCCCTCCCCCAATTTACGATTTACACGATATTTACAAAAACAAAACCGCGACGATCCGATTCCCTCCCCCCCCCCGCCAAAATCGATCGTTAAGACGATCGATCACACAATTCACATCTCTAGCTGTTTGGCGGGCTGGCTTCTCCGAGTGAGTGGACACAGCAGTAGGCTAAGGGATTAGAATGATTATATCTGGGTCAAACTGGTCCATACTGGTGTGTATCTGAGACAGTACCTGGGCTGTACATGGTGTGATTGAGTGTACCTCAGATAGACTGGGCCATACTGGGGGGTAACTGGGATATACTGGAATATACTGAGGGGTAATTGTGACAGTGGACCAAACTGGGTGTACCTGGGGTAAACTGGGCCATACTGGGGGTAACTGGGACAGTGGACCATACTGGGTTGTTGCCATTGGTGGTGGAGAATTTTATATTTATTGTTTTAAATGTCCAATACAAAGTCCAAACACTTTGCACAGAAAAACAAATAGGAAGAACTTTAAAAAAGAAAAGCAGTAATTTACACAAACAGACCAACCCCATTCATAAATATATAAGTAACGTAGGGGGTAAAATAATAAAAAATACCCCCCAAAATAAAGAAAACAGCCTCGGCATGAGATCTCCTGCATTTTAAACATTCAAAACACTGAATCTAACTGACAGCTGGTGACGATGATGCTACTTTCCTGGAGTCTAAAAAGGATTTACATTGCTCAGGAGCAAAGAAAACATAACATTCTTTATTTTACTTAATTATACATTTGCAAGAATATCTTAAAATAAAAAAAAAAAGATCCCAATGTTATCATCTCTTGCCTAAAAGCTAAAAAGCCTTTCTTCCCCTTGGGAGCAATGTTGTGCTCCTGCTCGCGGGCCTAGCCGCTGATGTTTCTGCCCTTCACCGTGGCAGGGACCCGCGGACTTTGGGGCCTTAATGCGGCTGGAGCCGCCGCCAATGTCCTCGTCAGCTTCATGGCCTGGAGGCCGCAGTCCTCGGGCTCCCTTGCGGCATGAAGCCACTCCTCAGCTTGCCTTTCTGCGGCAGAGAGCCACCTCCGGTGTCGGGACCTGCTTCTCGGCCCAGCCCTGCTCCTCCGTCTTCAGCGTCTGTGCAGGGCCGCTGTCCAGGGTCCTGCATTTCCTGTTTCCTGCTTCCTAAGGCATGGGCCGCGCCTCCTTCAGAGATTTAAAGGGCCCGCGACCGGATATGCACTGGGCCCCACCTGGACTCCGCCTTGGGCGTCTCCTGATCTTCAGCCCTATTTAAGGGCTCTGCAGTCAGTCTGTCTTGGCCTTCGCAAGGAGTTAGTTCCTCTCAAGGACTTCTCGTCTTCGCTCCTGCTGGTATTTCCTGTTCTTCGTGGGATCCCTCATCATTCTTCATGTTCCTGGTCTCTTCTGGATTATCCCTCATCTTCTTGATGTTTCATGGTCTTCCTGATGTTCCGTGATGTTCCTGATGTTCCTTCCTGATGCCTCGCTTCTGCTTCCAGACCCTTGGTTCCTCGTTGTCACCTGTTCTGGCATGCCATGTCGTGTCTCATCACCTCGTGGCATGGGTCTGTCTTCTTGTTCGCAGTGCAAGCCTCCGGAGGGTCATCCTCGCCTGAAGCCAAGTCTCGTCTTGGTCCCGTGTCTCATGCCTGAAGCCAAGTCTTGTCTTGGTCCCTTATCCTGATTCTCGTCTTGGCCCTCGGATGTTCTTGTGACTGCTCCATCCATGCCTAAGACTCTGACTGAATCTGTGCCATTCCAGTGTGGTCCGTGACCAGCCATGGGCAGCTGTGTAGGGTGTGCCTTGGTACAGGCTTCTACTGAATCTTCACCATGTTCCGGCTTCAACTTCCACATATTCGTCTGGAGTCTGCCTCGCACTCAAGCGTGGTCTGCAACCAGTCCCATGGGTCTGCCCTGTGGTGGGCTGTGTAGGGCGCACTGCATCGCAGCCTCAACCCAGTACTAGACTTTGTTCTGAACCTTGATCCTGAGTCTTCGTGCTCAAGCTTCTCGTCTGTGTCTTCATGTTCCAGAGCCTTCGTCTGTCCTCGCCTCCTGTCCGGCCAGCCGCCTTTGCCATTCCCAGCGGCAGGTCCAAAAGGGCTTGGAGTAGTCGGAAGACCACTCAGAGACCAACCTTGCATGGTTGGTCTCACTCAGGCTGTCCAGGTCGGCAGGGGCCAGGCTTCCTGGTCTCAGCCCAGGCTCGGACATGTCTCGCCTGCCTCGGTACCGCCTTGGAGCCCTCTGGGGTTGTGCCGTGGCCCAAGGGCACACAATCTCCTCGGAAATGGGACTGCTCTCCTAGCGCTCCCTAACAAGTAATCCTTGATAGGCCTGGATAATTTCTTATTTTTTGACCAAGAAAATGAATGTTCAAATTCTTGAAATAAGGAACATAACAGTACTAATATCATATTTAGAAATGAAAGAAAAAAGCAATGTAACATGCTCAATAAGCTCAAGTCCAAAAGTTTCCAAAACAACAGACAAATTAAATGTATGCACGTCTCTGATATAGATCCTTATTCTTGAAACATGGTAACCTGGATTTGATGAATATCCTTAATCGCTTTTTCCAGAGTTTGAAATTATTTACTGTGATCCAACATCAAGCCCTCATGTTTCAAAACCATAGGGGTCGATTTTAAAACCCGCTCGTGCACGTCCATGTGCACGAGGTTCCCTGCGCACACACATGGACATGCCGATTTTATAACATGCGCGTGTTATCGCATGTATGTTTTAAAATATGATAGCTGCGTGCACATGCATTCCCGATTTTATAATTAGCACATGCATATGCGGCCGGGTCGTGACTCGCGTGCGCAGGGGGAATTTTGTAAATTACGTGCGGCGATGCGATTGGTCCTTTGCCCAGTTCCCTCCCAGTCTGCTCTAATTAAGGAGCAGACTGGAAGGGAACTGTCCTATACTCCTACCTTTGCTTCCTCCCTTTCCCCCTCTCCTTCCCATCCCCTAAACTAATCCTATCTACCCTAATTTTTTTTGTTTCAGTACTTACTTCATCTTCATCAGAGAAGTAAGTACTGAACGCCGGCCGGCTACCGGTGCATGCTTCCCTGGGACAGGAACTAATGGCTGTTCTCCTGGCCAAGATAGTGCTGGCCGTCCATTGCTCCTACCATGTGACAGGGGCCAGCCAATGGCACCAATAGCCCCTGTTTCATAGTAAGGGCAATCAGTGCCATTTTGTTTACTGGCAGCCGACCGCCCGAGAGTGGGAGATCGCTCCCAGGACCAACGCTGGACCACCAGATACTTTAGAAAAGTTTTGGGGGGGTCAGGAGGGTAGGGAATTCTAAGTACTTCGATTTAAAGGGTCAGAGTGGTTTTTTTTTTTTTTACGTTCAGGACAGCCGAAAAAAAAGCATTCAGAATCACAGGAAATCTTCGTTTCCCGCTGTTCTACGAACCTGATACCGGAAACGAGTCTGTAACTAAAAACTGTAACTAAAAACTCACCTGAGCTAAAACATTCTAACTTATCCCTATCAATTAAAAAGCAGAATGAAAATACAAACAAAAAAAAAACTTTGAAATGTTTGTATGCTAATGTCAGAAGTCTAAGAAGTAAGATGGGAGAATTAGAATGTATAGCAGTGAATGATGACATAGACTTAATTGGTATCTCAGAGACATGGTGGAAAGAGGATAACCAATGGGACAGTGCTATACCGGGGTACAAATTATATCGCAATGACAGAGAGGAGGTGTGGCACTTTATGTCCGAGATGGCATAGAGTCCAACAGGATAAACATCCTGCATGAGACTAAATACAAAATTGAATCTTTATGGGTAGAAATCCCTTGTGTGTCGGGGAAGACTATAGTGATAGGGGTATACTACCATCCACCTGGTCAAGATCGTGAGACTGACAGTGAAATGCTAAGAGAAATTAGAGAAGCTAACCAAATTGGTAGTGCAGTAATAATGGGAGACTTCAATTACCATCCAGCCAAAAAGTGCAGACAAACCAAGATCAAGTCCCAATCGAAGAGATTCCAAATACAGATTTTATGAAAATAATTGTGTTGTTTTATTGCGGCAACTCTACTGACTTAAATTACAAACATCTTTTTGCAGAAGTCCCCCGACATGGTCCTGTGTTTCGCCAGAGGCTGCATCGGGAGGGACCAAAATTTTTCACAGAACATTCTAAAAATGAAACATATAAACGATCAGGACAAAAATGGACTTAATACCAACCCAACAAAAGTAACACGTATCACATTGAAGAGGTTACCATACCTGGATGCAGAAACTTAAGACATAGCAGGGAGTGCATTAAACCTCAATGCAAACAGGTATTTAAACCAAATAGAGTTAGGCTTAAATTCAGGTGAAATAATCGCGATGCTCCAGGGAGCCAATCACCGGCTCTCCTGACCCTGAAGCGCCAAATAGCAGTCAAGCGAACAGGTGCCATTCAAACACCAATGATGTTCATGTGCACAGGTGCCATTCAACTTCTCGATTCAAGCCCTTAGGAGTTACAGTGTCTAAAGTAAAGATCCACCTTTGTTCCTTATGGCCTAAGTGTTCAGCATAATTCCCTCCCCGAGATGGATGGGGGACTACTTCAATAACAAAGAAAAAAAGGTCAGAGATAGTGTATGAACACCAGGCCCAATGTCCAACCAGGGGTTCATTTTCTCGGGAGGTCCTAATGTTAGAGCAGAGTTCAATGATACGAGATTTTACCATCCTAGATGTTTTACCAACATATAGTAAAGAACATGGGCATTTAATGACGTACACTACCCTGTATGTGGTACAATCAGAATCGGATCTTAAATAAAAGATTTTATGAGTACTCGGGTGTGTAAATGATGACAAGGTATCCATATGACAACACATTGAACAATTACCACATGGTTTATGTGTACCGGATGTTATGGGGTCCTCGTCAGCCCGGATAAAGTCCGCATGAATTAATCTATCAGTTAAATTCCTCCCCCTTCGATAGGTGAAATGTAAAGACCCCCTGAAAAAGCTGATGTAGTGATAAAGCCTGCCAGTGTTTCCGAACAATATTCGTTACCGCCCGACTCAGGGTGGAAAATGGTAAAATGCAATTATTGTTAGTATCAGATAAGCGAGTCTGGGGAAGAAATAACAGGTCATGATTTACATGTAAAGCCCACTTGAAAGCATTCCTAACCACCTTTATGGGATAGCCTCTTGCAATAAACCGTGATGAAACTAGTGGAATTAGCTTAACAAGAAACTTTTTTCGGTTTAAAGATACATTCTATCAGCAGATTAAGGGCACAGCCATGGGGGCCACTATGGCCCCCAGTTTGGCGGGTCTTTTTGTGGCTAGATTTGAAGAACTATTCATCTATCCCTCTGAATGGTTAATTCTATTTCTTTATGGCTGCGATTTATCGATGATGTGTTCATTATCTGGCAGGAGACAGACGTACAGTTCTTTATGTTTCTAGACTGGCTGAACTCGATTAATCACAATTTACAGTTTAATTTTTCTATACATCCCTCACATATAGCATTCTTGGACATCCTAATATCTGCTGATGGTGAGAAATTCCAGACCACGATATTTAGAAAAGAGACTGATAGGAATACCCTGTTGTCATTTGATAGTTGTCATCCACGCATACTAAGGAACAATATACCAACAGGTCAATTTTTGAGGCTCCGGCATCTTTGCTCCACCCGTTCTTAAAACAGGCCAGTGTAATGTCATCACGGTTTATTGCAAGAGGCTACCCCACAAAGGTGGTTAGGAATGCTTTCAAGCGGGCTTTACATGTAAATTGTGACCTGTTATTTCTTCCCCAGACTTGAGAAGTTGAATGGCACCTGTTCACATGAACATCATTGGTGTTTGAATGGCACCTGTTTGCTTGACTGCTATTTGGCACTTCAGGGTCGGGAGAGCTGGTGATTGTCTTTTTGGCTAGATTTCAATTACCCTAATATTGACTGGGTAAATGTATCATCGGGACTCGCTAGAGAGATAACGTTCCTGGATGGAATAAATGACATTTTTATGGAGCAATTGGTTCAGGAACTGACAAGAGAGGGAGCAATTTTAGATGTAATTCTCAGTGGAGCACAGGACTTGGTGAGAGTGGTAACGGTGGTGGGGCCGCTTGGCAATAGTGATCAAAATATGATCAAATTTGATTTAATGACTGGAAGAGGAACAGTGTGCAAATCCAAGGCTCTCGTGCTAAACTTTCAAAAGGGAAACTTTGATAAAATGAGAAAATTTGTTAGAAAAAAACTGAAAGGAGCAGCTACAAAAGTAAAAAATGTCCAAGAGGCGTGGTCATTGTTAAAAAATACCATTCTAGAAGCACAGTCCAGATGTATTCCACACATTAAGAAAGGTGGAAAGAAGGCAAAACGATTACCGGCATGGTTAAAAGAGGAGGTGAAAGAAGCTATTTTAGCCAAAAGATCTTCATTCAAAAATTGGAAGAAGGATCCAACAGAAGAAAATAGGATAAAGCATAAACATTGGCAAGTTAAATGTAAGACATTGATAAGACAGGCTAAGAGAGAATTTGAAAAGAAGTTGGCCGTAGAGGCAAAAACTCACAGTAAAAACTTTAAAAAATATATCTGAAGCAGAAAGCCTGTGAGGGAGTCAGTTGGACCGTTAGATGATCAAGGGGTTAAAGGGGCACTTAGAGGAGATAAGGCCATCGCAGAAAGATTAAATGATTTCTTTGCTTCAGTGTTTACTGAAGAGGATGTTGGGGAGGTACCCGTAATGGAGAAGGTTTTCATGGGTAATGATTCAGATGGACTGAATCAAATCACGGTGAACCTAGAAGATGTGGTAGGCCTGATTGACAAACTGAAGAGTAGTAAATCACCTGGACCAGATGGTATATACCCCAGAGTTCTGAAGGAACTAAAAAATGAAATTTCAGACCTATTAGTAAAAATTTTCTAACCTATCATTAAAATCATCCATGGTACCTGAAGACTGGAGGATAGCAAATGTAACCCCAATATTTAAAAAGGGCTCCAGGGGCGATCCGGGAAACTACAGACTGGTTAGCCTGACTTCAGTGCCAGGAAAGATAGTGGAAAGTGTTCTAAACATCAAAATCACAGAACATATAGAAAGACATGGTTTAATGGAACAAAGTCAGCATGGCTTTACCCAGGGCAAGTCTTACCTCACAAATCTGCTTCATGTTTTTGAAAGAGTTAATGAACATGTGGATAAAGGTGAACCGGTAGATGTAGTATACTTGGATTTTCAGAAGGCGTTTGACAAAGTTCCTCATGAGAGGCTTCTAGGAAAAGTAAAAAGTCATGGGATAGGTGGCGATGTCCTTTCGTGGATTGCAAACTGGCTAAAAGACAGGAAACAGAGAGTAGGATTAAATGGACAATTTTCTCAGTGGAAGGGAGTGGATAGTGGAGTGCCTCAGGGATCTGTATTGGGACCCTTACTTTTCAATATATTTATAAATGATCTGGAAAGAAATACGACGAGTGAAATAATCAAATTTGCAGATGACACAAAATTGTTCAGAGTAGTTAAATCACAAGCAGATTGTGATAAATTGCAGGAAGACCTTGTGAGACTGGAAAATTGGGCATCCAAATGGCAGATGAAATTTAATGTGGGTAAGTGCAAGGTGATGCAGATAGGGAAAAATAACCCATGCTATAATTACACAATGTTGGGTTCCATATTAGGTGCTACAACCCAAGAAAGAGATCTAGGAGTCATAGTGGATAACACATTGAAATCGTCAGTTCAGTGTGCTGCGGCAGTCTAAAAAGCAAACAGAATGTTGGGAATTATTAGAAAGGGAATGGTGAATAAAACGGAAAATGTCATAATGCCCCTGTATTGCTCCATGGTGAGACCGCACCTTGAATACTGTGTACAATTCTGGTCACCGCATCTCAAAAAAGATATAATTGCGATGGAGAAGGTACAGAGAAGGGCTACAAAAATGATAAGGGGAATGGAACAGCTCCCCTATGAGGAAAGACTAAAGAGGTTAGGACTTTTCAGCTTGGAGAAGAGATGGCTGAGGGGGGATATGATAGAGATGTTTAAAATCATGAGAAGTCTAGAACGGGTAGATGTGAATCGGTTATTTACTCTTTCAGATAGTAGAAAGACTAGGGGGCACTCCATGAAGTTAGCATGTTGCACATTTAAAACTAATCGGAGAAAGTTCTTTTTTACTCAACGCACAATTAAACTCTGGAATTTGTTGCCAGAGGATGTGGTTAGTGCAGTTAGTATAGCTGTGTTTAAAAAAGGATTGGATAGGTTCTTGGAGGAGAAGTCCATTACCTGCTATTAAGTTCACTTAGGGGCGGATTTTAAATGCCCTGCACGCGTAAATCCGGCCGGATTTACGCTTGCAGGGCCCTCGTGCGCTAGCGCGCCTATTTTGCATAGGCCGCCAGCGCGCGCAGAGCCCGGGATGCGCGTAAGTTCCAGGGCTTTGTAAAAGGGGCGGGGAGGGGGCGTGTCGGGGGCGTTCCCGAAATGACGCGGCGTTTCAGGGACGCGACGCGACATTTGTTTGTTCGCGCCTGGTGCGCGAAGAAAAGTACGCGATCGCGCAAATTTTTAAAATCTACCCCTTAGAGAATAGCCACTGCTATTAGCAATGGTAACATGGAATAGACTTAGTTTTTGGGTACTTGCCAGGTTCTTATATCCTGGATTGGCCACTTTTGGAAACAGGATGCTGGGCTGACCCAGTATGGCATTTTCTTATGTTCTTATGTTCTTACCGATTCACATCTCTATTGGTTACTGAACCAAAGTTATCTTCCACAGCCACAACTTACTTACAAGGAGGTTCGTGCTTCTCTCTCGGTGGTGCTTGTGGTAGGGATTTGATCCCAGGGATTGAGAGAAACCTCTTCCCCTGCAAATCTGGCACATGTACACTAAGAGACACAATGGGACTTTACCACCCGCTATTGCAGGATACTAAGACAGGAAGGAGATAATTGGTGACTCCCTGGAAAGGTGAGAAGAGTCAGGAGGAAATATTATTCTCACTTTGCCTTTTTGTTTAGATGGCATAACATAAACTCTCCAAATAAAGAAACCACAAATTTAGGGCAGAAACACTTCATGTCCACATTAATGTTGCCATCTTGCCCCACCCATGTTGAGAATCCATTTTCAAAAAGACTCTAATGGGCTTATGGAAACTTATGGCATAATAGTTGAGAAGAGAGAGAGAAGAGAGGAAGAAGAGGAACCACTTACAGAGAGTATACAAGATGAGGGCACAATTTTTGGATCTGTCAGAAGAGCAAGTCCTGCACAGGTTCGGATTCAACAAGGAAACCAAACTGTACCTATGCCAGCAGCTAAAGCAGGATCTGCGCTCTTTCACCTGCAAGGGACAAACCTTGCCAATACATGTCAAGATCATACTACCCTGGCATTTTTGGTCACCAGACACATCTAGGGGTCATAACTGGAATCAGACAGTCAGCAACCTTCATATGTATAGAGCAGTTCCTGGCTGTGTTTCTTAGGAAAATGCACAGGAAATTTCCCTTGGAGCAGACAGCAACAACATCAAATAATGACTAATTTCTACAATACTGCATGCTTCTGCTCTGCCTTGGGGGCTACCGATTGCACTCACATTCCTATAAGGGCTCCAGGGAACGATGAGGCCACCTACAGCAACTACAAGGACTTCCACTCCCTTAGTAAGCAGGGGGTCTGCGACGCCAAGGGGATCATCATGGACAGTATGGCCAGGTTTCCAGGATCCAGGCACAATGCCTACATCCTCCCACAGGCAGGAATTCATGACCGTTTTGTTGCATCCGCCGGTCTTCGACGGCTTCGCCCCATTTGCCTCACCTCGTTCTCGGCTCCTCCCGCTTACCTGGGCAAGATGGCTACCGCCGTGACTTCCAGCCGACCACTCTGGCGTCCCCAGAACGGCTATGGTGCAACCTTCTGCCATTGCTCCTCCCAGGTACCTACTAGGGTGTGCACGCAACCCACTTCTTTGTACCACCCTTGGCGCAAACCTCGAGGGCGTTCCCTCATGCTGACATCACGCAATCTGGGTATATTACCATCATCAATTTGCTAACTCCCCGAGTTAGCAAGGACTCGAATCCATTCCTGTCTACGCTACTCTGCCGCTTCCGTGCTGCCGCAGGAAGCTCTCTCACTCTGCCCTTCGGGTACATGTTAACCTGGGTACCTGCTCCTCGGGGGCCCTCTGCTTTATTTCAGGTTCCTGTCAGGGAACAGGTACTCACTCCTTGAGGGCCTGCTCTCACTGCCTCGGTGCCTGTACCTCCAACTACATACCTGGTGGAATCGCATATCAACAGCTAACACCTAGTGAGTACGCTAACTCTCAGTCTATCTCATCCACAGTATCTCCTCGTTGGGAGACCTGCTGCGGAACCTCCTGACATCATCTAGGAGAGAAGGGCTCCCTCTGTCGAGGTCCCTGAGACTACAACTACGGACTGCCTCACTACTGCCACCTCTGGTGGAAATCTCAAGCTGTTTAGTAAAAGATTTATCCTGTGTTTTGTGTGCATGAGTCTAGCCCAGTGCTGTGGCTCCTCACGGGGCTCCTCCCCGTGGGCATGGTCATCTCCACAACACCCAAGGATCCACAAAAGAGACGTTTTCACAACACGTTTCCAGGAAGGACACATCACCGGGGGCTGGCACTATCCCTAGACGGTCCAATATTATGGAACACACTACCACTCGAAATAAGACTAATGAAAGATCTAAAACTCTTTAAAAAAAAGTTTAAAAACATGGCTCTTCAAAAAAGCTTTTCACAATGAGAGTGGGGAGTAAGGAATACTAGCGGAGAAGAAAGAGAACTCCGGCACACTGTTAAAAATCAACAATAAGCAGTTACCCCTCCTTTTTTATTTATTATTTTTTCTCATACGTAAAGATTAATTTAAGAGTACAGTATTCTCATATGGATATCCTATTATTCATATAAATGGAATTTCCAATCCACAATCCAAATACTGTATATTATTTGATTCATGTAACTGAAACTTTATTGGCACCTACTAGCTAATTTATAATCCTAACCAGACTTATTTATGTGCCTATCTGTGAACCGTTGTGATGGTATACTACTAAACGACGGTATAGAAAAGTTTTTAAATAAAATAAATAAATAAATAGGTAGGAATGCATTTCTCACTACCATCACAGAGCAACTAAACTTTTCTTTTTGTCTCCCTCATATCTAAGTGGAGTGACAGCACTGGCCCAGGATGACGGCTGCCTTGCTGTCCAACACTAAGAGATGGATATCTAATTTGGTTCTTCTTCAGGTGATAAAATATATCCATTCAAAACCTGGCTCATGATCCCACTACCCAACCCTTAGACACTACAGATGCTTGTTAGAAAAGAGCCCACTAGCAGACCAAGGCAGTCAGCGAGACAACATTTAATGTACTCAAATCACATCTTCACTGCCTGAACAGATCTGAGGGATGCCTTCTCTATAACCCCATTAAAGTATGAGATATTTCTAGCCTGCTGCATGTTTCATAACCTTGCCAAATCCAGAGGCCTGCCTCCTCCAGAGGAACTAGATCATCTGGATGATGATGAGGAAGAGGCACATGACCTGAGTTAGGAGACATTCCCAGAGATGAACAAAGAAGGAGATAGATTGAATGTCCTTAAAAGAAGGTTTTTGTTTTTTTTTAATTTTAAAGTTACCCAACTCTGGCTGAGTTTCGTCCACATTCAAGGGGCTGCTTCAGGGGCTATAACATATAAAAAATACACATAAATCACATATAGAAACATAAAACATCTAAAAATCCCATCTAAAAATATAAATATAAAAAAGCATATAGAGGAAACACAAATCAAATTAATCGGAGTAAATAATAAAGAAGCAAATAATGTAAATATATAAGCGAAAAGCACACATATGTGCATGGACATATAAATAAAATGGAAAACATTGAAAAATAAGACATAATTACTATTGCGCATCCCGGCTGCGTTGGTGCTGCGGTCGGGCCTGCTCACCTTGCGCTGCCCTCTACCAGTTCCGGCCTTGATGCAGCCGCCAGCTCCCGACGTCCTCAACGCTCTCCCCAGGCGTCCTCGGGCTGTTCCACACCACAGGCCTCTCAGCGGAGCTCTCTTAGGGGCTCCACGTCTTTCATCTCCTCGGCCCTGCCCCTAGGCACGTGCGCGGCCGACGTCTCTGCTTTTAAAGGGCCAAGCACAGGAAACCCGGCTCGGAGCATTCCGATCACATCACACAGCCCCAGTATCTAAGGCGAGGCTCTGTCCCCAGAACCTCGCCTTGGTATACGGGTCGACACCTGTTCAGGATCTGATGCTCGATGGGAGGAGCAAGCAGAAGGAAATCTGTACTAGTAGACTGCGGAGTAGCAATCTGTAGTCTTTGATATAGTTATGGGTGGATCCCTGGGCCGGTGGCAGATGACCACGCCCTCGGGAGGATATCCCGAGAGGGACCACTGGCTAGGCTTGAGTATGGAGACAGACACACATTTATTCTTTTATTAAACAGGTGAGGAAGCCACCAGAGGTGACAGTAGTGAACAGATATGCCCGGCAGGACTGTAGTCCCTCAGGTACTGGAACAGTGATCCAGGATGGCTGAGCTGTTGAGAAACTGTGGAACGTGAGTAGGCAGAGTAGACAGGGTTCATGAACAAAACTAGATGACAAAACTCACATAAGGACTCAAGGAAGCTCAGGAGCATGAATGGTATAGGCCCTTGAGGAGCGAGTATCTGGTTCCAGGGTAAGCTGTGAGAAAGCGATAGTAACTCACATTTGTATGTAGTAGCGATATCTTCCAGGCAGTAGAGAATCTTCAGAGTATCCAGGAACATGGGCCCTCGAGGAGCGAGTACCGGTTCCTATCTGTAATCTGAAAGGTAAAGAGAGAGAGTGAGGCCCCGAGGATCGGGTACCTTTGGTAAGTCCGAGGATGCAGAGTAGCTTGGAGGAAACGTATCCGTATTCGTCCTTCCGTCCTTGCTAACTCAATGTGATAGTGAAAATAGAGACCTTTAAATATTGGAAGTGGATGATGTAATCTCAGGGGGATGCCCCTGAGGTTCGCTCCCTTGCTGGTACGTCAGTCAGAGCGCACGCCCTATGTCATCAGGCAAACATGGCGGATCTGCAACATCGAGCCGGTCTGGGGACACGGAGGGAGACGGCATGGAGATGCCGCGGCAGTCAGCCATCCATCAGAACCGGAGAGAGAGTCGCCACAGAGGTAAAGAGGGCGGAGTGAGGGCGTCGAGCAGTGACGGACGCAACAACACCTCAGTGTTTCTAGTTTGCCTGTTCCTTGCTCCTGTGCTTGATCCTGTGTTCCAGCGTCTCCTTGTTCCAGCATCTCCTTCTTCCAGCGTCTGCATGTCCCAGTGTTCCCGTGGTCCTCCATGTCTTCCAGCGTCTGTCCTGTTCCTGCTCCTCATTCCCTGGTAGTACACTTTAGACTGATTCTTGGTACTGACCTCTGCTTGCCTGACTACAACTGACTGCCACCTGGAACCGACCCTCGCTTGCCTTGACTACACTCAGACTGACCTTGGATTTGACCCCTGCTTTGGCTGACCACTTCTGGATGGATATCCTGGCTTTGACCCTTGCACTTCACTTGGACACCCTCTTCTTGCCTTCTGTGACCACCAGACCGACCTGCTTGGACTCTGACTGTGGCCTTCATCTGACCAGACCCACAGGCGCTGCCTGTTCTGCCTGGAGAGCCTTCTTGAACTGCTACCTCCCTGAGGTCTGCGGAGTCTCCAGTTCAGGTCTGGCCCATCCTCTCTGCATCAGCCATGCACCCTTACTCGTGGTGGGCACACCTCTCCGCTACCTGTCCGGGAGAGCCTCTGAGGCCCACCTAAGTCCAGGCAGTCTGGGTACCCAAGGGCTCAACCTGCGGAGACCCAGGACTGTTATTGTCTCCTGGTGTGCTCTGCCTCCTGGTGGCAGGCACTCTCTGGGCCTGACCAGAGGGCTGTACCAATCCTGCACCAGGCCAAGGGTCCACCTCCAGCACAACTATTACAATGTGTAATGAAATAATTATAACAAAACTATGGCACCAATGTAAAAGAGAGATAGAAGAAAAAGCAAAAGTCTATAAAATAAATACATTTTTTTTAGTTGTAACTGTGCTATTGATGATGAGCTTGGGCACAATTATTATGTGCTGCAAATTCTTCCATAAGAACATGTGTTTTTAAAGTTTTGAACATTTGTAATACCATGCAATCCATGTCGATTTGCTCTATTACATCTTTCTGGTTCACTATGCTTTGATTCAGTTCAGTACCCTCAAAGAAATTTTTCTGGCATAGGGATGTGCCCACTGCCCAACACCTTCCTCAATAATGTCCAAAGCAAAGAATTAATTTAGTTTTTCTGCTATGACCTTGCTTTCCCTGCACCCACCAATAGCTTGCCATTGATGTTAAACCAACAGGTCTGAAATTTTCTTCCTCCTCTTTGTTTGGACTCTTGGTACTACATCTTGTCTCCCATCTCTTGGAATCTTTTATTTCAAGTGGTAAAGTTGAACAAAACATTTAGGGTTACAGTGGGCACTTCCGTTAGCTCTTTCTAGTTCCATAGCTGTGTTTGCTTATTTACATTTGATTACCCACTTTTAATTACAGAACCCCCAAAGAAGGTTACAACAAATCCTTTCCATTTTGCCAGTACATAGAATACTACCTCCTTTTTAAATCGTAATATGTTCTCCCCACAGGCCTTTATGCTCTTGCCCTTCGATCCATTGCCCTCTTCTTCTCACATGAATACTGAGCTATCTGCTCTATTGTGCTCCTCCTCTTCACCAAAACCCATCCTCCTCTAATTGTAATATTCTCCTTTTGAACCTCCTCTTTTATGTATGGAAAGAACATTTTATCTTTTGCTGATTGGGTAATAGACTCCTTCCTTTGAGACTTTGTATGTCCAACTGACCTCTCTGCTTAGCTTTACTTCTCCTCTTTCTTCTATCTGGTGGTGCTTCATGAACCCTTAGCTTCATGAACGCTATTCTTTTTGCTCTCACCTTTTTTCTACCTTACCTCAGACAAGCAACTGTGCTTTTCTAAAGCTCTTTGTTTACTGTGAAGTAAACAATACTAGGCCACAGCTCCATAACATATTTATCGGAATGAAGTAATTGAGCATAATGATTGTTAGTGGGGTTTTCTGAAATAACCATAATTTCTCCACAGATTGATATCAATTACTTTGTCAAACACAGTATAAATAATCATAATAATATTTTTGATGCAAGGGTACCTACAAAATATACTATGAGTTTCTACAATGTTTATATAGAAAACAATTGTTTATCATTCCTGCTATTAAATGGATGCAAGATTCAGTATAAATGCCCAAGATGTCACACATTACTCTCCGCATCAACTGCTAAGTGGTCTCACGACTTTCGTTGAAGTAAATGGAAATATTCAATAGACTTTCAAGGTGATATGGGCTGACTTCCAATTTGGTGAATGTGATGTAGTGCATGAGATGGTCCAAATCAATGGCAGCCCAAAAATCCTTACTTATTACTGCAAATATTAACTAAGGCTGTATGGAATGCTAAGTGCTTATAGATCCCCATATATTTTGGTACTAGCCTTAAGTTTTTGTGTCCTATGTAATTTCTTTGACACTTGTAGAAAAAGGACTTCTGGAATTTTATGTACATTTTTAGTGCCCAGATTTTAAGATGCCCAGGTTGGACCCTTAATCTGTTGGAGGTTTTTGAAAATGTGGGTGTGCTTTTATCCCTTCTATATTTCCTTCCCCACCATCCATTCATTCCTACATTTCTCTTTGTGTCTCTCACTTTTTGTCTCCCCCTCTTATTTTCGCTTAGCCTGTTCCCCTTCTCATTTCCCCTTCCCTTTCTCTCCAGCTCTCCTCGTCCTCCTCCCTTCTATATTCCTTAGGGTCTTATTACCTTTTTTAAGTAACTGGTAGGATAGACATATCTGGCCATACATTCTGGCTTCTTCCTTCCATGATACTCATGCTATGGCATGACCAGGACCTTTATAATCAGATGAGTCCTCTTGACTTCCAACTCTGCTAAGACACACAAGCACTAGTCATTTGTCTTCATCTCTGTTAAATGAATGCAACAAATAAAGCAACTGACACAAGTCCCTCTTTGATTTGACAGTTTGTGCATCTTCTATATAGACAGACACAACAGCTCTTTAAGTGCGGTTTACTTTTTATCACTGCTCTCATTTAAATCAGAATAATAACAAAATGTCATTTCTGACAAAGTCAGAAATGTCAGTCAAGCTCTATTAAACAGCATGGTGTATTTCACAGACATGAAAATTGCATATATTAAAAATAATCCTTTGTTCTTATTCACATCTCATATATGGGTAAGTCTCTATTACCTATAGTTTACTTTATATTTGTATCTTACTAATTGATTGATCTGAATCATACAAAAAGACCTTTATTTTCACTTTTGATTTTATTTTTCCTGTGAATGTATCATTATTTATTACTACAAAAACAAAACTGGGAGAAATCAATGGAAAACATAGTTTTTTATTTTTCCAGATAAATATCTTTTTTTTGTTCCTATTGAAATAAACACTAATACATTTTCATGAAAAAATAATATAAAAACTTAAAGATCCCTAGCATACATACATCTTTGCATGTTTCTCTCTATGAGCTTCAAAGCCATTAATAATTAGCATACGGTGCTTTCAGCTGGCAATCATTTTACAAAATATATAAGATGAGAGAATCTGTACTACAAAACCAAACAATATACAAAAAAGCAAAAAATACTACAAAAAATATTACAATTATTATATAGTGGTGCACACAGCACTTATATGATATACATTATCACCACAATACATGAACCATACATTCTTCATGTATACAATATGAAATGTGCCATTATAACAATCCCTATTTCATAAAATCCCACATTAAATCACTCATACCACTCAAAAAACTCACTCACATGTATAAACCATATGTTGCGATCCCCCCTGCTGCTGCGCTGCAGGAGGTCTCTTACCTTCCTCCAGAGGCCGCTCTGAAGCCAGGGCCTCGCCTGCGCATCATCCAGGACTTGCTCCAGGGCCTGAGAGGCCTAGCTGCCCCTGAGGCATGCCTGTGGCTTGCGAGCCTCAGCGTTTGGACTTCCTGCTTCCAGCCACGCCCGTTTCTCTAGGGGCTGGCCCGCAGCTCTCTACCCTAGTTATAGGACCAGTGGTGGGCGGTCCTGGCAAGCTCCTCCCAGGGAGTTGCCTTCTACCTCCAGTATTTAAGGACTTTCTGTTCACTGTGTCTCGGCCTTTGGATTGGGTTACACAGTTGCCTGTGGCCTCTCCCGATCCAGGTCCTCCGTGGCTCCGACTCCTGCTTGTCTTCAGCCTGCCTTGACTCCGGTCCGTGACTCCGACTCCTGCTTGTCTTCAGCCTGCCTTGACTCCGGTCCGTGACTCCAACTCCTGCTTGTCTTCAGCCTGCCTTGACTCCGGTCCGTGACTCCGACTCCTGCTTGTCTTCGGCCTTCGATTGTGCATTACAGTTGTCTGTAACCTTGCCGATCCAGGTCCTCCATGTTTCCTGATGTCTGCCTAGACGTGTTTCCTGATGTCTGCCTTGACGTGTGCCTGTTGTCTGCTCCTGTTCCTGCCAGCCGAAAGGGCTTCGGATGTGAGTATCCCAGCATCGGAGTTCCTGTTCGCCTGGGTCTTCCCCGCGCCCTCCTTCTCAGCGTGGTCCGCGACCAGCCTTCCTAGGCTGTGTAGGGTGCGTCTGGGACAGGGTGGTCCGCGACTCAGTCCCACGGGCGGGCTGAGTAGGGCGCCCTGATGGACAGTGCAATGTTCCCGTCCAGCCTTGTCTTCAGTGTCTGCTTCAGCCCTTGTCCGGATGTCTACCTGTCTCTGCCTTGACCTGGTTCCTGAGCCTTCTGTCCTGTTGGGCCGTGGAGTGGCCAACAGGAGGGATTCGTCCCACGGGCTCTTGAGCTTCTGCCAGCCGAGGGGGCTTCGGATGTGAGTATCCCAGCATCGGAGTTCCCGCTCGCCTGGACCTTTCCGGTGTCTCGCTTCAGCCCTTGACCTGATGTCTCCGTCTTGCTTCAGCCTGCTTCTGCCCCGTTTGATGTCTTCTGTTTAAGGACTCTGTCTGCCCTCGCCTCTGTCCGGCCTGCTGCCCATTGCTGTTCCCAGCGGCAGGTCCGAAAGGGCCGGGAACAGTCGGAGGACCGTTCATTAGTCAACTTCCCCGTGTTGGCTACCATGGGCATGCAGGTCCGGCTGAGGGCCGGACTTCCTGCTTCTGTTCCTGCCTGCCTGGCTCACCATGCCTGCTCAGCTCACCTCCCACGGTGTGGCCTTGGGCTCCTCCCGGGATCCTGCCGTGGCCCAAGGGCTCACCACCCGCCCGAGACGACCGCGCCCGCGCGCGCTCGTAACACCATACATACACTCACATCTATAAAAATACCACTCTAGCACATCTAAACTAAAACATTCATAATTCACTTGATTATTATAATACTCTTAACAATATTCAATTCAATGTGGCCACTTAATTATGTCACAAAACCTTTTGTTGTGCACTGTTATCCAATATGATGAATATGCTGTTTATAAAACTGCACACATGCTAACAACACTGCACTGAAGATATGTTCACACTAGAAGAACTCCAACAAGGGACCCTTGTTATGCCCTACTGGGCTTCACTAGGGAGAGATATCAACTATAAAAAAGACATACACAATGGGGCAGATTTTAAAACCTGCGCACAGGCGCAGATTTGTTCGCGCAACTCGGCGTGAACAAATCTACGCCCGATTTTATAACATGCTCGCTCAGCCGCCTGCATGTTAAAAAATGTAAAAAAATCCAGGGTCGGCGCGCGCAAGGGCGTGCACAATTATGCAACTTGCGCGCGCCAAGCCATGCAGCCTTCCTCCATTCCCTCCGAGGCTTCAACAGATTGCTGTTAAAGGATATTGTATGATTACTTGTTGCTTTAAAAAAAGTATTTTTGAAAAAAAAAAAAGAAATGTCTTTATTTGTGAATACAGAAACAGAAAAAGTGACAATGTCATGGCCGAAGTAATAATACTGCACAAACGTCTCATCCTATCTCAGTTACAGTGTTACTCTGCTACAGTACATAAAGCAACAGATGATACCAAGGGGACTAAGAATTAATAAAAAAACCTAAGAGCTTAATTTTAAAAGACATGCATAGGCATCCACGTGTGTGCGGTTCCCGGTGTGCGCACATGGACGCACCGATTTTATAACATGCGCGCGCAAGGTGGGCAATTTTCTTGGAAACGCGTGGCGACTTGATAGGCAATTTCCCCAGTTCCCTCCCAGTCCACTCCAATAACGGAGCGGACTGGGAAGGAACTTCCTAACCTTCTAGCTAACCTGCCTGCCTTTTCCCATCTCCTCCCCAACCCCTAAATCCACTCTAACTACCCTTTTTTTTTTCTCAACTTACTTTTCTATGGAGCAGTAGTAAGCTGCGTGTGTTGGCGGGCTGCTTGCGCACGCTTCAGTGGGACAGCGTCTAATGGTGCTATCCCAGCTTGCCCATTTTAGTTTGCTGGCTCTTTAGTGAGTGCCGGAAGATACGTGTGTGGCTGTGGGCCTTTGAAAATGCCCGCGGCCCGGCCACACCTATATTGCGCCAGCGTTTTAAAATTTACTTGTAAGCTTTTTATTGATGATGTTCAATTTAACAACAACTGGGTAGCTATATTGAACACATTTTCCCTTGCTCTTATGCTTTTTATAGTAGAAGCATTTAAAAAAACTACAGAGTTTTTGAAAACATCAGTTGACACAGCCAAAGTACAATTGCAAACTACTGTGTCAATTGAAGGATATGAGAAAGCTCTTCAGGAGTATACTACATCAATGGAACAATTTAAAGTGACCTTACAACAAGATAAGGGCTGTAAATTTGGTAGAGATGTGAATGACTATAAGATTGGACTTATTTATCCTTGGCAACAACAGAAGAAACGACAAATGACAACTAAGAAAGTTGAAGATTCATGGTTACTGCTCCTCAACGATCTTTTTTTTTAGAAACAAATCAGGGACATCTACAGTCCTGTTGATCATATAGAGCAGTGGTCCCCAAACCTGTCCTGGAGGGCCACCAGCCAGTTGGGATTTTGGGATATCCACAATGAATATGCATGAGAGAAAATTTGCATGTTATGGAGGCAATGCATGCAAATTTTCTCTCATGCATATTCATTGAGGATATCCCAAAAACCCGACTGGCTGGTGGCCCTCCAGGACAGGTTTGGGGACCACTGATATAGAGGGTGGCGTCCTGGTCAGGTTTTTTTGTTTTTGTTTTTATAATTAGAACTTTTATTAGAAACCACACTACAAAAGAATAAAGATACAGCATACAGCCCAGAGCCAACATAATAGTGGGCCCAAAATATATAATAGAAAACTGAATACATTAACTTAATCATAATAAAGGCCCCTATCGGGACTATATTAGCAACAATGTCTTCAATAATGCCTCATACATGTAATGACTGAACCTCATCTGTAAAGAAAACAGGAACCATCTAGAAGCAATAAAGCATGATTCATAACACTTATTAAGTGAGAATTATTTTTTCTAACTCCCAAGATCCCTAGATTGAACATAACATAAGAACATAAGAAATGCCGTACTGGGTCAGACCAAGGGTCCATCAAGCCCAGTATCCTGTTTTCAACAGTGGCCAATCCAAGTCACATGTACCTGGCAAGTACCTAAACATTAGATAGATCACAAGCTACTATTCCTTATTAATTACCATAATAGTTTATGGATTTAACCTCTAAGAACTTATCCAAACCTTTTTTAAACTCAGTAGCACTAACTGCTGAAACCACATCCCATGGCAATGAATTCCAGAGTTTAACTATGTGCCAAGTGAAAAAGAACTTTCTTTGATTTGTTTTAAATGAGCTACTTGCTAACTTCATGGAGTGCCCCTTATCCTTCTATTATCTGAGAGAATAAATAACCAATTTACATTTACATGTTCAAGTCCTTTCATGATTTTGTAGACTTCTATTATATCTCCCCTCAGTCATCTCTTCTCCAAACTAAACAGCACTAACTTCTTTAGCCTTTTCTCATAGGGCAGCTGATCCAAGCCCCATATCATTTTCGTTGCCCTTCTTTGAACTTTCTCCAGTGCAGCTATATTCTTTTTGAGATGGGGTGACCAGAGTTGCACACAATATTCAAGGTGCAGTCTCACCATGGAGTGATACAGAGGCATTATGACATCCTCCATTTTATTTTCCATTCCTTTCCTAATAATTCATAACATTCTGTTTGCTTTTTTGATCGCCAGACCACAATGGGCTGATAATTTCAATGTATTATCATCTAGATCTCTTTCCTGGGTGGTAACTCCTGTAATATATATGGTAATATATATAGTCCCAAAAATTCACAAAGATTGGATTGTCCTTCAAGGACACCTATAGTTTTCTCTATGAATTCAGTTTTGGAGCCATCATCTGCTTTTGTTGATCAATTTCTAAAACCAACAGTTCCATTGGCAAAAACATATAAAAAATATGAAACATATTGAGAAAACTTGAGAAGATTCAGTTTGATGTAAAATCTATGACCTGGTAACCCTTGGCATATTATCTCATTATATAAACATCCTGTAATTAGAAGCTTTATGGAGAGTGATTGCAGCAGTAGAAATTCATCTGAGACCTCAATGAATACCCACTGAATTTATTATGAGAATGGCTGAAATACTGCTGAGTCAGAATTATTTTCTTTTTCTGGACAGATTTCTTTACAAAAACATGGCATGACAATGGAGACCACAATGGCCCCTGATATTGCAAATTTATGTGTCCTAATTTGACAGAGGGGTAAAAGGGGCTCTTAGGGAACATAAGGCCATTGCAAAAAGACTAAATAAATTCTTTGCCTCCGTGTTTACTAAAGAGGATGTTGGGGAGATACCAGTTCCGGAGATGGTTTTCAGGGGTGATGAGTCAGACAAACTGAACAAAATCACTGTGAACCTGGAAGATGTAGTAGGACAGAATGACAAACTAAAGAGTAGCAAATCACCTGGACCGGATGGTATGCATCCTAGGGTTCTGAAGGAACTCAAAAATGAAATTTCTGATCTATTAGTTAAAATTTGTAACCTATCATTAAAATCATCCATTGTACCTGAAGAATGGAGGGTGGCCGATGTAACCCCAATATTTAAAAAAGGCTCCAGGGGTGATCCAGGTAACTATAGACCAGTGAGCCTGACTTCAGTGCCGGGAAAAATAGTGGAAACTATTCTCAAGATCAAAATCGTAGAGCATATAGAAAGGCATGATTTAATGGGACACAGTCAACATGGGTAGTGTATTTGTATTTTCAGAAGGCGTTTGACAAAGTCCTTCATGAGAGGCTTCTATGAAAACTAAAAAGTCATGGGATAGGAGGCGATGTCCTTTCATGGATTACAAACTGGTTAAAAGACAGGAAACAGAGAGTAGGATTAAATGGTCAATTTTCTCAGTGGAAAAGGGTAAACAGTGGAGTGCCTCAGGGATCTGTACTTGGACCGGTGCTTTTCAATATATATAAATGATCTGGAAAGGAATACGGCGAGTGAGGTTATCAAATTTGCGGATGATACAAAATTATTCAGAGTAGTTAAATCACAAGCAGACTGTGATACATTACAGGAGGACCTTGCAAGACTGGAAGATTGGACATCCAAATGGCAGATGAAATTTAGTGTGGACAAGTGCAAGGTGTTGCATATAGAGAAAAATATCCCTTGCTGTAGTTACACGATGTTAGGTTCCATATTAGGAGCTACCATCCAGGAAAAAGATCTAGGCATCATAGTGGATAATACTTTAAAAACGTCGGCTCAGTGTGCTGCAGCAGTCAAAAAAGCAAATAGAATATTAAGAATTATTAGGAAGGGAATGGTTAATAGAACGGAAAAAGTCATAATGCCTCTGTATCGCTCCATGGTGAGACCGCACCTTGAATACTGTGTACAATTCTGGTCGCCGCATCTCAAAAAGGATATAGTTGCGATGGAGAAGGTACAGAGAAGGGCAACCAAAATGATAAAGGGGATGGAACAGCTCCCCTATGAGGAAAGGCTGAAGAGGTTAGGGCTGTTCAGCTTGGAGAAGAGACGGATGAGGGGGGATATGATAGAGGTCTTTAAGATCATGAGAGGTCTTGAATGAGTTATTTACACTTTCGAATAATAGAAGGACTAGGGGGCATTCCATGAAGTTAGCAAGTAGCACATTTAAGACTAATCGGAGAAAATTATTTTTCACTCAACGCACAATAAAGCTCTGGAATTTGTTGCCAGAGGATGTGGTTAGTGCAGTCAGTGTAGCTGGGTTCAAAAACAGGTTTGGATAAGTTCTTGGAGGAGAAGTCCATTAATGGCTATTAATCAATTTTACTTAGGGAATAGCCACTGCTAATAATTGCATCAGTAGCATGGGATCTTCTTAGTGTTTGGGTAATTGCCAGGTTCTTGTGGCCTGGTTTTGGCCTCTGTTGGAAACAGGATGCTGGGCTTGATGGACCCTTGGTCTGACCTAGCATGGCAATTTCTTATGTTCTTATACCACTAGTCTTTTTCATAGCATAAATCTATTGTCCAGAAATATAGATGATAATTTTTCTTATAGCTGTCTACTTTATTTATTATTTTATTTATTATTATTTATTTATTATAAATTTATTATTATTTGATCTGAGATATCACATTGGTTTACATTCAGGTATTGTAGGTATTTCCCTATCACTAGAGGGCTTATAATCTAAGTTTTGTACCTGTGGCAATGGAGAGTGAAGTGACTTGCCCAAGGTCACAAGGAGCAACAGTGGGACTTGAATGCTGGTCTCTTGGTTTGTAGCCCACTGCTCTAACCACTAGGCTATTCCTCCTCCTCCTGTTCTTGTTTGATATAGTTGAACTCTATGGATCAACATTTGAAATTTTCTATGGCGCATCATGATTTTCAAAATGTGTTTTTGGACATTTAGATTTATAACAAACAAAACAAGTTAGAGACATCCTTGTTTAGAAAACCGCCAGAAAGCAATAAGCTTTTGAGGTTGATAGTTTCCATCCATTCTAATTTTTCAGTAGGGCAATTTTTGTGTCTTCGGTGCCTGTGCTCAGAAAAAGGACTCTTTTAATTTCATGCACAAGATCTCTGCAGTAGACTGTTACTTTGAAGGTAGCCTATGTTGGTGATTAAAAAAATTTACAAATACTGATGTGATTCAGAATACGGTTTTCCCCTGTTGCAGAATCCATTTTGAAACAGGGCTCTGTTGCAAGATTTTTGGGAAAGCAAAAAGATATACAGATACGTTTTATTTAAAGCAATTTTTTTTAAAGCTGAATATCGAGACTTTGACCAGTGATTAAACATAAGGCAAATGGAAGTTGATTGACTGGGAGTGTTTAGTACGATGGTCTTTATGAGTAAAATATAAAAAGTTAGATTTTAAAAGCCTTGGGGCGGATTTTAAAAGGGTTACGCGTGTAATATACGCGTGTAACCCTTTTAAATCCTTCCTGCACGTGCCAAGCCTATTTGCATAGGCCTGGCGCTGCGTGCAAGCCCTGGAGCAGTCTCGGAGGGAATGGGGAAAGCCATCGGGGCTCCCCTAGGGCTCGGCGCGTGTAAGGTGCACAAGTATGCACCCCCTTGCATGTGCCGACCCCGGATTTTATAACGTGTGCGGCTGCGTGCGCATGTTATAAAATTGGGCATAGATTTGTTTGCGCCGGGTTGCGCGCACAAATCTACGCCCGAGCGTACATACGAAAATCTGGCCCCTTGTGTGCAAAAATGGCCACATATGTGTGTAAGCTATGCAAATTTGAAATAGCTGGGAAGGGTGTGTGTACAATGATGTATGTGTGTCTAGAAAAAGTAGGCAGGCTATTCTGGGGAGAAGAGACTTTATGGGATGCATTTTGATACTCTATATATAGACCATTGTAAAGGGGCACTTTGATTCGGGGTGAGTTTCTAGGAGGCAGGTTGGGATTATGAGGGAGGGGGTGTTACAGACATATTTAGAGGTATCTATTGTAAAATTGACATCAGTAAATAATTTTTGACCTTATAAGTGATGAAAATTCTAAAACGAGGAGTTGATTTTTACATTACAGTCTGCTAGCTGTATTTATTTATTTATTTAATTAATTTCTTTTCCTATACCGATGCTCAAGACTAGGTCTTATCGTACCGGTTTGTATCGTACCGGTTTGTATTGTACAAATCAACTCCTTTTCATCACACACAGGTTATAAAATAGTTCTTATTTTTGTGCCCGGCGAGATACACACGTTTAGGGGTGCATGCAGTGCCCTTTTAAAATCTAACCTAAAAGTGTATTAAGATTACTGACTGCTATGCACTGTTTTCTCTCTACCATTTCCATTAGCATGCTGTTCCATCCAGATCTGGCTTTAGATTTCAGGCCACCCTAGGAGGCTTTAAAATTTGCCACCATTCCTCCAGCTGATACCACCACCCCCAGGTCAACATTACCATTGCTAATGCCCTCCCTCAGCTCCTGCTGGACCTTCATCCCTATTGATGCATCTTCTTGGCTCCTTAACTGTATGTTGGAGAATGACAATGGCTCAGGTTTCTTAGATCATATTTTTTTTTTCCTACTCCATCTGGAGCATCTCTCCTGATACATAGCTTAGTATCGTCTGCAATTAGCTTTTGTTTCCATATTATTTTTGCTTTTAAATTTATTATGTTGGTCTGGCTTGTAATGGTATTTTCTTGAATATTCTTTTTATTCATTTGGGGGTAGATTTTAAAAATTTGCGCAAACAAAAGTACGCTGGATTTTATAAGATACGCGAATAGCTGCGCGTATCTTATAAAATCCGGGGTTGGCGCGCGCAAGGGGGTGCACATTTGTGCAACCTAAGCGCGCCGAGCCCAGTGCGCGCTGCCTGTTCCCTCCAAGGCCGCTCAGATTTCGGAGCGGCCTCAGAGGGAACTTTCCTTCGCCCTCCCCCCACCTTCCCCTAACTAACCCACCGCCCCGGTCCTATCTAACCCCCCCTTACCTTTGTTGGCAAAGTTACGCCTGCTTTCAGCAGGCGTAACTTTGCGCACGCCGGCCGGCAGCCCCGCTCCATGTTCCGGTCCCGGGGGCTGGTCCAGATGCCGCGGCCACGCCCCCGGAACACCCCCGGGCCGAAACCACGCCCGCATCGCCACCCCCGAAACGCCTCATCACGCGCGACATGCCCCCAAAACGCCGCGTCACTCTGGCCACGCCCCCGCCACGCCCCCTTTTACAAAGCCCCGGGACTTACGCGCGTCCCGGGGCTCTGCGCGCGCCGGCGGCCTATGCAAAATAGGCGCGCGCAGGGCATTTAAAATCCGCCCCTTAATGTTTTAGTATTGTGCAATGCCTTGGACAGTCATTTGGCTGGTAAAGTGGTTTAGAAACCTTTTAAACAAATAAAGGCAAGCTTTCATACTGGCACAGCTGCAATATCACTGTTGAAAATATTGAACAGAACTGGACCTAGAACTCATCCATGAGACACTCTAGTGATATGTATCGGTTGTCCTCTGAATGAACCTTCAATGAACACCAAATAGAACTATTTATTCAGTATTTCTGTTCTTTCCTTGTCATCCATCCTGCTTACCTTCCTTTCACCACACAGTCTTATAGTGCTATCTCTGCATACCCTCATTTATTTATTTAAAATAATTTATAGCCCACACTGATCACAAAGGTTCCAGGCAGGGTACAACATTACAAGCATAAAAAGTTTAAACCCCCAAAACAAAAAAAGATTGTTCCCCATTCATGCTGCTGCATTACCCAGTCCTTTCATTAATATAGCTAAATGACACATTATTTTATTGCCTTAACTATTTCTTTCTTGCCTTTAAAACATTTAGAAGTCTCTGCGGTTCCCACCTTTCCACTCTCCTGACTGTTATGCCCAAATGGCTAGGAACATCTTGTCAAACTCAGTGTATAAAGGCACTTCCTCCGAGATGAATTCTCAGTGGTGTTGGTTGGCTAGCAGGGACCAGCAGTGTAGCTGCTGCTATCTTTCCTTAAGCCTGAGCACACCCAACTGGCATTAACTATTTTTAAAACCTTGTGTGCTGGAAGGGAAAGTGGCATAATAGGGGAAAACCCCAATGGCCTACAAATGAAGGCCCATGGTGCCTGAGTGGAGTGTTAGACCTAGATGGCCAGCATTGAACAGCAGGAATTTGGTGGGCAATATATAATGCTCACTTACAACACCACAATGAAGCCAGACACACCAGCCCAATAATATAGCAATATAAAGATACACATGGGCAGTATATCTTTTAACCAAGGTTTGTCTTCAACCAGTGGCTTAAATAGCATATCAAATAGAGCTGGTATCATACAAGGTGCTATTCATCTGAAGGAATTGGCTGCACTACACCTCAATATCATATACCAGACTTATAATGTCCCATTTCAGTGTTTTTAACATTTTTAGAATGCATATAAAACTGTAGCACAAAGCAAAATGCCATCAATAACTCAAGATATTGTAACATGAACTTAGCTTATTCACAGGATCTCTCTTTCCATATGGGTTCCAAGATGAAAGGTGTTACAGTGGTAATTAGAAACCTCCGTTATCAAGGCAAAACAATGATTCCATGTTAAGGCTCAGTTCTTGTGAAAACAGTGTTGCAGCAAACCAACTATCCCATGCCGAAGTCTGATGCTGCCAATGTTTCGGTATATTTCCACCTGCCTTGGGAGCTTAAGGCAAATTACCTGTAAACCATGTGTCATAAACAAAATATGCATCATACCTCAATACAGACAAGATGAAGGTAAAAATGCTATTCCGACAATCAGTCTGTTCTACTCCGACCAATACAGCTTAAATGTTTTTGGATTCTGATGCGGATAGATCATGCTGTTTTCCCAAAATATAAAAGCTGACATTGACATCAAACAACATAAATTGCTATAGTGCTTGAACAATTAGTTTGCTGCCTTAGGATGCAGGTCGATTATCAAATAACAGCTCATTGCCATTAAAAGAATTCGGACATACAGTGCAATGACCACATGGAAAATGTCCCGTGGCTATGTATTCTTATTTTGCTTAGATGATGAATAGGCAGAACTAATCAAATAATCCTTAATATTTTGAGCCCATTTAAGAGCAAAAATAGGTGCTTCATGAAACATTGGGAGTAAGCATAATACATCCATCCCAATGCTTTTGAATGCTTTTCGTACTAATCACATTTGTGAAGTATAGGGTAATATACAAACTGGACATGAATCTTCTTGTATAGTGTAAGAGTAATAACTCTCAAGTCACCTACTGCCCATGTTTATAGGATTGCTGTATCACCTTAAAGGGATATTAACACTCTTAGAAGTGCATCTTCATTTCTTGAACCTGAAGATTAAATTCTAATGTACTACAATAAAGCTTAAGTAATCACAAGAACTGCCCAATTAGTACATTCTTTTATAGACTCGGAGAATGACAACTGGATTCATGCAATAAAGTATTTCAATCTGTGGACTTCCAATAAATGGAAAATTGGAAACCCCCATCAGTATGCATAATAGTGATGCCCAAGAATGAAATTTTATATTGTGATGTTGGCAGCCATCAGGGCCCTCGTTGATAAGTTTCTGAGAAATTTTGTTCCACAAATGCCCTCATACATTCAAGATTCAGCACATGTGATTACTGATTTAATGATAGTGACTATTGATATTGCATCCTTGTATACTAACATACCTCAAGATGAGTCGATTCAGATTGTACAGAAAGTGCTTGACAAAAGAGTAGGTCAAACAAGAGTCCCTACATTGCAGTAAAAGAACAATTTTAAAGTTTTGATGGAAGATTCTTTCAGCAGATTAAAGGGACTGCAGTGAGGGCCTCATTGGCTCCTGTCATTGTGAACCTGTATGTGCCTCTCAGCCAGTGCTTGCTAGATCAGCAATATGAGTACAAAAAGGTAGAAGGATCTCAGTAGGCAATGAATTTTAGATGCAAGATTCTAAGAATTACAAATTAGAACCATAAAACAATATCTGGTAAAAGGATTGTGTATACTGTAGCTACACGAGAGAATTTTTTGTTAGCAATAGCAATGAAATCTCCAAAGATCAGGGCCAGCTGCTTATTTGTCTTCTGTAGGAAGAAAACTGCTGTCAGTCAGAAGCAGAAACTGAACCTATTTGAGCAACACTACTGAAGAGCAAGGATTCATTTCAGTGATTTATGAGCAGTATCTCTAGTAAATTAGTCCAGCAGTGTAGCTTAGAATCTTTAACAGAGAACAGAGAGGATTCAGGTAAAATTAAATCTTGCTTTGCGCTCTTTTCTTTCCTCATGCATCATCTGAAGTTCAAATGCTTTTGCAAGACATTTCTTCCTAGCCATCTTTTTCAAGCCTGTCTCAGGAAACAGCTGTAGTTGATAGTTAATGAGAGAGACCTTAATCCGACAGCCCAGTGAAAGCAATGTTTGATGAAAATCCTGATAATGCCACAAGCAATTCCATGTGTCACTAGTCTCTAGGCAATAGTACTTCTGTTAACTTAGTCCCATTTCACAAGGTTGGTGGATGGACAATTAGCACTGCCAAGACAAATCATGTGGGCATTTTCCATATATTGGGATATGTGTCACTTTTGTCCAATTTAAATGCATTACTTTACTTTGTGATGAGGTTAATCCAAATATTCCTTTTAGGAGAAAGATGGTGCAGACATACAGATTGTATACAAACAGAAGAAAGTATGATATTCTCTAGGAAGTTATGTTTAAGGCTATGATTCTGTGGTATATGTGAAACATTCAATGTCAAATGTCAAAGCATAGATGCCTTGCTATGCAGGTTGTTTGAAAATTACCCTCCCTAACCGCATTAAAGTATGATAAAACAAGCCTTTCCAATATTCCAAAACATGAAATAAATACACACAATCCACCTTATTAATGTTAAAAAGGATTAATATAGATGACAATAGGGATGTTCAGGGGTAAACAATTTGCTTCGTTTTTCATTTCATTTTTGGGAGATTTTTTCCCCACAAATTTTGATTCATTTAATATTTGATTCGTTTCTTTTGTTTAAAAAAATGAATCAAACATTAAACCTCTCCAAAACAAAAATAAAAAGGAATCGGGGCCTCCTGACTCCAACCACCCATTCCTCCCACCAGGAAAAATGCTGGAGCCAGGATCCCCCTGGCCCCCACTTACCAAGTCCAGTGTGGATCTGCTGGCAAGGCCTTGGCCCAGTCCAAAGCCTTGGCCTTGTGTAGGCCAATGCCATTGTACGTTGCTTTGACCTCGGCCTAGGCTTTTTGCAAGGCCAAGGCTCAGAGGCTGGTCCCAACACCGGGACCTAAAACAGATATTGAGGCCTCGATCTAGGCTGCAGCCAGGCTCGATGATGGGTCTTGGCCCGAGGCTGGTTCCCAATACTGTATAGCAAAATGGCGCCCTCCATTAAGGAATATGCGCCAAAGTTAATTTATTCCAGTGCGACTATAGCAAACAGCATCATTAGAAGAAAAAAGACCCTAGACTATGGCCCAGTCATTGGAACCTGACTTCCAGGCCAGGCCCTGAGATTAGGCCTGGTCCAAGCCAAGGCCCTGGCATTGGGACCTGGCCTCCGGGCTGGGCCATGGCATCTGGCTTGGGCCCAGGCCCTGTCCTAGGCTGAGATCCAGGCATCAAGGCCTAGCCTCTGGGCCAGGCCCCAAGATCAGGCCTGGGTCTTGGATGAGGCTCTGGCATTGGGACCTTCGGGCCTGGGCCCCTGCTCCTGCCTAGGCCAAGGCCCTGGCATAGGTACCTGGCTGGACCATGCTTTGGATGCCTGAAGGAGTAGGTAGGTAATTTTTCGGGGTTTCTGAATCTTTGCTTCGGTGTTGGCTGAGACCCCGGCATTGGCACAGGCCTTGGCTAAGACCCTAGCATCATTCTTGGGCCTAAGCCGTGACCCTTGCTTTGGACCTGGGCTATGCCCTAGGCGAGGCTCAAATTTGGACCTAGGCCTAGGTTGAGATGCAGTCAGGCATAGGCCAAAGCCCCTGCTTTTGGCTTCGGCCTTTGCTCTAGGTGAGGTCCTGACCTCAGGCCTAAGCCTAGACCATACTAGAAGTTTTAAATGAATTAAATTAATAAGATTCATTTAATTTTGGGGGCCCTCAATTTCTTTCATGGTCCCCCAAATGAAACAAATTGCCCCTTGCTGTGCTTTGCTAATTCATTTAAATCAAATGCACATCCCTAAATGACAGTAGACTTTGTAATCCATGATAAGCCCTAGAAAATTAACAAAACCTCTACATGGCTAAGTTGTTAGCTGGTTAAATCAGAGGCAGGAAATGTGTAAAATGGGAGAATTAGAGTGTATAGCAGTGAATGATGACATAGACTTAATTGGCATCTCAGAGACATGGTGGAAAGAGGATAACCAATGGGACAGTGCTATACAGGGGTACAAATTATATCGCAATGACAGAGAGGAGCACCCGGGAGGAGGTGTGGCACTTTATGTGCAGGATGGCATAGAGTCCAACAGGATAAACATCCTGCATGAGACTAAATACAAAATTGAATCTTTATGGGTAGATATCCCTTGTGTGTCGGGGAAGACTATAGTGATAGGGGTATACTACCGTCCACCTGGTCAAGATGGTGAGACGGACATTGAAATGCTAAGAGAAATTAGGGAAGCTAACCAAATTGGAAGTGCAGTAATAATGGGAGACTTCAATTACCCCAATATTGAGTGGGTAAATGTATCATCAGGACACGCTAGAGCAGCGGTTCTCAACCTGGGGGTCGCGACCCCAGCGGGGGTTGAACGATCACAACACAGGGGTCGCCTAAAGCAGGGTCCCCAACCACCGGTACCGGGCCGTTGGGGTTTTTTGCCGGTCCGCGGCTATTTTTTCTGCCAGTCGCGTTTTTTCAGGCTTGTTGGGCGGGACTTGTGCTCTGAATCAGGGCGGACTGTAACAGAGCACAAGTTGGGCGGGACTTGTGCTCTGTTACAGTGATTGGCTGCTACTGCTGCGATGAAGCCTGTCCATAGCAGGCGCACCCTATCCCTATATTGCAGCAGTAAGCCAATCAGAGCAGGAGCTGCAAGCCTTGTTGATGCATACGTCAGGAGCACATTTTGTGGGCAGACCCAGCCAGCACAACATCGCACGTGGGCGGAACGGGAAGACCAGCAGCACAGCGTTGGAGAACAACAGCAAAGGAATCCAGAGTGTGCAGCTACAGCCAGGTATCAGGAGGGAAGGAGTTAGTATGTTGGGAGAGGGTAATGAGTCTGTGGGGGCCGGGGATGTACTGGGGGGAATGAGTGTGTGGGGGGCCAGAAATGTGCTCGGACAGGGTTAGGGAGGTGGGAATGAGTGTGTGGGGGGCCAGAAATGTGCTCGGAGAGGGTTAGGGAGGTGGGAATGAGTGTGTGGGGCCAGAGATGTGCTGGGAGGGGGGGGGGATGAGAGTGTGTGGGGCCAGAGATGTGCTGGGGGGGGGGGGGGAGGAGGGTGTGTGGGGCCAGAGATGTGCTGGGGGGGGGGGGAATGAGAGTGTGGGGGGCCAGAAATGTGCTCGGAGAGGGTTAGGGAGGTGGGAATGAGTGTGTGGGGCCAGAGATGTGCTGGGGGGGGGGGGAAGGCGGGTGTGTGGGGCCAGAGATGTGCTGGGGGGGGGGGGGGAATGAGTGTGTGGGGCCAGAGATGTGCTGGGAGGGGGGGGAATGAGAGTGTGGGGGGCCAGAGATGTGCTGGGAGGGGGGGGGGGAATGAGAGTGTGGGGGGCCAGAGATGTGCTGGGAGGGGGGGGGGGAATGAGAGTGTGGGGGGCCAGAGATGTGCTGGGAGGGGGGGAATGAGAGTGTGGGGGGCCAGAGATGTGCTGGGAGGGGGGGAATGAGAGTGTGGGGGGCCAGAGATTTGCTTGGAGGGGGCTGGGGAGAGGGGTATGAGTATGTGAGGGCATTAACTGCTATAAAAAAATAAAATGTTTCAATCTCATGTGTTTTGGGCTTGTTTTTTTGGAAAAAAGTGCTTGTTCGTTCATGAAAACCTGGCAACACTGCCGGAGCCGCACGGGCAGGAAGGAGGAGGCGCTTCAGCTGCGTGCAGAAGAGGAGCAGCGGGCCGGGAAGACTAGGGCCGCTGCAGAGCCCATCCTGTGGCAACCCGTAAAGAAGAGGCCCAGAGGTAAGAGAGAGGTGTGTGCGAGTATGAGATGAGTTGAGAGACTGTGTGTGTTTGCAGAGACAGCATGTGAGAGCCTCTGTGTGTGTGAAAGAGACAGCATGTAAGAGTGAGAGCCTGTGCTTGAGCAAGGCAGCATGTGGGGGTGTGAGAGAGCCTGTGTGTGAGACTCAGACAGCCTGTGCCAGTGAGAGCCTGTGTATGTGTGTGTGAGAGAGAAATGCATGTGAGAATGAGAACCTGACTGTGTGTTTGAGGGAAGAAGACAGGTGGAGAGAAAAGAAATAGAAAAAAAGGCAATATTAAAGGAAATGGCAAAAAATTAGAAAGGGAAGCAGATGTAAAAAAAAAAACATTTTATTTTTTTATAGCAGTTAATGCCCTCACATACTCATACCCCCCTCCCCACCCCCCTACAAGCAAATCTCTGGCCCCCACACTCTTTCCCCCCTCCCTAACCCCTCCTAGCACATCTCTGGTCCCCACACTCTCATTCCCCCCCCTCTGTAACCCCTCCGAGCACATCTATGGCTCCACACACACTGATTCCCCCCTCCCTAACCCCTCCTAGCACATCTCTGGCCCCCACATACTCATTCCTCTCTCCTCAGCCCCCTCCAAGCACATCTCTGGCCCCTCACACACATTCCCACCTCTCTAACCCCTCCGAGCACATCTCTGGCCCCCCACACGCTGATTCCCTCCTCCCAGCACATCTCTGGTCACCACACTCTCATTCCCCCCCTCCGTAACCCCTCCGAGCACATCTCTGGCCCCCCACACGCTGATTCCCTCCTCCCAGCACATCTCTGGTCACCACACACTCATTCCCCCTCCCTACATCCTAATTCCTCCCCTCCTGCTACCTGGCTGTAGCTGCACACTCTGGATTCCTTTGCTGTTGCGCTCCAATGCCGTGCTGCTCTTCCCGTTCCGCCCACGTGAGATGCTGTGCAGTGCTGGCTAGGTCTGCCCACAAAATGTGCTCCTGACGTGTGCATCAACAAGGCTTGCAGCTCCTGCTCTGATTGGCTTACTGCTGCAATATAGGGATAGGGTGCGCCTGCTATGGACAGGCTTCATCGCAGCAGCCAATCACTGTAACATGATTCAGAGCACAAGTCCCGCCCAACAAGCCCAAAAAAACACGACTGGCAGAAAAAATAGCCCAATTAAAAGCAACCCGCGAATCGGAAAAAAAAACCGCGAATGACTACAAAAAGAAGCCCAATCTCGCGGTAAATAAGCGAAGTTGGCAACACTGGTGCCAATAGCAGCAATCAGCGCCTCCCCAATAGCCACGTGGCAGCAGTGGCAGTAATTAGATTAATTGTTTGACTCAGCTGGAGGTGACAAAGTATGAAGTGGGATGTGAAATCAGCTTGATCTGGTGGAGAATTAGGATTGTTGTTACACATGAACTGTATTTGGCAAACATTATTAAAGGGAGCCAGGATAATCAATTGAAGGCTGCAGCTGAGGACTGATTCATTATGACTCATGTAGAAATTAGTGCATTTTCCAGATTAGTCTGCATAACACAATTCTCAACATTCAGCATTATTTCTGCTGCATAGACTTTTATCTGAGAGGCTCTGAGGTTGTGAGGGAGCCAGTAAGAGTGAGAGCATGAGTGTGTATGAGAAAATCCAGGGGAGTAAGAGTGTGTGTGAGTGGGGGGGGGGGGGGGGGGGAGAGTGTCTTACACCCTGAGAGTGTATCAGTGTCTGTGAGAGTGAGAGGTTATGGTGGGTATAAGAGCATGAATGTGTAAGTATGTGACAGTGTATGTGTGAGAGAGAATGGACATGTGAGTGTATGTGTGAGAGAGAGAGGATAACCTCCTAATCCTCGACAATATCAGGGTGACTGGAAATCAAGAGCTCCCATGTATGGACAGCAGGGGCTTTTTAAAATCCTTATTAGTTTTAATTATTGTGTGTTATTTGATATATGTGCTGTTTTGAAATATTATTGGTGTGTGGGAAATTATAAAAATGTATATGATTTTAATTAATAGAAATTCTATTTATCAGTAATTTTAAAATATTCTTTTATTAGTATGGTTTTACTATTATAACTGATGCTTTATGTTTCTTAATTTTATTGTTTTATGAGGAATGGTGGTTCTGTTTATAAATGTCATAATAAATAAGTATGCACTAAAATCCAACCCCATCCATAACCCCGCCCCCATATGACCAAAGCCCCACCCTCACCCCGCCCTCGCCCTGCAAGGGCGGGGCAAGGGGTCACCGCAACATGAGGAACTGTATTTCGGGGTCACGGCATTAGAAAGGTTGAGAACCACTGCGCTAGAGAGATAACGTTCCTGGATGGAATAAATGATAGCTTTATGGAGCAATTGGTTCAGGAACCAACGAGAGAGGGAGCAATTTTAGATCTAATTCTCAGTGGAGCACAGGACTTGGTGAGAGAGGTAACAGTGGTGGGGCCGCTTGGCAATAGTGATCAAAATATGATCAAATTTGATTTAATGACTGGAAGAGGAACAGTGTGCAAATCCAAGCTCTCATGCTAAACTTTCAAAAGGGAAACTTTGATAAAATGAGAAAAATTGTTAGAAAAAAATTGAAAGGAGCAGCTACAAAAGTAAAAAATATCCAAGAGGCGTGGTCATTGTTAAAAAATACCATTCGAGAAGCACAGTCCAGATGTATTCCACACATTAAGAAAGGTGGAAAGAAGGCAAAACGATTACCGGTATGGTTAAAAGGGGAGGTGAAAGAAGCTATTTTAGCCAAAAGATCTTCATATGATCTCTTGTGGCACAGCTACATCATGCCTGTCTCCAATGTACTCTATAGGAATGTTTGTTTTTCAGTTGATCTTGGATGAAATGGCTTGTGTGTTGAAATCGGAATTGATATAAAATAATGAAAAATAGATTACGCTGTATTCTCCGTCTATGGCACTGTTAGGCAAAACTACAGCCCCCCTCCACCCTATTTGTGCTCTGAAATTCTCCGAAATCAGTGCCCTATTTCATGTTATGCAATGAAGGGGGAATTGAAGGGGTTAAAAATCATGACCCCAATCATGCCTTTCCCTCTTTTTTGAGTCTCCTTTTTTGGTTTCCTTAGTTTCTGAATCGTTTTATCTTCCGGTCCTTACTTCCCTGCATACTGATTCTTCTGCAGCCCGCACTTTCCAGTCTTCCTTCCTCCTACCTCTTGGTTCTGTGGGATAGTAAACTCTACTGTATGCATACTGTACCAGTCATTGCTCCCCCTGTCCATTTATCACAGGCCCCAGTGCTTAGAACTGTTCCTTATCTGGAGGAAAAGCATCAGATGATCAGATTGAAGACCTGGAATACATTTTTAACCATGGTTTGGGCATTTGTTTTGAACATAATGGAACTGGGGCAGAGTTTTGCTCATGAGACAGGACTGACTTCTGTGGCAGCCTTTGCTATCTTGGAGGCATGGACTGATTCCAAATATTATGATGGTAACTTTTAAACTGGCATGCGGGTGCACTCGAGCGCTCGTTCGTCAGCATGCACCCAGGGTTGCAGCTATCTTATAACATATGCACGTATATGCGCGCTTGTTATAAAAAAGTCTGGCCGTGCGCACATGTGAATTAGATTTTAAGTGGGCACTTGCCTGTGTGTGCAAATCCCGCTTCTATCGAGTAAGTGTGTGTGTGTGTGTGTGTGTGTGGGGGGGGGGGGGTTAAAAGGGATGCGTGCAGATGCATTTGCCAGTTTTATCAGTTAGTTCTCAGTTTGCCCAGTTAACAGTATTTATGCGCAAATTTCGGTTAAAGTCCTAAAACTCCCATGTACCACCCATGCCCTGCCCAGACCATGCCCACACCTTTCTGAGATGTGCACGCAGCTGCATTTACGCACATATCCGGGCAGCTTTGAAAATCCGCTTGGTGCGTACGAGCTCAGCGTATTCACGTGCCCCTAATTTCGGCGGGCATCAGGCTTTTAAAATTCACCTTAAAATAGAAACATAGAAGCATAGAAATCATGGCAGAAAAAGACCAATCGGTCCATCCAGTCTGCCCAGCAAGCTTCCACACTTAATTTCCTATACTTATCTGTTTCACCGAGCACCATGTTCAGGGCCTTTGTTGGTAACTGTTTGATTTGAATTTCCTGCCACCCCCTGCCGTTGATGCAGAGAGAAATGTTGGAGTTGCATCAAAAGTGAAGAATAAGGCTTAACAGTTAAGGGTAGTAACCATCGCATCAAGCAAGTTACTCCGATGCTTGTTTACCCAAACTGCACAGATCAATGCCTTGTTGGATGTTGTCTGAATGTAAATCCTCTTTTCCACATTTCCCCCTACCGTTGAAGCAGGATATGTATTCAAAGTAAAGTATCAGGCTTAATTGGTTTAGGTTAGTAACTGCCGCAATAAACAAGCTACCCCCACGCTTATTTGTTTACCCAGACTGTGTAGTTCAGTCCTTTTTGGTTGTTGTCTGAATGCAAATCTTCTTTCCCCCATTTCCCCTTGCCATTGAAACAGAGAGCAATGTTGGAGTTGCATTAACCATGTGAAGGCTTATTGAGTAAGGCTAGTAATCACCAGGTAGTAACTATCATTCCAGCAAGCCACCCCCATGGCTCTTCTCTTCATTCCCATCCTCTAGCCTTTATGGATCCACAGTGTTTATCCCATGCCCCTTTGAAATCCTTCACAGTTTTAGTCTTCACCACTTCCTCCGGAAGGGCACTCCAGGCATCCACCACCCTCTCCGTTAAGAAATACTTCCTGATATTGGTTCTGAGTCTTCCTCCCTGGAGTTTCAAATTGTGATCCCTAGTTCTACTGATTTTTTTTCCAACACACCCCAAGGTCTCTCTCCTGCTCTGTGCACATCAGCCCTTCACCCTGCATCAAATGCAGTTCTTTCAGATTTCCACACCCCATATGCATGACTCTGCACTTCTTGGCATTGAATCTCAGCTGCCATATCTTCGACCACTCTTCCAGCTTCCTTAAATCCCATCTCATTCTCTCCATTCCTTCTGGCGTGTCCACTCTGTTGCAGATCTTAGTATCATCCGCAAAAAGACAAACCTTACCTTCTATCCCTGCAATATCACTCACAAAGATATTGAACAGGACCGGTCCCAATACCGATCCTTGCGGCACTCTGCTAAACACTGAGCTCTCATCCGAGTAAGTTCCATTTACCATCACACATTGTCCAGGCCACCACCTTGGCTCTCACTCCTAAGCTTCTCATTTTATTCACAAGCCTCCTGTGCAGGACCATATCAAAAGCTTTGCTGAAATCCAAGTAGATGACATCGAGTGCTCTTCCTCGATCCAATGCCCTAGTCACCCAATCAAAAAAAGTCAATCAGATTTGTCTGACAGGACCTTCCCTTGGTGAATTCATGCTGCCTCTGGTCCAGCAATATCTTGAGATTCAGGGAATGGAGACGATTAGAAATACATGGCCGTATGAATTTGTGGTCACTCTTGCACCTTGTCCATTTTCTTCTTTTTTTATTTGTCCTCTTCCTTTTCTCAATGCCTTCTCCACACAATCTCCCCTGTCTCACCTTCCCCTTCTTCTTTCTCAGTCTTTTCCTTTTCTCCCTCCCCTTTCTCAATTTCTCTCCATCCTCTGTCTCAACATCTCCTCTTTCCCTTTGCCCATTCTTTCCTCTACTTCTCAGTTCCCACCTCTGCCTGGACTTTGCCTCTTTTTCAACTGGTGGGGCCTGGAACCTCTGCTGGCCTTGTTGCTTTCTTTATCCCTTGTGACTCTTCTTTGGTTTATGGGTCCTAGGAACCCTGCCAGCTAAACTGTGGGTTGGTTTTTTTATTCGCCACTGGCTCCTGTGCCTGTGCTTTTCTTTACATCTGCCTACTCAGTAGTTCTGCCTGTAATGTCAGTGTTACAGATAGATAGATGGACAGATGGACAAATCAAAAACATAAGTGCTTTTTATTTTATGCTAAAAAGAAAATTAAGGACTGTAACAAATTTCCTCTCAAAGCAATAAATATGTGGTTCCAAAATGGATTAGGAAGACTAGAGTAAAACATGTTGCTGCATTATCCAAAATAAATTTTAATGTTGCAGGTGTAGACCCCTGGACTGAGGTGGGGTTGGCACAACCTGCAGGGAGGAGCCCTGCAGGTCCCCACTGTTGGATGGTGGGGTTGACTGTGGCAGAGGGCCAACTGGAGCTTCACCTATACCAGCCTTTGTTTCCCTTAGGTTGAGCCCTTGAGTGTCGGGACCAGCAGGTCTTAGGCAGGAGCCTCTGCTGACGATCTAGATGTCTGAGGAGATAGTTGGGTCACAGGCCAGGGTCTGGGGTAGGCTGGGTTCAGGCAAAGTCAGAGGCAGGTGGTGATTGAGGCGGGAAGCATTTGTGGTTGTGAGTCAGGCAGTGGTCAGTGGCAGGCAGAGTTCAGATGTAGTAGTGAGTCAGGCAGAGTTCAAACAGAGTCAAGCATGCCAAAGTCAGAACCAGACATCTGTCCAAGAGAAGGGGGGTTGGATAGGCAGCTAGGAAGGTGAGGAACAACACAAGTGGGCAGGCAATGACCAGAAGACACTAAAGAACTGAAGACTGACCACAAGACAAGAAGCTGATGAAGAACTAAAGACTGACCACAGGACAAAGACGAAGACTAGTAACTGAAGAAGGAAGACTGGGGATTGAAAAGACAAAGACCAGGAACACGGGAATGAAGACCAGGATCACCGTAGGCAACTTGTGCTACTTACAGAGGTGGACCTATTGCCGAGGCAAGGAGGAGCTGCTGAGGTGGCCTTTTATAGGTCTATGCTGGTGATATCATTGGGCGCCATTGGCATTTTCCCCACCATGGGCCCTTTAAAAGTAGCAACTTTGGGTGCATGCATGCCTTAGGAAGGGCCCAGGGAAGCTCCGGTATCAGAGGCAGACTGAGCATTCGGGGGCCTTGCCTGGCATTGTAGAGCACCGCTTTGGGCTTGGGGCTGAAGGTAAGTGCAGCGGTCTGTGGGCCTGCACTGTGGACCGCCAAATACAACATTTAATTCATGCATGGTGGAAGAATCCTAAAAGAAATTTATTTATGAAAAGTTCTATACTGTTGCCATCAAGTTTTTAGTAATGTAAGTAGTTTTAGATAATAGCATAGATTTAGGGTTGAATAATACTCATGTTTTGAGGAAGACTGTTAAAAGGGCATTAGTGAAGTGAAGAAGCTAGAGCACCAATGAGTTCCATATTCAGACATAGTCTGGCTAGCAAAGTTTAGAGGCAATTCAATAATGCAGCCACACTATTGAATATAGCTGGCTTTCTTAACATTAGCCAACTAACTTTAACCGGATAACTTTAGGGCAGTTCTTTGGCCTGAACAGATTTTCAGCTTTATTAATTGGCTAACTCTAAGTACTGGAGTTAACTGTTTAACATAGCTGACTACCTCAACTCCTCCTAGTTATGCCCTCAGAACCTTAACTTAGGGTCTCATTTATTAAAAGTGTTTTCCCATTTTGTGTCTATAGGAAAAATGCTTAGTAAATGACCCCCTTAAATGGCTAAATTCTAGCCGGTTAATATATTAGCTGGCCAGAATTTTGCCAGATAAGTGTACAAATATTAATTTAGCTGGCTAACGTCTGAGTTACTCACAGTGAGAGGGGACCACTGATCCAAAAAGACACACTTAAATAAATGTTCAGAGTCCAAGGTTGGTGTTCAAATAATAAAAAGGTTTACTTAAGCTTAAAAAATAAGAGTCATGCAATGATGTAAAAAATCATGAATAAAACGAGGAAAATATAAATCAATTAAAAAATAAGTTTCTCTGTCCATAGTTTCTCTTCTGATGATCCTCTTTCCAGGGCTGGTGCAAATGGATTAGATGCCTTAGGCACCTTCCACCTTGCGCTACCCCCTCCAGTTGTGCCTCCCCCCCCCCCCCCCCCCCCCCGGTCATGCTGACATACCCCCTACACCCCTGGTCAGAGTTCTGGCTCCTTCCTCTCATTTTTTTGGGCCGTGAGCAGCGGCAGCCCCACATGGCTTGCTTCCCCTAATGGTCAGCACCCTAGGCCCAGGTCTAGCTCACCTAGTGCTTCCACTGGCCCTGCTTCTTTCTCTCAACTATGTCCTGGTCCAAAATGTCTTCCCCAATAAGGGTAGATAAGTTCTCCTCTAGTTCCAACATATACCAGGGATAATGGAAAAACGTTTCCCAATTTCAAAATAGATTTAACCTCCAAAAGAAGTTTCAAAATGCTCACAAAACCTCCAATCTGTCTTCCACCTTTCTGTTAACTGGGCACAAGATGCAAAAACAGAGATATAGTCCTTCCTTTGAGGGGATACCTCCCTCTCAGTCAGGAGCTGATCCAAAATATCCAAAAATTGCTCTTTCAAAATCCTCAAAAATTCTTAGTCTTGAAACTTCTTTAAGAACATAAGAACATAAGAAATTGCCATGCTGGGTCAGACCAAGGGTCCATCAAGCCCAGCATCCTGTTTCCAACAGAGGCCAAATCAGGCCACTAGAACCTGGCAAGTACCCAAACACCAAAAAGATCCCATGCTACCAATCCCAGTAATAGCAGAGGCTATTCCCTAAGTCAACTTAATTAATAGCAGTTAATGGACTTCTCCAAGAACTTATCCAAACCTTTTTTAAACCCAGCTACACTAACTGCACTAACCACATCCTCTGGCAACAAATTCCAAAACTTAATTGTGCGTTGAGTGAAAAAGAATTTTCTCTGATTTATCTTAAATATGCTACTTACTAACTTCATGGAGTGCCCCCTAGTCCTTCTATTATCCGAAATTGTAAATAACCAATTCACATCTACTCATTCAAGACCTCTCATGATCTTAAAGTCCTCTATCATATCCCCCCTCAGCCGTCTCTTCTCCAGGCTGAACAGCCCTAAGCTCTTCAGCCTTTCCTCATTGGGGAGTTGTTCTATCCTCTTTATCATTTTGGTTGCCCTTTTCTGTACCTTCTCCATCGCAACTATATCTTTTTTGAGATGCGGCGACCAGAATTGTACACAGTACTCAAGATGCGGTCTCACCATGGAGCGATACAGAGGCATTATGACATTTTCCGTTTTATTAACCATTCCTTTCCTAATAATTCCTAACATTCTTTTTGCTTTTTTGATTGCTGCAGCACACTGAGCCAACAATTTCAAAGTATTATCCACTATTTATTTATTTATTTATTTATTTATTTATTTATTTATTTATTTATTTATTTAAAAGGATTTATATTACCGCAAAATTGGGCAGAGACCTGTCCGGCTAAGCGGTTTACAAAATATAACATACATAATTAAAAAGGACACAATAAAAACAAAAAATCATATACATCATTAAATTACACTTCTAAAAAACAAATTAAAAAAACATATTAAATTATTCTTTAAGAACACTAAAAAACATATGGCAGTCCTTTGGAGATATTGTTGTCGAGGTTTGTCAAAAAGAAAAGGAATTGATTAGGTGATATTATAAGCTGCAGTAAAAAGATGTGCTTTTAAAACCTTTTTAAATTCTTTAGTATTTGCCATTAAACAAATTTCTTCTGGGATAGCATCCCAGAGAATTGGTCCCGCAACTGAAAAAGCATGTTTACGTGTAAATTCCAAATTGCTAGTTTTACTGAAGATACCTCTAGCATACATTTGTCCATTGAACATAATTGTCTTGTAGGTTTATAAATTCTGGGAAGCGAACAGAGCCATATTGATGCCTAAATCTTTTTCCTGGGTGGTAGCTCCTAATATGGAACCTAACATCATGTAACTACAGCAAGGGTTATTTTTCCCTATATGCAACACCTTGTACTTGTCCACATTAAATTTCATCTGCCATTTGGCTGCCCAATCTTCCAGTCTTACAATGTCTTCCAGTAATGTATCACAATCTGCTTGTGATTTTACTACTCTGAATAATTTTATATCATCCGCAAATCTGATAACCTCACTCGTCGTATTCCTTTCCAGATCATTTATAAATATTTTGAAAAGTACCGGTCCAAGCACAGATCCCTGAGGCACTTCTTTATTTGATAAGGCCTTTAGGACCTACTCAAAGTCTCCTCTCAAATCTTCTGCTACCAACCCACTGTGGGATACAGTGATGAATCTCTTGACTACTGTAGTCTCTTCAATATCTCCAAACCCTCTGGCTATTATACCCCTGAGTCCCATCCCCATAAGAGGATGGCCCAAAAGCTGGAAAGGTGCACAATATGCAAAAAGCCCACTTACAATAATTCCAAGATGATAACAGGGAAAAATATTTGAGTGAGTTCTAATCCCTGCTACAATGTTATGAAAAAAAAAGGTTGATATTGTGCTATGTGAGAAGCTAATGATATGCAAAACATGGTGTAGTATTGTTGTTATGGCACAATAGCTATATTATGAGGTAAAAAGAGCATGCAGTATTTCCACCAAAGGAGACCTTTAACATGCCATGGGAAACACCACCCCCTCAAAAAAAAAGGATAAAAGCCAAGGGCCAGATCTTAAAAGATACGTGCGGGCGTAGATTTGTTCTCGCAACCTGGTGCGAACAAATCTACGCCCGATTTTATAACATGCGCACGCTGCCGCGTGCATTTTATAAAATCCGGGCTTGGCGCGCACAAGGAGGTGCACACTTGTGCATCTTGCGCAAGCCGAGCCCGAGGGGAGCCCCGATGGCTTTCCCCGTTCCCTCCATGGCCGCTTCGAAATCAGAGCGGCCTTGGAGGGAACTTTTTTTCCGGCTCCCCCCACCTTCCCCTCCCTTCCCTTATCTAACCCACCCCCTATCCCTAACTAAATCCCCCCTACCTTTGCTTCAAAAGTTATGCCCGTCCGAGGCAGGCATAACTTGCGCGCGCCAGTCAGCTGCCGGCGCGCCATGCCCCAGCACAGGCTGCTATGCCAGAGCACGCGACCCCGCCCATGGATGGCCCCCGGACTGCCTCCATGCCCCCGGCCAGACCCCCATACCGCCTCTGAACCGCCATCACGCCCCCGGCCACAGCCCCGGACTGCCCATTTTGGAAAGCCCCGGGACATACGCGTGTCCCAGGGCTTGCGTACACCACCGAGCCTATGCAAAATAGGCTCAGCACGCGCAGGGGTAGTTTTCGGGGGTTACGCACGTATCTTACACACGTAACCCTTTAAAAATCTACCCCCAAGTCTTCACAGTCACTCACTGTCAGTGTCATGAAAAAAATGTAGAGAGTTACTGGAGGAGAGGAAGAGGGAGCAGAACGTCAAAGAAGTGGAGGAGAGCAAGAGAGGAGAGAAAGGAGGGGGAAGGGGAAAGGGAAGAGCTGGCATGAAGGGAGGGAGTCCCCTCAATAGCCTGAACCACCGGGTGTGGAAATGGTAACACAGACAGTAAGCAAAATTGGGACACCCCAGTCCAGAACCCGGATCTGCAACCTCTGATTTAGCGCAGAGAGCAGTCACCTTCTCAACAAGGTCCCAAAATATTAGCCAGTAATGTTTGGGATAGAGCTCCATGGTTTCCTTTTCCTCTTTTTCCTCCCTTTGTCTCTCTACCGCTGCTGCCAGAGCACAATAAGAGGCCCTGCGTAAGCAATACAAGTTGTCCTGTGAGGTGTAGTCTTTTCTCTCTCATGTAATTTACACTACCCTTCAAGTGGTAAGATATTTTCCAATATAAACACAATGCCATAGATATGGCACTATTTGTCATACTTTTGCATGTACTAGTGAAATATCTAATCAGCTCATTCCTCATTTGTATGATCATTACCATACTTACATAGGCAACTATGATATAATTGCAGCCATGAAAATCCCACTTATTGTTTTTTAAGAGACACAATAAATGGTAAATGCATAGGGCAAGGTGTTTATTGCATAGTAAATGGCTTTTCCCTTGTAATTGGACTTTAGTGCATTGGCTCCAAATGTTTTAACACAACAAATGTTATTGTGTTTGCATGTACAGGCTAAATACACCAGCATGAGAGCACAAAATATATTTTCCTATAGCATACTGTATGATTATAAGCAGGGTGTGATGCTGGATTTTCTTTTTTTTTTAGCCCAGTTGGGTTATTTCTTACTATACTGTATGATATAATTTACTGTTAAATGTAATATATGCAACAATTCATTATATATGGCAGAATAGACATCTTTTAAATAAATAAATAGAAAGGATCCAGCAGATAAAATATTGTTGCACTTTGTATTTTGCATTCTGAATGTTTTTTCTCTGTGTGTGTTTGCTTTGCTGACAGAACTTTGTTCTTAATTGGTATTTTTTAAAAGTGTTCCCCAATCTTTACTTGAAGATACCAATTAATTCTCTTTACCCTGTAATGCATCATTTGTATCACTGTCATTGCTTCCGTCTGCGACATATCAGTAGAACTTGCTGTTGCACTCATTCTGAAGTCTTGTAGTTTTATTCCGAGACTCTTTCTTCACTTTGATTTATTTTTACTGCTATAATTGCCCTTTGTTGTTTCTGCTTGGATAACAGTATCTGTGTTTGACAGTTTTTACAGAGTATTTGTCTTATTCTTAGTGCTGGTATGTAGCTGTACAATACTTGCGTTTTGACACTAGTGCATTTCTTTAATTTCCAATATTATTTCTGTTAGTACTGTTTAAAGCCTAGGGTTCTCTTCCCTCTGACAAAAAGTTGCAGCTGTGATTAAACATTTCACTGAGTAAGTTTAGGTTAAGACATTAGAATCATGCATTCTCCAAATCACTGGTGATGGGAGCAAGCTGGTAGATGTTTAGCAGGGGGAAGGAGTGGTTGATGCAACTAATATTACTCAGGTTTCATCTGACTCTTACCTTACCAGCTCAAATTGAATTTAAATCTGCACTTAACCCACTCATTAAGTTCAAATCAGTTGTGATTTTTGATATAGTCATCAAGTCAGGTTAGGTGAAAAAGGTGGTTACCCCATAAGACATTTACCCAACCACACTCCAACCAATGAGTTGGGAAAATTCGATTTGTCTTAAGTTAAAAATTCAAACAGGACCAATTAAAAATTTTGAACTAAATTGAGTCTGGCCAATATGGGGCATCTCTAAATATTCTGATTTGATCTGAACCAGCTCAAGGCTCAAAAAAAGACAAAAACTGGAATAAGTCTATCGAAAGGAACATTAACAGAAGCACAAGTTACCCAATATAAAATAAATCTAATATGCAACAATGAGTTTGCTTATCTATTATTGAGCATTTTACAAATCCATCTAAGCCATATATCAAACTGGGGGTACAGCTGATTCACTGAAATGTTAAAGCAAACAAAATAATACTACAATCAAAATATTTAGAGATGAGCAGATATAGCTTTCATGATTTCCAGTCTCATGCTGTTAACTACAAGCCAAGTAATTTGCAATGTTTCTATTTCTTTTTTTTTTTACCCAGGTCTTTGATTAATCTTAAGACTGGGAATTATGGATTGCAATTTTCAATGAGGAAGTAGTCCTTTAGGTCCACTTAGAAGGGCTAGCTTCCTCTTAAACATTCTAGGACAACTACAGTACAATTGTTATGTATATAATGATGTATGTGGAAGAAAAAATAAGAAATAACATGGCAACTCTTAACCATTCTTTGAGGCAGCCAAGAAATGATGACCAAATAATGGGTACACTTTAATAAGATGGCTGGAATGACTCAGTGACAGGGCTGTAGGCTGCCATGTAGGAGATCTGGTTTTGATTCCCAAGTCAGGCTTCTGCTCCTCAACCTGGCTGGGTCAAGGGATGCTGTAGAGACATTATCAGCCCCTGGAGTAACAGAATCCCAGCCATCGAATAACAATGACACCTAGTGGACAAACTCAGGGTGCATGCAGTTAAAAACAAGGACAATTCTGGATAGTTACAAATAGAAGCAACTGCCAAGTCCAAATAATAATAATAAGATAGCTATTTATTCAGCACAGGAATCCTCCATAATTTACTGCCTATAATGAGCTAGATTTTTAAAGAAAATTTTCTTTTCTGTCATTGGGGTAAAATTAAAAAAAACAAACCAGTCACTGAGGCAGATCATACTTACTATAAAATAGTAGGATTCAGGAGGATTGTATTTTCCCATTCATAAGCATGAGAAGTCTCATCATCAATGTAATCAACAGCCATTGCTGCTAGAAGTGGAATTACTAGAAAATGTCTTGGAGTATCCAGAGAAAATGGAGTAGCTCACTTCGAAGAATGCAACTTTAATATATTTTGGATAACAAGTATGGTACCAATGGACAGTACTGCCAGGGAATCCTATATGTTTCTTGAAATAGACACAAGTTGGTGTAGGTCTTTTAACATTGTATGAGGTTGCCAGATGTACTCTAAAGAGAACATCACAAATAAGCAGACACCACAGTGGATAACAAATTGATTAGTTCGCATTACTAGACAGGAGGCCAATGCTTTTGTCCCATTTGTTGCTTTTTGATATTCTTTATGTTGGAGGTTAAAGCCCCCATAACACCCAATGTAAAGCCACAGTTACTATAGCTTTTTTCTTATTTAATTTGTGGGACTTAATGACAGCTTTTTCTTAAGTACTATACTCTTGAATTGCCCATTAGGTAAAGGGGCTTTCTCTATAATCAATTATTGGCTTTAAATGATGACAGAGAGAGAATAATATTTTGGGGGCAATAAGTGGGCACATTGTTTTTCAAGGTCTTGTGTAAGGATATAAAAATATCTTTAAATGTAGTTTGCTTTTTTTGCTTTTTGACTGCTATCAAATTAGAACAGAATAATGGGGCAGAAACATTAAGGGCAGCAATCAGGTACCTATACACTAAGGGGCAGATATTCAGGCCAATACAGAATGGTGCGCTCGGCTGAGCGCACTGTTAGCCCCTGTTTGGCTGTGCGTTTTTTTACATGCTATTATTACCCCTTATACAGTAAGGGGTAATAGCGTGTGGAAAATGCGCGGCCAACTCCCTCGAAACGAATAGCGCTCATCACATGCAAATGCATGTTGATGAGCCTATTAGGTAGTCACCCGCAATACAGAAAGCAAAATGTGCTGCCAAGCCGCACATTTTACTCTCAAAAATTAACTCCTGCCAGGAGTTAATTTCAGACAGCACCGGGCAAGTGTACAGAAAAGCAGAAACAACTGCTTTTCTGTACACCCTCCGACTTAATATCATAGCGATTTTAAGTCGGAGGCCCCCCCCCCAAAAAAATCTTCTTAAAAAAAATAAAAAATCTGTCCGTGGCCTGCAGGTTGGAAAATGGACGCTCAGTTTTGCCGGCGTCCATGTTCCAAACCCGTGGCTGTCAGCAGGTTTGACAACCGACACTGGTAAAATTAAGCGTCGGATGTCAGACCCACTGACAGCCGCTGCTTCCGCCAATAAGGAGGCGCTAGGGACGTGCTAGTGTCCCTAGCGCCTCCTTATTAGCGTGGGCCCTAATTTAAATACTGAATCACGTGCCCAGGAGAGGTTCCTTGGCAAACGTTGGGAGAGCGGGTGCTCGCCTCGGAGCGCTGGCTCTCCCGCAGAGTTTACTGTATTGCCCTCTTGATGGGGATATTCAGAGACATGGCCTTGCTGCTGAATATACCTGGCTATCTTAAAGTTAGCTTGATAAATATATCCAGCTAACATCAGTACAGCCTTACAGTGTGCATTGGTTAAGTGGCTAACTCCAGATATCGGAGTTATCCGCGTAAATTATGCGGCTAATTCTGGCCTACCCCAAAACCTCCCATCTGTTCCTGGACTGTCCCCAAATTATACGGCTAAATTCTAGCTGCATATGGTTTCAAATATCACCACTTTGCCATTTAGATAGATAACTTTTCAGTTATCCATTTAAATGGCTTCTGAATATTGGCATTTAAATTTAACATGCACGCTACCTGTTATGGGTAACGGTGTTTGGGTGGATCCTTGGACACTGTGGCAGCTGACCACACCCATGGGGGGCAGTCCTGTGAGGGACCACAGTGTCAGGCTAAACCCCAGACAGACACAGATTTGAATCTTTTATTAAACACTTTATGGAACAACCAGAGGTGGCAGTAGTGAGTAGTGGTTGTAGAGCCTGGCTGGGCGGGTCTCTCACAGAACGCTGGAACAGCGGATCCTCTGTAGAGCAGTGCTGTAGTGGAAAGAGACTGAGAGTTATGAGCACACAATAAGATTAGCATTCAGAGTCCCAAGTAGAATTAGGAGAGCTCCGAGACAGGGAGAGCAGGCCATCGAGGGGTGAGTACCTGATTCCTTAGAGCAGACTCAGTGGTGTTGTACTCACTAGCAGTAGCAGAGATTCCACTAGATGAGATTCCACTAGATGAGAGGTCTGGCACCGGAGCAGAGAGCAGGCCCTCGAGGAGCGAGTATCTGATTCCGGCGAAGCAGTACTGTAGAGAGAGATGTTTTCTGTACTCACTGTTGGTGACTATAAGTTAGTTCTTCCAAGTAGAAGGGTAGAAGTAGCAGGCAGCAACAGAGGGAACATGGGCCCTCGAGGAGCAAGTACTGGTTTCCTGATAGTATCTGAAAGAAGCAGAGAAGCCCCCGAGGAGTGGGTATCCCCAGGTAGAGCTGGAGTGGCAGAGTAGCTTAGGAACGGAGAGTGAATCCCATCTGTATGAATCCTGTTGCTTACTCAACGAGCTAGCATATACTGTAGGCAGTTATACCCTGGAGTCGTGATGTCAGAACAGGGGGACGCCCCTGAGGTTCGCGCCAACGTGAAAATAAAGATGAGGGTGGCGTGCGCGCGCGCGCCCTAGAGGTACCTTGAAGGAGAATGGCAGGAAGCAGCACCAAAGCCGGTCCGGGGACACCGGAGAGAACGGCAAGCAGATGCCATGGCGACCATCAGCCCAAGGTGAGCGGGAGGAGCCGCAAGTAGAAAGAGGTAGGCGGGGTGAAGCCGTCGAAGACTGATGGACGCAACACTACCGCTGTGTAGCATTCACAAAATATAGCATTCTATGCACTAACAGCATGATGCACATGCTAAACCAGGATCAGAAGCCTTTATTAGGTACACTCTAAAATTAGTGCTCACATGTAAATGAAGGAATGACTTACATATTAGGCTTTAGCAAGCACATTAAAAATATCATGGTATGCTCTCCTCCACTAACTATTTTGTGCATGCTCACTAAGGCCTGTCTTGGACCAGTTGAGCACACTATTGAAAGGGCTCAGCTACCAGTTTGCACTGTGGCTGAAAAATGAGGATGATATACAAGATGACTGTTAATCCTTTCCCACAAACTCTTGAACTAAAACACATATTTTTGCCCTTCTGTTTGGAAAAAAAGAAATATATCAGTGCAAGGCTGAGCATTTATAAATCCACATTTATTTATAAAAAAGAATTCCAAGCAAAAGATTTACAAAGAGAAAGTTTTTTTATAACATTGCTATATACTTCAAAATGGGTGTAGCCCGTTTCTACCCCTAGAAAGGTCAACTGGTGGCTTCAGCTAGTCTAAGTGTCATAAGAGTGACAGAGATCTCACTAGAACTTGCCTTCATGGGATGTCAGTGTAGTGCTAGTGTGTTATGGAGTACCACCACTCCCCATTGGTCAGGGTTCGAGGATGATATAAAAATCCCTACACCTACTGGTGTAAGGAAGAAAAGAAGTCAAGAGTAAGGATTCAAAGATCTGGAGTTCTTGTATATTTGGGGGCCATCTCATCACAAATTGGTACTGTAAGTCAATTTTCATATAATATAATATATAAAACATACCCTTTTATGATTGATCAAAATTGATCAGATAATAATATGATTACAGTTGTTTAAGATGATGGATTGTAGGGATGTGAATCGTTTTTTGACGATTTAAAAAAATCGTCAGATATTTTTTAAATTGTCAAAAATCGTTAAGAGTCACGATACAATAGAAATTCCCCCGATTTATCGTGAAAAATCGTAAATGGGGGAGGGGGAGGGCGGGGAAAACCAGCACACCAAAACAACCCCTAAACCCACCCCGACCCTATAAAACTAATCCCTTACCTTCCCCCACCCTCCCGAACCCCCCCAAAACTTTTTACGAGTACCTGGTGGTCCAGTGGGGGCACGGGGACCGATCTCCCGCTCTCGGTCCATCAGCGCCATTTTGGCTGCCACTCAAAAATGACGCCGATGGCCCGATAAAACCCCCCACCACCCGACCCTTTAAAAATGACCCCTTAGCTTCCCCCACCCTCCCGATCCCCCCAAAACATTTTAAAATTACCTGGTGGTCTAGTGGTGGTCCCGGGAGCGATCTCCCGTTCTCAGGCCGTCGGCTGCCACTCATAAAGATGGCGCGATGGCCCTTTGCCCTTACCATATGACAGGGTATCTGTGCCATTGGCTGGCCCCTGTCACATGGTAGGAGCACTGGCTGGCCTGCGCCGTCTTTAAAGATGGCCGCTGCCGTCTTTAAAGATGGCGCCAGCCATCCAGTGCTCCTACCATGTGACAGGAGCTGGCCAATGGCACGGATACCCTGTCACAAGGTAAGGGCAAAGGGCCATCGGCGCCACCTTTATGAGTGGCAGCCGACGGCCCGAGAACGGGAGATCGCTCCCGGGACCACCACTAGACCACCAGGTAATTTTAAAATGTTTTGGGGGGCTCGGGAGGGTGGGGGAAGCTAAGGGGTCGTTTTTAAAGGGTTGGGTGGGTTTTTTTTTTTATCGGGCCATCGGCGCCATTTTTGAGTGGCAGCCGATGGCTGCCACTCAAAAATGGCGCCGAGGCCCGATAAAAAAATTGACCCCTTACCTTCCCCCACTCATGGGGGAAGGTAAGGGGTCAATTTTAAAGGGTCGGGCCTCACTAAAAAAAAAAATAACTATGTGAATCGGAACCAATTCCGATTCACATCACCACCGATCAGATTTTTTTCCCCCTCTAGCCGAACTTGATCGTTAAGATGATCGGGCACACGATTCACATCCCTAATGGATTGTATCAGCTGTTTTCTTAATGCTATCACAATGAAATTATCACAATAAACTTAATGGTTGCTAGATGTTAAAAGGATTATATATTAGAAATTATTTCAAATAGGAAAATAATCTGTTCTTATAAAATCAATAAGACACAAGCATATCAAATTAACTTCATACTTGCTCTTATAAGTTAATAGATTCTGACTACCCACAGATAGGAATTTAATATGCCCAACCTTACAGAATGCAGTCTGTGCTGGAAGTCTTTTTCCTTGTTCCTGCTGCTGGGTGGCTGCTGTTACATGGTCTTATTGCTGTCTTGATGTCTCTCACACAGCCCTGCCTTAGCAGTTGCAGCACTTAGCTTGGGATGAGGGACAATTCCAGCTGCATGAGGAAAGAAGGGGTTGTTCGGCCTCGAAGGCTAAGAAGCTACAGGTGTGAGGTATTGGACTGCTCCAGCTGGTACACATGGCTTCCCTTGAGTCCTTTCTTCTCACTCTTTAAAGGCATTCATTTGTATTTCTTAGTTCATTAATGCAAATCGATTAGATTCAAGACCAGCAATGCGATTGGTCCAAATCATCCAGTTTTTTTTTTTGTTTTTTTTTAGATAGTCAGATCATCTCTTGGCCAAGTGTACATTTACCATACGGCTTTTGGTTACATCTCCTCTGATAAGTCCATAGGATGTGATAGGTGAACTTGTGTATAAGAGCCATGAAAAGTAGACCCAGTGGATCCTAGCTGAATTTATTTTTCCAGAAAAACAGTCTTTCTTTGACCTTGTTTTGCTGTGGAGAGAATAGTCCTTCTTTGTTCAGAGAAAGATTGTCAAGCATTCCATGTGGCTTTGAGAGACAGACTCCATCTTGTCAACATACAAAAAGTTAGTTAGAAGGTTTTACTGGACCTTGCTCCTACAGTACCTGTGGGCTTATCTCTTCACAGAGAGGGTTCAGGGGAGGAGAAGTGAGCCTGCTCAAAGAAGGTGGTTGGGTCCTAGGGAAAGGTTGGCTAGGCTTCATCTAAGAGGAAAGACGACAGGAAAAGGGAAGTTCCTGGCAGTCCAAAAAGGGTGGAAAGGAAAAGTGTTCCTGAAGAGCAGCAGATTCTGAAGAGGAGACTGGGTTTCCCTGGAATCTGAGTGCCAAGTGTATTGGGAGGTGCAGAAGAGAAAGTCTGTAGAGTCGAAGCCTGATCAATCCCAATTTGGCCAGAGATTCTAGAGAGAGACAAAAAGGAACAGAGAAAAGAAAATAAAAGATCTGCATCACCCTTTAGATATTGGGAAGGCCCAGGGTTGAAGAGCCTACCTGCTTGGGAGGGAGTACGAAAAGAGACTGAGATATATTTTTTATATTGTGCACTTGTGTTACAATATTTGTGCATTACTCTGTGCCAAAGTTTTGGACATTGATTTTCCTTCCACCAGTTTCTTTTAGAAAAGACTTTATTTTTGATCAACACCACTAGAGTGATGGATGTTTTGTGGTGTGCTTGAAGCTAATGCAGAAGAGCCCCAGAGAGGTAAAAGCCCTATAAGCCTTGAAAAGACTGAATTTTCCCTGGGAGGTCATGGGGCCTTGTGTAATCCATGGACCTCCTCATGTACCCCTGAGTTCAAGAGCTAACCAGCACAGGGACTACATATATAAGGCACAATGCTATCACGAATTGAAATAAAAAGCTAGCCCATGAGTTATTAGCTATTACCATAATTGCACAGAAATGTTTCACCTCATTGTGTTGTATATTCTGCATATTCTCAGCAAGGCTGACCATTGGAGGATGTGGGGCCCAGGGAAAATTTGCAGAAGTGGGGCCTTGGAACCCTGAACTTATAGTGTTGGAGATGGAGCTACCATAGTGGAGTGAGGCCCCACAAAGTATGGGCCCCAGGGCAGTCATCCTTGTTCATTATCCCTCCCCTCTCAAGGACAGCCATGATTCTCAAACAGTTCCCACAGTCTGAAGACAGATGTTACAGCAGAGACAAAGCTGCAGCAGGTGAGGAGTAATTCCTTCACAGAAGGTATAGAGGGGGAGCTATGAGGGCTTGTTATGAAGCAGCTTCTTCCCTCACAAATTTGGATGTCCTTCTCCAGGCTTTCCACCTCTGGTTTGAGGCCCTATGAGATGGGTCCTGGGCATGGATCAATATTGCAGAAGGGGGGAGTAGCCAAAACCGTCACTGGAGAGCACAACACATTGGTTGTAGTTGACACCACTCCAATTTGACTCCTATGGCCTAACCATAAATTGGGGTAGGCTGGATGCTCACTATTAACCAGCTCTGGGAGTGTTCAGACACATCCAGGGGTGGAGGAGGACACATAAGGGGCACTTGCCTTCATTTTCCATTGCTTCTCCTTGCTTGGCACCCAGGATGGGAGCCCAATTTGCCTGCCTATATTGACAGCCCTGGAAATAGATTTGGGAGGAAGAGGCACACAATGGTGTTGGCAGTCAGCTAATCTATCTTTGTTGGCATATGGCAATGACCTTTTCTTTCACTGCTCTGGTTAGTATGACCACTACTGCAGGCATTCAGAAACTTCAGTATCAACAGCTGTCAATGTGCCATTGCCACCGGGCACATGTGTATGTATGTGTGGTGGGAGGCTGGTAAGATGGTAAGATGCTGGTATCTTCCCAGCTCAAGGTTGCAATATTCCCCTCCCCCTCTCCTTCCTAATTAGAGGATTGTGCCAAGTTGGCCAAAGCACCTGTTGATGCCAGTTATTCTCCTCCTTTACAGATATCAAAGGCATATCAAAGGCATATTTGCTTTTGATGTGGATTTTTCTCTCCTGGAAGTCTATGTTTCTGAGGTACAGATACCCTCCCCGTATGCTAGATTCACTTTTACACAAGTTTGCAGCAAGAGATCGGATTCCTGAAGAAAAGAGGATGTGTGTGCTTAGTTTAGCATGGATATGCTATTCTTGTGCTATTAGTGCATAGAAGCTCAGATTTATGACTTAGCATTCACCACTAATGTTCTTTTGAGCCTATTTTTTTTAGCATGTGCCCTAAAAATATAGTGAATCACCCAGTATGTAGTGGTTTTATGTATATGTTAATTTTAGAGATGTGGCCAATATTTTGTGCATGTTTTAGTGCATAAGCCTCAAATCTGCATGCTAAAAACTCCTAACACTCACAATTTGGCAGGTGTAACAACCTGCACTGAATTTGACATGTGCATGCATGCTAAAAAGTAGTACGCTCATGCATGCAAAATATGCAAACAGGGTGATATCAAGCTTAATAGCTATTATCACTCTCTTCACTAAGACATGTTAAATTAACTGATGCTGTAAGGCTCTGGTAAATTTAACATCAGCTCTGAGGTAGTGGTAAATTTCCTCAGGACCTTCTTCCCCAGAAAGCCCCTCAAATTCCCAACCCCTAAAGAATTTGGGGCTCTGCCTCCTAACATGCTGGCAAGAAAGAAGGCAGATACTGCCTTCTGGCACTGCCATTCTTCTCAAAATGGGTCTGTTTAGTGGGGCTTTGCAGTGTATTGTGCCACCATTGTTAAATCTTCTTTACCCTGAAGGGTAGTACACTCATCAGAATGCAGCTTTCAGTCAGATGTTACAAGATTTCCTCCAGGGAAATCTATCCAGAGGAAAATGGAAGGAGGCTATTTATGGAGTCATCATTGTAGAGTGCATCAAAAGTTGGCCCTGGTGCTAAGAGCTTAATGCCAATGCAAACGTTTTTATAACCGGCATCCCAAGGAGTGCTGAGATTAGAGCAAAATTTCACAAAAATCACAAATTGGCTTGCAATTGTGATGCTACATGCTGAGAATTGATTGGAACGTTGAAAGCAAGGCTGTAATTAAAAGTAAACTATTTAAAAAGAATGGTATGGATACAAAAACATGTCTAATGAGTTTTAACAAAGGAAATATGTGCTGAATAGTTCTTAAAATGACCACCTCTGGACACAAGTGAAAAACTTGGCTGCACTGGTTTGGGTATGCTAATTCAAAATAAAAAAATAAAGAAACTTTTGAAGAAAATAAATTCAGATCCAGAGGATCTTAACAATTATATCCTGATTTCCAATGTCCCTTATATGGAAAAATTGATTACAGTCCAGTTATTAGGTATCATTAAAGAAGGTGATCCTTTTCGCCCTTTCCAAAAAGAGTTTAGGAGGGATTATGGAACAGAAACTACTTTATCAGTTCTTTTTTTATGAACTACATGTAAATCACATGAGGTGGTGAACTGATATATGGCACAGTCACATACAGGCCGATACAGTACAGTGCGCTCTGGTGGAGCACACTGTTAACCGGCATTTGGACGGCGTTTTTGACGCGCTAGCTTTACCGCTTATTCAGTAAAGGGTAATAGCACATCGAAAAAGTGTGTCCAATTCCCCCGAGACTAATAGAGCCCGCAACATGCAAATGCATGTTGATGGCCCTATTAGTCATTCCCGCGCAATACAGTAAGTAAAATATGCAGCCAAGCTGCACATTTTACTTTAAGAAATTAGCGCCTACCCAAAGGTAAGCGTTAATTTCTGCCGGCGCCGGGGAAGTGTACATGGCGATATTAAGTCGGAGGTCCCAAAAGTTAAAAAAAAGTTAAAAATAATTTAAAAAAAATTTAAAATCAGTCCGCAGCTCGCGGGTTGAAAACTGGATGCTCAATTTTGCAGGCGTCCGGTTTCCAAACCCGTGGCTGTCAGCAGGCTCGAGAACTGACGCTGGCAAAATTAAGCGTTGGCTGTCAAACATGCTGACAGCCGCCGCGCCTGTCCAAAAAGAGGCGGTAGGGACACCTAGCACCTCTTTTTACCGCAGGCCCTAATTTAAATATTTTGGGTTACTGAATCGCGCGCACAGGACACTGGACTGTGCGCGTGCCGGGAGAGCAGGCACTTTCCCGCTCTCCCGGGAACTTTACTGTATCGGCCTCATAAGAAGCTCGAGTGTGTAAGGCTATAAAAGATTTCTTTAAATAATTTATAGGTACAGTTCACCAGATGTTGTCTCCAAGGTAATTCACAATGAAATAAAGAAAAATATTTATAAGAAATTAATAAAAAAAAAATAGAGAATGTTACTGGCAGATAAAAATGGTAATTTCCAGCCTCAAAAATGTGTTGCATAAAGTTTATCAGTAAACAATTTAATTCATAGATAATATAATAATATAGGGGTAGATTTTAAATACTTGCGCGATCGCGTACTTTTGTTCGCGCACCAGGCGTGAACAAAAGTACGCTGGATTATATAAGATACGCGCGTAGCCGTGTGTATCTTATAAAATCCGGGGTCAGCGCGCGCAAGGGGGTGCACATTTGTGCAACCTGCGCGCGCCGAGCCCAGCGTGAGCTGCTTGTTCCCTCCGAGGCCGCTCCGATTTCGGAGTGGCCTCGGAGGGAACTTTCCTTCACCCTGCCCCCACCTTCCCCTCCCTTCCCCTCCCTTCCCCTACCTAACCCACCCCCCCGGACCTATCTAACCCCCCCCACCTTTGTCGACAAAGTTATGCCTGCTCCGTCCTCTGGTCCGGGGGCTGGTCCGGAGGCCTCGACCACGCCCCCGGGCTGGCGCCATGCCCCGGGCCCGCCCCCGAAACGCCGCGGCACGCCCCCGAAACACCGCGTCGTTTCGGGAATGCCCCCGGACACGCCCCCTCCCGCCCCTTTTCGAAAGCTCCGGGACTTACGCGCGTCCCGGGGCTTTACGCGCGCTGGCGGCCTATGCAAAATAGGCGCGCGGGCCTTTTAAAATCCGCCCCATAATGAAGAATGCCTTTGTTATATTTCAACAGACAAATAGATAACAGATTCCCAGTAACATTTAAAGAATGAGGGTAAGCTGCAGCAGATACTGGCATAAGCATAAGCTTGCTGAGCAAACTGGGTGGATCATTTGGTCCTTTTCTGCCATCATTTCTATATTTCTATATTATTCTCAGATAATCATATCTTTTGTGTCCTATACTTTGTTTATTATTGCTATGTATGGTATTTTAGTCTTTCAATTGAGAATTGATTCTTTTTATATTTTTTTTTACAGAAGAATTAGAGAAGTCTTTCTGTGATCCTTTCATTCAAGTAAGTATCTTCATAAATATGTTTTTATGTCTAGTGTGTGTTTGATTCAGTCTCTACTACTGATAATTGATGTGCACTTGTAAATGTGCAGCTTGTAAATCCCTTGCATCAGCTGCTAGGGGGCAGGGCTAGAGCATGCTGATTGAGACTGAAAGAACCCAGGACAGCAGAATGATGAGCAGCTTTAGAGATTTGACGCTAGGGAGCACCTTTTAGAATGCATCAGTTGTAGCCTCTTTTCTCTTGAGCCCAATGTCTTTATTCAGAAAGTTACTAATTTAACTTTAAATCTCAACTAACTCCCTTGCACAAAATTGTCTTCCATATTCCATGTGTATCCTGCATGTGTGTCCAGACATCTTAGTGAACTATAATTCTAGCTGCACAAAACAAAGAATAATTCAAGTCTCTATCTAAATTACTGAGAGGAAGCTGCAGACAGATGTAATCTTAAACTGATGTGTGCTGATTCAGATAATATATTTCATAAGAGGAGTTTGTAGCATAATGTAGTCATACATTCTTGCATGCATTCATTTACACTCTGTCTCTTAGCTTTGTTTCTCCCAATAGTTTTTATCAGCTTCAATCAATTCCCCAATTACCTTAAGCTGAAGGAAAATTGTTCTAGTATATAGTCTCAATCAAGGATTCCAATATAGAGGCTTTTCCTTGAGTAATTAGAGCTTAACAGGCTTTATCATAAATGAGCATATACCACCACGATTTCCCTAACAACAATTCTTCAAAATGCTGTACAGGATTTTTAGGGACAACTGGATTATACTATTGTCTCCTTTTCCCTTATCTACAGGAAAGGCCAGTTTATTCTGGGTAATGTTCAGTCCTTTTTATCCTTTATCTACAGGAAGATTAGCCTGGATTATAAGGCTTTACTCTTTAGAAAGGATTCCAAGTTCCTCATTAATCTTTAGTGTTAACACACTATGCAGCAGTTACTTGCATTCCATTTCACTTGCAAGCCTAAAAAATGCCAATAAAATATGTGGATAAGCAATTCATTACATTTAACTAATATTACCTTTCTTACTATAAAAAAAAAAAGGTTTCTTTAAGTTTAAGCATTATATTTCACTCATTCACATACAAATCTATATGTTTTCTATCTAGACTGAATATTTTTTAACATTTTGCTAGGCCTCAAATAAGGTCTGTAGCAATGCAGCTCTTGTACAGTCGCTTCAGTCAGTCTCCCAGAAGTTCTAAACTGTCAGTTAGCTTTTTTTTTTTTTTTTTTTACCTGTGATGTCCCTGCTTAATGATGTCATTAGAAATAGTGCTTAAACTGTTTAAGACTGGGTGGGCCTTTTTGGTCTTTTTCTGCCATCATTTACTATGTACTATGTTAATTAAACTATAAATACCTCAAATTCTGGATCAAAACCCTCTGGTACATATGAACATATCAAAAAGGGAATTTAGGAGCTATCAAAACCATTCTAAATAAGAATCATTTTAAAAACATTCCTGTACTTTCTCTAAAAGGAGTGTCATTCCTCAAGCCTGCTTTAGCTTCAGGTAGAAATTTGGTTTCCATGGAGATACTATGATGACTCCATGGTGATGGAATTTTGAGCTTAGACCAGTTTTTGAAGTGATGGACTTTTTTTTTTTTTTTTAATCTCATCCCCATTAATTTTAATAGCTATGGGAAAATGTCATTGAAATAAATAACAAATTTCCACAGAAAACCTAAATAAAATAACTGTCTCAAAATCACTCTCAGTCTCTTTCATACCTTCCATAAATGTTATATACTAACTGATACCTATTAAAACCCATTTCAGCCACTTCCAGACCCTTTTATAATAAAAAAAAATTAAAATATTTTAAATCTCACTAAGGATCTGACATAAATTTAGATGACCCCCTCTGGTGACCACCACCACCATCAAAATAAAGTTTGTGAGGAGTTTTAATCAATTTCTACTCCCCAGAGACTCCTGTATCAAAAGGGATAAATATCTAATTAAATAATTTTTGGGACCAAACTTTGATTGTGGTCAGTTTAGCTGTCTCTTTCCATCTGACCACCATTTCCAAAATGTGAACTTTTATTAATTTGAGAAAGTTATGTTAATGAGTTGGTGCCAGATAGGCCGTGGTGTTCCCTGGTGTGAAAGCTCATGTGGCAGCCACTCCACAGGCTTGCCACCAAAATTGCACCATTTAAAAATGTTTAGAGTGCTTATTTTATTTGTACTTAAAAAGTGCTTACAGGCACGTGTACGGCCACCGCTCCCTCTGACATCATTCATGATGTCAGCAAGGACCCTGGCCATCCCCTGTATTACTTTGAGGGCTTGCCTAAAGCCCCCAACATAATGTGCCACTCCAATATGCAGTGGTATGATTTCCAGCACTGCTGCTGCCAAATGCTACAGGGACCGCATGGCGACACAGTTCAACCAGCATCAGCGGCTCCTGCTCACTGCCTGCTCATTCCGGGGGGATATCGTAGCAGCAGCGGCAGCCTCACAAACCGCTCTCTCCTGCTCCCTCTTCATTATGGCCATATTTTCCTTGCTGTGAGGAGCAACCCAGGCTACCACGACACTTTCCACTTTTGCAGCAGATCATCACTTTCATTTTTTAATCATGGCTCTCAGCCATTTGCAGCAGAAAGCTGCTTCTCACTCCGGGCCTTTAATTTAAATAAAAAAACAAATTGTGGCCATGTTCCCCCAAGCCTCCCAGAGCCCTTCAGCCCTCCTGGGCCTCATTATTTTTAAATAGAAAAACATTGGGCCAATTTCTTTTTTGCCTCAGGGTCCCAACACAGCAATGGGCCAATCTCTCTTCGTACCACAGAGCCAGCACCACATTGGGCTTGCTACAGCCATTCAGCCCTCAGTACACAACATAGCAACCCTCAGGACAGGTTATTAAATTTATTATATTATATTTATTATATTTCTACCCAATTCACATGCACATCAAGGGGGAATGGCAACTTAATATTATTGTTGCACCTCTCTACTGCATTTGATACCTTAGATCAGGCAATATTTCTGTCCCATTACTCATACTTGGGGATTGCAGGGAAGGTGATCTCCTGGTTTAGATAATTTTTGCAGAATGGACATTATTATGCGAACAGGGATGACTGTGTATTCAAACCTTTCCTTATTAGTTATGGTGTTCCTCAGGGATCTATTGTTTCTCCTTTTCTTTTCAATATGTGCCTGCTTTACTTATTTATTTATTTATTTTAAATAATCTTATATTCTGTGTATATTCAACAATGTTGTCCAAAATGGATTACAGTAAATTACATCCATAAAGAATAAAACAATACCAGAACATTCATGCAACAACATAAATTATCAAACTAGCACAAAAGTAATTACACACATAAAACAATATCTATTGCATAAAAAGCCTCTCTAAAAAAACATTGCTTTTAAATTCTTTCTAAAAAGCTTTAAATCATTCTCAACTTATAACGTTGCCAGTAAGGCATTCTACAGTGTGGTTGCAACAAATGAGAATGCTTGCATTCGTGTTTGCTGCACTTTATAATTGCGAGGTGCTGGAATGTGCAACATTTTTAACTGAGATGACCTTAACTGCTGAAAGGGAACATTGAAACTTGATTGTATTCTTCAATGAACAGGGATTGTTAAATTCATGTACTAAAATAATAATCTTAAATTTAATTTATCATTTAAATGGCAGCCAGTGTAGTTGCCTTAATACCGAGGTTTTGAACCTGTATCTACCCTAGCAGCTGCATTTTGGATTAAATTTAATACTCAAAGATGCTTCTGTGGCAAAACCATCAAAAAGACTGTTACAGTGGTCTGATAACATCAGCTTGAATGACTGATCTGAAAATATTCCGCGGGAGTATAAACTGAAGGGATTTAGAACTTTTAGGGCCTTATTTTCCAATATCGCATTGGTAATGCATTAGGGGGCGTTACCAATGCAAATGAGGCTTCTTTCGTGCAGTGGGGAAACATCGCATGCGCATCGCATGCGAGTTAGTAGGTAGCCCTCCCATAGGGATTCAAATACCTATGTAGGGCATAGGCACTATAGTAAGGCTCGCTCTCTCTCTCTCTCTCTCTCTCTCTCTCTCTCTCTCTCTCTCTCTCTCTCTCTCTCTCGGAGCCTGACACAGGCTGTCCGGAATTATCGTGGATGGCGATAATCCTTTTCTGGCCCGTAGCGCAGTCCATAACGCGAAGTTGGAGTTGCAGTTATTAGCCGCGATAGCAGCCGTGCTAACACTGCGGCTGTTTCGCCGCACACGATACACAGGTTCCCGCTTTACATATGCTCCGCCCCAACTCCGCCCCCTGACTACCAAATGACTAATTTGCGAATTTATCGCACGTGGTAAAGTGCTTGGAAAATGAGGCTCTTAGTTTGAAAACTCAAATAGAGGAAAACTGCTGGATATGAGATTTATATGAAGACTAGAGACGAAGACTTTGCCTAGATCACAGACTTCAGTAGCAATTTGCATTGTAACATCATCAAAGGTCAAGTTTGTTAATGCCTCAGAAGAAGACCGGTTACCAAGCCAAAGTAAGTTCATCTTTGGCAAGTTCAACATCAATTTTTTCTTGCACAAGCATTCCGTTAAAAAAAGTAAACATTTTTTGAACAAGTCCTTAGGAAAAAGGTCATCATCATTGCAGGGTATAAAAAACTGAACATCGTCAGCATAAATAAAATTGGAAACACCTAACATGCGTAAAACGTGACCTAATGGTTGCAAATAAATATAGGGACGGGAACTTTTAACTCGCTGGGCAGGCGCACATGTACGCATGTATGTCGACTCATGACAAAGGATGTAGCCATTTAATAACATATACGCAATGCATATAATGAGTACTTGGTATAAAATAGGCAGCATGCACGTACATGTGTGCACAATTTTATATGGATGGGCGCATGTGCACGCAAACACCGCCTCTGCTGTGTAAGTGGGGACATTTTATATTGACATGTGCCGTCATTACTAGTTTTCCCAGCTCATTCCCAGTTCACCCAGTTAGGACTTCCAAATCCCCCCTAGGCTATTAGCCTCCCTTTACCCCTGTTAGCCCCAACCCTTAAAACCCTGCTGACTAGCCTAGTTTTTTTTTTCCATTTTATTACTTTCAAGCTATCCATAGCTGTAGTAAAGTTACGTGATAGGAGACTCCAGTGTGCACTTGTGGGTGTAAATATTTATTTACATGCACATTTCATGTTAAAAAGTCGAGGAATGCCCATGTCCTGCCCCTGCCCTGCCCAGACCATGCCTATTCCCCACCCTTTTTTGGGATATCTCACTTGTGTGCGTACTGGGAGATACGTGCATACATGGGTGCTTTTTAAAATCCTCACGGCACGCGCCATCCATATTTAATCGTGTATCTTCTGAATTTGGTGCATGCTAGGCTTTTAAAATTCACCTATAAGTTAGTTATTTTATGCGGATGATCTTCAACTGTACCTTTCTTTTGGTGTAGACTGTAACTCTGCTTTAAAGGCATTGGGAGACTGTATAATAGCTGTGAATCATGGGCTGTCTGATAATATGTTGAAAGTAAATACTTCAAAAGTCTGAGATAATTTGGATTGGCTCCCCCGGTAAAATCATAGAGACTCATGCAGTATCTGATAGATAAACAATTCATACTCTTGGTTGGAAATCAAGTTAAGGCCTTAATTGATGATAAACGTTCTTTGATTGTGCAGATTAAGTCAGCTTGTAAAACGTGCTTCCTGTATATTTGATTAAACAAGCCAGACTACTTTTAAAAATAAAATCAGGCTGCTGCCATAACCTAAGCTGTCATGTTAATTTTCCTGCGCTACGGTAACAGCATATAAAGTGGCCTTTCAAAAATAGTTATTTAAAGGTGACTTTTAAAAACCCGACACGTGCATTAATTAGGGGATGTGTTGAATGTGTTGGTCTCGTGCGCACCGAGAGGATTTTCAAAGCCACCCAGATATGCACATAAATGCCACTGTGCGTACATCTCAGAACTTGGGCTGGGTGGGCATGGGTGGTACATGAACTTTAAATAGAAATTAGCACGTAAATACTTACATGCAATGTCGCATTCTGGGGTCCCCTGCAACGTAACTTTACTTCTGCTACGGATAACGTGTAAGTGATAAAAAAAAATAAATCTAGGCACATCAGCAGGGTTTTAAAAATCAGGGCTAACGGGGGAAGAAAGACTATTGAACTAGAGGGGTTTGGAAGACCTAGCCCTTAACTAGGCCAGTTGGGTATGAGCTAGTTTTCATGGCAGTGGTGTCTGTGCACTTCCCTTTTAAAATGTCCCCACCTACACGGTAGATGCAGCTTTTGCGCACATTGGGGTAGATTTTTAAAAAATGCGCGTTCGCGTACTTTTGTTGCGCACCAGGCGCAAACAAAAGTACGCTAGATTTTATAAGATACGCGCGTAGCCGCGCGTATCTTATAAAATCCTGGATCGGCGCGCGCAAGGCTGCCGATTTTGGGCAGCCGGTGCGCGCCGAGCCGCGCAGCCTGCCTCCGTTCCCTCCGAGGCCGCTCCGAAATCGGAGTGGCCTCGGAGGGAACTCTCTTTCGCCCTCCCCTCACCTTCCCCTCCCTTCCTCTACCTAACCCACCCCTCCGGCCCTATCTAAACTCCCCCCTACCTTTGTCCACGGATTTACGCCTCCCGGAGGGAGAAGTAAATCCACGCTCGCCAGCGGCCCGCTGGCACGCCGAGATGCAACCCGGGGGCGGTTCCAGAGGGTGCGGCCACGCCCCCGGTCCCGCCCCCGAAATGCCGCATCCCGCCCCCAATACGCCGCGTCGATCAGCCTCGCCCCCGACACGCCCCCGACAAAAAACCCCGGGACTTACGCGAGTCCCGGGGCTCTGCGCGCGCCGGCAGGCCTATGGAAAATAGGCGCGCGCCGGCAGGCCTATGGAAAATAGGCGCGCCGGCGCGCAAGGCCCTGTTCGCGTAAATCTGCCCAGATTTACGCGAGCAGGGCTTTAAAAATACGCCCGATTGCGCACATTGTGCATGCGGCCAGGCTATTTTATAATGTGCGCATATATGCACGGTTATAAAATAGCCGTGTTCCTAGGCATGGGTTGATGAACACTTGCACATATGCACCCGTGCGCTGGTTTGAAAGTTACCGTGTTTGTTTACAATTGAATTAGAATGTGACTGCCCCTTCCATTACAGTTCAAAGAAAGAATTCCTCTGTTTTAAATCAATTGCACTCATCCCTTGTTACTCAACAAATTAATTTAAAAATCTTGGGGCCAATTTTCAGAGTTTAGGATCCTAACTTTACTAGGGCTGAGTCCCTAAAAATAGCCTCCTAGTTTCATTAGGCTCCTAAATTTAGTATTCTAAAAAGTGGGTGGCTATGGGGACAGAGTTAAGGCAGGAATATAAAGTAGGTACTTAGCTCTGATTTTCAGAATTAGGCACCTAATTTAGGATCCTAAATCTAGGCAAAAATTAGCAGACCTAAATTTAGGCCCCTAACCTTTACACCCCTAAATGTATGTACATTTTCAGCTGAAAACTTAGGGACCTAAGTTTGGCTGCAAATAGGTTCCTAAATTAGGGACAAATTTAGAGGCCTAAATTTAGGAGTTCAGCTTTTTTTGAATATCTGCCCTCAATGTTTGATTTTTAAATCCATTCAGGGTAAGGGAGCAGGTTATTTAAACCAGGTTTGGGCAAATGTTTTTGTGCTGGGCCCACATTATAAGTTCTTGTCCACAACGGGGGGCCAGAGGGGGTCCCCCTTGGAGTTCCTTGAGCAGTGATGGGGAGTCCCTGTTGCATCTTTGGAGAAGCGAGAAAGTAGAACACCAGAAGCAACTATAATATAAGACATATAAGGTGCTCGGCTTTATTTATAAATGTACAGTATTCACCTGTTTTAGCAGCTAAAACAAACATTTACTGTAGATTTGGAAATCCAGCTGTTGAGCGTCTTATGCTTATAGTAACTTTTGGTTTTCCAGTTTCTTGCTTCCTTGGAAACACTAATCATGAGATATTGGCACAGATCTAATATGTCTTGAGTTAGGAAACATTATAGAAACAGAGAATCTGATGGCAGATAAGAACCATAAGGCCCTTCTAGTCCAGGTAAGCAAGAGACGGGAACACCAAAATCAACTATAATGTCCAAGATGCTCAACAGTTGGATTTCCAAATCTACAGTAATTGCTTGTTTTGGCACATACAAATCAGCCCAGCATATTCACAGGTTCCACTTGCATTTGTCGCCAGGCTTCTCCTATAAAATCATAAGAAGCCTGTTCCTGTCTCCAGATCATAATGACACCAGCCAGTCAGAGGACTTTGTTACCGGTATGGGAGATGGCAAATATACTTACCTTTAGCACCAAGGTGGGAGGGAAGAATTCAACAGTAGAAGCAGGCTGAAACTACAGCTGCCTTTTCTGCAAGGGTCAGGAAGGGCAGAGAGCTGCTGCAGTAGCACAAGGAAGCTGTAGCTAAGCAGCACAAGGAGGCAGCTGATGCACTGATTGGCTTGCTGAAGGAAAAGGTGATAATCATGTCTTCAGCCCAGACTGCAAACTGTCGCTGACCTCATCATCAAAGGCTTGACCTAAAATGCTTGACCCAACTCAATGTTGTGTGTTTCAGTGTGTCATCAAAAGTGACATTCTGGGCCTTGATGATGACATTGGGCTTGGGCAGCCTGGTCAATGTGTTGGTGGTCCACAAATAATACTTTTTTTTATGAGGTAGGTAGGCCAGAAAGAAGATTTTAATGGGCCAGTTTTTGCCCGTGGGCCTTAGTTTGCTTACCCATGATTTAAACCCTTCACGTGTATATTGTTCTAGTTGAATGTTCTTCTCAAAGCACCCTTGCGACAATTCCTTCCCTGAAAGAAGCTAATCTAAAATGCATGCGTGAATGTGCATTTCGGTGCATTGGACTATCACTTTGGAATAGTCTTCCTTCAAACATTAAACATACTCAGAACTTCCTGAGTTTTTTAAATGCTTGAAAACTTTGGGGGTAACAGAAGTTGAATATCTGGCAGCAAAGTTAGCCAGATAAATGTAGCTTGGCTAAATTTGCTGAGATAGTTAGTGGTGGGACCATGCCACAGAATATACTCCGCTATTTTATGGTTTGCTGAGTAAGTTTATCCAGCTAGCTCTAGAAAAGCCAAATAGCAGTCCTAGAGTTATCCAGCTAACTAAGGCATAGATTCATCAAAATACTATAAATGTAGCAGAAATAGCTCCTATGATAAAAAAAAATGGGCATGGGGAGGGTAATTTCCTGTGTACCGACTGCATCGCATAGGTATTATTTGCTTCACATGTTGTGATATCGCGTCGCGTGTTGTGTCAGAGTGCTGCATGTCATTTTGTGCAGAGTTCATTGATTTATGTGCGGCGTGTTATCTTTCTGATTTATATATATATCAGTTTTCTGTAGCTGCCTCTTTGAGGGTGTGTCAGGCATTTGGAGAAAGGAGAGGAGAGTAGGTGAGTTGGTGGTAGTTGGTTGGAGGTATTTAGTGAGTTCAGAGTGAGGTATCCTGTGGCTTGTTTCTCATGTTTCCCTTTCCCTTTGTCTATTGTCTTGATCTGTGTGTGTGTGTGAAATGTTTTGTTAGTTTGTCCTGTTTGTTTGTCTTTGTGTTTGGGTGAGGTATGGTGGTGAGGCGTGGTGAAACAGAGGAGGAATGGTGAGGCATGGTGGTGTTGAGTGGAGAGGATGGCGCGTAAGAGGCGTGGGAAGAGAGGAGAAGACAGATGTCAGGAGATGAAGAGGAGAGATGAGAGGGGGAGGGAGGACAAGGGCAGGAGTGCTAGGTGGAAGAGTAAGAGTAGGAGTAAGGACAAGGACATTAGTAGAGATAGGCAAGAGGGAAAGGATAGGAGGAGGAGGGAGGGGGGAGGGGATAGGCAGGCGAATATGGAGGGGGGAGGACGGAAGGCTAGGGATAGAGAGGGCAGAGGAAAAGGAAGTTTAAAGGGCAGGAGCAGGAGGGGGGAGGAAGGGAGGGGAGAGAGGAGTGGGAGCATGAGTGAGGAAAGGGAAGACACCTCTCTGGAAGCAGAAGTGTCACCCCATTCTGGCAGCCAGGCAGCAGGGTGCACTCAAAGTTTAGTGTGGAGGACAATGAAATGATCATTGCAGGGGTCCTTGAACATTATGCCATGCTTTTTGGGAACCGTGCAGCCAGGACCTCGAGTGCATCCAAGGGCCTGATCTGGCATACTATTGCCCAGGCTATTTTCAGGCACAGTGGCATAAAGCAGAATGGGGAGCATGTGGCCCACAGATACTGTGACATAAAGGCCCAATTAAAAACTAAGGTGTCCATCAGGAAGAAGTATATGCAGCAGACCGGAGGAGGAGCCTCTTGTCCGATAGTGCTGACACTAATGGAGGAGTGCCTCGTCCAAAGGCTAGGGCTGGATGTGTTTGAGGGAATGGCTGAGCGACTGGACACCAAGCGAGCCAGAGCTGGTAAGTTCACCTCACCTGAAAATGGCAAGGCTGCTACAGTTGTCCACATCATTTGGCATAAGATGCTCACATTGATTGAGATACAAAGTGTGCATCGCATGCCAAATGGTACATGTACTTCTTGGCTTTGGTACTTATGTCTTTCTTTTTGTTTCCACAGCTCTTGCACAGGAGTCTGACGGTCCCAGCAGTCAAGCCCAAGGGACCAGCAGCGAAGCAGCAAGAAGGAGGAGAAGCAGCAGTACCAGCCTCTGGAGCACAGTCAGATGCAAGACCCCCTCAGTTCAGCAAGCCCATTCAATGTGTGCCTAAATATATCAGCCTTCATGGAGGAACCCAGCCTGCAGTGGGAGCCAGTTGAGCCACCACAACCCCTGTCGAGACACCATGTCACCAGCACGAGGCAGCAGGCACTCAGCAGGAGCAGCCCACCAGCTTCCTCATGCCATTTTTGGAGGCCAAAATATCAGCTTGTGACAGTGACCTAGGGACTTGGTCCTGCATCCATTAGATTTGTTGCAGAAAAAGTGACTTGGGCAAGATTGCTTCCTGGTTTCCGATTACTTGCCTAGTGGTCTGATAGCATACTCCAAGCAAAATGGAGCGGTAGTAAATTATGAAGGAGGGGACGAAAAACGATCATCAGGCAGGTCAGTATATGGGTTCAAAAGCTGGGTGATTGGCAGATTTTACATGAGTGGGCAGACAAGCTTTGCAAGAACCTTTATAGGGACAACAGAATTCATCTTTCTGATATAGGCTGCGATCTTTTCAATAATGAAATGCAGAAGGCCCTAGAGGATAACTTCAGGTGATGAGGCCGCAGTTTTGGGTTGGGGGCATGAGGCAAGTGATACTACCTCATATTGGTGGTGGGTGCACAAGCTGGTGGGTTGACTTTGTCAGTTGGGGAGGCCTCCTTGCTTGGAAGGGTACGACAGGGGGTCAGGCTTGATGGCTGTCTTGCTAGGTAACACGGCGGACTGTGAGGGTCAGATGCAGTTGGTGTCATGTGAGACCTATGGCTCGTGCACTGGATTATTGTTCATGCTGTTATTAATAAAGCTGTGGCCTTTACATCCAGTTTTTCTGTCTCTGCTTTGCTTTGTTTGAGGGAATGACTCTCGGGCTGCAAGTGGGTGGGGTCATGGCAGTTGTAGCAGATGTCGATGTTATTATGAGGGCATGGGCTAGAATACTCAGTGACTTGACATTAACATTGACGCCACAGATCAGAACCACCCCCCCTCACAAGGGTCGAGTGGGGCCGGCGCATTGCAGGCTTGAATTATGCCCCACCCCTCCACGAGTGGGCTCACATTGCGAAAGTGGTGCCTGGATGCAGCAATGGTGACGGGCGCCGACTAATGACATCGCAGGCTAGATTTAAGGGGTTTGCTTTTCCAGACTCACCCTTTTTCTTCGCTCCTGCTTTCCCACCCACCCTCCCTTAGTTACGAGTAGGAAATCACAATGTAGTTCTTGGCAGTAGCTATTATAACTAGTCTATTTTCGCTATTAATTATTGGAGAAACTGTGGTTAACAAGGGGGTAGGCAGTTAAACAATGTTAGTTAGACATGTTCTTATTCCGTACTCTGTTTAGGGATTGTCATATCTGTGGTGGGTGCACTAGCAACTGGGTTGACTTTGCCAGTCAGGGGAGGGCTCCTTGCTTTGAAGGGTACGGCGGCGGGGGGGGGGGGGGGTGTCTGGCTTTGATGGCTGTCTTGCTAGGTAACATGGCAGACAGCGAAGGTCAGACACGGTTGGTGTCATGTGAGACCTGTGGCTTGTTTACCGGATTATTGTTCATGCTGTCAATAATAAAGCTGTGGCCTTAACACCCAGTTTTTCTGTCTCTGCTTTGCTTTGTTTAAGGGAATGACTCTCGGGCTGCAATGGGGTGGGGGTCACAGCAGTTATAGTGGATGTCGATCTTAAGGTAGTGACTCACCTTGGAAACTGATCATTTTGCGAGTTGTTCACCCTTGGTGTCCTCAGCCTATATGCTTTAAGGGCGGCCACAGATAGCATAAGGAGTATAACTGATACTAGCTATCACAACAAACATCTACTCTGCATATTTTCTAGGTTCATACATCAGCAGCACCACATGACTAGACATGAGTTACACTGGCTAAGGGCCTTGCAACACTGTGATATTTCCATATTTGACATGGACTATCTGTGACATGTTAGGCAAGGCAAATAGCTTCTTACACACCTTTGCGCTGGGTTAAATGACGTGAACCTTTTCTAAGGAGACATCTGGGTACTATTAGGAATATTACAAAGTAGAATGTGCCCTTAACATTTCAGAACTGACTTTCAAATACAAGTGAAGGCATGAGACCATCTGATTCCCAACCCTGCCTTCACACAGTCTGACCTTATCTAGGCTCCCTGAGAAGCTAACATAACCAGCATGACAGCCCAATGGCAAAGGCCTTCATAATCTGTGCTGGATAGTTGATATTTTGCCTATGTAGGTGTAGCAGGGTGCATCTGTGTATGGGTGCATTTAATCTCAAAGAGGTATGCTAGCTTGCAGTGACCTGTGAGCACTGTTGGAATGCCACAGTCTGACAGGCGCTTTACTAAAGTCTGTAACTGAAGGCCTGTAGGTGAGCACTCTGAAGTCAGCACTGACTCTGAAAATGCTGTCAGCAGTGACTTTGCAGGCCCATGTGACATAAAGCATCCCAGGTACAAGTGCATAAATTTACATGTACTATGGGATGAGGCTGTAAAATGGCAACTCTGATTGGTACTTTAAATTGTCAACCTGTAGCTTTAGCCTGTGTCTTTAAGCTTCAGAGCTATTGTGATTTATAGGATTTCTAGAGCTGTTGCTCTCCATGTTCAAGGCCTAGATAGAGTTCCATCACACCTGTGGCACTATCTCACCCACATGTGACGGCTAGGTTAGGGTCCTAGGGGTAGGCCCGCCAAGCAAAATGCTGCAAACTAGGCCAAGCTATGTACACTGTGTTGGCAGTCTTACACAAACAGTATTGCAACATATGCCTCTTTTACACTCACTATCAGTCAGAAAACATTAGGCCAACCACATATTTGGTATTATCTTTACTTTAACTACAGTTTTTCAACCACAGACTACTGCTCCATTGTCAAGATTAAAAAGAATTTAAATAAATAAATAATAAATAAGATGAAGCGTAACTAGGTATATGAGGTTTCGGTTACACACTGACAGACAGAGAAGCAGGGAGTCAAACAAAGAAGATAGAGAGGAGAGCAGCTGCTCTCCTCTCTATCCATGGAAGGGAAAGGGGTAGTTGAGGCCTAACAGGCAAAGTAGCATTCTATGAGGCTTTGCTGAAGCTGGCTGCCACTCAGCATGGTGTCCTTGGCTTGTGCGGCTGTACGTGGGGGATCTTGAGGTAGATCCGGATGTATTTTCATTGATATCCCATGGTGTAGAGCGAGATTATAGAATACACAGCAGAGCAGCACTATATCTGGTACTCTGGGAGGGTCATACCTTAAAGCTCCACCTGTTTTGTCCCATCAGCAAAATCTACTTTTGAGAATGCCGAAGGTGCATTCTATGACACAGCAGGTAGATCATAAGGACTCTTTGTACCACGTCTCTGCTGGTATATTGGGAATAGAAATGGGGTGAGAAGCCAGGTCCTGCAACTGTATCCCAAATCTCCTGTGGCAAAGACAGAATGGGGACATCATTCACAACACTGTTACTTTGAGATAATGGATGCCAACCCACATCATACTATAATATAAGACAGTAGAAGCTAACCTCTAGCTAAGCACGAGTCTTAAAAATATATTTCCCTATCCTAAGCCCATGTCACCTTTTTCCATAACACTACATGAACACTATAGCACTAGCTGAATCTGAGTCAGATCTTGTACACTAGGAAACTGCATCTGTGGATTCCACCAAATGTGTGGCAGCCCCTCACAATCAAGCTAAGGCTACTTGTTTGTAGCAGTGATCAAACCCTGAAGCAGTTCATTAGAGCTGCCACACTTGTCCTAGCACAAAAACCTCTACCTCGTGCTCTGAATGTGCAAATCCCTGGCTGCTCTGTAGTATGTCCTCCAGAGGTGCAAAATTGTCTGCCCTGACACAGGGAATATGCTAGACCCCAAAATGCACAGGCTAATATTAGGGATGTGAATCGTTTTAGGACGATTAAAATTATCGTCCGATAATTTTAATATCGTCTTAAACCGTTATGGAACACAATACAATACAGATTCTAACGATTTATCGTTATAAATCGTTAGAATCGTGAGCCGGCACACTAAAACCCCCTAAAACCCACCCCCGACCCTTTAAATTAAATCCCCCACCCTCCCGAACCCCCCCCCAAATAACTTAAATAACCTGCGGGTCCAGCGGCGGTCCGGAACGGCAGCGGTCCGGAACGGGCTCCTGCTCTGAATCTTGTCGTCTTCAGCCGGCGCCATTTTCCAAAATGGCGCCGAAAATGGCGGCGGCCATAGACGAAAAAGATTGGACGGCAGGAGGTCCTTCCGGACCCCCGCTGGACTTTTGGCAAGTCTCGTGGGGGTCAGGAGGCCCCCCACAAGCTGGCCAAAAGTTCCTGGAGGTCCAGCGGGGGTCAGGGAGCGATTTCCCGCCGCGAATCGTTTTCGTACGGAAAATGGCGCCGGCCATACGCGTATGGCCGGCGCCATTTTCCGTACGGAAAATGGCGCCGGCAGGAGATCGACTGCAGGAGGTCGTTCAGCGAGGGTTCCGGCGCCTCGCTGAACGACCTCCTGCAGTCGATCTCCTGCCGGCGCCATTTTCCGTACGAAAACGATTCGCGGCGGGAAATCGCTCCCTGACCCCCGCTGGACCTCCAGGAACTTTTGGCCAGCTTGTGGGGGGCCTCCTGACCCCCACGAGACTTGCCAAAAGTCCAGCGGGGGTCCGGAAGGACCTCCTGCCGTCCAATCTGTTTCGTCTATGGCCGCCGCCATTTTCGGCGCCATTTTGGAAAATGGCGCCGGCTGAAGACGACAAGATTCAGAGCAGGAGCCCGTTCCGGACCGCTGCCGTTCCGGACCGCTGCTGGACCCGCAGGTTATTTAAGTTATTTGGTGGGGGATTTAATTTAAAGGGTCGGGGGTGGGTTTTAGGGGGTTTTAATGTGCCGGTTTTTCGATTTTTGATTTTTCGATTTTAACGATTTTTAACGATTTTTCACGATATTTTACCCCCCCAAACGGCAACAATACGATTCCCTCCCCCTCCCAGCCGAAATCGATCGTTAAGACGATCGAGGACACGATTCACATCCCTACAGGCTATTGCTTCTGGTTTACCTGTGAGATGGGCAAGACAAACTGTGCTTGACATCCTGGCTGATCCATCACTAAAAGGGCACAGGGATTCTCTGAGTACCAGCAGTGTGGACCCTTAAAGGTTGTGATTAATCAGTGAGATTTCAACTGCTCCAAATGGGAGGATTGGAAAAGGGCAATATTTAAAGTGAACCCATAGAAAGTGTGTAGTAGCTGGTCACACACAAAACTTTATGGCAAGTGTATTGTTTGGCCTCAACAGATTAGCAGGCCTCTCGAGCATGGGGAGAGAAGCCAGGCCATGATGAATGGCATGCAGACCTAACTGTTCAAGCCACTTGTCATGTCAGTGATGTTGTTTCATCTCCCACAGCCCCCACCCTGGATGTCCGTGCCATTTGCTGCAAACACATAGCCAGAGAGGGAATAGAGAATGAAGTGTGTGTCTTAACTTCAAGCCAATCATCACCATAGAGGCTGTCCTCAAAATTTTCAAAGAGGTCCGATTGCTTCAGAATAAAGGAATTGTGCGTGGCTCCCAGTTACCTGGCCACCACATCGAGGAAGTGCAGTTGAGTGTCACAGACCATTTGCACCTTAAAGGAGTGGAAGAGCTCTCTGTTGCAGAAGATCTCCTCCCTGTCATGGGGTGATGATGCCTATGTAAGTGCAGTCAATAGCTCTCAGAACATTGGGAAAATGTGCAATGGCATAAAAGCCTCTCTTCAATTCCATCAAGTTCTGCCTGTCCTGAGGAAATGCTATGTAGCAATTAATGCAATCAGATACAGCTGTTATGACCTGGCCCAGACCGGGAAAAAGTGGTTTGGGACATTCCCCCGATGACCCCTACTGTCGTTTGGAAAGAGCCAGATGCCAGGAAATGCAGGGTGGCCAATAGTTTGGTGAGCCTCGGTATAGCGTGGACTTTCTGTGACTGGATTTAGCATAGCCTGAAAGCTGAGGTGATACCTGCTAACCATGCCCAGCAATGAAGCTCATGGAGGAAAGATGTGCATCTTGTATCTCCTCCACTTTGGCCGCCTGCATGCCAAGCACTGCCATGGGCCTTGACCCTCTCCCGTGGGGCCAGTGGCTCAGGCTCTGGTACAGGAACTTCCCTAGGAGGGGTTGGAACTTCCCTTGTTGTTATCTGCAATGAACATCCTAAAGTAGTCAGTATCCCCCAACAAGTAAACCTGCCACAAACATAATAGATTTAGGAAGACAGCCCAGGTAAGAAAAAGTGTTTTTATTGGCCCTGGAGGATGTGGTAGGTGTGTCTAATAGAAGGCCTCATTTTATCGTGCACCACAATCCGTGATAATGGCTGCAGGAGCACGCTAAAAATGTTCTCTTGTACCACAAAAAAAAGGTATAGTTATTTCTGACATTAAATTGTGCATTCGTGTGCATTAATCTATCGCAGAATGTGGCAGGACACCTTAATGCATTAATTCTTTCCACTTGCATATGAAAATTCAAATTTGCATGCTAGTTTACATTTTGCTATTTATCGAGTGTGCAACGTGCGTTAGACTCCATTTAACGCGCATTAGAGCCCTAATGCATTTTGTTGAATGACCCATTAAGCTGGATGATGCTGAATATCGGGACTTATTTGGCTTATTCTAGATTCAACGAATTGCGATGTTTCTTTGCTGGATTCATCTCACTATTGCAGAGGGGTGAGGGGGCATAGTCGCGATAGTCCATGGCATGTTCTTTTGTGTCGCAGCCAAACCCCATGATAGAAAAGAACACAGTGAGCAGCCCTTTAACGCTAGGTGGCTCCAATCCAAGGTTCCGCCATCATCTTAAAGGGATGCTGGCTGCCCTAAAAATTACCTGTGCTGAAACGGGGATGTTGAGCGGGGGGGGGTCATTGCTGACCCTGTTTCAGCTCAGGACCCCTGTTTCAAATCGGGACTGCCATTCAAGGCATTCCTGACTCCCAAAAAATAAAAATGAAGTGTAGAGTAAGCGCATAATGGTGGCCCCCTTCCCCCTGATGAGCAATCTCCCCTCCCCTGGCCCCCCAACTGATCAATCAACCTCTTCCCTCTGCCACCTTTCCACCAATGAGCAAGCTCCTGTCTCTTCCCCAGCCCCCCGGCACCCCTTACAAGCAAGCCCCCTCCCCCCTGGCCCCCAAATCAACAATTCACCCTCTCCCCAGCCCCTCAGTGAGCATGCCCCCTCCCTCCAGTTTCCAAATGAGCAAGTCCTCCTCCCCCTGAGCCCCAAATGAGGAATCCCCTCTTCACCCAGCCCCCAATGAGCAATCCCCAATCTCCTCAATTAGGAAGCCTCCCTACGCCCGGGCCCCCGACAAGCAAGCCCCTCCCCCTCCCCTAGCCCCATGAATGAGCAATCCCCTCCCCCTGGCCCCAATAACAAGCCATACCCCCTGGCCTCCCTGAAGAGCAATCTCCAAATGAGAAATCATCTCCTCCCCTGCCCTCCTGTCAAGGAATCCTGCCTCCCCGGCACCCCGAATGAGCAATCCCCTCTCCCATGTGCCCCCATTTCCCCAGCAAGCAATCCCTCTCCTCCTTCCCCTGGCCCCCAATGAGCAAGCCCCCGTCCCCTCACCCCCTTGAATGAGTAATCCCCCCTCCCTCCTGGCTCCTTTGACTAGCAAACCCCCCCATCCTCTGGCCCCCCAAATGAGCAATCCTCGCCCCCTGCCCCTGTCCATCCGATGAGCAAGGTCCCCCTCCTCCTGATCCCCAACTGGCAACCCCCCTTCCCCAGCCCCCTGTTCCCCGAAGAGCAATCCCCCTCCCCCCACTCCCTGGCCCCCCTGATGAACAAGCTTTTATATTTTGATTTGATATTTTTGTATGAATTATTATTTTTATTATATTACTTTGTATATTTGTGATTTTATTATGTTATTCAATTTGTTGTCCCTCACTTAGGCTGGACTGCAGAATGCGGGTTACAAATTTGAATAAATAAATTAAATTAAATTAAGTGCTCTAGTTCTCCTTAGTTTGAAATACATTTCAGCATTTGTGAAGTTCTCTAAGATATGGAAAGGGACAAATATGTATTTCATACCCTGAAGTTACAAAATATGACAGTACCCATTTTCCTATTCATGAACTGCAACTTAGAATTAGAAATGCAAATTCAGCGAGCTGAACTCATTATTAAAGAGCAGCCAAAACTCTGAATCTTCTGCTTCATTCTCCAGTTTTCAATCTTTTTCTTCAGTTTTACTTTCTTTCTCATACTTGATCCAGATAAATATAGCTAGGCTCCTTACTAGAAGCAAAATGATATTTCATTGTTCCATAGCACTCGGCACTGTTTACTCAGATGTCTGTTTAGATGTACGACTGGTCTAGTGCAAAGGAGAAATTTAAAAGATCCAGACAGCAGCACAGACTTTCATGTAAAACTTCAAGTTCCACCTTGTACAGGGTTCATCAGCCTTCTGTAAAGGAACTAAAATGGATTTCTTTTATTAACCAGTGTGTGGAGGCAGCATGGGGGACTCTGTTAAAGGCGATTCATCATCCTCAGAGACAAGTCCATCAGCACACTATAGCTACAGATGGACAGCTTGAAAACTAGCATATCGTTATGTATTACTGTCAGAGAGGCACTGTGACAAAGAAACAGAAGTCGTACGAAAACAACGAAGGGGGTACATTTATCAAACAGTGCCGGATCTATGTCATCTAACTTTACCAGATAGCTCCAGGCCATCAGATCCAGGCTGAGCCAGTCCTGGTATTACCCCCAGGGTATTCCCTGGGGATAAAACCAGAACAGGCTCAGCCTGTACATGATGACCTGCAGCCATCTGGTAACCCTTACTAACTTAGCATCTGGGCTAGATTAGATTTGCCCCAGTTCTTATTAATTTAGGGCTGGAGGGCAAATTCCTCCAGTACTAAATTTATCATACCAGAATAGTGCAGGGCAAATGCAACAGTATGACTACTGCTGCAGTGATAACAGAGTTCTTTGGCATCACTTAGAGAGTCAGTTTACCTTGGAATATGGCAACACTAAATTGTAATACATTTGCACAACCCCTTTAGGGTTGTCCCTTGAAGGAAAACATGATGAGCTGTCTTTACTATGTTGATTTGCCTAGTACCATAGAAAAGAGGCTCACCTAGGTCTCTTTGGTTGGACTAAGATGTGTATTTAAAAATGCAACATTTATTTTTTACTTTAGAATAAAGTCTCCCTGTTTTACCTGGGAGATAAGTTGATTAAACATTGTAATTAATTGTATAAAATCGATCTTGCAGGAAGTAAACTAAAATGCACCCTCAGATAAATGTATATCGTTTACAGCCCACCATGGCATCTCCCTTTGAAGCAGATATACTTCTGACCTCTATGTATGTTTGCTGGTTCCCTATAAAAAAAAAAAATGCATTTATTTTGGTATTCAAATTAAATGGAACTGTGTGATTTTTTTTTGACAAGGCTTATATTCAGGGGCGGATTGGCCTATTGGACCTTTGGGCATGCCCCGGTGGGCCAGTCAGTGCAGTCACGTGACATTGGTGTTGCTCACAGTGGCCCCATGTCTGCGGAGCCATTGCGATTAACACCGGACCCCACAGCAGGCTGTTCTGGTAGGGCAGGAGCCTCCAGCCAATCTCGCTGCACATTTCTGTTTTTTGTTTGTTTTTTTTTTACTTTTCCCCTGGCTGCATTTCCGCCAGCCTATGAGTCTCTTTTTTTTTTTTTTTTGTCTCCTCAGCTGCAGCTGCAGCCGTGGCTCTATGGCCTGCATTTTTCCATGATCCTTTCACCCACGCAGCATTGCTTAATCTTTTTGGAACTTCTGCCCCCTCTCCTCTCACTATCGCGGTGGTGGAAATGCTCCCATGGTCTTTCCTCATATGAACCCATCTCTCTCTGCTGTAAAAAGCAGCCAACAGACCCCACCATCGCTGGAAGGCCTCGCTCACTGATTTCTGTCAAAGTTGGAGCCATGACAAAAAATAACCTCACCCCCTTACATCAGGCCTTTCTACCTACCTCTTCCCACAGCAGGGCCATCAGGCTGATGGCTCTTCCTAGATCTCGCCTGACCACCATTGTAAGTAAAAAAAAAAAAGTTTTTTAACATATTTAGAGGACAAGGGAGGAGAGAGAGAATGGGAGTGTGCTCATGCGTGTATGGGTAAGTGTGTTCAAGGGAGTGTGTGTGTTTCAGCATGTGCGAGGGAGCGTGTATGTGTGGGTGTGAGGGAACATGTCTGTAGTGTGTGTGTGTGTAGGTGTCAGTGGGTGCAAGGGAGCTTCTGTGTATGTGTGGGTGTCAGTGGGTGTGAGGGAACATGTCTGTAGTGTGTGTGTGTGTGTGTGTAGGTGTCAGTGGGTGTGAGGGAACATGTCTGTAGTGTTTGTGTAGGTGTCAGTGGGTGCAAGGGAGCTTCTGTGTATGTGTGGGTGTCAGTGGGTGTGAGGGAACATGTCTGTAGTGTGTGTGTGTGTGTGTAGGTGTCAGTGGGTGCAAGGGAGCTTCTGTGTATGTGTGGGTGTCAGTGGGTGTGAGGGAACATGTCTGTAGTGTGTGTGTGTGTGTGTGTGTGTGTGTAGGTGTCAGTGGGTGCAAGGGAGCTTCTGTGTATGTATGGGTGTCAGTGGGTGTGAGGGAACATGTCTGTAGTGTGTGTGTGTAGGTGTCAGTGGGTGCAAGGGAGCTTCTGTGTATGTGTGGGTGTCAGTGGGTGTGAGGGAACATGTCTGTAGTGTGTGTGTGTGTGTGTAGGTGTCAGTGGGTGCAAGGGAGCTTCTGTGTATGTGTGGGTGTCAGTGGGTGTGAGGGAACATGTCTGTAGTGTGTGTGTGTGTGTGTGTAGGTGTCAGTGGGTGCAAGGGAGCTTCTGTGTATTTGTTGGTGTCAGTAGGTGTGAGGAAGCGTGTGTGTGTGTGTCAGCATATGTGTGTGAGGGAAGAGAAAGTTTGTGCACTCCCTCACCCCTGCTAATCCTGAACAATCTCATGGTGACTAGAAAGTATAGAAAGTTAGGAATTTTTAAATTCTTACTGTTTTTAATTTTTGGGTGTTATCTGAAATATCTGTTTTAAAATATTTTATTGGTTTTTGGGAAATTTTTAAAAGTTTTATATGACTTTAATTTTGAATGCTCAGCTGTTTTGTAATATTTATCTTTTTTTATTTGTATGGCTTTACTATTGCTGATTTATATTTCTTGATGAATAGTTTGATGTTTTAAGAAAAATAGGCTGATATGTAATGCAGGCTGGTATGTAATGCAGGCCCCCTCAACCTCTCAAAACGCTTCAACATACAAAGCTGTAGAATACAGCTTTGCTAGAAACTATTTAACAGAGCTAGTTTACTCGGAAAAGATTTAGGTGATGTGGAAATTTCACCAGCTAGTTCTCACTGATAGACTATTGACCCCACATAGGGATGGGAGGGAAGCAGAAAAGACATATTTGATATCTAACATCTGGCATGGATCTTTTTAGAAAGAAAAGACACATAAAACGAAATAGGAGGTACAAACGCTCAGCATAAATGTGGTGGTGGTACTGAACTAATAAAGATAATAGACATGACCCCCTAGGCTTTAATTTGCAAACCATACTTACCAGAAAGTTTTAGTCCTGTTCCTATAGCAGCTCCATGCACGCTAAGAGGCTGTTATTACAGCAAAACGGCAGCCTCTTGGATCTTATCTCAGGCCTGCATGATGTGGTGAGGCAAGAAGCAGAGGCCCTCCATGATACCATCAGGGAAAAAGTGCGGGGGATTCAGCAGGTGGTACGGGACCTTTGCTGGGCAACAGATGAGCAGTGTGGAGGGAGATGCTACAGCGAATGCCTCTCTTGCAGCCGCAGCCACCAGTGGCTCCATGGCTTTTCATGGTACCTTGGATGCAGTACCCTCCACCTTATTGCCCAAGGATGGCACCTGCCCGTGCTGAAGATCCCGCTGTGCCTCAGCCAGCTGCACCTCAGCCTGTGCCAAGCTATCCCTGGAAGGCACCTCAGCAAGCACCGTCCCCACCTGCACCACCTGTCATGCTTCAGCCACCAGCACCACCACAGCCACTGCTGCCTCTGGCTGTACCTTGCTGCAGCCATGAACTTGAACTGCCACAACATCCTTTGCCCTCGGAGAGCAGCGTGAGCAATGGCACAGGTTGGGGCAGCCTAAGCTTCCTGAAGCCAGAAAAAGAGGCCGGCCAAGGAAGTGATCCTTTACTTTGTTATCCTTTATTTTGCTGCACCTTTTTGTAAATAAATGCACTTTTTGTAAATAAATGCTCTATCTCCTTCTGAAATGTCTTTCAATGAGAGTGCTCCTTTCTTGTATAGCCTGCCTTTGTCTCAAGCGATGTATCTCCTGCAATTCATCCTGAGTCAGATGCTTTTCCTCCTCATTATCATCCTCTTGATGGCCCTCCTCCGGAGAATACACAAATAGGGAATCCAATAACATCAATATGTAAACTTTAATACATCACATAATCAATTAACAATTTGTCAATAAATTTTAAAAGTATTAATATACATACATACACATAACTTTCATAGGTGTATCCATTAATACATCAATAATATATCATTAGTGCAAAGACATGTGCAACCTGATATACATATCACCCCACCATAGCACCAATAAACTAGCAGCAATATCTTAAATATAACCCATTCCACATATACACATACATTCAACCACACACACTCCCCACCCACTAAAACCACCCCACCTCTAAGACCACCAAAACTCTTAAAGTTGAGACTGTCTTCATCTGGGCATGCTCAACCACATATTATTTTCTTTTCATATGGGAGCACTCTACCACGTCCCAACAAGGATCCCTGTTTCCCTGCAGCTTCTTCAGTGAGATTTCAACTGCTCCAAATGGGAGGATTGGAAAAGGGCAAATATTTAAAGTGAACCCATTGTTGCGGTCTCTACCGCTTCCCTCCGCCTAGGGCTCAAACCTGCCTACCTCTGCCTTAGGAATCACCGTACTCCGCCCGCTCTGGATCCCGGGGGCTTCTCTCACTCCACGTGGTGCAAGGGTCGCCTAGGGCACCCAATACCTTTGCACTAGCCCTGACCACCATTGTTGATTCTAGAAGATAATAAAACGAGTCTTGTAATTGGAAACATTGCACGAAACTTAGGTGTGATATTAGATTCTGAACTTACTTTAAATAAACATATTAACAGCAAACTGAAAGAGGGTTATAATAAATTACAAACACTCAAATGTTTAAAACCCTTACTAGATCAAAATAATTTCAGAACAGTCCTTCAAACTTTATTGTTTTCTAGTGTGGACTACTGCAATGCACTTTCTTTTAGGACTTTCACACTCGACAATTCGGCCGTTACAAGTACTCTAAAATACCGTAGCACGGATACTGACCAACACAAAAAAATAAGATCATATCACACCGGTTTTGATTTCATTACACTAGCTTCTGATAAAATATCGCATTGAATACAAAGCTCTCTGCATCATACACAAAACACTTTATGGGGAAGGAACAGAATGGTTTAATACAAGCTATAAGATTACATGCCCCACAAAGAGATCTTAGATCCAGCAATAAGGGTCTTCTTTCTATACCGACAGTAAAATCAGCACATCTAACACAGGTTACTGGACCCAAAATTTGAAACGCATTACCAGAAGACTTAAGATTGCAGCAGAACCAGAAAACATTTAAAAGAGAATTAAAAACTTGGTTGTTTTGCAGAGCCTCTGGTGAGATTGACCAAGTGAAATAGCAAGTTTACTTTTATTTTCCTTTAATGTATTTTTAGAACCTTAATACTGTATTAACTTAATATTAATCTAATATTTCTTTTATTCTTGATTTTATTTGTATATTTCCTATGTATTTATGTAAACCATTGTGATGGTACCCTCTAAACGAAGGTATATAACATTTTATTAATAAATAAATAAATAAATGTGTACTAGCAAGGAATGGCCCCTTTGGGTGGTAGAGTGCAGTTCTGGCTCTAACAGTTGGTATAGGCACAGTATGGTTTCATTGTTAAATGTGAACTTGTGTATTACTTCTTCCTCGGACAGATCCAGAAACTGTGTCCGAGTCCTGTAAACTCTGTGAAAGGGGTAGCTACTCCTCTGCATTCTTCTTCTCCTCTCTCTTTCTCTTCTGAGCTGTATAGATCTGAGTACCCATGCAGCTATTGTAAACATAATGTTGAAAAGAAACACAAATTATGAATATCCCCTCACCCCACTGTTTATTGTAAACCGGCATGATGTGATACTCTCACGAATGCCGGTATAGAAAAAACTAAAATAAATAAATAAATAAAAAATATCTGTTGGTACAACACTTATTTCTCACCTCCTGTTCCTGTCTCTTCCCTATGTTATACTAAAATCACCAGTGCATACATGGAAATATTTTTCCAGGCCTTAGTCCTTTCAAACCCACAATGTAAACCTGCCAGCCAGGTGCTATTAGCTAACACTTTCCCAGTTTGCACCAGTAAGTCCCAGAAACACTCCCTCCCACCTCCTGCCTTGTTCCTGCATCCAGTGACCCAGAGCGAGGAGCAAAACCAATAGAAAACACTCGAGCAAAATGGAGGATAGCACTCACTCACGTATACATGCAGTAGCAAATACACGCGTGTGAGTTTGGCTGAACGCGCTGTCTCATAAGAGCGAGGCCCTTAAAAAATATGTCGAACACGCGTATGTCTAGTGTCTGCCCCTGACATGCCCCCGACACGCCCCTTTTTGATGCGGGCATGTTTGTGCACATGAGTATACATTCGTGCACAACTGCCGGCTACGCAACATTACATGTGCACGCCGGCATTACAAATGCACGTAAGCCGGTGATTTTGTGTGGACAGCACTTTGAAAATTTGCCCTTTTCTCTATGATACACCATACACTGTGGGGCAGATTTTCAAAGGGGTACGTGCATAAGATATGCACGTACCCCCCGAAAACATGCCCCAAGCTCCCCCTGCAAGCGCTGAGCCTATGTTGCACAGGTTGCCGGTGCGCGCAAAGCCCCGGGACACGTGTAAGTCCAGGGGTTTTCCTGGGGGGGCGTGCTGGGTGCATGTCGGGGGTGTGTCATAGCCGGCGTGTCATTGGGGGCATTCCGGGGGCGGGGCTGCGGCCATGGTTCCAGCCCAGGGGCGTTCCGGGGGCATGGCTGCGGCCTCCGGACCAGCCCCCGGACCGGAACATGGCGCGCCGGCAGCTGGCCCGGCGCGCACAAGTTACGCCTGCCTCAGGCAGGCGTAACTATTGCAATATAGGTAAGGGGGAATTAGTTAGGGCCGGGGGGCGGGTTAGTTAGGGGAAAGAAAGGGAAGGTGGGGGGCGCTGGAAAGAATGTTCCCTCTGAGGCCGCTCTGATTTCAGAGCGGCCTCGGAGGGAATGGAGGCAGGCTGTGCGGCTCGGCACGCGCAGGCTGCCGATTCTGCACAGCCTTGCACGTGCCGACCCCGGATTTTAAAAGATACACACGGCTACGCGCATATCTGTTAAAATCCGGCGTACTCTTGTTTGTGCCGGGTGCGCGAACAAAAGTACGCACTCGTGTACTTTTTAAAAATCTGCCCCTAAGAGTGAGAGTGTGTGAGTGAGCATCTCTGTGTCAGAGAGAGAGAAAGAGAGACACCCACACACATCTTCTCTTGAACAAAAAGTGGGTGTCTGAAAGAGTGTGTGTAGTTGTTTGTGTCTTAGAGACTATTGGCCTAATTTTAAAATGGCCGCACGCATAAAAATCAGCACTTTTGCACGAGGCCGGGCCCTGCGTGCACCACGCGATTTTTAAAAGGGCTTGACCACGTGCGTAAGTGCTGATTTATATGCGGACTGGGAGGGAACTGGAAGAGGCCCGATTGCGTCACCATGCGTAATTTGATAACATTCACCCCCCCTGTATGTGCCGCCCGCACATGTGCGCGTGGATTATAAAATCCGGTGCACATGTGTGGCCAACGGATTTTATAACACATGTGCACCGGCGTGCGCATGTCATAAAATTGGCGCAACCATGTGTGCACCGGGAACTGTGCGCGGCGAGCTTCTTTTAAAATCTACCCCTATGTGTGTGTCTGACCCTGGCTGGCAGTGTGTTTGTTACATTATTTTGGCAGCTAGTACAAGAGCTGATTGGTTGGCAAGATTCTTTAATACCAGATCAGAAATCCAAGATATAATGAGAGATCAAACCAGACTTGGGGGCAGATGTCAACCGATTGCATGGATGAAAGAGGGCACACAGCTCTGTTTTCTCACACATGATGCAAGTAAAATTCACAAGGGAGTCAGATACCCTGTGAGCCGGTTTTGAAAAAAATAAAATCTCCCGGGCTATTTTCCTGCCATCCATCCCTGCTTAAATGTCTTCAGATATAAAATCATTGCTGCCACAGTTACACTTGAATCTTCCATATCTTTGACATGGTTGTGCAAAATCCTTAAATCGGACCCTAAGATTTTCTACTTCTTCTCTTGCACTAGGTTACTTTTGTGCTCATCAGGGTATGTCAAAAGCATTATTTAGTAATTTGCCAAAAAAAAAAAAAAAAAGTTTGCTTTATAAATGTCACCCCTGGGCTGATACTTTTAACATTCTGGCTTATTTTAATGTTTTGTATAATTTTTGTTGCCTTAAGTGGACATCGCTTTGGAAATTTTATTATAAAATTAGAAAGCGATTAATAAAGTTGTATACAACAAAGTGAACTAAGAGGAGAACCCAGGGAAATGTTGATTGCGATCAGTCAAACTCCCACTCACACACCTTTTTTCTTAAAGCGTGTGCTTCTTATTTTTCATATTCTAAATCCTTCCTTTTTATTTTCAAACAACAAAGAACTAGAGTTAAGTAGTACTATATCTTATAGCTGAGTAAGAGGAAACTGGACATGACTTATAACATCCACCAAATAATATTTTATTGTGAAATTGTTACAGTACTTTAATGGCACATGTTTAAGAGTTAGAATTCCAGACACTTTATACAACATAGTTTCTGTGCCTTATTGTGAACCGTTGTGATGGCACCCGCTTAACGACGGTATAGAAAAGATTTTAAATAAATAAATAAATACATAAAATAAATAGTCACAGATAAAGGCCCAGGAACCACACCTCAAACACAGCCTTTTAAGTTCAAGTCTTTTCACTGTTGTTAATTTACCTGAGTGTCTAAGACTCCCTAAGCAGAGGGAGGGGATGATAATTATTCTAGGTCCTTGGTATTGCTTTTACCTAAAGCCTATTATAAAGGTCATGAAAACACACTGATAAGTATTCATTGGTAAACTACAATCAGCATGCTGGTAGAATTGGTGGTTACCAATCTAAGTTTCACTGATAACAAGGTGAAGCTGATAGCAATTCTTTACAGCTTGTCATAATCACAAGTCCAAATATTTACACTTTTGCTTTCAATAAATTTGTGACCTTCTGCTTCTAGTAACTTTATTCAAATTAGTCAAGTAAAGTCCATTGCATAATTCGGTTTTCACTCCTTTCCAATTGATAATTGTAGTTCCTTCTTCATCCCAGTTAATGAGGTAGTTTCTAAGCTTCCGCTCAATCCCTAGTTGAAAAGGATCCTAGCCCAAGTTATGCGAAATATTTCAAGTCCCAAAGTCCATACTTTTTGTGCTGTTACTTCAAATTTCTCTCCCTCCTTCCTTCATTCCTGAATGGTACATGACATCTCTTCTCTCACCATTAGATCTCCTTTGAGATGATAGTGGATGCACCTGAGTGGTTCCTCTGGTTTTTCTCTCTTCTCTGGTTGTGACTGTGGAGTCATTCCTCTCTGTGGACACTAATGGTCCTTCAGTTCTCTGAGTGAGAGACAGTACTTCCTCTGATATTAGAGAAAGACCGAGTCCCTGGGTCATAGCATTAAACGGACACATAACTAATTCCGGGACTGCCATCAGCGAAATAACTCATCCCCGTGCTGCTCTTTTCGTTTTTTTTTGTCTCAATCACATCTCCATCTTGTCTCCTTCAATGGTGATGTTCTTCCAATGCAGCCCCAGCCAGGATTTGGCCTGTACTGAAAGCAGGTGCAAAGTCCTTGGGCAATTTTCAAAGGGAAAAAGTACGCTTGAATTTGTTCCTTTGAAAGTTTGTATCAAGTTTGTGAGGGCAAAGTACCTGTGGCCTCTGCACTTAGGTGGACAGTTTTCAAAATTGTTCCCTCAAACCCTTCTCCACTATAAGTTACACAGATACTAAACAAAGACTGGGCGTGCCACTCACCCTCAATGCACCCAGCTGGTCACTTTTCTTTCACAGGAGTGGACCCCCACTGTCTGCCACTCTCTGAGATCTGTTGCTCGATCAACTTCTAACTCAGTTTATATTTTTTCTTCTAACTCCTAGATTGATTGGCTTGCTCACTAGATTTTTTACACGGAACATCGTCAAAGGTTTTACAGAAATCCAGAGAGGCAACATCTCCTGTAACCCCTAATCTACTTCTCCAGTTACTTCAAAGAAATTATTAAATTTGGCGAGATTTTCCCCTTGTGAAACCATGTTGCCTACGAAACTGTGACCCATTTGCTTCAAGGTATTGTACTATACTTTTTATTTTTACATTTTATTTCTGCAATTTCCAAAGAAATTTAAATAAGAATGCTTTGTATGAGAAATATAGGATATCAGGCCAACCAAAAGAAATACAGTACACTCAGAATGTAAAGGAAACAATGAAATAGGCCACATACATTACATTAGAAGAGTTTGGGAGCAAGGGATAAGGGAAGAAACTGAGGAGATATTAAGGAAATGACTGAGTGCACTACTCTATCCATCTGTAGTAGGGATGTGAATCATTTTTTGACGATTTAAAAAAATCGTCCGATATTTTTTAAATTGTCAAAAATCGTTAGAGTGCGCGATACAATAGAAATTCCCCCGATTTATCGTGAAAAATTGTTAATGGGTTAGTGTCCACTAACGGGAGTTATTTGGGGGGAGGGCGGGAAAACCGGCACACCAAAACAACCCCTAAATCCACCCCGACCCTTTAAAACTAAACCCTTACCTTCCCCCACCCTCCTGAACCCCTCCAAAACTTTTTACGAGTACCTGGTGGTCCAGTGGAAGCCCCGGGACCGATCTCCTGCTCTCGGGCCATCGGCGCCATTTTGGCTGCCACTAATAAAAATGGTGCCAATGGCTCGATAAAAAAAAACCCCACCGACCCTTTAAAAATGACCCCTTTGCTTCTCCCACCCTCCCGAACCCCCCCAAAACTGTTTTAAAATTACCTAGTGGTCCACTGGGGGCGCGGGGAGCGATCTCCTGCTCTCGGGCCGACAGCTGCCACTAATAAAAATGGCGCTGATGGCCCTTTGCCCTTACCATGTGACAGGGTATCCATGCCATTGGCTGGCCCCTGTCACATGGTAGGAGCACTGGATGGCCAGTGCCATCTTTAAAGATCCTCTGCTCCTCACAAGACTCCCTTTACAAAATAATTCATTTTCTTAAAGCCACCCCTCTTAACATCTAGAACCTCTTGTTGTAGTATGGTTTGATTCTGATTTGAACCACACAGGATAGTGATCAATTTATCATAGATTATGCTCTACTATAACCTCAGCAATACTGTCATTTGACTCTATAAAAAGATATCTCAGTCTTCAAAAATGGCGGAGGTAAATATTGAAAGCCTTTGTGTGGGTGACTTTTTGAGTTATGGCTTTCAATATTTCTCCCCGCTGACCGCATACATTTTATGCAAATAACTTTTTTGGGGGCAGAGCTATGTTTTAGCTGGTAAGAAGTAAGAACACATATTGAGGGCTCTTTGGCTAAAGCAATGTACGCAAGCCTGATAAGAGAAATCACAATCCTAAATTTATCCAGGTAAAGCTATGCACATACAGGTGAATTTTCAAAGGAGTTATGCATGTAAATGTAACATACTATTGTAGCACTTTTCAAAAGCCTGTGTTACCTGTGCACTTAACACAGGTGAACCTTATTGACAATTCAATGGCATGTGTTGTACCAATTTTCAAAAGCCTTCTTACATGGGTAAAGTGCATTTATATGTGCAAAGCACAGTTTTAAGTGTGTAAATGCTTTTGAAAATTAGGCCCATACCGTAACTTTGTCCACAGATAATCATTGGGAGACTAATATAAGTAAGTCCCGTTGAATATCTCGGAAAAGTTACATGTATAACTTTACTCAGATAAATTTGCAACTCGCTGGCTTACTGACTACTGTCCTTGAAGTTTTTTAAGGACCAATACCATAATTACTCTGCTTTTTCTTCCATCCTTTAACTGTTTGAGGAACTTTCATGTACATGTAAATCTGTATCTTTTTGTGATTATATGAACTTAGTATGCTTCTATTGGATAGGCGGCAGGCACGAATTAGAACTTCAAATAAGTATCTTTTCATGTTACAAGAGTTTGAATTAAAGTTTTCCAATTTATGTAACCAAAAGATGGCAGCATTCTGTTGGTTTATGTGGTAATTTTTAAATCAAATTTATGTTGCATATTTTTGATAAGATGTGGGGTACAGGTAGATACAATATTACCATTGTAATTATTATTAAATGATATTCTTTGGGTGATCACTATGATATCAAAGAGAGAGAAAATATTTTACTCCTTATGGGCTCCAAATTGCCTCCTCTACTGAGAATGGTCACAGTATAAACAAAATCAAATCATATATATTATTTTTCATCCTTGACTAATCTAATGCAATTGAAATTATGAAGCATGCTGCATCTACCTATACAGCAGTTTGTTACAGCTGGAGAAAAACCTAAATATTCTGCCAGCAGATCAATGCATGGTAAGATGCATGAAGGGGACAAATACACAGTGTGCAAATGGCCACCTGTCACTCTCTGAATTGTGCCTGATGAAGTCCAAGGATCTGATATTCAGTTGCTGATATTTGCATTCTGAAAATTTCGTAAAGGATAATTGGAATAGCTTTACTGGAAGTCAGATTTCTGTAAGAAAACAAGCACAGTGACAACAGTGACTGTTGCCTGACAAAATATTAGATTTTCAAAACCCATCAACACTTTTTTTTTCTTCTCCTCTGCAGTATTTTTTAAATAGTGCCCAATTTCTGTTCCTCTACCATTAGCTCTCCCCGTCTTCCAAGTCATTTATCTGCCTCCATTTGACTGAAGAATATTGATGGTTGAAAGCTAATAATTTTCATATTATTCAAGTCTTTAAATTGTTCTATATGATGCCGAGCACAGCTGTAATAAAATAGTGAAGTAATAATTATATAGCCAATATCTACTTCAGCTGGGGTGCTTAAGTGCTCATACCAATACTTTTATTTTAGAGGAAACTATAATTATTAGCACCGTTAAGCTTCTTTAAAACAAACTTTCATTTGATTCACTTTATTGGACTAATATAAAAATTATCCAAAGTAGATATACCTGATCTTTCAAGGTCATTTCTTCTGACCTTTACGTTTTGTCATGCTCATGAAGAGCAAATTCTTTGGGTAATTCTTATGTTATTACAATGAAAAACAGCACATCCAGCAAAGAATCCAATTATCTCCAGGACAAAAGTGGTTATGTGAACTCTGCATTAAAAATAGTCCTGATACTGAAATCTTTCTACCGTTCGATATGGTATTAACTGGAATCATGAGTAGCTGTTGAATTAAATATATGATACGGGACAGTTTTCAAAAAAAAGCTTGGCACCTCACATAGGGAACGTAAGCTTTTTAGGCACCTAACTTTAAACAAATTTTCAGATGAACATAGGTGCCTAATGAGTACTTTTTCAAAGGGGCTATCTGTGGGTAAATAGCATGTAATTGCGTACATGCTATTTATAAACATCAAAAGTATGTGCATAGTTTTGGTTTCACACACATTTACTGACACAAAAAAAGGGGAGGTCTGAGCAGAGTCAAGAAATAAGTGCGGAAATTGCTATTTTATATGAGATTTATGCATATAAATTATCAAGTTTATTCATGTAATTTTGCACCTGCTGGTTGGCTGTTATTTTTAGGTGGGAGGTCTGAGTGAACTGGGGGCAGTTCAGGATGAAGTACTAGAGTGTCCAGGTAGTTGTACAGGGTGAGCGTTGAAGTTGGTGGGGAATCAGAAAATTTGCTTCTGTCATGTGATCAACTCCCGCCTCCCTAGCCTGACATCATCAATAAGGGACGGGCTCAAAATGTCTCGTTTGGCATGCTAACATGTGCGACATTGAGCCATCCTTTGATGATGCCGATGTCAAGTCTCTGTGGGAGGTAGTTCAGACTGTTGGCAGCCCAGAGCTTTATTGTATTGGTAACTGAAGCCAGCAGTTAGAAAACAACTCATGGCAATTTGCTACCTGAGGTGAGGGATAGGGTAGGATGAGGTGTCTGCCCCCACCCCCTTCCGCTGCCACCCCTGCTAAGGTACCCAAAAGGGATGCACTCTCCAAGTGACAGCTCATACTAACTCCCCATACAAAAGAAAACTCAAATTCTGATATCATCTCATTAAGAGCCAGACAAACACCTTTCACTGCCAGAAGCTTTTATGAAGTAACACCTTGGTACTTTTGATATTCAGTCACTCTGAGATTGTTATGGATTAGTGGAGAAGAAATGGAGGGTAGCTGGGAACACCCAAACCTTCTCCTCTCTCACAAAACCCTTCTATCCTCTCTTTTTCTTATTCCCCATTTCCACGTTCTCAATCTCCCTTCCCCCTCACTCCCTCACCCCTTCCCTCTCAGTCAGTCACCCCCCTCTCTACCCTTCCTTTCCCTCTGTCACTTACCCCTCCCTCCAACTCACCCCTTTCCTTCCTTCTCAATACTCACCCCTCCCTGCTACTCACCCCATGCCTTTCCTTTAAGTCACTCAACCCATCCCTCCCACTCACTACCACGCAGGGCCTCTTCTTACTGGGGAGGGATGGGAACCCCTCCAGCGCATCACCACAGAGCGCTGCAGTGCAGGCCCGGTGCCAGCTTTTTTGCTGCCCTGTGCAAACAATTAACATACTGGCTCCTCCTCATCCTGTTTTTTTTAAAACATTTAATTTGTATTCTTTTTCTAGTCAGGACCAGGGTATTAGGCATCCTAAGTAAATCTTACACTTTGTGCCCAGGCCTCCCCCCAACTTGGCCATCTCTGCACAAAATTTAAAATTATGCATTTGTAATACAAGATTTTACATGAAAAAAGGACACAAAGTATAGTCTTTTAAAGCAGAAATATCACAACATGTACATTATATTTACATGCACTGCTGTGGTGTCAACCAGAAAACCCTGCATAAAAGCCAAAAAGCCACTTGGAACATATGGCATTAGGACTATTGTAATGCATATTGGGTGTGGACTTGGTCCTCAGAAAGCCATGAGCAAACTAATCCCTAGATTCATCAAAATGCTATACTTACACATGGATAAATGTCTGCAGTACTTCACATAGGCCTGGATTTATCAAAATGCACTAAATATTGCATGTGATAGGAAAAGGTTTGTTCTATGCACAATTGTGATAACTGCCAGAATTGTTGTATTTCCTACATACAACCACTGGGGGGACCATTTTTAGTAGTTTAAGCTGCTGGAGAGCCAGCCTAGCTCTCATATGAGAGAGAGAGAGACTAGCCATAATGCCCTCATACTAGGTAGGTATTTATATCTCTATAGCAGGCCCATCTAGTAACTGGAGGTGAAGTTTAGGTATTAGTGTAGGGGTTAGGGGCCACTTTGACATTCAAAGTGAGACGTACGCTCTCTTGTGAAGATTTGATGACCTTTGGAGTGAGGAAACTCACACAAAGGTGAGATTTCTGCAATGTTCTCTCAACCTAGCTTGATGGACTTTCTACCTGGGTAACATTGCACGGCTTTGCCCACTTGGCCACAAATCCCACCCCAAACTCCTCCCCTTTTTCTGATTTGCATCGCACCACGTGTTATGGTGCTTTCGCATGCGTTAAAGGTGCTTTACACATGCGAAAACGCCATATAGCACTTTGATAAATGACCCCCATAGGTAGTATTACAGGGTGCAGTAAAGTTTTGAGAGAGAGAGAGAGAGAGAGAGAGAGAGAGATAGAGAGAGAGAGAGAGAGAGATATTTTTTATTAGGCATTCATAGTACTCAACTTATATCTCTATAGGAGGGCCAGCTAATAGCTCGAGGTGAGGTGTTGGTGGTGTTTTAGGGTTTAGGGACCAGTTTTACAAGCAGAGTGAGATGTACGAACAGCACAGTACACCTTGGTAAAGATTTGACATCATTCGCAGTGAGGAAAGTCTCATAAAATTGAAGTTTTAACTATGTTAGTACCCTGTTATAGAGTCCATTTCATAACATCATATGGATGAAATAACACCCGATTAATTAAAATCAATAAGAATAAAAAGAATCACTCACTCTCCATACCTGGGAACTTTTGTCTTCTGGACACCCTGAGATTGTCATGGATTAGTGGGAGGGGAAGGGATGTGCACAATCTTTCTCCTCTCCCATGTACACATATGTTCATTTTCATGCTCACACAGACATATACAAACACTCTTTCAAAACTCACAAAGGCTCACAGATACACACATATATTCTGGCTCCCTCCTTCTCTTTCAGGCACACACACATGCTGGCTCTTTTAGACCCACACCCACACACACTGGATCCCTCTCAGGCACACACGCAGACACACATTGGCTCCCTCCCTCTTTCTCAGGCATAAACATACATGCTTGATCCCTCTCACTCAGGCACATACAGGCTCCCTCTCTCTTAAGCACACACACACACACACACACACACACACTGGTTCCTCTCTCTCAAGCACACATACACACACACTGGCTCCATATCTCTCAAACACACACACATGCTGGTTCCCTCTCACAAAGACAGACAGACAGACAGATACACACACACACACATACACACACACACACACACACACACACACACAGAGCCTCCTTTCTCCTTCTCTCTCATGCACATACATTGCACATACATGAACACTCTCTCTCCTCTAGTTGGGATGAGATCCCCAGGGCCTCCTCCACCTCGGTTGCCGAGCCTGGTGCGATCCTTCGGCAACTGTGGGGCTGCTTTCACTTTGGCCACTGGGCGTGATGGGATTACCAGGTGGCTGTGCAGGCCTCTTGCATTTTGGTCGCCAGGCAAGATGGGCTCTCCCAGCGGCTACAGGTAGGGGTGGCTCTAGGCAATTTGCTGCCCAAGGTGAGGGAAGAGATGACGATCCCCACACCCCAAATTACAGCACAAATCATTGAGAGGGCCAAGGGTGGGGGTGGGGGGGGGGGGGAGGATCCTTTTGGCTTCTGGCCCTTTCGATTATTTGAAATTCTACAGAAGGAGGAAAACAGGGGTTAGAGTTCCCAGAGGAGTGACAGATTTTGATAATATTTCTAGGAAGCTGGCAAACCTGCCACACACTCCCAGGAACTCTACAGCCTACCTCCGTTTCCCCAGCATTTGCCCCTGTGCATGATGGAGTCTCCAGATTGATGCAAGAGTGTCAGGTGTACTAGATTAACTTTACTGCCTTGCACCCCCTTCCTCCCAGCCCTCACCATAAAAAAATAAAAAGTTACACATTTATAACAGATTTTACATGAAAAAGGACATTCATAGTTTTCTGAGATAAAAATATCCCAGCATCATGTATAATATTTTTACATGCACTGCTATGTTGCAACCAGAAAACACTGCAAAAAAAAAGACATTTTGAACCAATATTGTATTAGGCCTATTGTAAAGTGCATTTGATGAGGCTTGGCACTCACAAAGCCATATGTAAACTAAATTACAATTTAGTAAAACTCCCATGCCAAAACAGCACTAAATGCCAGCATTCAAACAGTAACAACCCTACCTATGAAAAGGCAATGCTGCAAATATTACACCAAGCCCTAAAACACCATTATTTATTTATTTATGAAACTTTTAATATACCGACATTCATAGGACATATCATGCCGGTTTACAAAAAACTGAGGCAGGCAGAAAACTGAGGCAGGCTGGACCACCAGGGACTTTTGGCAAGTCTTGTGGGGGTCAGGAGGGTCCCCCAAGACTTTCCAAAAGTCCCTGGTGGTCCAGCGGGGGTCCGGGAGTGATCTCCTGCACTCGGGCCGTCGGCTGCCAGTAATCAAAATGGCGCCAATAGCCTTTGCCCTTACTATGACACAGGGGCTACCGCTGCCATTGGTCGGCCCCTGTCACATGGTAGGAGCACAAGATGGCGCCGACAGCCGACGGAGGGAGGGCAGGACACTCTCCGGGACCCCCGCTGGACCACCAGGGAATTTAGGCAAGTCTTGGGGGGGGGGGGGGGTTTAGGAGGGTGGGGAGTTTTAGTTAATTAAATTAAAAGGGAAACAAATAAGAATGGCACGTATCAACGGACCGGGGGGCCCCTTTCAACGGATACAACGTATCTGGCCCTGACGAATATGAATGCCGTATGAAACGTATGCGGCTCCTCTGCACATCCCTAATAGAAACCTCTCTTTAAGGGCAGCAAGTCCTGCCTTTCATGAAGGAATCTTATGTAATGATTAATGCGGCTATGTACAGTTGTTATGACCTGGCCCAGACAGTGGGAAAAAGATGTTTAGGACATTCCCCCAATGACCATGACTGGAATGAGCCAGATGCCATAAAATACAGGGCACACAATAGTTTGGTGAGGTCTGATATAGTGAAGGACTTTTCTACGACTGGATCCAGATCCCCACTGAGTTCTTTATAGAATTCCATGATAGCCTGAGAGCTAAGGTAATACCTCATAACCACATGGCATGGTACTCTGGCATCCCCAGCAATGTGGAATGGGGATGAAAGATGCACTCTCTGTACTGCCTGCGTGACTTTCTGTGAGGCAACCTCTGACATAGGCCAGTGCGCTCCACCAGTGGGGCTTGCAGCTCTGGCTCTGATGCAGGTACTTCTGTAGGAGGCATCTAAATCTCCCCTGCCTGTTGTAGTTATTGTTTTTGTTATTGAGCAGCCTGAAGCAGCCATTATCCCACTACTAGTATACTTTCCCCTAACATTATAGCTTTAGGAAGACAGGGCTGGTAACAAAACGTGTTTTTATTGGCTTGTCAGGAATGTGTAGGTATGTCTGAGGGTAGGCCTTTTTTAATCATGTACGATATCCATGATGCCTGATAATGGCCGTTGTCATGCCCTAAAAAATGTTTTTCCTCCTTACTACAAATCAAAAGGTGTTGTTATATTCCACGTTAAATCCAGAATTCTTATGTGATATTTTTCCTCAAAATGTGGTAGAAGTCCTTCATTTGCATAATTGTCCTGGTTTTACATGCTCATTATCTTATTTAAATACTAACGTGCGGCATAATAAATATCGCACGTTAGACCCCGTTTATCGCGTGATGAGGCCCTAATGTGGTTTGGTGAATGACCCTTTATGAGTTTATTTTACATATGCCTCTAAATAACAGGAAAAAACTCCTTTCTCTATTGTATAGTTGCTGCCATTCATCCATTTGTGTAATCATGAAAGTTAACAAGAAATAACAGTAGAACCATGAAAAGTGATATTCTGAAGTGTTTAAAACAATATTCTTTGAATTCACATTAAAGCTACTAGACCGTCATATATAAAGAAAATCTTTGTAGGCTCTCATACCAATTTAGAGGGCTAAAATAAGATTTAGTGCATGAGCTGCTAGAACTCTCTACCATGTCATGGAAAGAAATAGACTGGGGATGGTAACATTAATTAAGTGGTATTATTATAGGATGTGGTGCAGTATTTCTGTAGACAGAACTTTCCCAAAATAAAATGTAAACAATCAGATTTTTTTTTTTCCAGAGCACTTTTAAGAATTAAAACTCCAGCAGAGCCTAATTAGCGCTCATGCAGATATATGTGAGTGTTACATTGCCCTCTGAGCAAACAGAAATTAACCTATGGTGTTGGGGTTAAGTGTTGATTATATCATGCCTTATAGTTTCAATCTCAGGTTCAAGCATGCTGAATAAAATTAAACTGTCTTAATGGCGGAAGTCCTTTTTCTGCTGAGGTTTGGCGAAAATGTGTGCATTTCTGGCTCTCTTTGAGAGAGCAATGCTGCATGGCGTTAACAAATGTGACAGCTGTGCTACAATACGCCAGAAGCTTCAGAAACTGTGTCTCATGTGCATACATGATTTAACCTTGCTGCTTAGGCTACTAGGACACTTTTCCAGCTGTTGCCCACTGTTAGGGGAACGGAGAAAGCCCCTTTAGCAAAAGGCATCACTGATTTCTGGAAAAAAAAAAAAAAGAGTTCTGCAAACCATTTTGTTCTTATACTTTCTTTTCTACTCAAAATGTATACTTTTAAATAAATACATTTCACGATGGTATGTTACAAGTTAGCCTGTACTTCGTGCAGATCAAGCCATTAAAAGTGTTTCTTTAGGGTGAAACTCCCTCTGATTTCGAAAGCAACTATTTTTTTAACTCTCGTATGTCTCTCAAATTATGTTCCTTCAATGCATTTAAGCAGGGAATCTTTTTTTTCTCTCCCCTTTCTCCTTCTTAACAGATTCAAAATATGAGCATTTAGGAACTGTGCTAAACTGAATGATAATATTCAATATTTTCCTATACCCAGTGCTTTATATAAGTGATGATTTTGATGGGCAATTACAGTTTCTTAATTATGTTCTGTTTCTGGCCCGCCATTCTTTCTGCTGTCCCTATGTCCTTTCACTTTTTGTTTTCCCTGATTTAATTTGTTCTGCTATATTACTCTACCTTGCTTCCTGTTTTTTTTTTTTTTTTAAACACTTTGAGCTCTTTAGTGAATAGTCTGCTATCCTGGTTTGAATGGATCTTTCCCCTTCAAAGAATGATGCTTTCTTACCCTTTTCTCCTCATTCAGGGGCGGCTCAAGGCAATCAGTTGCCTGAGGCGAAGGATGAAATGGTGCCTCCCCCACCCCCTCACTCCCCCCCCCATGTCCCGGAGCAGGTGAAATCACCGAGGGCCAGGGTAGGGGAAGGAGTGAAGTGACTTGCCCAAGATCACAAGGAATGGCAATAGGATTTGAACCCTGGCTTCCCTTGTTTGCAGCCCACTGCTCTAACCACTCAGTTTTTGGGCCTGTTATTTTTATGTTCTCAGTCTTCAGCGTCCTCACTAGAGGGTGCCGGAGAAATGTTTAATGGGGGCATGATGGCCTTTGGCCGCCCCACCCCCAAGGGTCTAGAAATAGGACTCCTCCATTCCCTGTTGCCAGCCTCCCACCCTTCTCCAGGATCTGCCCCCTGGGGGTGTGAGAGGTTGGTGAATGGTGGGAGTCTGTGTGTGTGACTCATTTGTTCTTAGGACTGATATAAGGGTATTAGATGCCCTAGACAAACCTTGCAGCCTTTCATTCCCCCTTCCCTCCCCTCCTCACATAATTAAAATGTATGCATTCTTTTCCATTTTGAAATGTAACTTCCCCAACCTAAAAAGGCAGAATGCATAAGGAAAATAGACATTAAAAGTACAATCTTCTGAAATAAAAATATCACTTACAACAACATATATATTATATAGGCATGCACTGCAAAAAACACACTTTCAAAAATAATAGCTTAATAGACTTAATAAACTACCTTTCTCATAGTAATCAAGGTGGGTTACTGGATCCCATATGGTATTAGGCCTAAGGTAAAGTGCACTGGGTGTGGGAAAGGCCAGAAATTAGAGATGTGCTTCGGATTGATTTATCAAGTCGGGCTTTGTTTCAGGGCCCCCCCCCCCAACAGGAATTTTGTTTTTCCCGCTGTTCAGGTTTTTTTTTTTGGGACCCTTGATTTTGGGGGCCCCAAAATTTTGGAAAAAAATTAAATCATTTTTCGGTTCTCCTAATTCAGGAAAAATGATTGCACATCCCTACCAGGAATAAACTGAACTCCAATTCCAATTCCAATGCAGTAAGCCTTCCATATCCCAACTGCCAGCACTCAACTTATAAAAAAGCCATACTGCAAATATTACATCAGTCTCTAAACACTAATACACCTCCTGTTAGGAAAACAGATTAAAGCCAGGTTGTTGTAAATCCCTACACAGAAACTACATGCTAGCAGAATACCTAAAGCCTTAGTCACACAAGCAGAACACAGATAAACTCTCACCAAATTCAAGATAAAGAGATCATAAAATATAAATTGAAATGCGCAGACAAAAACAACTGGAAATCACATGAAGCCAAACTCTGTAAGCAATGCAAACACAATCAAGAAATATAAAACATTTAGCATACCAATAAAAAGAATGTCAAATCTGCTAATAAATTCAGCCAATTAAAAACACGTATAAAAATGTTTAAAATATTACCAAACACTAATAAAATATTTCAAAACAGCAGATATATCACATCCAATAATTAAAACTAACAAGGAAAAAAAAAATCTCCCACTCTCCATACCTGGGAACTTTAGATTTCCAGTCCTCCTGACATTGTCGTAGATTGGAAGAGGGTGCACAAACTTAACCTTTCTCACATACATATGTATAGGTACTCACACACACATAAACACATGTACACATGCACTCTCTCTCATAGGCAGACACACACACACAAACACCCACTCTCTCTCACATACACACACACACACACACACATACATGCATACACACACAAACACCCTCTCATATATACACATACACCCTCACCACTCTCTCATACTCATACCCCAACCACCCTCTCGTACTCACACATACACCCCCCCACCCTCTCATACACACATCCTCACACTCACACACCCCTCTTATATACACATACAGGCTCTCACCCCCCTCCAACACACACACAAGCAGTCACCCATCAACCCAGGCAGGCAGTCACCCACCCTCACACACATACAGGCAGTCACCCACACACACTCATAAGGCCTAGGCCTTTTTATCAGCTGCCAATGGGATGGGAGTCCGCTGTCAGCCACTGCATCCTCCTCCTCTTAGTTCGCCAGTTGTGGGGTGGGGTGTTTATCTTGTCATCTCCTGCTGCCGGGGGCCAGTCTCATGGTAAAAGCTACGAGACTGGCCCTGCGGCAGCAGGAGATGACGTCGGGATAAACACAACTCCTGCTGTCTGGGGTTAGGAACATGTGTTGCCAGGGGTGGATTGCAAGAAAATATCAGCTCAGCGGATTTTTTCAAAACTGGCCCATGGGATATCTGACTCCCTCAAGTACTTTCCCTGCAGCACATGTATCAGCTCCCAAAAGTACAACCTGGAACCCAGTAGAGCTGAGCCAAACTATTTCCAAAATAAACTTCATCTTTCCTAAATAACTAAGAAGTTGAGCACATTCTAGACCAGGGTTGAGCAGAGCTGCAGCCCCCATTCCATCCATGTAAATTGTTGGGCCCCCTACACATCTGTTTATATCTCTTGCAGAGATATATCCTGGATTCCCAGTCTGGCTCTTCAACCAGTTGCAAGTAATGACACTGTCAGCCAGTGTCAGACGCACACATGCTCAGTCCCAGATTTTTAGATTGCAGAAAAGTTATTGGCACATACACACCGACACCCACAAAGCCACATTCTTTCTCGGACACAAAGACACCCCCCCCCCCCACCCACCCACACACCAACCCACACACACACACACACACACACACACACACACACACACACACACACACACAGAGTGGGGCAGGATGTAGCTTGCTTTGCTCTGGGAACTATCCAACCCAATCTGACCTCTACAGGCTTTGGAGATCACCTTAAAATGATCACAGTGCTATAGGAGCTTGCCAACTTTTGCTATATGGCATACTGCATGCAGAAATGAGCACCAGAGCTCCAAGAAATGAAAAAGATGGTGACTGGGCCTGCAAATCCTGAGACCCCCCCCCCTGTGGTGAGCAGTGCCTCTCCAGTTGAACTAATGGCTGCGGCCATTCAAGCTTTAGAACCCCGCTTTGAAAAACTAGATACAATTTATGATACATTTCAAGAAATGACCTTCACTATCGGGGAATTTGGCCACAGAATGATGGAGGTGGAACAACGGGTCTCTGACCTCCAGGATGAGGTATGTGAAAACTTTGGCAATTTCACTACTTTAAAGAGCCCTGAGGGGAATTCTGTGCAGAATTTGGCAGGCCCTGATGTGCCGTGAGCAGAGGCCATCCTGCTCGCGGCGAAGAAGGATCAGGTCCTGGCATGCTGTGAGCAGAGGCCGTCCTGCTCACGGCGAAGAAGGATGAAGCCCGGCATGCCGCGAGTGAAGGCTGTCCTGCTCACGCCAAGGTGCAATGGGCCCTGGCATGCCGCGAGAATCAGCCGTCCTGTCGCGGCAAAACTGGAGCAGGACCGAGTGAGTGTGAGTATGTATGTGTGTGTATAAGACTGTGAGCCTTGGGGGTGAGAGAGAGGGTGTGGGTGCCAGAGAGAGAGGGAGCCTGTGTTAGGAGATTGTGAAGGAGTGTGTATATGTGTGCGAGATTGGGAGCTGGTGTGTGTGAAAAAGGGATTGTGTGTATGTGAACGTGCTTGTTTGTGAGGGTCTTTGTATGTGTAAGAAAGAGAGCCTGTGTGAAGGGATGTGTATATGTGTGAGAAAGAGCCTGTGTGAAGGGATGTATGTGAATTAGAGAGAGGGAGCAAATGTGTAGGGGGTGAGTGAGAGAGGGAGCCAGGGTGCAGGGGTGTGTGGGAGAGAGAATTAGGTAGGCAGTAAGAGGGTGGATTTGCAATGGAATGCTCAATGGGATGGAGTTCAAAGCTGGAAATTTCCTGTGCATTTACATGAGAATACTCTTTTCAAGGAATTTTTAGTGAAACAATGGGAAGCATTCCAAGAATTTAATCATAAAACAAATCTAACTTGAGTTTGTTTTAGGAAATGGCAAAACTGGACATGCGAGGTGAAGTGATCTCTTTTGTGACTAAGCAAAGGAGAGACTTAGATAACAATATCCTTAGATGGGAAAAAGAGCTAGATTGTACTCAGCTAGAATCCATATAGCAGAAGGGAAAGCTAAATATTTCACTGCACAAAAGGGGTTGAATTAATTAATCCATCAGAGAATGGAAAAAAGAAATCAATGTTTTACTTTACATTTAAATTACACCAATATGGACATAAACTGGGCAGAAATTTGGCATCTTTGATTAAAAGCGAGAGGGGTGAAAATTTATAGCTGCAGTTAAGGGTCTGTAGTTAATTCCAAGAAGCAAATACAAGAGGTTTTCTTAAAATATTTCAGAGATCCCTACTCCAAGAAGACGGAGGATCCAGTTGCCATGAAGCAATATTTAGATAATATTTGTATGCCCTAACTTATAGAAGTTCAGTTCCGTAGATTGAATGCGCCAGTGGGTAATCAAGAAATTCAATTTGCTATTCAACAGGCTAGGATCTATAAAATGCCTGGGCTGGATGGATTTGGGGGTGAATTTTATAAGTTACTATGAGGACAAGGGTTGGCTCCATTAGCAGCTATGTGTGAGAAAACTATAGTGGAAGGTACTTTTCACTCTGAGAGCCATCGGGCATGGATTACTTTGATCCCCAAACCTGGTAAGGATATATATATCTGTCAACTAATTCTGACCTTGTAAATACCTGTACTGTTAATAATGTACTATTAAGTTGATCCGCTAGCCCTATGCGCCCATGCTAAATTTAGTTTAGTTTATTTTAATTATATTATAATTTCAATGTTATCAGCGATGTATCATTATTTTAATTATGTTGTATTGTAAAGCTTGTTGCTAATTTAATGTTCATTGTAAACCGAGGTGATGTATACTAACGAGCCGCGGTATATAAAAACCTTTAAATAAAATATATAAACCCGATTCATATAGGCCTATATCGCTTCTTAACTTTGACCTGAAATTACTAGCTAAAATAATGACTGAGAGGCTGGCTTCTTTGCTTCCTAAACTCATTTTGGATAATCGGGTGGGTTTTGTGCGATATAGGCATTCAGTCATGAATATAGGGAAGATTCTGGCTTCCTTAATGACAACTGGACTGTCGAATGTAGACTCTCTCTTTATCAGTTTTGATGCTGAGAAGGCATTTTAATCGATTTAATTGGGAATACTTGTTTGCTGTCTTGGGCAAAGTGGGGATAGAGGAAACATTTCTCCAAATGGTTCACTTGCTATATTCCACTCCTACAGATGCTCTTTTGATCAATGGTGAACGGACAGACGAGTTTGAGATGCAGGGAGGAACTCAACAGGGTTGTCTGCTATCTCGCCTGTTATTTCATCTCTCCCTAGAACCTTTATTGTGACAGATTCATTTTATGCCAGAAGTTTAGGAGGTTAAAATGGGGAAGGTGAAGTTCAAGATCACTGGATTTGCAGTTGATATGTTAGTGCACATTATTAACCCTGTTAGGTCTTTAAAAGCTTTGATGTGCGAGTTTCTTTTTGGATAATTTTCAGTGTTGAAACTCAGCTTAGATAAATCTGAGGCTATGGGTACACTGGTGTGGGTTAATACCCTATGGAGTCAGAGGTTTCCTTTACTGTTGGGCGGGGATTCATTTTTGTATTTAGGGATTGTTCTCCCTGCAGATGTTACTAACTTTATCATCTCAATATTCCACCTTTGATCGCACAGATAAAGACTAAATGTGCCATTGGCAGTCTCTTCCTCTATCTTTGGTTGGTAGAGTTAATGTATTTAAAATGAATACTTTCCCAAAATAGTTATATATGTTACAGTTACTACCATGAAGAAATAAGTCAAAACAGCTAGAATCCCAACATATAACACTCAATAATAGTGTAAATACACAGCATGATATTCGTCAGCAGACCTCATACAAGGCATACATATTTGATGCTAGTTAGCATGATAGCATAAGTATACCAGTATTATAATCATAGGTCATATATTGTCCATCAAAAAGAATTTTTTTTGGATTTTTCTTATGCAAGTAAAACTTTAAAATGGCCCATTGGCCCATCAAAAATTGTATAGCATTGCAAAATTAGCACTTAGCTTTTTGATTATCGAGGACATAGCAGAGACATGGACGTGAGGACATGCACAGCGTCAAGCCCGACATGGACCGTGTTTCGGATTTTAAAGCCTTCTTCAAGGGCCAATGATATCTGCAATTTAAACACATCCATAGTGAAGCATAGTAACAAATCAACAGCTATATATATACTTCATGCAGCAATAATACCAACAGTGAACATGAAAGAACAGCATTTTCAGATGGTAGCGTTTTCTCCTCTGCCGAAAGGGACGCAATCGCGCCATTTTTAAAGTGTCTATGACCAATGGAAAAGCAGACTCCACCCAGGACGTAACGTGATAGTTGCTAGGCAATTCCTAACAAACGAAAGACTCCACCCAAGACGTAGCGTACTGGTTGCTAGGCAATTCATAACAGTGAATACCACTCAATGGCCGTATTGAGCCCGACTGGGTGTATGCATTGGAGCTGGAATATCCAGCGTTGTTCGCGAATATTAAGAAGTCTCTGAAGATCTCCCCCTCTTTTGGTAGGAAATATATGATCGATGATCCGCCATTTTAGGTCTATAAACTGATGTTGATGGTCAAGACAGTGCTGGACAATAGGTGCATTAACCTTGCCGGTATTCAAACAGCTGCGATGTTCAATTAATCGTGTTTTGATATTACGCTTTGTTCTTCCCACGTAGATTTTAAAACATGGACATATAATAATATATATAACGTGGGAAGTGAGGCAGGTAGAGTAAAAGTGAGCTTCGTGCATTTTGCCAGCATTGTCAATCCAATTCATAAGAACATAAGAAAATGCCATACTGGGTCAGACCAAGGGTCCATCAAGCCCAGCATCCTGTTTCCAACAGTGGCCAATCCAGGCCATAAGAACCTGGCAAGTACCCAAAAACTAAGTCTATTCCATGTAACCATTGCTAATGGCAGTGGCTATTCTCTAAGTGAACCTAATAGCAGGTAATGGACTTCTCCTCCAAGAACTTATCCAATCCTTTTTTAAACACAGCTATACTACCTGCACGAACCACATTCTCTGGCAACAAATTCCAGAGTTTAATTGTGCGTTGAGTAAAAAAGAACTTTCTCCGATTAGTTTTAAATGTGCCCCATGCTAACTTCATGGAGTGTCCCCTAGTCCTTCTACTATCTGAAAGAGTAAATAACCGATTCACATCTACCCGTTCTAGACCTCTCATGATTTTAAACACCTCTATCATATCCCCCCTCAGTCGTCTCTTCTCCAAGCTGAAAAGTCCTAATCTCTTTAGTCTTTCCTCATAGGGGAGTTGTTCCATTCCCCTTATCATTTTGGTAGCCCTTCTCTGTACCTTCTCCATCGCAATTATATCTTTTTTGAGATGCGGCGACCAGAATTGTACACAGTATTCAAGGTGCGGTCTCACCATGGAGCGATACAGAGGCATTATGACATTTTCCGTTTTATTCATCATTCCTTTTCTAATAATTCCCAACATTCTGTTTGCTTTTTTGACTGCCGCAGCACACTGAACCGACGATTTCAATGTGTTATCCACTATGACACCTAGATCTCTTTCTTGGGTTGTAGCACCTAATATGGAACCCAACATCGTGTAATTATAGCATGGGTTATTTTTCCCTATATGCATCACCTTGCACTTTTCCACATTAAATTTCATCTGCCATTTGGATGCCCAATTTTCCAGTCTCACAAGGTCTTCCTGCAATTTATCACAATCTGCTTGTGATTTAACTACTCTGCACAATTTTGTGTCATCTGCAAATTTGATTATCTCACTCGTCGTATTTCTTTCCAGATCATTTATAAATATATTGAACAGTAAGGGTCCCAATACAGATCCCTGAGGCACTCCACTGTCCACTCCCTTCCACTGAGAAAATTGCCCATTTAATCCTACTCTCTGTTTCCTGTCTTTTAGCCAGTTTGCAATCCACGAAAGGACATCGCCACCTATCCCATGACTTTTTACTTTTCCTAGAAGCCTCTCATGAGGAACTTTGTCAAACGCCTTCTGAAAATCCAAGTATACTATATCTACCGGTTCACCTTTATCCACATGTTTATTAACTCCTTCAAAAAAGTGAAGCAGATTTGTGAGGCAAGACTTGCCCTGGGTAAAGCCATGCTGACTTTGTTCCATTAAACCATGTCTTTCTATATGTTCTGTGATTTTGATGTTTAGAACACTTTCCACTATTTTTCCTGGCACTGAAGTCAGGCTAACCGGTCTGTAGTTTCCCGGATCGCCCCTGGAGCCCTTTTAAATATTGGGGTTACATTTGCTATCCTCCAGTCTTCAGGTACAATGGATGATTTTAATGATAAGTTACAAATTTTTACTAATAGGTCTGAAATTTCATTTTTTAGTTCCTTCAGAACTCTGGGGTGTATACCATCCGGTCCAGGTGATTTACTACTCTTCAGTTTGTCAATCAGGCCTACCACATCTTCTAGGTTCACCGTGATTTGATTCAGTCCATCTGAATCATTACCCATGAAAACCTTCTCCATTACGGGTACCTCCCCAACATCCTCTTCAGTAAACACCGAAGCAAAGAAATCATTTAATCTTTCCGCGATGGCCTTATCTTCTCTAAGTGCCCCTTTAACCCCTCGATCATCTAAAGGTCCAACTGACTCCCTCACAGGCTTTCTGCTTCGGATATATTTAAAAAAGTTTTTACTGTGAGTTTTTGCCTCTACAGCCAACTTTTTTTCAAATTCTCTCTTAGCCTGTCTTATCAATGTCTTACATTTAACTTGCCAATGTTTATGCTTTATCCTATTTTCTTCTGTTGGATCCTTCTTCCAATTTTTGAATGAAGATCTTTTGGCTAAAATAGCTTCTTTCACCTCCCCTTTTAACCATGCCGGTAATCGTTTTGCCTTCTTTCCACCTTTCTTAATGTGTGGAATACATCTGGACTGTGCTTCTAGAATGGTATTTTTTAACAATGACCACGCCTCTTGGACATTTTTTACTTTTGTAGCTGCTCCTTTCAGTTTTTTTCTAACAATTTTTCTCATTTTATCAAAGTTTCCCTTTTGAAAGTTTAGCACGAGAGCTTTGGATTTGCACACTGTTCCTTTTCCAGTCATTAAATCAAATCTGATCATATTATGATCACTATTGCCAAGCGGCCCCACCACCGTTACCTCTCTCACCAAGTCCTGTGCTCCACTGAGAATTAGATCTAAAATTGCTCCCTCTCTCGTCGGTTCCTGAACCATTTGCTCCATAAAGCTATCATTTATTCCATCCAGGAACGTTATCTCTCTAGCGTGACCCGATGATACATTACCCAGTCTATATTGGGGTAATTGAAGTCTCCCATTATTACTGCACTACCAATTTGGTTGGCTTCCCTAATTTCTCTTAGCATTTCACTGTCCATCTCACCATCTTGACCAGGTGGACGGTAGTATACCCCTATCACTGTAGTCTTCCCTGATACACAAGGGATTTCTACCCATAAAGATTCAATTTTGTATTTAGTCTCATGCAGGATGTTTATCCTGTTGGACTCTATGCCATCCCGGACATAAAGCGCCACACCTCCTCCCGACTGCTCCTCTCTGTCATTGCGATATAATTTGTACCCCGGTATAGCACTGTCCCATTGGTTATCCTCTTTCCACCATGTCTCTGAGATGCCAATTAAGTCTATGTCATCATTTACTGCTATACATTCTAATTCTCCCATCTTACTTCTTAGACTTCTGGCATTAGCATACAAACATTTCAAAGTTTGTTTTTTGATTGTATTTTTATTCTGCTTTTTAATTGATAGGGATAAGTTAGAATTTTTTAGCTCAGGTGAGTTTTTAGTTACAGGCATTTGGACTACTTTTCTAATTATTGGAACCTCACTGTCGGGATGCCCTAATTCTAGTGCATCATTAGTATCCTTTAAAGATACATCTCTCCGAACCATGCGCTGCTGAGCGACTGTCGGCTTTCCCCTTTGTTCTAGTTTAAAAGCTGCTCTATCTCCTTTTTAAGGGTTAGCGCCAGCAGTCTGGTTCCATCCTGGTTAAGGTGGAGCCCATCCCTTCGGAAGAGACTCCCCCTTCCCCAAAAGGTTCCCCAGTTCCTAACAAAACTGAATCCCTCTTCCTTGCACCATCGTCTCATCCACGCATTGAGACTCCGGAGCTCTGCCTGCCTCTGGTGACCTGCGCGTGGAACAGGGAGCATTTCAGAGAATGCTACCCTGGAGGTTCTGGATTTAATCTTTCTACCTAAGAGCCTAAATTTGGCTTCCAGAACCTCCCTCCCACATTTTCCTATGTCGTTGGTGCCCACGTGTACCACGACAGCCGGCTCCTCCCCAGCACTGTCTAAAATCCTATCTAGGTGACGCGTGAGGTCCGCCACCTTCGCACCAGGTAGGCATGTTACCAGGCGATCCTCACGCCCACCAGCCACCCAGCTATCTACATTCCTAATAATCGAATCACCAACTATGACGGCCGACCTAACCCTTCCCTCCTGGGCAGTAGGCCTTGGGGAGATATCCTCAGTGCGAAAGGACAATGCATCACCTAGAGAGCAGGTCCTTGCTACAGGATCCTTTCCTGCTACATCTGGTTGGTGCTCTCCCATTATGAGACCTTCTTCCTCCAAGGCAGCACCAGGGCTGCCAGTCTGAAGTTGGGACTGGACTACTATGTCCCTGAAGGTCTCATCTATATACCTCTCTGTCTCCCTCAGCTCCTCCAGGTCTGCCACTCTAGCCTCCAGAGATCGGACTCGTTCTCTGAGAGCCAGGAGCTCTTTGCATCGCGTGCACATGTACAACTTCTCACCGGTGGGTAAAAAATCATACATGTGACACTCGATGCAAAAGACTGGGAAGCCCCCCTCTTGCTGCTGGACTGCTGCCTTCATCTCAATTTTGATCAGTTCCTAGTTAAGTTTTAGGTTGCTATGGGATTAGGAATGTGTCTAAGTTCCTTTAAATGTATTAGTGAATTCACTATATGTCTGGTAGTGGCCTACTGGGGTCTGATCGAATTCTCAATAAGTTTTTGTTGATGGGGTTTTTTTTTTTTTTTTTGGGTTTTTTTTTGTGCAAGTGGCACCTGCCTATAAATTAAGGGATGAGCTTGGGGTGGGTGGGCGAGGGGTGGGAGGGTTGGGAATTACAAACAGTCTAACTTTAGTTAGTCAGCCTGAGTGACTCACAGCTCCCTTGATTAACAAATGTTGTTCCCTATTCAAACCTAATCACACTACCTCAACACCTTTCCAAGGTGAGTAACTGAGCTGAAATATTCAACTTTTTTACTTTGGTATATACTGCTCCTAGCTTATTTCTAGCTTCTGGCTACTTTTTTGTTGGGTTTTTTTTTTTTTTTTTTTGTGGTTTTTTTTGTTTTTCAATACAATGCACTCAGTTATTTATTAAATAAAACACTTAGCTCTTTAAAAGTCTGGAGGACACTTTAATAGTCAGGCAGACTTTTTAAAAAATAAACACACTACCTACTGCTACCTTATTGACTGACTATTTAAAAATGCAAACAGTCTAACTTGTTTATTTACTGACTGACTATTAAAGGCACAAACACACAAACACACTAAATAATATTCCCAAATAGTTAACTTTGCCCCAATACTTTTAAAAAAGTCAATGTCAATGTCCCAAGCAAAAACTTACTGATTCCTTTCAGCCACCAGCAAGGTGCACTTCCCACAGGCCCAATGACCAAGGGGTTTGTCTGTAATTGCGGGTGCATCAATATACGTCCGGGTTTGAGTTAACAGATCTCGTAAATTTTTTCCTCTGCAAAAAGCAATAAGCGGAAACTCTTGAAAAACCTGATGGATCTGTACAATATACCAATGCTCATGTATGATCTTAACAATGTCATGAGATCTAGAAGAGTATCGAATTGTGCACACCAATGGAGGATCCAACCGTCCTTCTGTAGGCTCCAACAGTAGCCATTCTCGATGAGCATTAGATGCTCTTTTTAACGCTTTTTTGATCACAGCCGGGGGATATCAACGATGCAATAATCTGGATGCCAAACCTTGAGCTTGGATATTAAACTCAGTTTTCTTGGAACAAAGACGCCGGAGGCGTAAAAATTGGCCAATTGGAAGGCTCTTCTTTAGACTGTAAGCATGGAAACTAGAAAAATGCAGAAGTGTATTTCTGTCCATTGGTTTTTTGTACAAAGTAGTGGTAAAATGATCATTATCTAATGTAATGAAAATATCCAGAAAAGAAATATGAGAGTGATGAAATTGCATTGAAAAAACAAGATTAGAATCTAAAGTGTTTAACCACTGTAAAAATTCATTCAGATGTGGAACATCGCTATACCAAAGAAAAAATATATCATCGATATAGCGAGTCCAGTGAGAAATGTATGAGAAAACAGGAGCAGGATATAGCAGCTGTTCTTCAAAATTTGCCATATACAAGTTGGCTACACTGGGGGCCATAGTGGCCCCCATTGCTGTTCCATGTATCTGATTGTAAAATTGGTCATTTTCCAAAAAATAGTTATCCCAAAGAGCAAATCTAGCCAACCTAACCAAAAATTCAGTGGGTGCCCGATGTGGTCTGGGGCGGATCTCCAAAAATTGTTCCAAAATCGAAAGGGCTGCATCCTGAGGAATACTGGTATATAAAACCTTTATATCAAGGGTCACCAAGATACATGTAGACGATATATGTATTGATTCCAAACGTGATAACATGGATTTAGTATCCTTTACATAAGAGGCCATCTGTGGAATAAAAGGTTGTAAAAATCTGTCGACAAAAATGGACAAGGGTTCTAACAGGGACCCTATTGTATTAACAATGGGTCTACCTGGAGGAATGGTGGAATGCTTATGTATCTTAGGCAGCATGTAGATAATTTGAGATCTATAATCCTTTTTGATAAGAAAAGCAGATTCTTTTTTTGTAATGAAACCTATAACACACCCGTCTTCAATGCAATCCTCAATCTGTTTAAGAAGAGACGGACCAGGATCTTGGGGTAACACTCTATAATTAATCGCATCAGAAACATGCTCAGTAACCATTGTAGTATAAAAGTCTTTATCCATAACGATAGTGGCACGACCCTTATCTGCTTGTTTGATAACAAGGGAGGAAGATCTTTTTAGTTCTATAAGTGCCTTATGTTGTGTCCGAGATAAATTAAATTGTATCTGTTCTTTATGTTGTTCAAGATGTTCCAAAGCATTTAACACTAAATCAATAAATGTTTTGATATACGGGTCTATGGGACCCGGAGGGAGCCAAAAAGATTTCGGAGCGACAATGGAGCTATCAATAGTAGGTGCTATATCCTGCTCCTGTTTTCTCATACATTTCTCACTGGACTCGCTATATCGATGATATATTTTTTCTTTGGTATAGTGATGTTCCACATCTGAATGAATTTTTACAGTGGTTAAACACTTTAGATTCTATTCTTGTTTTTTCAATGCAATTTCATCACTCTCATATTTCTTTTCTGGATATTTTCATTACATTAGATAATGATCATTTTACCACTACTTTGTACAAAAAACCAATGGACAGAAATACACTTCTGCATTTTTCTAGTTTCCATGCTTACAGTCTAAAGAAGAGCCTTCCAATTGGCCAATTTTTACGCCTCCGGCGTCTTTGTTCCAAGAAAACTGAGTTTAATATCCAAGCTCAAGGTTTGGCATCCAGATTATTGCATCGTGGATATCCCCCGGCTGTGATCAAAAAAGCGTTAAAAAGAGCATCTAATGCTCATCGAGAATGGCTACTGTTGGAGCCTACAGAAGGACGGTTGGATCCTCCATTGGTGTGCACAATTCGATACTCTTCTAGATCTCATGACATTGTTAAGATCATACGTGAGCATTGGTATATTGTACAGATCCATCAGGTTTTTCAAGAATTTCCGCTTATTGCTTTTAGCAGAGGAAAAAATTTACGAGATCTGTTAACTCAAACCCGGACGTATATTGATGCACCCGTAATTACAGACGAACCCCTTGGTCATTGGGCCTGTGGGAAGTGCACTATGTGTGCACAATCTCTTGATGGTCCGAATTGGATTGACAATGCTGGCATAATGCACGAAGCTCACTTTTACTCTACCTGCCTCACTTCCCACGTTATATATATCATTATATGTCCATGTTTTAAAATCTACGTGGGAAGAACAAAGCGTAATATCAAAACACGATTAATTGAACATCGCAGCTGTTTGAATACCGGCAAGGTTAATGCACCTATTGTCCAGCACTGTCTTGACCATCAACATCAGTTTATAGACCTAAAATGGCGGATCATCGATCGTATATTTCCTACCAAAAGAGGGGGAGATCTTCAGAGACTTCTTAATATTCGCGAACAACACTGGATATTCCAGCTCCAATGCATACACCCAGTCGGGCTCAATGCGGCCATTGAGTGGTATTCACTGTTATGAATTGCCTAGCAACCAGTACTCTACGTCTTGGGTGGAGTCTTTCGTTTGTTAGGAATTACCTAGCAACTATCACGTTACGTCCTGGGTGGAGTCTGCTTTTCCATTGGTCATAGACACTTTAAAAATGGCGCGATTGCGTCCCTTTCGGCAGAGGAGAAAACGCTACCATCTGAAAATGCTGTTCTTTCATCTTCACTGTTGGTATTATTGCTGCATGAAGTATATATATAGCTGTTGATTTGTTACTATGCTTCACTATGGATGTGTTTAAATTGCAGATATCATTGGCCCTTGAAGAAGGCTTTAAAAGCCGAAACACGGTCCGTGTTGGGCTTGACGCTGTGCATGTCCTCACGTCCATGTCTCTGCTATGTCCTCGATAATCAAAAAGCTAAGTGCTAATTTTGCAATGCTAAACAATTTTTGATGGGCCAATGGGCCATTTTAAAGTTTTACTTGCATAAGAAAAATCCCAAAAAAATTCTTTTTGATGGACAATATATGACCTATGATTATAATACTGGTATACTTATGCTATCATGCTAACTAGCATCAAATATGTATGCCTTGTATGAGGTCTGCTGACGAATATCATGCTGTGTATTTACACTATTATTGAGTGTTATATGTTGGGATTCTAGCTGTTTTGACTTATTTCTTGCTGGGTCGCTACTCCCTTCCTCAAATTGGGTGCTACAGGATAGCTGTGATCTTACAGTTACTACCATTACATATTCTCAAAAAAGATCTCCAGGAGATATACTGGGTTCTATATACATTTTTGTGGCAGGGGCATAAACCCCATCTAACTCTAAATCAGTTGTTGGGCACCTGGATAAGGGACACTATTGGACTTCTGGATTTACAGGTAGATTTTAAAAGCCCTGTGCACGCCAAAAGTAGGAGATATGCGCATAAGTTGGACTGGTGCGTGCTGAGTGGATTTTATAAGCTGTCAATGGACGGGTGTACCTCCTGCAGTGCGCCCAAGTGAAAAGTTTCTTTAAAGAGGTGGAGTGTAGGCATGGTCTGGGTGGAACATAGGGTGTGCAGGGCCTGCCCAAAAAAATGTGCATGCACATGCACAGGAACACGCTGGGGTCCCCTGCTGTGTAAATTTACTTCTGCTATGGAGGCACATGTGTAGCCAGAACTGGGTTTTTTTGGGGGGGAGGGGGTCCCAAGGTTAACATAGGTAGGCAGTAGGCAATGGCATACAGGTCTGAGCCCTACTAGTTGTACTCTTATCGATAAATAATGCCTTAGAGTGCACCTGACAAAGAATTTCTAAGAAGTCTGCAACAGCTGCTATGTATCATGAGTGAAATTTTACATTTTAACTTATTTCAAATTCTTACCAACATTAAGGATTCCTTATTAATCTGTATTAATTTTATATTTTTTGTAGTTTATAAATACACAAAAATATCATGTAGAAAGCAGAGAACACAAACATCAGATCCAATCAATAATGTAATAAAATAAACATCAATGTATTCTTTCATGAATCCTCTTTCTAGAAAGAATCATAAGAATGAGTGCAGAGCAGAACAAGGACAGTTCACATTAGAACCCAACATGCAAAAATAAAAGATATTCAAATTCTGGTATCACTTCAGCAAAACAAAATCCTTCCATTGCTAAACTCTTTGCGACGTAACACAAACCCCTGCAAAAAAACACAAAAGATACCTAGAATCTTTCCATTCCATGCAATCACAGCACTAACTCTCAGGAATCAAACAACACCATTATTTATGAAAAGGCAGTAATACTAATGTTGTGCTTCCTGGCCATGTACGCTCCACGGCCGGGCCTGCTCACCTCGCTACGCCTGCCACCAGCTCCGGGCATGTCCCCTCCATGGCCGCTTCCAGCTTGCGGTGTCTCCGGTCCCCCTGTGCTCCTGCTCCGGACCAGGCCTCACAGCGGGACTCGGCATCCTCCGTGGCATCGGACCCGCCCCTAGGCGTGCGCGCGCGGACCGCCTGGCCTCTTAAAGGGCCAGGGGCGGAATCCAGCTCCACGGCGCACCCTGATTGATCGCTGCTTAAAAGGAAGTGGTCTGACCCCTCTTCCTTGCCTTGGCAATTGGGTCTTCCCCTCCAAGGACTCGAGTCACGTCTGCCTTGTACAGCGCTCACCCCGGATCGTGCCCCTGGCTGTCTGTTCCCTGGGGTACCGTTCCCCCATTGGCCCTTCTTTTCGGAAGCTGGGGTCCTGGTCCGGCAGGACTAACATTGAGTGCTGCTTTGGGTCGATCACGTTGTGATAGCTAGTTTGCCTTCCTGTTCCAGTGTCTTGTCCAGTCTCCTGTTCCAGTGTCTTGTTCCAGTCTTCTGTTCTAGCGTCCTGTTCCAACGTCCTCCTGTTCCTTCGTCTACCTAGGTAGTACCATTCGGACTGTCTTCTCGGTACTGACCTCTGCCTGTTACATTGACTACGTTTGATCACCGCCTGGATTTGACCTTTGCCTGTTTCCTTGACCACGTCTGAGCACTGCCCGGAACTGACCTCTGCATTGTCCATTGATCACATCTGCTCGCTGCCTGGAACTGACCTCTGCCTGTCCACTGACCATGTCTGACCACCACCTGGAACCTGACCTTTGCCTGACTGACCATCCTCAGACTGATCACTGGTATTGACCCCTGCTTTGGCTGACCACACTATCCTCGACTCTGGCCTTGATCCTCGCTCTTCATTCAGAGAGTCTGTTCTGGCCTTCTCTGGCTCCTGGATTCCTAGCCTGAACATCGACCATGCACCCTTGTTCGTGGTGGGCACACCCCTGAACTTTATCTCTTGGAGATCCTGCGAGGCCCACCTAAGACCAGACGGCCCGGGTAACCAAGGGCTCAACCTGAGGGAACCCCAGGTTGTTATTGGTGAAGCTACAGCTAGCCTCTGTCTCCTCTTGTGCTCCGCCTCCTGGTGTCAGGTGCTCTCTGGGTCCGACCAGGGAGCCTACCAATCCTGCACCAGGCCAAGGGTCCACCTCCCGGCGCAACAACATCAAGCCCTAGAACACTAATACACCATCTACTGGGCAAACAGAACAAGCCAGACTGCTTCAAATCCCTAAAGAGAAACTTCACACTAGCCAAAGTACTGCACCTCTGTCACACATGACAGACCCTTACCCAATACAGATAAAAGGGACTACAAATTAGAAATAGAAACATGCAGAAAAAAGAGCCTGAGAAACCAGACGTTCAACAGTGAAATCTAAAGAACAAAATACAAAATTATAAGAAATGAACATTCCCAGATGGCGGATTCCAATTACTAAAAACTCTACATTTTTTTTTTACCTTTGTTATCTGACCTTTTTATTTTTCTAATTGGTTGGTCCTGGTCTCTTTTTTTCTCACTTCCCCCCTTGTCTGTCTTTTCAAAATTATTTTCACAAGGTTCCTTTTGTCTTTCTGTTTCTTCTCTCTCTTCCTATCTTCTTCCTTTCCTCCCTTACACACACACACATGCTCTTGCTCACATGCCCTCCCTTCTTTCACACACAGGTTCTTTCACAAACACATAGGCTCTCACTCTCACAGGCTCCCAAATACACAGTCTCTTACTCTCTCAGGCACAGTATCCTGTTTCCAACAGTGGCTAATTTAGCTCACAAGTACCAGGCAAGTTCACCAACAGTAAATAGATCCCATGCTGCTATCTTGCAGCGATAAGTAGTCGCTATTTCTTAAGTCTACTTGGTTAATAACAGTCTATGGACTTATCCTCCAGGAATTTGTCCAAACTTTTTTTAAACCTAGCTAAGCTAACTGCCTTAATCACATCCTCTGGTAATGAATTCCAGAACTTAATTGTGTACTGAATGAAAAAGAAATTTCTCTGATTTAAGTGTAGTACTTGCTAACTTCATGGAGTGCTCCCTAGTCTTGGCATTTTTGGAAAGAGTAAATAACCAGTTTACATTTATCTGTTCTATTCCACTTATGATTTTATAACTTCTATCATATCCCTCCTCAGACGTCTCTTCTCCAAACTGAATAGTCCCAACCTCTGTAGCCTTTCCTTGTAGGGGAGCCATACCATTCCCTATATTGTTTTGGTGACCTTCTTTGTACCTTTTCCAATGCAACTATATCTTTTTTGAGATGTGTTGCACCAGAAATGCACACAGTACTGTAATGGGGTAATTTTCAAGTGTTCATACACTTAAAACTGGTTTTACATGTGTAAATTCACTTTATACTCATAAATAGCTTTTGAAAATTGCTACGATAGTATGTTGCATTTACTCACATAACTTCTTTGAAAATTACCTCCTTAGAGCAGCCTCTCCTTTGAGTGATACAGAGGCATTATGGCATTTGCTGTTTTATTCTCTATTCCTTTCCTAATAATTCCTAATATTCTATTTGCTTTTTTGACCGATGCCACATACTGAACAGAGAATTTCAATGTATTTTCCACTATGATGCCCAGGTCCTTTTCCTGGGTGGTAACTCCTAATATGGAACCTATCATCTCTCTCTCTCACACAAATACACAGACACTGGCTCTCACTGTTACGGTCCTGGGCCGGGCCCCGGTCCTTCCACCTACCTCGAGGGCGGCCTGGGCCGTTTCGGGGCTTCTTCGGGCCTGCAGGCCCTCCAGCACGTCTCTCCCTCCTCGGGAGACATGCCGACGGTCCGGCGTGGCTGGCCCCACCCCCTGACGCGCGTGCGTGGGGAGGAGCTCCTCTTAAAGGGGCCAGCGCGGGAAAACCCTCTGTTTTGCTGTGGATGACGTCAGACGCCCTCAGGGTATAAGTACCCTGCATCTAGATCACTCCAGTGCCTTGCAACGAGGTTCCTCAGGTTCCTGATCTCGAGTTGCTGCGTTCTCCTGGATTGCTCTCTGTTCTTGACCCGGTTTGACTCCTGACTTGGTCTCCGTCTTCGTCCATTGGCTCTGGTTCCGACCCGGTTCCGACCTCTGGTTCTGACCTGGCTTCATCCACGACTTCTCCTCTAGATTCTGTCCCTGGCTTGGCTCGCTCTGACCTCTGGCTCCGACCCGGCTCCGTCCACGACTCCGTCTTCTGCCTCCTCCGTCTTCTGCCTCCTCCGACTCCCGGCTTCCGACTCAGCTTTCTTCCTGGTCTTCGCTGGCCCAGAAGATTCACCTAAGTCCCAGTGGCCCGGCGGCCCAGCGGCCCGGCCCCTACGGGCGCCTCCTGGAGGGGGCTCCGGCTTCCAGGGCTCCGGCTTCCAGGGCGAATCTCCAAAAGTCCCAGCGGCTGGACTCCTACGGGCTCCTCCTGGGGGAGTACCGGCTTCCAGGGTGAAGACTCGTCAGTCACCGGGGCCCAACGTCGTCCGTCCTTTCACCCTTTGCCGAGTCCTTGGTCGCATAGGACTCCACCGTGTCTCAGTGTCGAAGCCTTCTCTGAGGCCTCTGAGCTGCCTCCAGGTTGGGACGCTTGCCATGGTCCTCCACAGTGAACCATCTTCTGTTCCAACCGGCCCAAGGGTCCACAATTGTAACACTCACTATCACATGCTTTCCCTCACACACACAAAGGTTCTCGCTTTCAGGCTCCCCCCCCCCCACAGGCCCCTCCATGTTCTCTCTCACACCCACACCCACCTATACTCTCAAAAACACAAACAAGAGAAATGAGTCTCACACTCACTCCTCACTGCACCCGGTTTCCAGCAATTTCACACAGCCCTCACTTCTCCCCATTCCTTCCAATCTCACACTCACCTCTCACTGTGCCCACTATCCCCAGCTGTCTCACAGCCATTCTCTCACTGCCAACCTTGTTCCTGCTCCTTCCCACTCACGCACCACTCTTCCCTTTCCTCCTTCATTTTCACTCATCTCCTTCCCTCCCACTCACTGCCCTTCCCTTCTCCCTTACTCACTTCCCTTCATCCCTTCCCTTCCCTCTCACTCACTCACCCCTTTCCTTCCCTTTCACAACTTCTCTGTTTCCTTCCCTCTCACTGCTTTCCCCTCTCACTCACTCCTACCTTTCAATTCCTTCCCTCCCCCTCACCCCTTCTCTCTCACTCCTCCTCCATTTCCTTTCCTTCCCTGTCACTAATCTCTTCCCTTCCCCTAACTCATTCACCTCATTTTCTTCCCTCTCACTACTCCTCCCTTTCCTTCCCTCTTACTGCTTTCCCTCTCACTCACTCCTCCTTCCCTTCATATTCTTCCCTCCCTTCTCAGTCACTCCTCTTCCATTCCCTTTCTGTCCTTCCCTTCTCACTCACATTTCCCCTCACTCACAGTGCCCCCTTCCCTTTCTCTTCCACTTATTTAGCTCAGTTCCATTTTCCTCCCCTCCCTTCTCAGTAAGAAGGAAGGGAGGGAAGAGAAGCTGAGCGACTGAGGCAAATGGAAAGCTAAGTGATAGGGAGAAGAGGCGAAGGAGTGAAACATTCACTCCTCCTCACTTCCCTTTCACAACTTTCCTCCCTCACCTCTTGTGGCCTGTTATAACACCGTGGTCTTCTTCAGTCCATTAGAGTTACTCTTGCAGGCCAATCTGCGCCAAGCTGTCAGGGTCCTCTTTAGCCCACGGGGAGTGGAATCCTTACAGGAAGGTCTTCAAATGCACCGCTCATGTGCCCGCGGAGGAGTGGGATCCCTGCAGGCACTTCATCATCGCGCTGCTGTGGTTCTCCTCATATGCCCATGGGGGCTGGTATCCCCGCAGGCACATCATCATTGCACCGCCACAGCTCTGCTCATATGCCCATGGGGGGTGGGATCCCCGCAGGCACATCATCATTGCACCGCCACAGCTCTGCTCATATGCCCATGGGGGGTGAGATCCCTGCCGGCAGATCATCATTGCCCCGACGTTGTTTAATTCAGGTGCCCGCCTGGGGTGGATTCCCCACAGGCAGATCATCACTGCACTGCTGTGGGGTTGGGCGGCTCTGTTTGTTTGGGCCTAATCCCAAAGTGGGTGGGCCATATATGCATATTTAATCTCGAAAGATAATTTTGCATATATGCAACTTTAACATTATGTTCACAATCTAGGAGCTATATATTTAAAGGAATCCTTCTGTGATCAGTTAGAGGAATTCTTCAGATCAAAGATCGCAGGAGGGTAAGGATGTCTGGGTTTTATAAATCCTTGTTTAGTAACCGTTCAACCCTGGATCTAAATCATCTGCTTGATAAATGGAATAGAAAGCTTTCCATTGTGCTTACAGATAGTCAATTGAATGCCAGTTTCAAACATATTAAAGCTTTAATAGCAAATGTAGGTTTTGGAGAAATGCAATTCAAATTCTGAAAACGGGCTTATGTGTCTCCTATTAGAGCTTATAGAGCTGGCTTTGTTGCCACTGATATTTGTCAGAATTGAAAACCAGCTAATGGGACACTGGGCCATGGGTTCTGGACATGCCCACAGTTCAGAAATTTTGGGAGGGGATTAAGGATTTCTTTGAACAAATTATTGAACAAATCATCTCCTTTTTTCCTGAAGTGGTCTTGTTTGATGACCCACATTCTTTTCAAATTCAAGGTAAAGGAGTTAGGCTTTTAGTATGTATTGGCTTGTCTAATAGGGAAAAAGAGTATTCTCGTGATGTGGAAAGCTGAAGAAGCTCCTTCTTTTTGGGTATGGAGGAATGCCTTTCATAACCTAGTGTTAATGGAGAAAACAGCGACGGGTTTATTGGTTAAAAGGAAAAGAGGCTTTTTGCAGGTTAACCTGTTAATCTGTTACCTGTTAAGATCTGCAGTGTTGTGTTAAATATTCTATCCTTATGAGGAGTCAGAGTTACAGTGGGAACTGGAATTGCTAGACAGAGATCTCTTTTGATCCAATAGGCTTCTTATTAATATGGTTTGTTACTGCTCTTAATCTGTATTCTCCTCTCAAATGTGTTTTTTGGGTGGAAAACCTGGGGTTGGGAAAAGGGAGGAAGGGTTGCTGTTTCTATCCTGATTATAAATTGTATTTGTTGAAATTAATGGGAAATAAAAAATCAAAATATATATGATGTTTCAACACACCTTGAATACTATGTACAATTCTGGTTACCGCATCTCAAAAAGGATATAGCTGTACTGCAGAAAGTGCAGAGAAGGGCGACCATAATGATAAGGGGCATGGAACGGCTGACCTATGAGGAAAGGCTAAAGAAGTTAGGGTTTTCAGTTTGGAGAAGAGAAGACTGAGAGGGGATATGACAGAGGACTACAAAATCATGAAAGGACGCACAAGTAATGTAAATTGGTTATTTACTCTGTCAGACAATGGAAGGATCAGGGGGCACTCCATGAAATTAGCAAGTAGCTCATTTAAAACAAATTGAAGAAAATTCTTTTTCACTCAGCGCATAGTTAAGCTCTGGAATTCATTGCCAGAGGATGTGGTTACAGAAGTCACTGTAACTGGGTTTAAAAAAGGTTTGGATAAGTTCCTGGGGATAAATCAATAAACTGCTATTATGGTAATTAATAAGCAATAGTAGCTTGTGATCTATCTAATGTTTGGATACTTGCCAGGTGCTTGTGATGGATTGGCCACTGTTGGAAACAGGATACTGGGCTTGATGGACCCTTGGTCTTATCTAGTTGGCGTATCTTATGTTCTTATTCCTGGATTTAACAATGACATTTGCACATAGATACATACATGCACTGGTGTGTAATGGGTTTCTCTGCTGCAAAAGTTTACTTCTGCTATGGATACCTTGTAAGTTAGAGAACAAAAAATCTAGACTGATCAGCAGGATTTTAAAGGTCGGGGTTAAGAGGGGGGAAGGGAGACTAATAAATAAGGAGGAATTTGGAAGTCCTTTCCTTTAACTGGGTGAACTGGGAATGATATGGGAAAACTGGCAATGGTGTCGGCATACATGCCTTTTAAAATGTCTTCACTTAAGCAGTAGTAGTGGAATTTGCTTGCACACATCCACAAAATTGAGTGCACTTAGTCAGGCTATTTTATAACATGTGCACATATACCCGTGCATGTTATAAAATGGCCTTGTCCCTAGGCATGGGCCAACGAATGTGCACACATGTGCACCTGTGTGCCACTTTGAAAGTTACCATCCCTGTGCTGGGAATGGGCAGGAGGAAGAATATTGCCCCTATGCCAGAAGAATATGAAGGACCCTTGATAGAGGAAGGGGTAAACTTAAAATGGAACAAGTGTCATGGCCATGCATCTTCTGTAAGACGGATGAGCATGCTGACGAGGACTGCCTATGGCTGGAGGACACAGAATGGGAGCGTAAGTTAGCAGAGCAGAGCAAGAAAGAATGCAGCCACCCAAAGGAAGAGAAAGATGAACCTTTTGAAGGCACTGTCGAAATCAAAACAGAATAAATCCCACAGGCATGCTCCCATTGTTGAGCGAAAGAGCACATTAAGAAAAACTATCCTTAAAGGGAGAATGAAGACTGGGAGCAAGAATGGGCAAATACTTTTGCAAAAATGCAAAGCTGAAACTTGGTAGAGGGGCCATGTGGGGAACTTTTAGATTTTGTAATTTCAGTGGAGCTGAATGAGGTGCCCACCTAGGCCCTGGTGGATTCAGGATGCGAAAAGACCTTCATATGTAAAGACTTAGCCCAGAGAGGATGGATTAATTAAAAGAGGAAGATGACACTAGAGATGTGATTCGGCCGAACCTTTTGGTTCGGCCTTCGTTATCAGCCTGCGGCAGGAAATTTCATTTCCTGTGGTTCGAGCCGATTTTTTTTCAGCTGTCCCGATCCGATAAAAAAAACCAACCCACCCCAAACCTTCAAATTTAATTAATTAGAATCCCCCACCCTCCCTATCCCCCAAAACTTGCCTAAAGTCCCTGGTGGTCCAGCGGGGGTCTCAGGAGCAATCTCCCATTCTCTGTCTGTTGGCTGCCAGTAAACAAAATGGTGCCGGTGGCCCTTTGCCCTTACCATGTGACAGGAGCTATCGGTGCCATTGGCCGGCCTCTGTCACATGGAAGGAGCAATTGATGGCCAGCGCCATCTTAAAAAATGGCACGGGCCATCCATTGCTCCTACCATGTGACAGGGGCCGGCCAATGGCACCGATAGCCCCTGTCACATGGTAAGACAAAGGGCCATCGGCATCATTTTGATTAGTGGCAGCCGACGGCCTGAGAGGGTGATATCGCTCCTGGGACCCCGCTGGACCACCAGGGACTTTAGGCAAGTTTTGGGGGGGTCGGGGGGGGGGATTCTAATTAATTAAATCTGAAGGGTTGGGGTGGGTTTGGGGTTTTTTTTTTAATGTACCCTTTCTCCCAACCCCCAAAAACGATAAGAAAACCACACAAAATTTCATGGGTTTTCCTATCGTTTTGGGGACCACCCGAATCGCGATGAAATAAGAAATATCGTCTATATTTCCTATTTCATCACAAACGAATGCACATCCCTAGGTGACACTAACCTTATACATGGTGATGAGCAGCAGCACCAAACTAGTCAGGTTCTGCTGACAACTCTGGTGGGACAAACCATTATGGACTTGGGAATACCTTCTGAGCTCCCATATCTGGAGGCTTTTGGGCGTGATCCTCCCCAGCTTAAAATCTGTGGGGTCAGTTAACGGATAGTCAAGCCAGGCCAGATAGATTATCATCAAGAACCCAATAGCACTGCTTACCAGTAGTACTGGGGTATTCCAAATACCTGATAAATAAAGTGAAGGAACTTACTGTGACAAAGGAAGAGCGAGCTCCCTGTGAACCCTTCAGCATTTTCCCAAATGGGATGGAGAAGGAAAACCTTAGATGGGTTAAACAGGAATGGGGGTTTTCTTAGGAGTATACTCCTACTAGGGGTAAGTGCTCAACGTAAGAATTTTGAGCTAAGGGATAGGGCATGTGAAAGACTATACAGGAGAAAATCCCAAAATACTTTAAAGGACTGGATCCAGAGATCTGGTCCAGTCCACCTTAAGACTAAGACACCAGGGAATCCTGGTCTGGGCAGAGGTCTATTGGAAGGTGTATAACTAGCCAGGCCCAAGAGGGAAAAGAGGCCCATAGGAGAGAAGGAAGCCTAAAGAAAGAGAATACTGCTGAACTGTAAATTGTAACTACATTTGTTTTGTTGAACTGTGAAGCATAGCAGAGGTGCTTTTGTTTGTTTCTTGTCACTAATAAAGACGTTTATGAAAGATTTTTTGCCAGAGTCCAGCCTGAATCTGTCCTCTGGCCACCCTAAGACCATTCATGGTGCACAGTGTCTCACCCAGAGCCTTGGTTGGAGGAGCAGCTTTATAAATGTGAGAGAGAAATAAATGAATAAAGCTAGGAATTAGCACTGGTTGCAAAATAGCAGTCAGAAGTAAAATGCAATGAATTGGCTTGCCAGCCAGGAGGGTGCAGTAAGGTTTTATAATAGGTAAGATACCTATTATTTCAGCAGGCAGTTTCTATACCCCCTAGCATTCATACTTCATTCTTTAGCTGGGGACACTGAGGTGTCCATTTTTAGCCGCTGTGCAGCTCGGCTAGTTAACAGAATAACTTTATCCTGCTAACTAGCAGGGTACATTCAGTGGCACGGTCACTAGAATTTAGCTGGAATAGTGGCTGAATATGCCGGCTTTGCCATTTGGACGGATAACTTTTAAGTAATCTGTCCAAATGGCTTTTGAATATTGACCTCATAGGTATTAGCTGATGGTACCATCACTTTATGAGGGTACTAATGTAGAAAAGCAATGCGGTACCAGAGTATGAACAAGAATTAATCAAATACTCCTTAGTACCTATTCCATTTCTTGAAGAATTCAAGTATATTTACAGCAGTTTGTGACTACTAGGAAGTTGCTAACTACATGCTTGCAGTATAGTTGAGTTCACAATAGCAAGCGTGATCTAACCATAAAAAATTAAATTAGACTTCCAACAGTGAGCATTTCCATCTATGACATCCGAAACTAACTACTCTGCTATATTCTTAATTTGCTTAAATAAAATTGTCAGCACTCTATCTGCCACATGCTTGTTTTACAGAACATCCTTCCCATTATTATCTAGTCATTTTTCTTAATACTGTATATTATAAAAGGATGTAAGTGTTTACACAAGGCTCTAGCCAGACATTTAGTTGTGGGGGGTCAACAAATGAAGAATAGCAAAATATTATAGTACTAGGATACTTAAGCAATAGTGCCTGATAAACCGGGCACTTTAGAGGAAAGAAGACCTCAGCTGAATTTAGTTCTTAATATCAGAAGGATATTAAACAACATTTCTAAAACAAGCAGAGTTCGTAATAGTAATCCATCTATTTGGAGACAGAATATCTGTGCAGTCCTGTTTGGTTTCAAATTGTTGTTTAATATTCTTCTAGTATTTTGTCAGTGAATTTCCAGTTTAGTGCCTGCGTCTGCTCACTCAAAGGACATTTAAATTTATCTCATGCATTGAAAGGAGAAGTAGTAAAAGAAATAATGTAGCTTACTTTCAATATATTTATTTCAACATTAAAACGCTAAATTAGCAGATAAAAGTAACAGAGTAACTCCGTAAACCAGTGACTCTGGGAGGGGTGGAAGAATAAAAAAGAGTGAATGTCAATAGGATTAAACGATTTCCATTCTCTGTTCTTTGTGTCTTTTGTAAAGTTGGGAACATTTTTCAGGGCAATCCATTCATTTCTCATGGACCGAGATATTGGTTGTCATCGAGGGGGTAAATGAGTTAGGAGCATAAATCATGGTTTACATGCGTAAATCTGCTTTTGAAGATAAATTAACAGGCCTGTGTATGCAAAAGTGTGTGTGTAACTCAGTTTCCTGCGCGCCTTTATGTGCACTGCGCAGAAGCATTCCAGCAGACAGGAGAGGGGGCTTGGATCAGAGTTGGCACTTACATGTTTAGCTTTGATTTTAAAACCATGGAGGTCATTTTCAAAGAGTTGCATGCGTGAAAATTAGAATTAGCCCATGTAAGTAGCCTGTACACATGCAATTGGTATTTTATAAAAGTCGAAAGTACGTGCATACTTTACATTTCCCACACACATATACACATGTAAAAAAGGGGCGGTGGAGGGGTGTTCCAAGGAGAAGCCAACAGGTATGTGCTTCAGTTGCTATTTTTAAAGAAATGTGCATATATTTAGCAACTTACTCACATAGTCTTCCGCCTGCTAATTATCTGGCATAATTTATATCAGATTTATTTATTTTGTATTATTGACTGGTGGGAGGCCTGGGTGAACTTGTGTGTGTGTGTGTGTGTGTGTGGGGGGGGGGGGGGGGGGTGTCAGGCTGAAGAACCAGGAGCGTCTCGAGGACCTAGAGAAGGACTGGTGAACTGGAGCAAATGGTGAACTGGTTAATTTAAATTACGTGTTCATGTTTTAAAATATGCTGATTTACATGCACAAATTGGGTTTTACGTAAGTCCTACTTTATTTTCACGTGTAAAATATATGAAAATATATTTTTAAAGTAGGTAGGAAAAGTTTGTGTGTTGATTGCATTGGAATACTCGCTTTTGAAGCACTGCATGCATTCATGTGCAAGCATACATGCACGCATTTGTTCCTGGGTAAAGATAACGTGTATTTTATATTACGTGCGTATATGATATGTGCGGGCTAGAAAATACTATTGTAGATTTACGTTTATCGCATGTATTTGTTTGAAAGTTAGCCTCTCTGCAAGGAAGCTACCACACAAAAGTTAAGCCCTGTTTGGAGCAGGCAAACTGTGGGTGAGATAATTTGTGTATGTACTCTGTCAATTTACCAGAGGATTTTCGAAGCAAATTTATGGATGTAAGTATGCATTGAAAATTTTCAATAAGATCTGTGTGTAGAACATGCAGCTACGCAGGCTGTTCCTCAAGGGTCTTCGTTATCTTATGTGTATCAGTGATCACATACACTGTTGAAATTAATTTTGCCAATAGCCTTGTTTTGTGTAGTGTTACAGTCTTTAGTACTGGGGCATATGGATTATTGTGCCACGCTGTTGGTTGGTCTCCCATATAACATGGCTAGAGTTTTGCAGCTAGTGCAGAATGCTGCAGCCCAGGATTCGATGGTCTTCACATTTCTCTGGTGCTGCAGCATTTGCACTGGCTACCAGCTAAATGGTGGGCCAGATTTCGGCTATTAGTCACTCTACATAAGTTGTTGTACTCTGGATTGAGCTGTGTTTTAAAAAATAAGTTAGTTTTATGTATACCAAGTAGCTCTTTGAGATCACAATCGGATAGGTTGTTATATGAACCTTCATCAAGAAAGGGAAGACTTGCATAGACATGTACAAGGGCTTTTTCTTTCATTGCATCAGCTTCATGGAACAGTTTGCCAGTTCAAGTTAGAGATGCGTCTGACGTTAAGGAGTTCAGACAGGCGAGAAAAAATGTATTGCTTATGGAGGCTTTTAGTTAGATAAGGAATGCTTGTTATGTCTGCATTGTATGAGTTTTTGTTTTAATGTATTTTATGTATGTTTCCTGTGATCCGCTCTGAATGGATTGTTAATTTGGATGTGGCAGAATACAGATATTTTTAAATATAAAATAAAATAAAATAAAATAAAAATCACATTCCTGCTGAATGTTATTATTGTCATATTAAGAACATAAGAACATAAGAAGAACATAAGAACATGCCATACTGGGTCAGACCAAGGGTCCATCAAGCCCAGCATCCTGTTTCCAACAGTTGCCAATCCAGGCCATAAGAACCTGGCAAGTACCCAAAAACTAAGTCTACTCCATGTTACCATTGCTAGTAATAGCAGTGGTTATTATCTACGTCAACTTAATTAATAGCAGGTTATGGACTTCTCCTCCAAGAACTTATCCAATCCTTTTTTAAACACAGCTATACTAACTGCACTAACCACATCTTCTGGCAACAAATTCCAGAGTTTAATTGTGCGTTGAGTGAAAAAGAACTTTCTCCGATTAGTTATAAATGTGCCACATGCTAACTTCATGGAGTGTCCCCTAGTCTTTCTATTATCTGAAAGAGTAAAAAACTGATTCACATCTACCCGTTCTAGACCTCTTATGATTTTAAACACCTCTATCATATCCCCCCTCAGCCGTCTCTTCTCCAAGCTGAATAGTCTTTCCTCATAGGGGAGCTGTTCCATTCCCCTTATCATTTTGGTAGCCCTTCTCTGTACCTTCTCCATCGCAATTATATCTTTTTTGAGATGCAGCGTCCAGATTTGTACACAGTATTCAAGGTGCGGTCTCACCATGGGGCAATACAGAGGCATTATGACATTTTCTATTTTATTCACCATTCATTTTCTAATAATTACCAACATTCTGTTGCTTTTTTGACTGCCGTAGCACACTGAACCGACGATTTCAATGTGTTATCCACTATGACGCCTAGATCTCTTTCTTTGGTAGTAGCACCTAATATGGAACCTAACATTGTTTAACTATAGCATGGGTTATTTTTCCCTATATGCATCACCTTGCACTTGTCTACATTAAATTTCATCTGCCATTTTGATGCCCAATTTTCCAGCCTCACAAGGTCTTCCTGCAAATTATCACAATCTGCTTGTGAATTAACTACTCTGAACAATTTTGTATCATTGCAAATTTGATTACCTCACTTGTTGTATTTCTTTCCAGATCATTTATAAATATATTGAAAAGTAAGGGTCCCAATACAGATCCCTGAGGCACTCCACTGCCCACTAGAGATGTGAATCGGAACTGAAATCCGAACCGATTCTGGTTCCGATTCACATCTATAGAGATGTGAATCGGAACTGAAATCCGAACCGATTCTGGTTCCGATTCACATCTCTACTGCCCACTCCCTTCCACTGAGAAAATTGTCCATTTAATCCTACTCTCTGACTCTGTTTCCTGACTTTTAGCCAGTTAGTAATCCACGAAAGGACATTGCCACCTATCCCATGACTTTTTACTTTTCCTAGAAGCCTCTCATGAGGAACATTGTCAACTGCCTTCTGAAAATCCGAGTACACTACATCTACCGGTTCACCTTTATCCATATGTTTATTAATTCCTTCAAAAAGGTGAAGCAGATTTGTGAGGCAAGACTTGCCTTGGATAAAGCCATGCTGACTTTGCTCCATTAAACCATGTCTTTCTATATGTTCTGTGATTTTGATGTTTAGAACACTTTCCACTATTTTTCCTGGCGCTGAAGTCAGGCTAACCGGTCTGTAGTTTCCTGGATCGCCCCTGGAGCCTTTTTTAAATATGGGGGTTACATTAGCTATCCTCCAGTCTTCAGGTACAATGGATGATTTTAATGATAGGTTACAAATTTTTACTAATAGGTGGCCCTTTGCCCTTATTATGTGACAGGAGCTATCGGTGCCATTGGCCGGCCTCTGTCACAAGGTAGGAGCAATGGATGGCCAGCGCCATCTTAAAAAATGGCACGGGCCATCCAGTGCTCCCTCCATGTGACAGGGGCCTGCCAATGGCACGGATACCCTGTTACATGGTAAGGGCAAAGGCCATCAGCGCCATTTTTATTAGTGGCAGCCGACGGCCCGAGAGTGGGAGATCGCTCCTGGGACCCCACTGGACCACCAGGTACCTGTAAAATGTTTTTGGGGGGCTCGGGAGGGTGGGGGAACTAAGGGATTAGTTTTAAAGGGTCGGGGTGGGTTTTTTGTTTATCGGCTCGGGCGCAGCTGATAAACAAAACCGCGATCGGGCCGGACGAAAAAAACCCATGATGTGAATCGGAACCGGAATCCGAACCAATTCCGGTTCCGATTCACATCTCTACTGGGGATAGGGAGTGCTAGGATGGGGACAATGGGATGCCAGTTTTCAAGGGTTGAGTTGGAAAGAGCGGGTCAGGGTGCACTAGTCTCAAGCTGGGGAGAGGGCCCAGAGCATACTGGGTTGAGCTGGGATGGGGGCAGAGTGTGCTGGAGTCAGGCTAGGGAGGCAAAACAGAGTGTGCTGATGCTGGGCTGGTAAGAGGAAAGGGTGTACTGATATTGAACAGATGAGAGAGTCATAGTATTGCCTCCAGTCTAAGCTGCTCTGCCGCTTCCCAGCTGCCGCAGGAAGCTCTCTCTCTGCTCTTTGGGGTATTTTTTCACTAACCTGGGTACCCGCTCCTCAGGGACCCTTCTGCTCTATTTCGGTACCTATCTTGGGATACCGGGTACTCGCTCCTCGAGGGCCTGCTTTCCCTCCCCAGATCAATCCCAGCACACTCCGACTCCCTCGTTAGCCCAACACCAGCACTGTCTTCCCCCTTACCAGTCTAGCACTCTGTCCTGCCTCCCTAGCCTGACCACAGCACACTCTTTTCTGCCCTCCCCAGCTCAGCTCCTCCACACTATGACCCCACCCCCACCATCCTGACCCCAGCATTGTTATGATTCAGAAAGTGGACCCCTGTTCTGAGGTAGAGTCAGCCCTACCAAAAAGGGAGTCAACCCTCTTCGGTCTCTACCGTCGGATGGCAAGGCCTGCTGATGTGGATGTTAGATTAAGGCTTCACCCTGGAAGCTTGTGATTCCCCCAGGAGGAGCCCTTAGGAACACGGCCGCTGGGACTTAGGAGACTCCCTGAAGACTGAAGATAGTCTGGATGCAGGCGCCTCCTGCAGGTCGTGGGTTCCAGATGGCTGGCGCCTCCAGCAGGTCGTAATCAGTCCGGGAGTAGATGTCGAAGGATAGTTCAAAGCCGCTCCAAGGGCCGAAGTCCAGAGAGAGGTCGAGAGTCGGTCCAGGAGCAGACGGGAGAGTGGTCCGAAGCCAATCCAGGGGCACCACAGGAGAGTGGTCCGAAGCCAGTCCAAGGTCAGGCAAGGTCTGAGTATCAGACCTTGCCTTAAATACAGGAACTGGAGGGAGGAGTCCCAGGAGAAGCCATAACAATTTCCTTTCATGGCTCCTTTACATTTTCTCTTCAGCCACGCGCGCAGCTCTTAGCAGAGGTAGAGGCAGAGGGGGAGGAGTCAGCCTGGCCGAGAGGAACCATGCGGCCGGGCTTGGCAGCGGCAGTGGCCACGAAGAAAGCAAAAGAGAAGGCTGCCTGCCACAGCAGGAGCCTCTGACCAACCCAACACCTCAGGTAAGATTTAGTGTTGCCGCGGCCGCTGGCCCGACCCTGGTCGCAGCCTGCCACGGCCGGCGGCCATGACACCCGGCCTCGGACACAGCCCACCGCGGCCGGCGGTCCTAACAAGCATTGCAACCCACCCTCACCAGCCCGACCCCAATACTCCCTTAACTGCTCCCCAACCCAGCTCCAGCACACCCTGCCCTTTCCCAGTCTGACCCCTGCACATTCAACCCCCTGTACCAGTCTTAATCCTGTGCTCCCTTTTCCTCCCCTCAGCCTGACCCCAACACACTCTGACCCTCACCCCATTAACTAAAATGAAACAAATGAATAATAAACCAGGCCAAAAAAAATCCATGATATATAAAATTAAACAAAAGTAACTTTCCTTCACCCACCAGATCCACTTTATCAAAAGCTTTGCCAGATCTCAAAGCCCCTCCAACCTCCCCCCATACCAGCCATTTCCCCTTTGTGGTTCTGAGAGACTTCTGGGGGCAGGAGTGATCCCCATTCATTCCTACCTGGCTGCTTCTGCATTGCAAAATGGCTGTAAATCAACTGATACTTTTGACATTTTGTTGTATGTGAGCATACTGCTGCACAGCATAATGGCTTTGGCCTTGGATTGATTGGCAGCCATTTTACAATGCTGCAGCAGCCGAGCAGGAATGACTGTGGATTGCTCCTGCCTCTGGAAGATCCAGGCCTGTGATGGGGTCACTCCACAACTAGCGTAGTCTCTCACCCCTCATTTTCACAGTTCCCCCCCCCTTCTCCTGGATCGTTCCTGCCACAGTTTGATTTTCAGAGCAGGCCATTGTCTAAGCTTGTATCTTATGTCGATTGTTACGTTCATTTTGCTTGTTAGAATTATGTTATGTTAAACTAATACCTTTTTCTCTCTTAACTCTCCCGTTCTGTAAATCCCTGTTTATTGTAACTTTATCTTCTATTTAATTGGTTACCCCTGGTTACGCTGTAAACCGGTACGATAAGACCTTCGTCTTGAGCATCGGTAAATCAAAAGAATTTAAATAAATAAATAAATAAAATAAATAAATGGGGTGGGAAGAGGATGTGAGGGGACCTAGGGGGCTGGCAATCCAGTTCTGGATCCCTTCTCACCCATCAAATGATTTTGATGGGTGGGGAAGGATCCAGAACAGGGACACAGAGATTTTTTTTTTAATATTATTTTATGGTTAGTGGCTGGTGGGTTGAGCATGCATGTTCAAGCACACATGCACCCCCACAACCAGCTGTAGTGAGCTGCTGATGGTTTCAAGATAGGTAGTTCTGTCTATCAGGGACTAATGGGATATACATGTCTACTAGCACATGCATGTGCACCCCTAGCAGCCACCAAAAGATAGACAACACACAGGGGATGGTAACTTTAAAACAAGTGCAAGTGCGCCCACATAAGTGCATATATGGACGGAAGCGTACATATGCTGGAATTTTAAATTGCCCACATGTACTGTTTAAATAAGCATAGCACTCCTATATGTGCTTCTAATTTTAAGCAGTTACATGAGGAAATGTTATTCACATATCTTTCCTTAGGACTTGTCGGCTTTTTTACGTGCAAGTGAGCACATTTTAAAACACGTGTGCATGAAAGAAATAACTAGTTTGACCTCTTAGTCCACCAGTTTGCCCAGTCTATCTCTAGATCATGACGACCCCTCTGGTTCTTCAGCTTGCACTGTCCACACTTTACCCAGACTCCTCACTCCGTCAAATTTTATTCTGATTTACACCTGAAAAAGAGTAGAAGTAAATATGCGCAGGTAACATCCCAAGGCTAGCTTTGTTTGCCAGATTTAAAAAATATGATTTTTGTGCGTAAATGTTTGTCCCGCCCTGAAACATCCCTACCCTGCCCTCAAATCTGACCCTCTATGCGCATAATTTTCCAGTTTTAAGATATGAATTGCTCATATCCTGAAATATATACTTATGTCTATGGGCCTTTTAATGTGATCAACTCTTAAAATTCACCTCAAAATGAATTCTACATATGGATACATAAATAAGTAAGGATAAGTATAGGATTAGACTGCTTTACAAAATGGGGAAGGTGGAGTTATAAAATGTGAAAATAATTTTGTTGGATTTATGGGTAATAAGAAGTCATTCAAGCATAGAGTGAAAGAACAAAGTTTAAGGAGCTGGTGACTAAAATAAACTCCTGAATTTTAACCTTGGGGAGAATGAAGTATGGATAAGAGGAGACAAGTGAGAACTGATTTAGAATACTTAAAATACCCAAGAATGAACACCTAGACCAGCTGTTTCTTGGAGCAGGGAATTAATCTGAATGCACTGAAAGTAAGAAAGTGGTGGAAAGACAATTTTTAAGCTCAAGAGGACTTGTAATATTGGAAGGATACACAATTAAGTGTGCCTAAAGTTACATCTGTATTTTATAAATCGTGCTATCTATACCCTGAAATTATGCACACATGTTTCAGTATGCACACATTTTTTAATCACAGGGATCCACGTGGTTTGTGCACCTCATTTTCTAGTAGATTTTAAAAACATAAACATGCGCGTCCATGTGCACACGCTACCCAGTGCGCACATGGACGCGTGATTTTATAACATGCGTGTACCAGTGCACACATGTTATAAAATCCAGGGTGGCACATGCAAGGGGGTAGAATGTTGCAAGTTTTGCGTGGCGACGCACCACGGCCTTCCCCAATTCCCTCCCAGTCCGCTCCAATTAAGGATAGGGATAGGGGTAGGGGAGGAAAGGAGAGGGGAAGGGGAAGGGGAAGGGAGGTTGGATAGGGAAGTTCCCTTTCCCCTTCCCCTTCCCCTTCCTCTTCCCCTCTCCTTTCCTCCCCTACCCCTATCCCTATCCTATCTACCTTTGTTTTTTTTATCTTACCTGTTGCTCCTCCAAAAGAGCAGTAGCAAGTTCTGTGCGCCGGCACCCTGCTGGTGTGCACTGCCCCGGCACAGCGACAAATGGCCGCTGGACTGGCGCCTCAAGCCCTACCCCTCCCCGCCCACAGACCACCCCTTTTCTTCGGCCCGGCTCTTGTGCGCATAACAAGGGTTGCGCACATGGCCGAGCCCCTTTTAAAATACGCGTGTTTTTACACGTGTCAGCCATTTAAAATTGGGCCATTAATAAAAGTACAGATATATATTTCAAAATGGCTGTCTATGGAAGTATCAAGAAATGTATTGGGTTAGTCCAAGAAAAAGGTGTCACCTATATATATTTTTTTGTTTTTTAATCTTTTATTTTTGTACATTCAATGGCAGCCAAGCTACTTCATCTAGGAGGTAGCAGAAATGGTAATAGCAAAGAAATCTAGCGTTCAGAACATATTAGTGGAAAAAAATATAGTTGGAAGAGGACAGGCAGAATTATCAGGAAAAATAAAGGGAGGGAGGGAAGGCAATAGATGATTAATAACACAGAGGACAATATTGTCCTGTCATTAAAGAAAGTGATGAAACCTTATTTAGGAGCCTTTTTACATATCCACGGTAAAACAGTGCGTTCCTGTGCCGTTAAGTAATGAGAAAATTCTCAAGGGAATTAGTAAACCGCAATACCCAAGTACCACTGTTTAGTAAATCCTGTGGGAATTTTGCTCACATTGCCTTGGCTAGGAAAATTGTTCATTCCTGGCCACAGCAACATGTGATGGTGGCTCCCTGTCCTCGGGCCACTATCGTAAAGTGTACATAAGTTCTTATAGTAACTCCCCCACTTTCCCTACATCCAAATAAACCTTAATGGCCTGTGGTTCTATGTTCTCTTTCCTCTCCTCCTGCTAAGCTAACCAGCGCATAAATATTAATTTAATGGTGCCCCCCCCCCACACACACACAATATGAAGTCCCAGTGTACCCTCTAAATCATGCCTTCATCCTCCTTCCAAATCCCACCTCACAGTTGCCATCCCTGGATCCTCAGCCAGCTTACCCAAGAAATTCCAGGGTATAGTGGGGGAAGAATGATCTCTAGTCACTCCTGCCCTATCTGTGCGGTGCAAAGAAGAACCTAGAGTCAGCTGACACCATTTTGTTGTATGGCACTGCAGGGCAGGAGCAACCGCAGATTGGTCCTCTAATTCTGAATGAGGATTAGTTCTTTGGTTGACAGTGTAGTGAATAAATTTAAGTGCCAGTAGACTGTAGCAGCTATTGGCAGTGATAGAAAAGCACTGAAGGAGATCAGAGCAGGTGATAAGCCTCAATCTTGTCCTTCTTTTGCTGAAAAATGACACCATTCACATGAAGGATGCAGTACAGTGACGCCACTGCAGCACATTCCTCCCGATAGGATGATTTCATTTTGTTGTATGGCTGTACATTTCAATGGCCAAACATCAAAAGGGTGCTGCAGTGATGTCACTGCGGTGTGTCCTTCAAGTGGATGGTGTAATTTTTCAGTGACAGAAGAAAGAAGTTGGGAGGCCTGATCCTAGGCCTCTGGGCTGGGCATAGACCTCAGTGATGGGACTAAGCCTTGGATCATATCTAGGCCTAGGCCTTGGTAATAGGACCCACATTTAGGTCAGGTCTTGGTACTAGGACCAAGTTTCAGGTCAGGCACAGGCACTGGACCTAGGCTTTGGCACTGGGAGTGGGCCTTAGACCAAGCCAAGACACCAGTCTTAGGCCTTGGTGATGGGACAGGCTCGAGCAGGCATTGGCATTGGAACCAGACTTTGGGCCTAGGCATCACTGCCTGGCCCAGGCCTCAGGTCAGATCCTGGTGCTGGGTTTAGACTTTGCTGATAGAACCAAGCCTTGGCACTAAGCCCAGGCTTTGGCAACAGGCTCAGACCTTGGGCTGGATCCCAGCACAGCACTGGGCTTAGGCCTTGGTAAAAGGACCAGGCCTCGAGGGGACCCTGATGCTGTACCCAGACCTCAGCACAGAGACTAGGTTGTGGGTTAGGCTTCAGACCAGATCTAGGCCACGGTGCTGGGACCCGGCCTCAGACCAGGCCATTGACCAGGCCCAAACCTTGGTTTTGGGTCTCAGCTTCAGGACTGTACCCCAGCCTCAGCTCATTTTTTTGTCTTCCATTTAAATCAATGGGGCCTAAGGAATGCTTCACCCATTGACTTTAATGAAAAATGAAAAACAAATGGAACAAAAATATTTTTTGTTTATTACAAACCAATCATAGAACAAATGCACAAACCAAAACAAAAATTTTTACCCTGAACATATCTAGAACCGGAAGTATTTTTACAATTTCTTCAGTGCATTCCATCCCATAATCTGATTCAAAATGGACTACTCTATGAAAAGAATCAACTACTTAGACACTACAATCTCAATCAACAATGGACACCTACAAACATCTGTATACAGATGCAACTACCTTCAAAGTTGCAGTTTCTCTCTTTCACCCTCAAAAGTCCATTATTTGTTCTGATTCAATGGGTAGGAATAAATATCTCAAAGCTCTAACTAAATGCTTAAAACAAAAGGGATACCACCCTCAAAATCATTCTCCAAGCAAATGACATACTCACTCAAAACATCTAGGGAAATCCTACTGCAATACATGGAGTGGGTATCACTCATAGTAACACACAATCCAGAAATAGAAAATCTAAGGAAAATCATTACAGACCTACAATCACTGCTACTGCTACTGAATCTAGTATAGCTGAGTTCAAAAGGGGTTTGGATAAGTTCCTAGAAAAAAATTCCTTAAAGCATTATTGCCCAGGCACTCTTGGGAAAGCCACAAACATGTCTCTGGCAATGAGCAACAAGAAATGTATTTACATTTTGGATGCTGCTGGGTACGTTTGATCAGGATTGGCCTCTGTCGGAGGCAGGATTCTGGGCTCAGACCTCTGAGCCAATGAGGATGGGCATTTGGGAGAAATGAAACAGGAAATGAGACAAAATCTCCTATTTCATTTCAGGTTGTTTTCAAACTGAAACAATTTAAATTCTGATGAAATTTCATCAGAATCTCAATTTGTTTTGAAAATGGATTTAAAAAAATAAGTCGCCAGTCAGGCCTAGGGAGTGCATGAGGGGGGAGGTGGTTGGGGGTGGGAAGACTGTGGCTCGGGACCCTAATTTGTGTTTGCTCTCAGGGGGAGAGAGAGGCTGGGAGTATGCTATTGCTGGTCTTTTGGGGGTAGAGGGATGGGGGGCTGGGGGACTGACTGGAATACTAATCTTTATTACTGGTCTTTGAGGGGGGGGGGAGGGGGAGCCGGGGACCAGGGCGCTAATCATTATTTATGGCCTTTGGGGGGGAGGCCTGGGGGTGTCACCACACAGGCTCTTTTTTTTATTTTTTAAATTTGGGGGAGTTGGGGGCCACCTTGGGTTGCGGCCTAAGGTTGGGACAACAATCAGCACTGACCCCAGCTGAATGTCCCCATTTTGGTGGTTTGTGCCAGTGACCCTTTAAGGCCAAGGCGGTCCTGTAAGGTTGGGGCCGCCATCATATTGAAGACGGCTAGGTGTGTTCTTTTGCCTTGCGCCGGTGTTTGGCTGTGAGACAAAGTAACAAGCCATAGAGCCACAAAGCTTTTTTTTTTGAGAGGGGGGGGGGGCGTACTATCTCAGTGACACCCCCCTGCGATAGTGGGATCCGTCCCGCGATAAAACTTTGTGGCTTAATGAATCTAGGCCTTAACCGGCTAACTTCTACATTAATAAAGTTATATCTTTGGTTAAAAGAAATAACTGTTTCTTCCTCTCTCTGGCTTTTTCCTGAGAAGCTTGTAAGCAGTCACCAAAGGAAAAATGAAAACAATCTGGACTCTGAATTGAACTCTGGGTACGTATTAGATAAAGAGGATATACAATGTTAAATATAAACTTAAACCCCAGTTTTTAGGCTTTGGTTTTGTAGGACTTCCAGATTTGACTAAATCTGAATCCTTCACGTTTAGTTGGGGGGGGGGGTTCAGATTCTGAATTCAAGTTTGACCTTGTCTCTAATGTTTTTATTGTATGACCTGCCTGGATTTTATTTGTGAAACATCATTAGTTTTTGAACTTCATGGGCGGCAGCCCAGCACGAAAGTGCAGGTGCCGCGAATAACCGGGCACACAATGCTTCTGTGCGGACACCGTCCCCACCGCGCTGGGCTTACCGGCGGTGCACGTAGGGAGGGGGAATCCATTCTTTCCCCCAGCCGCGGCAGTCGTAATGCTGCCGGCAGCATCTGGCCAGCACCATGAATGGAGTTCCTTGCCCAACGAGCTGGGTGCTGCCGATGACTTCGCTCCTCCCGATTGGTCCGATGTTGGGCATAGTGATGTCATTGGAATGCGCCCCAACGCTGGACCACGCGATTGCCTCAGGGAGCGACACGATGACGTTGGCAGGGGGAGGGACCAGCGGAAATTTAAAACCCGCCGGCTCCCCTTTGTCTGGCCTCTTCATCTTTGGCCCCCGGTGCAGTGCGGTTCCCTGCCCAACCCATCCTTGTGTTAAAGCAAATTATTATTGTTCATTGTTATTCCATCGCAGCGGCGGTGCCCGAGACCTGGAAAGGCTATTGCAACATGGGAAATCTTAAAAGGAAGCAGGGAAATGCCGGGAATGAAGAGTGGGGCCTTGGGGCTCCACTAGGTGGTTGCCCACGGATGTTGAAGGTCAAGCCTGGGGATTGGGCCTTGATGGATCGATGGCCAGGCACATTTGAGAGGGGCTCCGGTGGGGCCTGCTGTGTGGCGGCCACCTGGACCCCTCTGGTGACGGTGGCCGACTCTGGCCCAGGGGCTCGTGGGGAGCGATGTCCCCCACCCCTGTTTCCGTTTTGGCGAAATGAATTGGAGATATTGGCACCTGCCCTGTGACTGTGAATAGGCTATGGTGGCAGGACTCGGGACCTAAATTAGACTCCCCTGTTAGGGTATTCTAATAAATGGCTGCAGCCATTTGAATCCCAGTCTCACGTTTTCCTTGTGTGTGTGTAATGTAGGGTGTCCATCCAGCCCGGGATGGGGGCGGGATAGAACCACTGGTGTTCGGGCTGCCCAGTCATTTGTTTAAGCAAAATAAGCCCTGCTGATTTTTCCACAGGGGACTAGACTAAAGAACAAAGGAGTTTGCAATTTAGTAAGGAAGTCAAATATCAGTATTTCCTTTTTTTTTTTTTATCATTGTATTAAGAAAACAGAAGAAAAATATTGTTTGGAAGAAAACATATTACGATTCAGCATTGTTTAAAAATGGAAAATGACAAGCTCAGTAGCATGGGTTACACAATTGGCAATTGCTTCCTATGGCAACAGCTTTACAGCCTTATTTGTTCTTCAAATTAGCCTTTTTGGTTTAGGCTATAATTTTTTACACACTATCCAGATGACTCAAGCAAACCAATGGAAACATGCTATTATAGAATGCTGCATCATCTTAGAATTCAGATAGTTTCCCCAATGAAACACATTTCCTGCTCTTGGGCATTTTGCAATTTATGCAATCATTATGGAACAATAAATAATCATAATAATTCTATTCTACTGTTTCAAACACTGTACAGCAGAAAGCTTAATTCCTGGGGAAAACTGAAATAGCCCAGCAAAGCACATTTGAATGCACAACTTTCCAGCTGTTTTCTGGCCGGATATTTTTATTTTGTTATCCCACGTCCCTTAAGTCTAATACAGAAACATATGAGTTCATAATGTTATTTAATATTGAGAACAGACAGTATGACAGATAATACAGGTACCTCTCACTGGTACAGTACATAATGCATTAATCAACAGCTGAGCTGACAGATAAATAATACAGAGCAAAGGTTGCAGAGTCCCTTCACAGTTTCTTCTCATCACTGTCCTTTAAACGCACATTAAATTTATCATTGTCCCTGGGCACTGATCCTTTTTCTGCTTCCACTAAATTAGGTCCCTGTTGATCCTGCAGGCTGGTTGCTCCTCATATCTGCTGGATGTATATACTGTCCTTAGTTCTGATGCAAGAGCCTAGTAGTAAAAATACAGAGAATGGTGAATCCCTGGCTCTGGAAATATATTCCACATTTCAGATCCTTCTGATTGATGTTGACCTTACTGTTGGAAGTCTGAGATCTTATGTTACTAAAGTGGCAATTGATAGGGATAGGAATAAATTATTTAGATTCCTGATTTAGGTAATATCTGTAGGTCCAGTGACCCTCTATTAAGCAAATGAAGAATCTACAGATTAATGCTGTTCTTTGATTATAAAATTCCATTTTTAATAAGTATTGTACCTCTGCCTGTACATAAGATGCACCACCTCTGAAAGATAGAAAGTAAGTCTTACAGGAAAGAAATGGGCAAATAGTATACTAAAGGCTGAAGTTGCCAGATGTAGTGTGCTTATATAATTCCACGTGCAACCCCAGCCTGGCATGCGTGTCCTGCATGGTTGAAGCCATAAAGCAATTGATATTCTCTTCAGGGCAGGGATCCTGGCTGGCTCTTCTGTTCCCCTTAACTCCCAAGGTGTGCATTCTTTTGACTGGGGGAAGAAAGGAGTCCTTTCAGGTCTCAGTGCAGGCTGACTGACTTCCTCTCCTGAATTCCCTGGTGAGGTGAATTCCTAGGCACTGTGCTGTGTACTGAGTGCCTAAATAAGATGCAGGGACCACTAGATTAGTGTCCAAAAATGATATGTTACCGTAAACAACTCTGGACCGATGGCACATTAAAAATGAATTTCCAGCTGCACTGGTTTCTTTATTTCTCTCTCTTGATTTACAAGGTCTATGTCCTTTACCTGTGCAAGAGTTTTTGAAAAGGTTTTGAAAAGGTTGGGAATCCAGCCACCCTCCTGGTTTAGACTGATCAGTGGTCCCCTTTGGTTAGGACAGCCTTGAGTGGATGGGAAACCCTTCCCAGATTGCCAAAATGTGACTTTGCACAGATAGCAAATTTCTCTCTTTCCCCAAGGTTTTGTGAAGACTCTGATTGGGGGTCCTCTCTTAATAAAGATAATTTCTTACAGTTTGATATACTGGATTTTGATGGGATCCCTGGTGGAAAGGATCCTTGATAGAACTACAGGTTTCACAGATCCACTGATGGGTAGGGAATACTGGCAATACGACCCGAATGCAGGAGGTTGCTCCCGGACCCCCGCTGGACTTTTGGCAAGTCTTGTGGGGGTCAGGAGGCCCCCCCCAAGCTGGCCAAATGTCCCTGGGGGTTCAGCGGGGGTCCGGGAGCGATCTCCTGCACTCAGGCCGTATTGCCAATATTCAAAATGGCGCTGGCGCTACCTTTGCCCTCGCTATGTCATAGGGGCCGACGGTCATTAAAACGATTGGGCACACGATTCACATCCCTACTTCTCTGTACCTTCTCCATCGCAACTATATCTTTTTTGAGTGCTGTGACCAGAATTGTACACAGTATTCAAGGTGCGGTCTCACTATGAAGCGATATAGAGGCATTATGACATTTTCCATTTTATTCACCATTCCCTTTCTAATAATTCCCAGCATTCTGTTTGCTTTTTCACTGCTGCAGAACACTGAACCGACGATTTCAATGTGTTATCCATATGAAGCCTAGATCTCTTTCTTGGGTGGTAGCACCTAATATGGAACCTAACATTGTTTAACTAACAACACATACATACAGCTGGAAGTCACCTATAAAAAGCAGAATTGCTCATTTTTATTATTTTTCTCATAATTAAGTATGAAATTAGAAAGACAGTATAAACACATGATTATCTTAACAGTCATAAATGGTAACCTCAACCCATTCCCCATTTAGAGTATATTATTGAACTATGTAACCGTAAGCACAGCTGATAACATCCTGCAGCTTCCTTCTTCTCCAGCTGAGTCTTAAGGTCTGCCTCTCATTCTAAGTAGGAACATGCTCAGTTCCCTCAGATTGGATCACATTTGTTTTCCATCTGGGGTTGACTGGATATACCAAAGGTGTTTAGTAACTTTGGGTTACATAAACAGTATGGAGTGGCAGAAAAAAAGGTGCATACCATATTTTATACATACCTGCAGATATCGACTAATCCTTCCGCTTCCATCTTTTGTGAGAATAGTTTGGAATTATGTTGAGACAACACTGTTAGCCCACCTGTCTTGCCACCTGTCTTGCCTAGCTCCAGCTTGGTGGCTTGGTTGAAGTCCCCTCCACTCTCACTCATGACGATTTTACCCTCTGAAAATGAAGACAGTTAAAAAATTGGAAGCATATTTCAATTGGTTGACATTTGGAACATAAATTGAAGCTAGCGTGATCGCTTTGTTAAACACAACGCCCTTTAGCACAACAAACCTTCCCTTTGGGTCTTTATGGATCTTTATGCTGAGAGGGAGATTTCTGGCTAGGAAAATTCCCCCTCTATGTTTTTATCAGTCCAAGTTGGAAAAGAAAGCCTGATCTACACGTTTTGATTTTAAGTTAAATTATCTAGATTTTTGGAAGTGATTCTCCTGAAAAATGTAACAGCAGGCTTCCATATGGCTTGCTGTCAGTAGAGCTTTACTCTTTTAGATGGGGGCATTCAAATCTTTCACATTAATAGACAGGAGCTTGATATTAGCGTTAAGACTTGTGTTATAAGAAATGAATAATTAAACCACCAGCTCGCAAATCTTTTTTGTACAGGGATATCTATCATAGCATCAGCATCTAAAACATTCTTCCCTTCCAGCACTTTTATATTTTATTGTTTAATTCTAACATTTATGCTTAATGATACAAACCACTCATGCCCCCCTTAACAAAACCCAGAAAATAAACGAGATACTATTTTAATTTTACTATTTCATGCTAGCGTATAAACTTGTCATATTTTCAAATAGCAGCTTAGTGAATTATAGTAGTATTGTTTCCTTATTACAACTGGTTTAGTAAACAAAAAAACAAAGTCCCAGTCAATATATTTTTGATAAATATATTACTTAATGTGTGAATGAGAAACATACTAGAAGGGAATGACTTAAAGGCTGTCACACAGTAATCAATAATCAATTTTTGTAAACTGCTTACTGAGTAATTCTTCTGTATGCTTTCATTTTTGTATATATACATAGGAGTATGTGATCCTTGGAAAATAGGATAAATTGGTCTTTGTAAATATATTTGAATTAAACCAGTCAAGTAATAAAACCTCTTTTAAAAGATAGTTCTTATTACACATATTTTTTTCAGTTGAAATGTATACATTTCAGCATGCAATTGGTGCATCCAATAAGTGATTTTTATTAGAAAGTACCTATAGGATCCAAGGATAATTATAAGTGCAAGTTTCACTTTACATATTCTCCATGTCAAATAGTTTTTAAACTATTTATCTATAGTAGAAAATAATAATCCTAAAGAAGGCCCAAGCTCTATGCTCTAGAATAGAGGAACCAGAGCAGAGATGTGATGGAGACATTTAAAAATCTCAAAGGTATAAATGATGCACAAGAATAAATTACTTTTCATTAGAAGAAAAGATCATGAGACAGTCTGAGGATTAACATTAGAAAATACTTTGTCAGAGAATAGGTAGTGGATGCATGGAACAGCCAGTGAAGCTGGTGGAGAAAAAAAAACAGTAAGGATGTAATTTTCAAAAGGATTTGCATACGTAAAACTAGGATTTATGAACATAAATGGACTTTATGCACATAAATGGGCTTTTGAAAATTGCCTCTTTTATGCATATGACTTTGAAAATTCAGCTCTGTGGAGTTAATTTTCAAAAGGTTTTATATGTGTAAAGTCCATTTATGCATGTAAAATCTTTTGAAAATTGCTACAATATATGCTGCTTTTACGATGGCAAATTTTAAACAGGTGCACAGGCATACACGGGTGCACATTTGCTGGCTTGCACCCAGGGACACGGCTATTTTATAACATACACACGTATATGCGCACATGGTATGAAATAGGCTGAACGTGTGCACATGTGAGCACAATATTAAGTGGGCATGCACCTATGTGTGCAAATGCCACTTCTCCAGCATAATTGGTAGGATTTTAGTAGCCACATGCGCCAATTCAATTGCCTGCTTCCCCAGTTTGTTCCTAGTTCACCCAGGGAAAGGATAGCATTTCCAGACCCTCCTACTTTAATTACCCGTTATACCCTGCTGATCTATGTAATGTTTTTTTTATTACTATAACAAAGAAAAAATGAGTGGCTTAACAAAATTATTAAAGCACTGTTCCATACATAAGTCCCCAATTTTATTTGATTATGTTGCGTGCCCCGTCCGCGCTCTGCCCACGCACGGGCCTGCTACCTTTACAACTCCACTGCAGGTCCTGGGTCAGCCTCTCTGGCAGCAGCTGCAAGCTCCTCCAGGCCTCGGCGTCCTGTTGCGGTGGTCGCTGAGCCTTCCTCAGTGCACCAGGCCTCACGGCGGGGCTCATCGTCCTCCGTGGCTTCGGCCCTGCCCCAGGCGTGCGTGCACGGACCACCCGGTCACTTATAGGGCCAGGGGCGGGTCCAAGCTCCGCGGCGCACCCTGACTGAGCATACTACTAAAGGAAGTGCCTGCCTGCACTTCCTTGCCTTGGCAATCGGGTTGACACCGTGTGTGTGTACTAGTTTGCCTCCGTGTCTCATCGCTTGTTCCAGTCTTGATCCAGCCTTGTTCCAGTCGTGTCCCAGAATCCTCGTGTTCCAGCGTCCTCGTGTTCCAGCGTCTGTCTGTTCCTGCATTCCCTCAGGTAGTATCTCTTGGACTGACTTTGGTACTGACCTTTGCATGCTTCCTTGACCATGTTGATCGCTGCCTGGATTCTGCCCTTTGCCTGCCTCCTTGACCACGTCTGACCTCTGGAACCTGACCCTTGCTTTGGCTGACTACTCTCGGACTGATCCTTGGAACTTGACCTCTGCTTTGGCTGACCACTCATGGACTGATCCTTGGAACTTGACCTCTGCTATCGTTGACCACGCCTCCTTGATTCTGGCCCTGCTCCTAGCCTTGTCATCACAGACACTGTACTGGCCTTCCTTGATCCTTCAGGCCTCTAGTTAAGACATTGACTGCGCACCCTTGATCCTGGTGGGCAGACCTCTATACTTCCTATCTGGGAGTCCCTGCGAGGCCCACCTAAGTCCAAGCGGCCCGGGTCCCCAAGGGCTCCATCTGGGGGGACTGCGGGCTTCCAATGGTGAAGCTCCAGCTAGCCTTTGTCTCCTCCTGTGCTCCGTCACCTGGTGGCAGGTGCTTCCTGGACCCGACCAGGGAGCTGTCCTACACTGCTCCAGGATAAGGGTCCACCTCCAAGCGCAACAGATTAGAGGCAACAAAGGAACTTTTTGAAATACAATACACTTATTGATCAACGAACCCCGACTTGGCCATGTTTCTCATCCCAGCTGCGTCAGGGGGACCAATGAATTCTTATCATCTGCAAGAAAATGATTTTTAAAGCATTGAACAGTGGGCTAACACGGAAACATAGTAACCAGTTCAAAGGTATAATACGACAAGAGGAATGTACCAAGTGTAGTAAAGTTCAATAATATACTACGGTATCCTGATCACCAAATACAGAAGTAGACAAAAAAACGGGGGAAGATGGTGGGGAGCCGGAAAGGGGGGGGGGGGGAGGGGGACATTTTTTGCTAGCAATAAAGAATAGGAAAACTATTATTAATATACAAATTATGTAAACATAATATGAAAAACGTAAAGAACTGTATAAACAGCTAGCACAGGGAAGGAGAGGGGAGGGGAATGGAGGGGGGGGGGGAGGAAGGAAAGAAGGGATCAGGATAAATTAATGAAACATTTTTTAAACAAATGTTTTTGAGCAAACTTTAAAGAAAACTAGAAAATCAGAAAACCAAACAGGAGGGAACCTAAACTGTATTGAACAGTGGTTTGTTAATATTTGGAGCCACACATTTTTTCTTTGTTATATTTAATTACATGTGTATGCCGTTTACCCCACAATTTAGCTGTGTTTTTTTTTTTTATTACTTGCAAGCCATCCATAGCAGAAGTAAAGTTACGTGATAAGGGACCCCGGCACGTGCATGTGTGCGTGAGTATTTACGCACAGGTTTCAATGTGAAATCCAGAATGCTCATGTCCGGCCCCTTTTTTGTGAACATTTTTATGCGCGCAGTGGAAGATACACGCGCACTAGTGCATCTTTTTAAATCCTTTCAGCACCGGCCTGACATATCCATGTATCTCCTGGTTTTGGTGCACGTCGGGTTTTTAAAATTCACATTTAAGTGCGTAACTCCTATGAAAATTCACCGCTAAGAGTTCAAAGAAGCATGAGATAAACACAGACAATACTTAATTGTAAAGAAGTGAAGGAAAAAACAGACATCAAACAGAGTATACGGTATTGTAATGTGAAGGAAATTGGGCAGACTAGATGGACCTTAAAGTCCTTATCTGGTGTCATAGTCCTTGTTTCTGATATTTTACATCGTAATTGATTTAAAAGAAAATCTATCACATTCATTTTGTCTAACTGTGTATATTTGGGCAATTATATGCTCCTGTAACCCCACCCTGGTGTGCAGGTCTAGCACAGGTAAGGCCATAAATGCATTTAGATTCTTTGAGTTGGGACCTTGACCTGCTCTTGCATTTCCTTTACTTCCCAAGGGCTGGATTCACTGGACTGGGGGAAGAAAGGAGTCCTTTCAGATCCCGATGTGACGGGGTGGTTTCTTTGCACATTCCCTTGGGTTTCCCCTGAGAAGGATGTTAGTCCCTGATGTGGGTACAGTGAGTACAAAAATACATACTTTGGAGCCTCTTGGTTAGTGTCCAAAATAAAAGTTTTTACTGGTAAACAGTGATGGTGAATGTCACACATCTCAAAATGCAGCACCACAGAAATCGCTCTTCAATTCCTTTGCAATCTCTTCCCTCTGTCTGTGCAGCACTCACTTATATCAGGACAGGGAAAACATCCACTCTCTTGGGTTAAAGGAAAGTGGAGCTACCAGAGAGGCAGGGTCTTTAGGATGGTCAGAACCCTTCCAAGCTGGTAAAAATAGCAAAGTCTATTTCACAGAGAGTAAATCATCTCTCTCCCCAGTACGGTGAACACCGGATGGGTGTCCCCAGTGATGCTGTTTCCTTTACTCACCATTAGCAGATATTCAGGATCTCCTTGATCTTACACAGTCTCTTTAGTTCTCTTTGGATCCTTTATGTAATAGATCTTGTTTGAAACAAACAGACCTCTTGCTTCTAGCAGGAAGGCAGAGGCAGCCAAAAACCTTCCTCCTGGATCTTCTAAATCAAAAACTCTTTCCCCACAAACTGATATTAACACTGGAGTTGTTCCTTGCAGTGGGTCACTGTTATCCCTTCCTCACTGAGGTTATGGAGGGCAGGTCTTCCCTATCTCTGGGTGTCCCAAACACAGGGTTCCCCAATCCTGTACCCAAGAAAGGCCCAGATGTCTTCAAGGCTCTTCCCATGAAAAATCTCAAAAATAATCCAGAGGGATATCCCAACCAGCTAGTGAGTAGACTGGAAGGAAAACCCTCCTGATCCTGGTCAGGACCAGCAAGCTGGGTTAGCCAGCCTTTACTGACTGGGCCTGTAAAGCAACAATAGGTAAAGTCCTAACACCTCTGTACTCTGTGCTATCACAAAAAGACTGCCTCCCAAGGTCATTGTGGAGAGCTCCTAAATAGACTCCCATGGTGATGGCCATTCCAGATTCCACAGAAGGAGGAGCTGTATTTGAATGGTACCTCCCTCTATTCTAACCTATTCTCTCTCTGTTATGTTCAAGTGACATCAGAATGAAAGACTGAGTAGGTCTTTACCCAAGCCTTTGGATTTTATTTATTTATCTTGTTTTATCTACATAACACTTAAATAAGTATTTTATTTATTTGTTTATTTATGCTATTTAAAAAATATATATGCTACATTTATCCATATACATACAAATAAATATATCAAAAAATTAATAAAGAAACAATTAAAAAAAATATACATTTTTTAAATAAATAAATCCCAAAGTCTGAAATGGCTTATAATAAAACCATTGATAAAATACAGCATATGATAAAACCATTAATAAAAAAAGCATATTACAATAACAGACATAGACATTTACTTATGTCAACAATGAATTTTAACTGCTCGTATGCAGTCAGGGCCCCTAGATGAACAGAGTGGTACTGTTGTCTGCTAGTGGCATGGTATCAGCCTATTAGGTAAAATAAATAGGCCACCTAAATAAGTGAACTTTTAGCTATTTTTTAAATCCTTTGGTGTAAGTCTGCTTGTGTAGAACAACAAGGAGTAGGTTCCTGGGATCACAAAAGGTTTTTCCTGTGATTACGAAAATCTTATAGATGACTGGGAATTTCTTAACTTTCTAGTCAGGCAATGCATTTTTAAAATCAAATTGATACAGGGTGAAGAATCCTCAATTAAAGCACTGTGTATCATAGTCAAGATTTTATAATGAATTTGTTGTTCAATTGGTAACCAATGAAGAGAACTTAATATTGGTGTAATATGGTTGAAGTTGAAAGTCCCAGTCAAGATCCTAGCAGCTGAATTTTGAATAATCTGAAGGTTTTTAGTGTGTGATAAGTTAGGCCTAAGTATAACGAATTACAATTATCAATGTTGGATATTATCAATGCCTGTAACAGAGTGCAAATGTCAGCTGGATCAAGATAGGGCTTTAATCGTCACAGCATGAATAAATTCCGAAATGATTTTTGAACCAGCATTTTAACATGAGCCTTAAAAGATAGATTGGATTCAATAATGATGCCTAAGTTCTTTGCTTGTCTCACAATGGGTGTGGTATAACCTTGAAAAACGAATGATGATGGAAATGATCTCTCAGAAAATCTACTCAAATAAACAATCTCTGTTTTGAGTAGGTTTAATGAGAGTCTATTATTTGTCAGCCAACACTTCATTGCACTCAAGTAGACTGAGAGCAGATCAAGTGTGATGTTGATATTGATGGAAAACAGGAAAAAAAACTGTATATCTTCTGCATACAGATGGTGATGCAAGCCCAGACCAGAGAGAATTTTACACAGGGATCTCAAGTAAATATTGACGAATGTTGCCAAAAGGGATCATGTCTGGGGTACACATTGTTCGGAGGGTACCAAGATGATAAATGCGTACTGAATTTAAATTCTTGGATCCTGTTAGAAAGAAAGAAATGAAACCATTCTAAAACAATACCAGTAGTTAGAGCAGTAGGCTACGAACCAGGGAAACCAGGGTTCAAATCTCTCTGCTGATATTTGTGACTTTGGGCAAGTTACTTTACCCTCCATTGCCTCAGGTTTAAACTTAGGCCTAGATTCATCAAAATATTATAAATATAGTGGGGTAGATTTTAAAAGCAGCATGCGCGGCGCACATGTGTGTGCACTTCCCGGCGTGCACACATGTACATTCGATTTTAAAAAATCCGGGGTTGGCATGCGCAAGGGGTTGCACAATTATGCACCTTGCGTGCACTGAGCCCGCTCCGAGCTGCGCTGCCTTCCCCCATTCCCTCTGAGGCCGCTCTGAAATCGCAGTGGCATCAGAGGGAATTTCCCTTACCCCCACCCCACATTCCCTTTCCTTCCCTTACCTCCCCCGCCCTTTCCCCCTTACCTTTTTTGACATTTTCTTTTTGTTTCAAAACTTACTTCAGCTCTGGGGCTGAAGTAAGTTGCGTGCGATGGCCGACTACCGTCGCGCGATCCCCGGCACAGCAGCAAATATGGCCGCTATGCTGGGAGTCTGACCCTGCCCCCGCCCCGCCCCCAGACTGCCCCACCTACACCTCACCCCCTCTCCACCCCTTTTTCAAGCCCCAGGACTTACACACGTCCCGGGGCTTTTCGCGTGTTGCCGGGCCTTTTTAAAAAAGGCCTGGCACGCATAACCCTTTTAAAATCCGGCCCAGTGGAAATAGCTCCCGCAATAAAAAAAAGGACATGGTTAGACTAATTTCCTGTGAATCGCATTGCAGAGGAAATTATCACATTGCATCAGCTCGTCACGTCATTTTACGTGGTGCGTGTTATTTTTTTTTGTTTATATATACTAGAGATGTGATTCAGCCGAACCTTTTGGTTCGGCCTTTGTTATCGGCCCACCGCAGTAGACCGATAACAAAGGCCTGGGGCCCCACTGGACCACCAGGGACTTTCGGTAAGTCTTGTGGGGGGGGTCGGGTAAGTCTTGGGGGTTTGGGCCAATTTTTTTTCGGCTGTCCCAAACTGAAAAAAAACCCCCAAACCCCAACCCTTCAGATTTAATTAATTATAACCCACCACCCTCCCGACCCCCCCAAAACTTGCCTAAAGTACCTGGTGGTCCAGTGGGGGTCCCGGGAGAGATCTCCCACTCTTGGGCCGTCAGCTGCCAGTAAACAAAAAGGCCCCGGTGGCCCTTTGCCCTTACAATGTGACAGGGGCTATTGGTGCTATTGACCAGCCTCTGTCACATGGTAGGAGCAATGGACAGTCGGCACCATCTTAAAAAATGGCGCAGGCCATCCATTGCTCCTACAAAGTGACAGGGGCCAGCCAATGGCACCGATAGCCCCTGTCACATAGTAAGGGCAAAGGGCCATTGGCGCCATTTTGATTAGTGGCAGCCGATGGCCCGAGAAGGGGAGATCACACCTGGGACCCCACTGGACCACCAGGGACTTTCGGTAAGTCTTGTGGAGGGGGGGGGCGGGTTGGGCAAGTCTTGGGGGTTTGGGAGGGTGGGGGGTTGCAATTAATTAAATTTGAAGGGTTGGGGTGGGTTTGTTTGTTTTTTTAATGTGCCCTTTCTCCTCCCCAAAAACAATAAGAAAACCACACAACATTTTGTGGGTTTTTCTATCATTTCGGCGCCTCCCCAAAATGTGACGAAATAGGAAATATCGTTTATATTGCCTATTTCTTCCCAAACGAATGCTCATCCCTAATATATACTGGCTTCCTGCAGCTGCCTCTTTCAGGGTATGTCAGGCATTGGAGAGAGAAGATTTGTTGGATAGTGATTGGAGTAGGAGTTTAGCTAGTGATTTCTGAGTGCAGTGTCTTGTGTTCGGTTGTCATCTGTTTCCCTGTACCTTGGATTTTTCTCTTCTTTGTTGGAGTGAAAGTTTTTGTCAGTTTGTCCTATTTGTCTGTCTGTGTTTGTGTCAGGAAGAGGAATAGTGATGAGGTGGAGGAGGAGTTTTGAGGCATGGTGTGAGGTGGAGGAGGAGTGGAGAGGTGTGGTGATAATGCGGAGGAGGAGTGATGAGGCATGGTGGTGAGGCAGTGGAGAAGTGTTGAGATGTATTGGTGAGGTGTGGGTGCATTGAAACTCTGGAGCTCTCTCTGCCTCTGGGGACCTGCACGTGGAACATGAAGCATTTCAGAGAATGCCACCCTGGAGGTTCTGGATTTCAGCTTCCTACCTAAAATCCTAAATTTGGCTTCCAGAACCTCTCTCCCACATTTTCCTATGTCGTTGGTGCCCACATGTACCACGACAACCGGCTCCTCCCCAGCACTGTCTATAATCCTATCTAGGTGATGCGTGAGGTCTGCCACCTTCGCACCAGGCAGGCAAGTTTCCAGGTGGTCTTCACGTCCACCAGCCACCCTGCTATCTACATTTCTAATAATCGAATCACCAACTGTGATGGCCAGCCTAACCCTTCCCTCCTGGACAGTAGCTCTGGGAGATTTGTCCTCAGTGCAAGAGGACAATACATTACCTGGAGAGCAGGTCCTTGCTACAGGATCACTTCCTGCCACACCAGGGTGATGTTCTCCTATTGGGAGACCTTTCTGATCCAAGGCAGCACTGGGGCTGCCAGAATGGATTTGGGACTTGTCTACTATGTCCCTGAAGGTCTCGTCAATGTACCTCTCTGTCTCCCTCAGCTCCTCCAAGTCTGCTACTCTAGCCTCCAGAGATCGGACTTGTTCCCTGAGAGCCAGGAGCTCGTTGCACCAAGTGCACACATACAATCTCTCACTGGCGGGTAAAAAATCATACATGTGACACTCAATGCAAAAGACTGGAAAGCCCCCCTCTTGCTGATGGACTGCTGCCTTCATCTTAGTTTTATTGAGTTCCTAGTTAAGTTTAGGATACTAAGGGAGTTGGAATAAGAGTACTTTAAAGTTACAGGTGAATTTAGTAATTAATCAGCTAGTGTCCTACAAGGGGATGATTAAAATTTCAATAAGGGCTGGTACAATATTATGTTTTAGATAAGACCCTGATTGATTTTTAATGAGAAAGTGTCTTGTGCCTAAAAATCAAGGGTTGAGTGGGTGGGAAAGTGTCTTGTGCCTAAATATCAAGGGTGGGAAAGTGTCTTGGGCCTAAAAATCAAAGGTTGAGTGGGTAGGAAAGACAGACACTAGAATTAACTATCTCTGGCTTGCTTTTTACCTCAGACACACACAAACTCTAAAGAATCTATCCCTTAATTTCACCTTTCACCAAACTTTTATAAGCCCAAAACTTTCTGAAAACTATACTTACCAATCCTCTTAAATCACGGTTAAATTAATCTTCACTCAGTTAATGGAAGGATTTGAGAATTACGGCGCGCGCTTCCGGTCCTCCTCTACTGCAAACCATGCGGGGCCTCTGCATACTGCATACTCAGCTGTATACTGCATACTGCTCCCGGGGGCCTCTGCTTACTGCTCCTGGGGGCCTCTGCATACTCATCTGGATACTGCTCCCGGGGGATGCTGGGAGCAGTATGCAGATGAGCCTTCAGTCCTCCTCTACTGCAAACCGTGCAGGGCCTCTGGAAGCTGGGCTGTGGAAGTCAATCCCTGGATCGCTTGCAGTGACCTCTGGACTCCTCTCCTGGGGGATGCTGGGAGCAGTATGCAGATGAGCCTTCCGGTCCTCTTCTACTGCAAGCCATGTGGGGCCTCTGGAAGCTGGGCTGTGGAAGTCAATCCCTGGATCTCTTGCGGTGACCTCTGGGCTCCTCTCCCGGGGGATGCTGGGAGCAGTATGCAGATGAGCCTTCGGTCCTCCTCTACTGCAAACCGTGCGGGGCCTCTGGAAGCTGGGCTGTGGAAGTCAATCCCTGGATTGCTTGCGGTGACCTCTGGACTCCTCTCCCGGGGGATGCTGGGAGCAGTATGCAGATGAGCCTTACCAGCGTCAAACCCTCTGGGGTTTGATGCTGGTAAGTTTCACATCCCCCCCTCAACATAAGGAATAAACAGTGTGAGTTGTAGGTGGAATGGTCTTTGAATAAGCATGAGGACATTTTCTCACCCTACAATACAATCATTTCTCTGAGGTACTGGCTGTAAACAGTGGAAACATAGGATCACCTGCAACAAAAGACAGTCTAAGCAAAATGGATGCACACACACACTGCCTGCTCTGGGGTATGCATAAATGTGGTAATGGAGGGAACAAGGAAGCAAACATCACCCACAGTTATAGATGTAGACCAAGGTTAACACAGCACGTCACTCACCCAGACATTCACAGTCACATATATATGTTAGGCCTTTTCTGGGGACAGACTACCTCCAGCAGTTTGTGTACCTACACATAGCCAAAGACTATGTTCCAGGCATGTCTGTAATTTTACATTATTGATGTCTCTGGCTGCCTGTTCCCCATATGATAAAAAGAGAGTGAGAGTGCAAAGTATGCACAGAAGATTAGGTACACCTGCCAGCGTGAAAGACATCTGCAAGATGTATATATGCTAGGCACTTTGTCATAGGTACTGACATGGGTCTCTCAAGGCCTCAGAGGGCAGGAAATGCTTGTCTTGAAAGAGACCAACATAGAAAGGGCATAAGCCACCATGCCAGCCACATGACACCTCTGAGAGCATTTGCCCCATACATTCAGAACAGTGTCAGGTTTCCCAATGAGGCAAGTTGTAGGCCCCTGAGCTCATCAGCTGACAATAGCTTCTCTAGTCTTTATTATGGATGTACAGAGGGATGCCATACGTTGCATTCGGTATTCATATTCGTCGGGGAGCACATACATTGCATTCAGCAAGGGGGGCCCCCGATACATTCATGCGTTAATTCTTATTCATTTCCCAGCTAAAAATGAATTAACTACACCCCCCCACCCTCCTGATCCCCCAAGACTTACCAAAACTCCCTGGTGGTCCAGCAGGGGGTCCAGGAGCCATTTCCTGCACTCACACCCTCGGCTGCCGGTATTCAAAATGGCACCGATAGCCTTTGACCTTACTATGTCACAGGGGCTACTGGTGCCATTGGTCGGCCCCTGTCACATGGTAGGAGCAATGGATGGCCAGAGCCATCTCCTGCACTCACACCCTCGGATGCCGGTATTCAAAATGGCGCCGGTAGCCTTTGACCTCACTATGTCAAAGGGGCTACCGGTGCCATTGGAAGGCTCCTGTGACATAGTGAGGGCAAAGGCTATCGGCACCATTTTGAATACTGGCTGCCGACAGCCCAAGTGCAGGAGGTTGCTCCTGGACCCCCGCTGAACCACCAGGGACTTTTGGCAAGTCTTGTGGGGGTCAAGAGGGTCCCCCAAGACTTGCCAAAAGTCCCTGGTGGTCCAGCGGGGCTCCGGGAGTGATCTCCTGCACTCGGGCCGTCGGCTGCCAGTAATCAAAATGGTGCCGATAGCCTTTGCCCTTACTATGTCACAAGGGCTACCGGTGCCATTGGTCAGCCCCTGTCACATGGTAGGAGCACAAGATGGTGCCAGCCATCCATTGCACCTACCATGTTACAGGGGCTGACCAATGGAACTTGTAGCCCCTGTGACATAGTAAGGTCAAAGGCTATCGGCACCATTTTGAATACTGGCAGCCGAGGTCGTGAGTGCAGGAGATGGTTCCCGGACCACCCGCTGGACCACCAGGGAGTTTTGGTAAGTTTTGGGGGGCTCAGGAGGGTGGGTGTTTTGTTTAAATTCACTCCTTTAGACGGCCGAATAATTCGGCGAAGATTCGTTGTATTCGTGGGGAATCGAGATACGTTTCGCTTCCCCACAAATACAATGAATATGGCCATATACGTTGCAGATTACCAATACGTTGGAAATTAATGCACACCCCTAGTCTTTATGCTATATACAGAGCTGGTGACCGAGAGTCTATCAACACACCTGCCCTGCTTGGTGAATAAAATGGAAAATGTCATAATGCCTCTGTGTTGCTCCATGGTGAGACTGCACCTTGAATACTGTGTACAATTCTGGTCGCCGCATCTCAAAAAATATATAATTGCGATGGAAAAGGTACAGAGAAGGGTTACCAAAATGATAAGGGGAATGGAACAGCTTTCCTATGAGGAAAGACTAAAGAGGTTAGGACTTTTCAGCTTGGAGAAGAGACGGCTGAGGGGGGATATGATAGAGGTGTTTAAAATCATGAGAGGTCTAGAACGGGTAGATGTGAATCGCTTATCTACTCTTTTGGATAATAGAAAGACTAGGGGGCACTCCATGAAGTTAGCATGTGGCACATTCAAAACTAATCGGAGAAAGTTCCTTTTTACTCAACACAGAATTAAACTCTGGAATTTGTTGCCAGAGGATGTGGTTAGTGCAGTTAGTATAGCTGTGTTTAAAAAAGGATTGAATAAGTTCTTGTTGGAGAAGTCCATTACCTGCTATTAATTAAGTTGACTTAAAAAATAGCCACTGCTATTACTAGCAACGGTAACAGGGAATAGACTTAGTTAAGAACATAAGAACATAAGAAAATGCCATACTTGGTCAGACCAAGGGTCCATCAAGCCCAGCATCCTGTTTCCAACAGTGGCCAATCCAGGCCATAAGAACCTGGCAAGTACCCAAAAACTAAGTCTATTCCATGTATCCATTGCTAATGGCAGTGGCTATTCTCTGTGAACTTAATAGCAGGTAATGGACTTCTCCTCCAAGAACTTATCCAATCCTTTTTTAAACACAGCTATATTAACTGCACTAACCACATCCTCCGGCAACAAATTCCAGAGTCTAATTGTGCGTTGAGTAAAAAAGAACTTTCTCCGATTAGTTTTAAATGTGCCCCATGCTAACTTCATGGAGTGCCCCCTAGTCTTTCTACGATCTGAAAGAGTTAATAACCGAGTCACATCTACCCGTTCTAGACCTCTCATGATTTTAAACACCTCTATCATATCCCCCCTCAGTCGTCTCTTCTCCAAGCTGAAAAGTCCTAACCTCTTTAGTCTTTCCTCATAGGAGAGTTGTTCCATTCCCCTTATCATTTTGGTAGCCCTTCTCTGTACCTTCTCCATCGCAATTATATCTTTTTTGAGATGCGGCGACCAGAATTGTACACAGTATTCAAGGTGCGGTCTCACCATGGAGCGATACAGAGGCATTATGACTTTTTCCGTTTTATTCACCATTCCCTTTCTAATAATTCCCAACATTCTGTTTGCTTTTTTGACTGCAGCAGCACACTGTACTGACGATTTCAATGTGTTATCCACTATGACACCCAGATCTCTTTCTTGGGTTGTAGCACCGAATATGGAACCCAACATTGTGTAATTATAGCATGGGTTATTTTTCCCTATATGCGTCACCTTGCACTTATCCACATTAAATTTCATCTGCCATTTGGATGCCCAATTTTCCAGTCTCACAAGGTCTTCCTGCAATTTATCACAATCTGCTTGTGATTTAACTACTCTGAACAATTTTGTGTCATCTGCAAAGTTGATTATCTCACTCGTCGTATTTCTTTCCAGATCATTTATAAATATATTGAAAAGTAAGGGTCCCAATACAGATCCCTGAGGCACTCCACTGTCCACTCCCTTCCACTGAGAAAATTGCCCATTTAATCCTACTCTCTGTTTCCTGTCTTTTAGCCAGTTTGTAATCCACGAAAGGACATCGCCACCTATCCCATGACTTTTTACTTTTCCTAGAAGCCTCTCATGAGGAACTTTGTCAAACGCCTTCTGAAGATCCAAGTATACTATATCTACCGGTTCACCTTTATCCACATGTTTATTAACTCCTTCAAAAAAGTGAAGCAGATTTGTGAGGCAAGACTTGCCCTGGGTAAAGCCATGCTGACTTTGTTCCATTAAACCATGTCTTTCTATATGTTCTGTGATTTTGATGTTTAGAACACTTTCCACTATTTTTCCTAGCACTGAAGTCAGGCTAACCGGTCTGTAGTTTCCTGGATCGCCCCTGGAGCCCTTTTTAAATATTGGGGTTACATTTGCTATCCTCCAGTCTTCAGGTACAATGGATGATTTTAATGTTAAGTTACAAATTTTTACTAATAGGTCTGAAATTTCATTTTTTAGTTCCTTCAGAACTCTGGGGTGTATACCATCCGGTCCAGGTGATTTACTACTCTTCAGTTTGTCAATCAGGCCTACCACATCTTCTAGGTTCACCGTGATTTGATTCAGTCCATCTGAATCATTACCCATGAAAACCTTCTCCATTACGGGTACCTCCCCAACATCCTCTTCAGTAAACACCGAAGCAAAGAAATCATTTAATCTTTCCGCGATGACCTTATCTTCTCTAAGTGCCCCTTTAACCCCTCGATAATCTAACGGTCCAACTGACTTCCTCATAGGCTTTCTGCTTTGGATATATTTTAAAAAGTTTTTACTGTGAGTTTTTGCCTCTACAGCCAACTTCTTTTCAAATTCTCTCTTAGCCTGTCTTATCAATGTCTTACATTTAACTTGCCAATGTTTATGCTTTACCCTATTTTCTTCTGTTGGATCCTTCTTCCAATTTTTGAATGAAGATCTTTTGGCTAAAATAGCTTCTTTCACCTCCCCTTTTAACCATGCTGGTAATTGTTTTGCCTTCTTTCCACCTTTTTTAATGTGTGGAATACATCTGGACTGTGCTTCTAGAATGGTATTTTTTAACAATGACCACGCCTCTTGGACATTTTTTACTTTTGTAGCTGCTCCTTTCAGTTTTTTTCTAACAATTTTTCTCATTTTATCAAAGTTTCCCTTTTGAAAGTTTAGCACGAGAGCCTTGGATTTGCACACTGTTCCTTTTCCAGTCATTAAATCAACATCCTCTTTTGGGTAATTGCCAGGTTCTTATGGCCTGGATTGGCCACTGTTGGAAACAGGATGCTGGGCTTGATGGACCCTTGGTCTGACCCAGTATGGCATGTTCTTATGTTCTTATGACAAACACCACCTGAGGCACAACCTAGAGGACGGAAGCTCTTCCAGCTTGGCCACAAGTCCTGCCAGTCATGTGGATCATCAAGGGCCTGTAACCATAAAACCATGGAAAGGTGGGGATTGACCTTGGAAATGGACCAATCTGCAAGCTGTTTGCCCCAGGATTGCTCAGCCTATGTGCTTTAAGATTGGCCATAGATAACATTAGGATTGAAACTGATACTAGCTATTGTTACAAGCAAACTACTCTGCATATTTTCTGGGTACATACATACATACATACATACAAACAATGGCACCATATGACTGTCCGTGAGCCTCAATGGCCAAGGGCCTTGCAGCACCATGACATCTCTGTATCTGACTAAAGCTACCTGCGATGGGTCAGTCGAGGCAAAGAGCTTTGAACACACCTTAGTGTTGGGTTCAATGACATGAACCTTTTCTTAGGAGAGATATGGGTGCGTTTAGGGTCATTAGAAACTATACTGTGATGGTGTCATTTATGAGGTAACCGGCAACTATAAGTGAAGGCAGGACACCATCTTATTCACAATCCTGCCTTCTCAGAGTCAGACCTGCATCCTTGTCTAACCTCCCTGAGAAGCTATCCTAACCAACATGATATTCCAATGGCCAAGGTCTTCACCATCTGCACATGATAGTTGACATTTAGCCTATGATGGTGTAGCAGGGTGCATCTGTGTATGGGTGCATGCAACCACAAAAAGGAATGCTAGCTTGGAAGGCTCTGTGAGCATTGTGGGAATGGCACATGGAGCACAGGTGTTTTACCCAAGGCTGTAAGTGAAGGCCTGCTAGGTGAGCACTCTGATGTCTGCAGTAGGGTTGCCAGTTGCCTCCTGATTTTAGGACAGGTTGATCCAGTCCTGGTTTTAACCCACTGCAAGCTGGGACTTGTTCTGATTTCTCTATTGCATTTCTTAGGAAAAGCAAGACTATAAATTCCTGCATGCAGGGGAGAAAAACCAGGACTCAATCAACATGTACTGTAAACCTGGAGCCAGTTGGTAATCCTAGTTAGCAGTGGCTGTGAAACTGCTGAGCAGTGCTGTCAGCAGTGTCTTTGCACACCCATGTGACAACAAGCCTCCCCAGAATGGGTGCATAACTTCACATGCACACATGTGAAGTTATGCACCCATTTGTCAGCTATGGGATGAGGCTATAAAAAGGGATCACTGTCATTGATACTTTAAACTGTCTTCCTGTAACTTTAGACTGTGTCGTTAAGATTTAGAGATAATTGTGATTTATTTCATTTCTAAAGCAGTTGCTCTCTATTCTTGAGGCCCAGCTGGAGTCCCATCATACCTATGGACAATCTCACCCACATGTGAGGGTTAGGACAGGGTCTGATGGAGGCCTGCCAAAGCAAACACCACTAGCTAGACCAAGCTATGTACACTGTGTTGGCAGTAGTACACAAACTCTCTTGCGACACATGCTTCTTTTAGTCTATCAGGCAGAAAACATAATGCCAGCTACATGTAATTGATGTATTTGACTACTGTTTTTCAAGTACAATCTACTGCTCCATTGTCAAGAGGAATCCTAAGTAGACATTTGTCTTTTCTGTTACACACTGACCCAGACAAAGGAGAGGTGAGTAAAAGAAAGATAACAGAGAGGAGAGCAGCAGCAAACATTCTACTGGCCTCCCTTCCCTGGAAGGGGATGGGGTAGTTGAGGCCTAACAGGGAAAGTAGCATTCTATTAGGTTTTGCAGAAGCTGGCTGCCACTCAGCGTGGTGTCCTTGGCTTGTATGGGGTGCACATGGGTAATTCAGGGGTAGATCCGGAAGTATCTCCATTGATATTCCATGGCGAAGAGTGAGATTATGGAATATACAACAGAGCAGCACTATTGTCTCCTACTTTGGGTGGGGCATACATTAAAGCTCCACCCATTTTGTCTAAAAGCAAAATCTACTTTTGAGAACTCCAAAGGTGTGTTCTATGACATAGTGCGTAGAACATAAGGCCTCGTTGTAGCTCGTCTCCACTGGCATGTTGGGAATAGCAACTGGGGGTGAGAAGCCAGGTCCTGCAACCATAGCCAGAATCTCCTGTGTCAAATACAGATTTAGGGCATCAATCACAGCACAGTCACTTTGAGATCTGGCTACCAAACTACAGCATGCTATAAGACAGTAGAAGCTAGACTGCAGCTTAGCCTGAGTCTTAAAAGCCTATCTCCCTAACCTAAATGCATGCCACATATTTCTGGGACAGACCAAGCTAAGGCTACTCGCTCGTAGCAGACAGCCAACCTTGAAGGAATATATAAAAGCTGCCACACCTTTCCTAGCAGAAAAACTGCTTCCTCATGGTCTGATTGAGAAAGTCTCTGTCTGCTCTGCAGTATGTCCTCCAAAGATACCAATTTGTGAACCCTGACACAGGGAATATGCCTGGCTCCCAAAATGTACAGGCCACCGCTTCTGGTTTATCTGTGTGATGGCCAAGGCAAACTGTGTCTGATATTCTGGCTGACCCATCACTACCAGGTCACATGTGGTCTGGAAATACCAGCAGTGGTAGACACTTCAAGCTTGTGATTAACCAATGAGATTTCTACTGTTCCAAATGGGAGGATGGGAGCAGGCTACTTTTTAAAGTGAACACGTAGAAAGTATATAGTGCCCTTACACACCAAGCTTTATGGCAAGTGCATTGTTTGCCTCACAAGATTATCAGGCCTCTGCAGAATGGGGAGAAAAAGGCAGGCCCTGGGACAATGACCTGCAGATGTAACTGCACAAGACACTTGTCATGTCAGCGATGCTGTTACATCCCCCACAGCCCCTTCCCCATGTCCATGTCATTTGCCACAAACACATAACCAGAGATAGAATAGAGAAAGAAGCATCTCTCTTACCTATGAGCCAACCATCACAGTAGAGGCCATACTTAAAATTGTCATAGAGGCCTGATTGCCTAGGTATAAAGGAATTGTGCACAGCTCCCAGGTACCTGGCCACCATGTTGAGGATGCAAGTTCGAGCATCACATACCACTTGCACGTTGATGGAGTGGAAGAGCTTTTTGTTGCGGACGATCTCCTCCCTGTCATGGGGTGGGATGATGGCCATATGAGTGCAGTTGATAGCTCGCAGAACATTGGGAAAGACTGTGAAGGCATAAAAGCCTCTCTTCAAGTCCATCAATTTCTGCCTGTCCTGAAGAAATAGTATGTAGTAATTAATGCTGTCAGAAACAGCTGTTATGTCCTAGTCCAGATAGCAGGAAAAAATGATTTCAGACATTCCCCCCATGACCCCTACGGTTTCCATGAAATGCAGAGTGGCCAATAGTTGGTGAGGCCTGTCACAGTGTGGGACCTTTCCGTCACCGGATCCAGATCTCCTTGGATTTCTTCATATAATTCCAAGATAGCCCGAGAGCTGAGGTGATACCTGCTAACCACATAATCCTCTATCATGCCCAGCAATGAGGCTTGGGTAGGAAAGATGCGCTCCCTGTATCTCTTCTGCCATGGCCGCCTGCATGCCAAGTATTGCTGTGGGCCCCAACCTCTCCCTGCAGGGCCAACGGCTCAGCATCTGGTTCAGGGACGTCCTAGGAGAGGTTGGAACTGCCTTTGGGTGTTCTTGTGGTAGTTGTTGTTCTTGTTGTTGTTGTCTGCGGCGAGCCTCAAGCATCCAGGATCCCCCAAAAAGTAAACTTTCCACAAACATTATAGGTTTAGGAAGACAGGTCAGGTAAGAACAGGTGTTTTTATTGGGTCTGGTAGGTGATTGCGATAATGGCACTGGTTACTAGATTTAAAGTGTTTTCCCCTGTTCCGCAAAAAAAAGGTGTAGTTTTTTCTGACATTAAATCCCACGTTACTGTACATTAATCTACCACATTCTGTAGCCAGTATGAGATCCCAATTTATATTAACTCCTCCCACTTGCATAACAAATGTAATATTTGCATGCTAACTTGTGTTGCGATATTTATTGCGTGTATTAGACCCATTTAATGTGCGTTTGGGCCCTAACACATTTTGATGAAGACCCAGTTAGATTATAAGCCCTCTGGGGATAGGGAAATATCTACTGTACCTGAATGTAATCCACTTTGAAGGGCCAAAAAGCAGAATATAAGCCAAATAAATAAATAGACAATCCCAATTTGGTTTAGGCAAACACAAAAACTTATGATTAAAGGTGTTAAAGATTGCTGATAGATCTAATAATACTAGAATGAAATTTGTTCCACAATCAAATACTTGAGAAATGACATCAAGACTAAATTTTAGTAATGGTTCAGTACTGTGCTTCTGCCTAAACCCAAACTGGAATTGGTTCAGACAATCTGAAAGGTCTTGTAATTGCCTTAGAATGGAAGTTTCAATCACTTTGGCTAGAAATGGAATTGAAGAAATGGGCCTATAATTGGATAAATCAGTTGCATCAGCTTGTGACTTCTTTAAAAAAGCATGAAGTGAAGCTTTTTTTTTAATGAAGGAGGTAAAATACCTGATTCAAGAGAGGAATTTACCAATCAAGCAAAAGGCACACATATATCATCTATCAGCACGCTCATTGCTGCTGTACTACAAGGATACAAAGGGTGGCTGGTCTGATTCATCGTTTTCACTATTTGAATAATATTTTCAGCAGATACAGTATCAAACTGGGACCACAAAGAATCCTTTGGATCTATCTTTCCTGGGAAAGGAAAATAAAAGAATTCTTGTCCTAAATCTGCTTTTCGTTCTGGTAAAAATACAGTAAAAGTATCGGGATGTGTAATGGCAATAGAATGATGTGTGACAACAGTTGAATTAGAACTATCATTTATTAATCTTGCAACTGTGTGAAACAGCTCCCTGGTGTTTCTACTTGCAGTTTGAATTGACTTGGATATGAAAGATTTCTTGGTCTTCATTAGTTCATCTCTGTACCTGGCTAAAGCAATGTTATAGCTATCTTTGTCTTCCTCCCTACAGGTTTTGCATCAACATTGTTCGTGGGTCCGCAGATCAGATTTTAACCTCTTTGATTCAGAAGCAAACCAGGGAGCACTGGTATATCTTCTAATTATTCTCTGAGGGACGATATCTTCGATTACAGAGGACAATGTGTTATTCCAGTGGTTTACAGTTCCTGTGATGTCCTTAGTATCAATATCTACAATCTGGGGAATTCTCTTCTCCTACAGCATATCTACATCAATATACCCTTTTTTCACTACTTGAGGAGCTGCATGGATTATAATATGAACCGCATTAGGTAAGGCTATATTAAATTTAATCATAGGATGAAAATGCCAAAGAGTTTAACTGCATGAAATACCAAAAAACCTGGACTGAGAATGGAAAAGCATGGCTTTGGGAATGCTTTCCATCACAGATTTTAGAAGAGATGTGTTTGGGTGTGAAGTTTACCTTTAGCTGTGTGTGACCTTGTGGTAGGTATATGTTTGGGAGGAATGGAGGGTGTAGATATATGAGGGGATATAGGTGAGGGATGTCTGTGTGTGTGCATGGATGGGTGGGTTGAGGTGCTGGTGGAGTGTGCTTGGAGATGTGGGGAGTGCTTAGTGGCTGTGCTTAGTATTAGTGTGTACTTGGGGGGAGTATCTGGGGGGGTGGATGTATGGGGTGTATTTGTGTTTTGGGGTGTATAAGTTTTATGTGGATTATTTTCCCTCTCTCTGTCTTTCTCTGCCTGTGGTGCTGTGTGGCAAAGTACTGGCAGGGTGAGGGGGTTATTTGGAATGGGAGGGGTTTGTAGTGGGGTTGTGTGTGTATAGGGATTATGAGGCGTGCTTTTTTGGGGGTATGGCTGTATGAAGATAAAGGACGTGCATATCAGGGAGAGTGTGTGTGGGGGGGGGGCTGTATGTGTGAGTGCATGAGAGGGTTATATGTAAGTTGGATGTATGTGGAAAGTTCCATGCATCTGGGTATCTGTGGCTGGGGTAAGGGTATATATATACAAAAAAAAACCCCAACGTAAAGAACGTGGGAGAAAACTAGCACTTTTATGAGTTCAATAAACTATTTAAAAAATGTGGTTTCTTAAAATTATTATTCTTTTAGTGAAAGTTTAACAATAACCTATCAATTTTCACAAAATAAATTTTCAACATATCATTAAGTATTTCATTAACACTAAATTCAACATTGAGTCCACTTAGTTATAACCCTCAATCCTCTCCTACTTCTTACCTCAATCTTACCCTAACTGGACTTTGTATTCCCTGACCACATTGATGTTATTATTGGTCTTACTTGTTGGATACACCGTTTTTTGCTTCAAAGATCTTATTTATATAACTTAAATCACAATCCTATATGCATTTAATAACAGTATATTAATGGTGTATTCCATTCAGCTGGTTCTATCTTCCATCCCGACAAGGTCCTCGTTTCGCCAATTTGGCTTCTTCAGGGGAATACTCTTATTAAGACCAAACATCAACAGAAAGCAATGACTTCCACCACTTGTATCTATAATACATAAGACAATATTGAAATAAACTGCTTTTCCCATTTCCTAAACCCCCACATATGCTATTTCACCAAATTTACCCAAATTTTATTAAAACATCCTATATATCATTATATATGAATATATGTATTTTGAATCCATAATTTATATATAAGAATATTCAAAAATGATTTAAATGAACTTTTCTATAGTCCGGTATAGTCTTGAGATGCTCCCACAGTGAAACAATTGTTATATTACCTCTCTGCTAAGTCAGAAACCCGGACTATACCGGACTATAGAAAAGTTCATTTAAATCATTTTTGAATATTCTTATATATAAATCATCTTGGAAGAGGAAGGTTGAAATAAATTCTTGTTTGAATCATTTTATAGGTTCACATTCGGGAGTTTTAAAATAAATTAATAGGAGCCATTGAGCCGGAGTGAATTGAATGTGCTTTTTCTGATCCACTCCTTTATGTTCAGGTAGGAGTGGGTTTCAGGATGAGGTTTTTATAAATTACATCGTTTATTAATAATTATTTATGGATTCAAAATACATATATTCATTAGGGATGTGAATCGTTTTTCAACGTTTTTCCCAGTTAGTGCGCACTAACTGGGAGTTAGTGCGCACTAACTCCCAGTTAGTGCGCACTAACTCAATTTAGTGCGCACTAACTGAAAATGATACAAATAAACACTTTCCAGGTCACTGAAGGTCAGTTAGGAATGAATATGTGTTCCTATTGGCTGGCTGCCCTCTTATCTATTGATATTACCACGGTTACCACTGAGGTGATGGTTGGGGGGATGGGAAATGGAACTGGAAACTAACGAACACCAACAGAAAATGAAACAAAGTGTTCACACTTCCCAGGTCAGTAAAGGTCACTTAGGAATGAATATGTATGTATGTATTCCTATTGGCTGGCTGTGCTCTTATCTATTGATGTTACCAATATGGTTGGGGGGATGTGAAATGGAAACAGTTGGAAGCTTGACAAAAAAAGTAATGTAATGATCAGCACTCACGTGACTAGAACTTGTTTGTTTATTATTTTTGTTAGCAGGCACCTGAAATGCTAGTGCATGTTGAATTTGCCAATCACTGTGCATTTTAGAAAGGTGGTCCTGGCTGGAACTGTACACAGTTCAAATATATGTAATTGATTGTTGGTAAGTGTATTTTTTAAGTAGCCACACTGGCACCAGTATGTTTACTTTTCCTCCTACTTAACTCACTAGCTCAGCTTTGTAAGAAGGGCTTCTCTGCTTGTGTGTTGTTTTTGTTTGGTGTGAGGAGAGCAGAAACATCAGATCTTTATTCAATCTACTACAGTCATCTCTTACAGTGCCCTATCCCTATTAATACCAGGAGTGTTGTGATCTTCCTGCACACAGTGCCCTAACCCTGATACCAGTCTGAGACAGCTCCCTCCCTGCATTACTAGTGAGAGGCTGGCTTCACAGACAGGGGGGAGCTTCCTGACCCTCACTCCTGACTTCCCCCATGTCCCAGCTAGTGAATGGTGTGTGGGTGAGGGGGGGGGGGGGGGGGATGGTGAAGTCTGAGACAGCTCCCTCCCTGCATTACTAGTGAGAGGCTGGCTTCACAGACAGGGGGGAGCTGCCTGACCCTCACTCCTGACTTCCCCCATGTCCCAGCTAGTGAATGGTGTGTGGGTGGGGGGGGGGGGAGGATGGTGAAGTCTGAGACAGCTCCCTCCCTGCATTACTAGTGAGAGGCTGGCTTCACAGACAGGGGGGAGCTGCCTGACCCTCACTCCTGACTTCCCCCATGTCCCAGCTAGTGAATGGTGTGTGGGTGAGGGGGGGGGGAGGATGGTGAAGTCTGAGACAGCTCCCTCCCTGCATTACTAGTGAGAGGCTGGCTTCACAGACAGGGGGGGGCTGCCTGACCCTCACTCCTGAATTCCCCCATGTCCCAGCTAGTGAATGGTGTGTGGGTGAGGGGGGGGGGGGGGAGGATGGTGAAGTCTGAGACAGCTCCCTCCCTGCATTACTAGTGAGAGGCTGGCTTCACAGACAGGGGGGAGCTGCCTGACCCTCACTCCTGACTTCCCCCATGTCCCAGCTAGTGAATGGTGTGTGGGTGAGGGGGGGGGGGAGGATGGTGAAGTCTGAGACAGCTCCCTCCCTGCATTACTAGTGAGAGGCTGGCTTCACAGACAGGGGGGAGCTGCCTGACCCTCACTCCTGACTTCCCCCATGTCCCAGCTAGTGAATGGTGTGTGGGTGAGGGGGGGGGGAGGATGGTGAAGTCTGAGACAGCTCCCTCCCTGCATTACTAGTGAGAGGCTGGCTTCACAGACAGGGGGGAGCTGCCTGACCCTCACTCCTGACTTCCCCCATGTCCCAGCTAGTGAATGGTGTGTGGGTGAGGGGGGGGGGGGGGAGGATGGTGAAGTCTGAGACAGCTCCCTCCCTGCATTACTAGTGAGAGGCTGGCTTCACAGACAGGGGGGAGCTGCCTGACCCTCACTCCTGACTTCCCCCATGTCCCAGCTAGTGAATGGTGTGTGGGTGAGGGGGGGGGGGGGAGGATGGTGAAGTCTGAGACAGCTCCCTCCCTGCATTACTAGTGAGAGGCTGGCTTCACAGACAGGGGGGGAGCTGCCTGACCCTCACTCCTGACTTCCCCCATGTCCCAGCTAGTGAATGGTGTGTGGGTGAGGGGGGGGGGGAGGATGGTGAAGTCTGAGACAGCTCCCTCCCTGCATTACTAGTGAGAGACTGGCTTCGCAGACAGGGGGGAGCTGCCTGACCCTCACTCCTGACTTCCCCCATGTCCCAGCTAGTGAATGGTGTGTGGGTGAGGGGGGGGGGGAGGATGGTGAAGTCTGAGACAGCTCCCTCCCTGCATTACTAGTGAGAGGCTGGCTTCACAGACAGGGGGGAGCTGCCTGACCCTCACTCCTGACTTCCCCCATGTCCCAGCTAGTGAATGGTGTGTGGGTGAGGGGGGGGGGGAGGATGGTGAAGTCTGAGACAGCTCCCTCCCTGCATTACTAGTGAGAGGCTGGCTTCACAGACAGGGGGGAGCTGCCTGTCCCTCACTCCTGACTTCCCCCATGTCCCAGCTAGTGAATGGTGTGTGGGTGAGGGGGGGGGGTGGATGGTGAAGTCTGAGACAGCTCCCTCCCTGCATTACTAGTGAGAGGCTGGCTTCACAGACAGGGGGGAGCTGCCTGACCCTCACTCCTGACTTCCCCCATGTCCCAGCTAGTGAATGGTGTGTGGGTGAGGGGGGGGGGGGAGGATGGTGAAGTCTGAGACAGCTCCCTCCCTGCATTACTAGTGAGAGGCTGGCTTCGCAGACAGGGGGGAGCTGCCTGACCCTCACTCCTGACTTCCCCCATGTTCCAGCTAGTGAATGGTGTGTGGGTGAGGGGGGGGGGGGGATGGTGAAGTCTGAGACAGCTCCCTCCCTGCATTACTAGTGAGAGGCTGGCTTCACAGACAGGGGGGAGCTGCCTGACCCTCACTCCTGACTTCCCCCATGTCCCAGCTAGTGAATGGTGTGTGGGTGAGGGGGGGGGGGAGGATGGTGAAGTCTGAGACAGCTCCCTCCCTGCATTACTAGTGAGAGGCTGGCTTCACAGACAGGGGGGAGCTGCCTGTCCCTCACTCCTGACTTCCCCCATGTCCCAGCTAGTGAATGGTGTGTGGGTGAGGGGGGGGGGGGTGGATGGTGAAGTCTGAGACAGCTCCCTCCCTGCATTACTAGTGAGAGGCTGGCTTCACAGACAGGGGGGAGCTGCCTGACCCTCACTCCTGACTTCCACCATGTCCCAGCTAGTGAATGGTGTGTGGGTAAGGGGGGGGGGGGGGAGGATGGTGAAGTCTGAGACAGCTCCCTCCCTGCATTACTAGTGAGAGGCTGGCTTCACAGACAGGGGGGAGCTGCCTGACCCTCACTCCTCCGGGGTATTGTGATCTTCCTGCACACAGTGCCCTATCCCTGATACCAGGGGTGTTGTGATCTTCCTGCATGCAGTGCCCTATCCCTATTAATACCAGGAGTGTTGTGATCTTCCTGCATGCAGTGCCCTATCCCTATTAATACCAGGAGTGTTGTGATCTTCCTGCATGCAGTGCCCTATCCCTGATATCGGGATGTGTGCAAGAAGATCACAACACCCCCGGTATCAGGAATAGGGCACTGTGTGCAGGAAGATCACAACACCCCCAGTATCAGGAATAGGGCACTGTGTGCAGGAAGATCACAACACCCCTGGTATTAGGGATAGGGCACTGTGTGCAGGAAGATCACAACACTCCTGGTATTAATAGGGATAGGGCACTGTGTGCAGGAAGATCACAATACCCCTGGTATCAGGGTTAGGGCACAAGTTCTAGTCACATTGACTGATCACATTACTTGTTTTGTCAAGCTACCAACTGTTTCCATTTCCCATCCCCCATATACTGTCAGTAGGAAACTTGGTAACATGAATAAATAAGAGGGCAGCCAATAGGAATACATATTCATTCCTAAACTGACCTTAACTGACCTGAAAAGTGTCAAATTGTATCATTTTCAGTTAGTGCGCACTAACTCCCAGTTAGTGCGCACTAACTCCCGTTAGTGCGCACTAACTCGAGTTAGTGCGCACTAATCGGAAAAAAACGATTTTTAACGATTTTTTAACTAAAAAATCGTGCCTAAGACGATTTTCTTGCCCTGCCACACGATTTCTATCGTTAAGACGATATGGAAAACGATTCACATCCCTAATATTCATATATAATGATATATAGGATGTCATAAGACATCCTATATATCATAAGAAATCATAAGAGTGCAGAAGGGGTTTAAGCTTTTTGAGCACTTGTAATTTGAAAAAGCACTCTTTAGTTGTGTTGTTGACGAATCTTTTGAGGTTCAGCTGGTTGTCCAGGAGCACGCCTAGGTCTCTTACATGCGACGTGTTTCTGAGGTTGTCCGGATTAGTTGCAGGGGAGTTAGGGTGAGAGTGGCTTTCGTCCTGTGGTTGGTCCTCTGGGTGGATGGCGGTCTTCCTAACAAAGAGGTTTTCATCCTGGGAGATGATGAGGAATTCAGTCTTGTCTAAACCAAAGCAGTTGCTGAGGTGTGTTATACTGCTGATGCTATAGGCACAGCTCCTCAGCTGACATGAACTGCAGCATCAGTGCTAGCACGGGCACTATCACTAGCCTTAACAGTTGCCTTACCAGTAGCAACACAAGTTAACATTTCAAACAAACCTCAAGCCAGGCAATAGTGAAGGGAGAGTTGACCCTTCTGCTGATGGATTTGGAAAAACATGCCTTCTCCATCCAACTATCACAGTGACAGCCCTGGGGCAACTTCTTCTAAAACATTAACAAAGAGAACCCTAAGTCTGGCCACTGAGTGCTGCTGATCTGTTATGAATGAGACTTCCATCCCCCCGGAGTTGTGTGTGAATTCTGCCTTTGCAGAATCCCTGGTCCTATCTAACCTGGGGAGTGGACCTGTTCTGGGAATTGAATATAGGTCTTCTGTAAGGCAGTGCATAGCACTGCCACTGAGCTGTCAGGCTGGCCCATTTGTGCTAATTTTTTACACTCTTTATTCCATGCCTGGGGTTGCATACATAGCTGGTACTGCTGAATATCCGTAAAGCACAAAGGGCTATTTTTCTGTGACATTCGGAAATTGCAAAAAATCATCAACAAGATTAAATCTCCAAGGTCGTAGCTGAACATCCCCTGAACCATGAAGAAAAAGTGCAGCCAAATAAATATACTCAGCCACTCGAAAGACTCAGGAAGTTTGCAGAATTAAAGCCTAAGTGATCATTTTAAGCTATAGGTTCCATATAGGTATAACTAAATCTTCATTTGAGTCGGGTTTTGTTTAACTATTAAGTTCAAGAGGAAATTTCTCACTTAAATAAGCAACTTAAATAAGAAGAACCATGTAAGGCTAGCTGACAATTTAAGAAAATAAAGGGCTTAGGGCTGCATAAGTTACTAGAGCTTGAGTAGCAATATTCAATAATTGCTATTTGAGACTTAACATCTTTAAAGATAAATGTCCTTTTTCTAAAATATATTACTTTGTGATGTGCCTCAGAGGGGAATCTTTCCAGAATAAAGTTTCCCATAAGAACTGTTTCTGGCAACATCTGCTATGGTGAAGACGTGGGTTATTATTGGAGAGATGCTTCAGGAAGAATTTGATTTGAAACCTGCTTCTGACTTGATGAGAAAAACATGCTGTTTTTGTGAATGTGCCCAGTCCATAAAACACCATCCTTCATTGCATTAATTATATTTTAGTTCGGCTTTTATTTGGTGTTATAATTCAATGTGTGTTTTAATTATGCGTGTACTTTTGTATCTTGTTTTGGATAACCCTATTTAAGAACTGGGGAAGTGGTTAAGAAAAAGTCTTTAAACAGATTGATAAATAATAAACATGCTAACTTAGTCCCATAGATTCTCTCTTAAACATTATTTCACATTGAATTTGTATAACTGGAAATTCCATGGCAATGTGAGGACTGTCACAGTGTCCATTAGAAAAATGAATATGAAGCTTCATCATTGGCTCTGAGAAGCAGAAAAGAGAATACATAGTGGTCAGTATTCAGTGATGCGGTGAGCAGCAAATTTATCTGGGGAAAGTGATGCACGTAACTTGTGCCAGATATTCAGTAGGACGTACATGCACAAGTCTCCCACTGAAAATACTTGGATCAAATTATGCATATAATTTGATCCGGGCTAAGGCAGGGACAGTTATTTTTCCAACCAGACATACTCACATAACTTTACCCAGACAGCATTGAATATGACTGTAGTCACAGGATAAGGTTAAATCTCACCCCAGGAACACCTCCATTGATGTCCTTTTTTGTCCAGATAAAATCATGTACAAGAAATGTAAGCTTTTAGCAGGCAGTGGGGGGAGGAATGGGAGAATGATCAAAACTCAGTGCTTTTGCAGGTGTAACTCCAAAGTTACATGCACAAAAGCTTTGAATATCAACCTCGTGCTAAAGATTTTGCCATGTGATTCAATGATCCTTCCTTTGCCACACCTTTTGGGTTAACATACAAAGCCACATTAAAATCATTCTTTATCGAGTGTTAACTGCTGATTCTAACATAGGCCTTATCTGCCTCAAAAGACTGCATTAAATGTTCTCTGTACATTAAGCCTAATGTTTTGCAAGAAATAGTGCATGAGACAAAAGATCGTATAAGGTCAGCCTATGCCATTTTGGATTTGGGGAACAAATGGCAGTAGGCATGATGACCATTTTCTGTTCTTATCAAATACGCGTTGATTTTAGATGGGGTAGGCTGGGGATGGGGACTTGATGGGAGGCCTGCTTTTGCTGTTGGGGTGAATGAAGGGATTGGGAAGGGGTCTGCTTGGTGCTGAGATATATCAGGGGGATGGGGATCCTCTACTTGCATATGTAGAGTGGGGAAAGGGCTACATCATGGCCCACATCAAGGGGCTTGCTGATTTGGGGAAATGTTTTTTGTATACAGCAGGACTTCGTGGAGGGAAGGAGGGTTATCTCTGGTTCAGGAGAAGGTTTTCTTTATATAGTAGAGCTTTGGAGAGGTACAGAGAGTTATCACTGGGCTGGGGGGAGTGTTTTTTTACATAGCAGAGCTTTGAGGAAGGAGAAAGAGTGATTATAGATCTTGAACGAGGATTGTTGGCAAATTGTGGCTTTGAGACAAGAGGAAGGATGTTCAGCAGGTTGGGGTGGAGAAGGGATGTTAGAGTGAGGAGGAGGATTTTGAAAGTGAATTGTGACTTTGGTGGTGATGATGGTGTGTGTGTGTGTGTGTGTGTTGGGGGGGGGGGGGGGGGGGTGGTGCTTGACCTGTTTTTGAAAGAATCTATCTGCTTACCTCAAGGAGTTAGGCAAATAGATCCTTTGAAGTAAATTTCCATTAAGATGCTCTAGATGGCTGGATAGCCGTCTAAGTTAACTCAAGATGAATTTTCAGCCACAACCTTGCTGACTTGGTTAATGCTAAAAATTCCTAAACTTAGCTGGCTATCATATAGCTATCTGACCGATGAGTGGTGAAATGAAAATATACCCCTTAATGAGCAACTTTATAGCTTAACATAACTAATAAGATACTTGTAGTTCTCTGTAGCAAATAGAAGCATTGATAATGCTGATAACCAAAGAGGAAATTTGAAATACAAGATTGCATGATTTTTCTAAGCAGTATGTTTGTTAATTTGTCTGGTAGGCATGTACTTACATTCCATATCTATCTATCTATCTATCTATCTATCTATCTATCTATCTATCTATCTATATCAGGGCTTAATTTGTAGACAGAAAGAAAGAAGCACTGTGGAAGGAGTGAGATGGGTGGGGCCAGGGCCAGATTTGACTTTTGCAAAGGGGCAGGACCAGAGCCAGGTGTGTACTCTCTTTCTCTCTCTCTGACACATACACACACACCTGCATACACATACTCAAATCAAAGCCCTTGTCTCATTGTAAGCAGCTCTGTTTCCTCCAAATTAGATACTAAGAATTGATAAGTAAGGGAAAGAGAGAATTTGAAAAGAACCTTGCCATGGAAGCAAAAACTCAATAATACAAACTTTTTCAGGTACATTCAAAGTAAAAATCCTGTGAGGGAGTCAGTTGGGCCATTAGATGATCAAGAGGTAAAAGGAGCACTTAGGGATGACAAAGTCATAGCAGAAAGACTAAATGAATTCTTTGCTTTGGTCTTACTGAGGAAGATGTATGATAGATACCCATGCCAAAAATGATATTCAAAGGTGATGATTATGCACAACTGAAACACATCTCAGTGAACCTGAAGATGTGCTAGGGCAAACTGAAAAATTAAAGAGTAGCAAATTACCTGGACCAGATGGTATACATTCCAGAGAACTGAAAGAACTTAAAAATGAAATTTCAGAACTGCTATTAGTAATTTGTAAACTATCATTAAAACAATCTATGATACCTGAAGACTGAAAGACTGCCAATGTAATGCCAATTTTTAAAAAGGGTTTAAGGAGTGATCCAGTAAATTAAAGACCAGTGATTCTGACATCTGTGCCAGGTAAAATGGTAAAAAATATCATAAAGAATAAAACTGATGAACATATACATAGGCATAGAATAGTGGGACAAATCAAATATGGATTTAGCCAAGGAAAGTCTTGCCTCACCAATCAGGTAATTATTTTGAGGGCATAAATAAACATGTGGATAAAGGTAAACCAGTTGATATAGTGTGTTTAGATTTCCAGAAAGCATATGAGAAAGTTCCTCATGAGAGACTTCTTAGGAAATTAAAAAGTCATAGGTTTGGTGGCAGTGTCCTATTGTGGATTGTGAACTGGTTAAAAGATAGAAAAAAGATAGTAGGGCTATATGGTAAATTTTCCCACTGGAGAAAGGTGAATAGTGGAGTGCCCCAGGGATCTGTTCTGGGACCATTGCTTTTCAATATATTTATAAATGACCTGGAAATGGGGACAATAAGTGAGGTGATAAAATTTGCCAATGTCACCAAATTATTCAAATTTGTTACATCACAAGAGGATTGTGAGAAATTGCAAGAGGACTTTGTAAAACTGGGAGACTTGGCATGCAAATGGAAAATTAAACTTAATGTGGACAAGTACAAAGTGATGGATTTAGGTAAGAGTAACCCAAATTATATCTACACAATGCAAAGTTCCACATTAGGAGTCACCATTCAGGAAAAGGATATAGGCGTCATCATTGATAATACTTTGAAATCTTCTCAGTGTGTAGCCACAACCAATAAAGCAAATAGAATGCAAGGAATTATTAGGAAAGGAATGGCGAATATACAGAGAATATCATGATGCCTCTGTATTGCTCCATGGTGTGACCTCATCCTGAATACTGTGTGTAGTTCTGGTAACCACATTTCAAAAAAGATTTAACAAAATTAGAAAAGGTACAGAGAAGGGCGACCAAAATGATAAAGGGAATGGAACGATTCCCCTATGAGGAAAGACTAAAGAGGTTAGGACTCTTAGCTTGGAGAAGAGACAGCTGAAAGGAGATGTGACAGAGGTGTATAAAATAATGAGTGGTGTGGAATGAGTAAATGTTGTTTACTCTTTCAAAAAGTACAAAGACTAGGGGACACAATGAAGTTATTAATAAGGAAAAATAATTTTTACTCAATACATGATGAAGCTCTGGAATTCACTGTCAGAGGATGTGGTGAAAGCTGTTAGTGTAGCTGTGTTTAAAAAAGGTTTGGACAAGTTCCTGGAGGAAAGGTCCATAAACAATTATTAAATTGGACTTGGGGAAATCACTTTTTATCCCCAGGATAAGCAGCATACCCCTGTCAGGTATTTGTGACCTGGATTAGCCACTTTGGAAACAGGATACTGGTCTTGATGGACCTTTGGTCTGACCCAGTTCGACAAGTCTTATGTTATGTTCCTAAGTGATCCTGTAACTACTGGGTCTATTCTGTTTCCTCAGGGGAGCCAGAACTATTATACACTGCCGGCTCTTCTTTGCTTTTTTGGGTCCTAGGAAAAAAGTGGCATAATGGCATTCTGGGTTGCTCTGCCAGAAATTAAGCCCTCATTAATGGACACAAAAAGGGGTTGGATTAGCATAAATCTGAAAGTTGTGAGCTGTGGTGCCATTCATCTAGGATTAAAGCGTTAACAATTAGCATTATTGCTCACAACTTTCAAATTTGTGCTAATTCAAACCTTTTTTTTTTGTCTGTTCTTTGCTCTGCAGTGTTTCCTTTGATATCACCCCTTCCCTTGTGTTCTCTACAATACAGGAGTCATGGTGGGGAGGGAGAACAAGACAGGAGGAGCTGGATTAGAGAGCAGAGTGATTGTGCCTCAGACTCAGCACCTTCTCCTTCTCTTTCATGCAGGCTGCCTGGAGGGGAAGGACTGGAGCAAAAAGTCCTGCTGCTCCACCTCTTACGCCTGAAAAGAAGTGCTGGAACTGCGTTCTACCCTGTTCCTCCTATTCCCCTACAAATTACACCCTGCTCTCTCTCTAACTATATATATATGCAAGGTATGCTTAGTAGAAATATAGAAAATAAAACTTGCAACTAATAGATATATTTTGTGAATAAATAAATAAATGTGGCACACATGCAAAAAATATGCATGCAGAAGCATACAATATATTCATACAAAAAAAAAACTGCCTTTGAAACTGAGAAGAGATTTCTGTGGGGAAAGCCATGATTCTGAGACCCGCCCCCTCCCCTGACATCATCGCAAACGGATCCGGGCAGTTTGAAAGGCGCCAAGCCAGCAGGCGCCGCGCGCCGAAGGGGTGCGACAAAGGGGCACTCCCCTTTGTGCACCCCTTTGTGTTATTTGTTTAATATGCTCCTTGTTATACCTTTTGCTTAATTGTTAAGAATTTTGATTTTGATGATTTTATTTTTGTAATCTCTTAGCCTCAGGTACAAAAATTTTAGATTGTAAGCCCTTTTAGGGGATAGTGAATTACCTATTGTACCTTATTGTAAACCGATGTGATATCTCTTTTTGAAATGAACATCGGTATATAAAAATTGTAAATAAATAAATAAATAAATAAATGATGAGCTCTGGAACCTTATCACCCTAGTCACAAAGGCCTGATAAATTTATTGAGGCTGGGATGGGGAGAACAGGAATCAGAAGAGGGAGGGAAGATCCCTTCTTACACACCTCCCAATGCCAATCCTTTCTCTTTTTCACTCGCATAGAACATGTGCCCCCGATCTTCTCATTCATTCACATGCAGCTCCTCCGATCCCCTCACTCACTCTCCGTACCCATTCTGATCTCCTCAATCAGTCTTTCCATATTCCCTCCAATCCCTCACTCTCTCCTAACCCCCCACCCCCAGTCTCCTCCCTTTCTCCCCACATCCTCTCCAATCTCATCGCTCACAACCCCATATCCCCTCCCGTCCCCTCACTCACCTCCCCACTGACACCCGCTTCCCATCCTGGTTTGGGGCTAGTACAACGGCAGTAATTATTTCAGCATCTTGGGCAACATCCTCCTCTTCTGCTGCTGGAGGTTTACTTGTTGCACTGAGAACTATTGCAGCACTGTGGCAGCCTACATGGATCAAAGTGTACCACCAATCCTGGGCAGCAGCAGCGAAGAAGGAAGTGACTTTAGATGTCCTCCTAGGCCCCATCTGGGATCATTGCAGGTGATACACTGTCAGTTCTGTTTCCTCTTCCACCCAGCACGCACCCCCCCCCCCCCCCCCCAGTCTCCAGCAGCCACTAACCCACTTCAATGTAAGTGTATTAAGGCAGATCCATTAATGTATACATATGTAACATTCCTTCATATTAATACACAATATACTGAGTTTGGAGATTCTGCACTCTGGAAGAATGACCCCTGATTTAATTTTTTTTCCCAGTGCCATAACAATTAGATTTGTAAAAAAAAAAAACAACTTATGCCCATAAGCGGTCAAGAAAGAAATGGTCTTTATGGTATCTTAGCTATCTTTTAAATCCATTGATTTTACTGGATTTAATTTATCACCAGTAGAACATAATTCTTAATAAATAAAGCCTGCCACTTCCACAGAAGCCTAGCATCTCAACTGACAGAAAATCATTTAGCTGGGAAGGAGAATGTTTAATATTGCCTTAGGGCTTGGCTCTGGTACTTACTTTAATACATGTTTTTATGCTGGAGGTGATTGCTAAGATATGAGGGAGATATTAGAACACTAATGAATCTGTAGCTTATACAGATAAAAAGTTTATGTACAATAAGGTGAGCTGAAGTTTTTTTCTCTAACGGTTTTAACCAAGTCTGAAAAGAAAATAGCAATGACATTTATTATTTTCAGTCATTGAACCAAAAGCCAAAACTTGTTCAGGTGAATTGTTAAAATAGCTTAAAAATGTTTTAATGGAGTACCTTTTGCCCACTCTCAGGAACTGCAGAAGCCCAGAGATATGGAAAATCAATGCCTGCGACAGGTCATTAGTGAAAAAGGTCAGTCTTATATTTTAAGATATTGAGCAAAGGACATTTCATGGGGGATGGGCGGGGGGAGCAATCAATTTTAGACTTCAGGAAACTTCACCCTTGACAGACATCAATAGTGAGGATTTCAATACTTCATTCGCTCCCTATGCCGTGCTCCAGCAGCCTGGAAATTGACATTGAAGGGTGTATAATAAGTACATGCTCGTCTGATGAAGTCTCCATGAGGTACAACAATCTTTACTGCCTTAACCGCCACTGGCCTGGAAATTCTGAGTCCCTGCTCAGAATCTTGGTTAGGCATGTCACCTTGTAATTTATTGGTGGTGCCAAATACTAGGTAATCTAGAGTCTTTTCAACTCTTGCAGTGTTCCTGGGGAAAGCATCTCATTTGCCTTTCTTCCATTCTATAGTTGTCCACGTAGGCATGAGAGCCTACGAATAGGAAGCTGCATGCTGCTGTTGCTTACTTTTGGCTTTCTTTCAGCGTAGCAGGCTACTGTAGTTTATGAAGTAGCCCTTTGAAAAATGCATTGTTAAGCCTGGAACTCAGTACAGAGGAGTGTTAAAAATGACTAATAAATTGTTGAGGTCCATAATTAGTCACCCTGCAGCTTGGCTAATTAACTGGCTAAACCTATCTGGCTAAGTTACGGGCAGATTTTAAAATTGTTGCTCATGCAAAAACAGTCACATGCAAGCTTATGCATGCCTCGTGCGAACAACGCTCATTTTAAGAAAATGAGCTCATTTTAAGAAAATTTTACTCTCAACTCAAGCAACTAAGAACTCCCGTCAGGGTAATCAACAACCTTTGACAACTCAATAATGTTCTTTCTTTTTTAATTTGGCAGGTTTTATTTACCTTGGTCATTCTTTTGTTATCTCATTGTTAATCTCTCTTTTGCCTCCTCTACATTCCAAGTTGCATTTTATCCCTGTTTTATTGTAACTGCTACCTTATTCTTCTATCACATGTTAATGTTTTTAAGTTATTAAGTATTTATTCTGTTGTCACACCTTGTTATTTGTAAACCGGCATGATGCGACTCCCATCGCGAATGCCGGTATATAAGAAATTTAAATAAATAAATAAATAAATAAATAAGAAGCCACGAAGCATGTGCATACATACCCGTGTGCGTGTCAAGAAGAAAAAGGCAGAAAAAGGATGGGGCGTGAGTGTTCCAGGATGGGGTCAAAACTTACAGGCATAAGTCCGCATTTTAAAAAAGCACATTGGCTTTTTCTCTGGGTAACTACTGCTGGCCCTGATGAGGAGCAAGTCTGGAGATCTCCAGTTTTAGGACTTTTTTTTTTAAATTATCTCTTTATTAATTTTTAACCAATTACAAAATAAGGATTACATACCTTACAATTCAGGTATAGCATATTACAGAGTAATAATACAACAATTTAAAGAAAAGAAAAAAAAAAGAAAAGAGAAATTTAACATCTTACTCATATAATATGCTCTCGCCCTGTATATACTATGAAATTAGAGAGAACGAAATGGAGAAAAATCATAGGAGCAGTACAAATATCTTTCCTTTTAAATAATATTAAAGAAAATAAAGGGTGGAGGGGATAATACTTAATTAAATACCTGAGTATTCAGCTAGTTTGAGCTGATTCCTCTTTTGATTTCAGAAATAACTCCAACTGCTCTGGCTCCATGAAAATATACCTTGTATTTTCTATCGTTAAGATACATTTACAGGGAAATTCTATTAAAATTTGTGCACTTAAAGAGCGGGGCTCTAGGACATAGATTAAAAAATGTCTTCCTATAGATTTGGGTTGATTTAATAATATCCGGGTACATCCATATCCTTTCACCCAGGTACAATTTATTCCTATTTCTAAAGAAACTTCTTAGGACATTTTCTCTTTCAGCTGGTATACTAAATGTTACCAGTAATATTCCCCTCCTCTCAATCTGCTCTTCCTGAGAGGTTTCTAAAAACCCAGATAGATCTTCTAAGGGAGATAATGTCTCTGGGTTTTTCCCAGATAATTCTCCATCCACTCTCCTATCTCCTTTCTTAATTAATTCTGGAAGAAAATATATTTTTGAAATTGTAGGTAAATTAGTAGAGGAGAAAGACAAAACCTCCCATAGGTAATTATTTAATTGTTCCTTGGGTGAAATAATTTTACACTTAGGAAAATTCATCAATCTCAGATTGTTATATCTGAGATTGTTTTCCAGATTTTCAATTCGTTTATCTGTCTTCAATTCCCTCTGAATTAGGCCAGCCTGTATTCCTTTCATCTGTAAAACCTGATTGTCTAATTCCTGTATCTTATTGGAATTAGCTAACACCACTGGATTAACAACTATAGATTGATCCTGGAAGCTTTGAAACGCTTGGGTCAAAGATATTATAGCTTTCTCAATCACTGATACAGCATTCCACAAAACATCCAAAGTCACTATAGCTGGTTTTTTTTGCAATGTAATCTCCGGTATATTTACTGGCAACCTCTGAAACGTATTTTCCATTCTGCCCAAATCAGTCTGATCTCTCCCTTCCATGGACAGTTGCAGCGAACTGCCTGATCCACTTAGAATCCCGATATTTATTTCCTTCAAGGCAGACAAAACTCTGTCGCCTTGAGATTGCCCAGATATCTTAAGAGAAGGTCCTTCCTCGATCACTTCCTCCCTCTGGGACAGCATCATACCCAAGGACTCTGCAGAACCTGCTGTTCTATCTTGGGCTGCAGGGGAGGCAGTCTCTGGAGCTCCAGGGCTCAAAGATGTCTCATCGAGGGGTTCAGATAACTGCTCCTGTTCCATCATCCCAGCCGACCCTCCTGGAGAAACCCCCACCGCGGGATAGAATTCTCTAATCGTCGTCTGCCCCGGGGTAGGTAAACGTGGGGTCGAGGTTCCCTCACGAACTTTCCCCTTTATTTTCATATGCGGCATTGATAATTCAAGGTAATAATTCATTATACAAACGATCTTAGAGAACTCTGCTTACCCTTCCCTTCAAATTGTCCATATTTATTCTTTCTGTGAGGGGCTGATCTCTGCGGGGATCCAGATATTAGAAGAAGTATCAATTCCTTCCCGGCCAGCTTTACACACACAAAGGCGCATTCCTGGCTTAGGCAGCACGCCGATGTCAGCTGTGCGTCGCTGTAAGCCTGATCTTATAGGCAATGCCTGGGTGCAGGGCGGATATGACGTCACACCCCTCCTCCTCAGCTCCGGGATCGACGAGTCAGCTTTTGTTAGACTCTTTTGCAGGGAAAAGTCTGCTGGGTTGGAAATCCTTCCTTGCCTCCTCACAAGCAGGTCAGCCCCCTGAGTTTTAGGACCTTTAACACAGCCTGAGGGTTCAGGGTCAAGTGGAGGGCTTGCATGATGAAGAACCACAGGGGTCTTGAAGCCCTTGACATGAATTGGGAAAACTAGTGGACTACTTGGAAAAACTGTTTTTTCCCTTGTGCAAGCATGTTTTAAAATCCACCTACATATGCACATGAAAGCCACTAAAGCCCTAGTGGAAATACATTCAAGGGGGTATTTTAAATTATATGCATGTACTTACAACATGCAATTAAATTCCACTGCCTCTCACCCATTCCCTTCTGCAAGAGCTTCCCGTAACAAGGCTTCCATCTGTTTACAAAATAAACCAATCAACCACTTCTTTCTAAGTAGCAGTATTAAACTTTAGCTTTTAAAAATGCGAAAGCTCAGGGAAGTTTCCTAATGTTAATCTTGGTTAAAAGTAAACTACCAGATGGTGGGTATTTTTACCACCTATAGTTAGACATAGCAGTGACAGCAATCATCAAACTTTAATAACAGTAGCGTAGCTTCCTGGGCTGTGATCTTCTTTGCTCCTTGGAAGTGTGCCCATGCAGAAATTTTCTATTAAATAGCATTGTAGTTAGAATCCTAAGGGACTAGCAAGGGTATCGTCTTGGACTTGAGAGCTCCTGAGTAATTCTGTCCTGGCTGTTGAAATTCCTCCATAGCTGAAGTTATCATTGAATGCTCTGTTTCTTCTAGGATGCTTACTCAAAGAATAATGGATCCAGTTAGTATAAAAAGAAACTGTTGATGAATTCTTGCATCAACATGCTCACATTAATGAGTAAAAGGGTTTTATTATCTAGCAAAGTGACTAATTTAAACCTGGATTTTCTAAGGTTGCAGACCTTAGAGAATCCAGCGGTAACGGAGGGTGGGCCTGTGAAAGCCGGCAGCGATTGCACCACCGCGGTGTTATCGCTGCCAGCTTTTGCACCCAATAGCACCATCGTAAAAGGTGCTATTGGGTGTGCTACTGGCAGCGATAAGAGTTCTTACCTTTTCACAGCCAGTGATGTTTCTGCCGTGTCTGCCCCAGTGCTGCCCTGACTCCTCCTCTTCCGGTGCCGACGCCACCCCGACTCCACTCCGATTTAGCTATCGCATGCGATCCCATTAGAAAATGACCCCCTTAGTGATTTACTTTCCTGTAGTACCATTTGCCCAATTCTTCCATTGGCAGTAATTCACAGATCTGTTCTCAGGAATACATGGCCAGTCATGTTTTCAGGATATCCATAAGAAATATACACGTGATATATATATATATATATATATATATATACATATATCAGAATAACACTCCTTCAGGAGTGGGGTACAAGCACATTTTACTTCAACAACTCTTATTATATACTAAACAAATTTTATTTTCTTAGAACAATATTCATACAAAAATTTTTTTGATTCACATTTCTCAAGCATTAATTATTAGAGATGTGAATCGGAACCGGAATCGGTTCGGATTCCGGTTCCGATTCACATGTGGGTTTTTTCCATCGGGCCCGATCGCGGTTTTGTTTATCGGCTGCGCCCCAGCCGAGAAACAAAAAACCCACCCCGACCCTGGAAAGCTAATCTCTTAGCTTCCCCCACCCTCCCGACCCCCCAAAAACATTTTACAGGTACCTGGTGGTCCAGTGGGGGTCCCGGGAGTGATCTCCCGCTCCGGGCCGTCCTTCTGCTCCCGGGCCGTTGGCTACCACTAATCAAAATGGCGCCTATGGCCCTTTGCCCTTACCATGTGACAGGGTATCCGTGCCATTGGTCGGATCCTGTCACATGGTAGGAGCACTGGATGGCCGGCGCCATCTTGTGCTCCTACCATGTGACAGGGGCTGACCAATGGCACCTTGTTTTTTGTAACTTTCCCTCTCCCTTTTTCTGATTCACTGTATTTAAAGTTCAAGGTTCTTATTGAAAATATTGTTTTTTACGTTACGTTATGCTTTACACTCCTTGTTATTTGTAAACCGGGTTGATGTGATGCCTATCATGAAACTCGGTATAACAAAAACAATAAATAAATAAATAAATAAATAAATAAAATAAATAAATATGGAGACAGACACAGAGAATTCTTTTATTAGACAGGTTAGTAGAACCACCAGAGGTGGCAGCAGTGAGCTGATATGCCCAGCAGGGCTGAAGTCCCTTAGGAACTGGAACCACGATCCCAGGGTTGCTGAGCTGTAGAGAAACTATAGATAGTGAGTAGACAGGGTATGCTGTATACATAGCCAGTACTTAGATGATAACTCACATAAGGTCTTGAGGAAGGGGTTAGGCCCTCGAGGAGCGAGTACCTGGTTCCAGGGAAAGCTCTGAGAGAGTGATGGTAACTCACAATTGTCTGTATCTGAGATAGCTTCTAGGCAGTAGAGAATCTTCAGTATTTTCAGGAACATGGGCCCTCGAGGAGCGAGTACCGGTTCCTATATGCAATCTGAAATAAAGGAAAGAGAGCGGGGCCCCCGAGGAGCGGGTACCCCTTGTAAGTCCGAGGAGGCAGAGTAGTGTAGAGAGAAGCGGGTCCAGATGAATCCCCGCAATCAATCCTTGCTAACTCAAATCGTTGGCGAATACTGAGACCTTTTATATTGGAAGCGGATGATGTCATTTCGGAGGATGCCCCTGAGGTTCGTGCCCTTGCTGGTACATCAATGAGAGCACGCACACGTGCTCCCTATGTCATCAGGAACATGGTGGATCCGCAGCATCGAGCGGGTCCGTGGACGCCGGAGGGAGACAGCATGGAGACGCCGCGGCAGCAAACGTCCATCAGACCCAGAGGGAGTCGCCACAGAGGTAGAGAGGGTGGAGTGAGGGCGTAGAGCAGCGACGGATGCAACAGTACCTCCCTTCAAAGAGCGATCTCCTCTTCGGGTACTAGGTTTTGGTTTCAAACGATACGCGAGGTGAAACTGATGAAGCATCTCTATATCCAAGATATTGGTCTGAGGCTCCCAAGTGATCAAATCGGGGCCGAAGCCTTCCCAAATCAGAAGGTATTCAAAATTCTTGCCTCTGTTACAAACATCCAGAATCTCTTTGATCTTAATTTCTATGTCATCTTCTGCATAGATGACAGGTGGATCATGAGATGTGGAAGAATCTTGTAGAGTGTTATTAATGATATCAGCAGCAATGGGTGGAGCTGCTGTGGACGTCATTGAGGAATTCAGTGGAAGTGGTGATGATGAAGAATGTCCAAAGTCCACTTCTAAAGATGACTCTCCAGTAGATGTTGCTGGATGAGAGATGGTAGTATTAGCAGCAATAGCTAACTGTTATAGACGCCACTGAGATTTCAAAGGAAGTGGCGGTTAGGGTACGTCCAAAACCACGTCTGAAGGTAACTTTCCAGTAAGCAACGGAATAAGGTGTAGGATTCAGCAGCAATAGTTCAGCTGTTCTAATGTCAGTGACCCTTCAGTGGAAGTGGCAAAGTTAGGGTAAGTCCAAAACCCGCTTCTGGAAAACTCTTCTGTAGATGAACTGGAAGAGGGGTGGTGACAGCACCAGCAATACAAACAGGCTGGTAGCTAGAGGTATCTTCTTCAGATCTAGATGGCAGCACCAGCAAATCAAACAGGCTGGTAGCTGGAGATATCTTTGTTGGAATCAACAGTGCTGTAGACCTTTAGCTCGACTTCCGAGTAAAACAATCGTAGCAGATATCTCTAAGTAAACATCCGTGAAGATGGTGATGATGTAGAGCGCCATCTAGCTATGGCGAACGTAGCAACCGCTATGAATTTTATAGTCCGTGAAGATGGTGAAGATGTGGAGCGCCATCTAGCTATGGCAAACATAGCAACCGCTATGAATTTTATAATCCGTGAAGATGGTGAAGATGTAGAGCGCCATCTAGCTATGGCAAACATAGTAACCGCTATGAGAGGAGAGGATCACCTTGCTGGTGGCTGAAAGGAATCAGTAAGTTTTTGCATTGTCTTTTTTAAAAGTATTGGGGCAAAGTTAACTATTTGGGAATATTATTTAGTGTGTTTGTGTGTTTGTGCCTTTAATAGTCAAAAAGGCAGTGAATAAACAAGTTAGACTGTTTGCATTTTTAAATAGTCAGTCAATAAGGTAGCTAGTAAGCAGTAGGTAGTGTGTTTATTTTTAAAAGTCTGCAGAACTGAGTGTTCTGCAGACTTTTAAAGAACTGAGTGTTTGTATTTAATACAAACTGAGTGTTTGAAGTGAAAAAAAAACAAACCACAAAAAAAAAACAAACCTCCCAAAAAGTAGCCAGATGCTAGACATAAGCTAGGAGCAGTGTATACCTATGTAAAAAAGATGAATAGTTCAGCTCAGTTACTCACCTTGGAAAGGTGTTGAGGTAGTGTGATTGGGTTTGAATAGGGACCAACATTTGTTAATCAAGAGAGCAGTGAGTCACTCTGACTGACTAACTGAAGTTAGACTGTTTGTGTTTCCCAGCCCATCCACCCCTAGCTCATCCCTTAATTTAAAGGCAGGTGCCACTTTCACAAAAAAAAAAAAAAAAATCAACAAAAACTTTATTGAGAATTCGATCAGACCCCGGTAGGCCACTACCAGACACATAGTGAATTCACTAATACATTTAAAGGACATTAGACACATTCCTACTCCCATAGCAACCTAAAACTTAACTAGGAACTGATCAAAATTGAGATGAAGGCAGCAGTCCAGCAGCAAGAGGGGGGCTTCCCAGTCTTTTGCACAGAGTGTCACATGTATGATTTTTTACCCACCGGTGAGAAGTTGTACATGTGCATGCGATGCAAAGAGCTACTAGCTCTCAGAGAATGAGTCCAATCTCTGGAGGCTAGAGTGGCAGACCTGGAGGAGCTGAGGCAGACAGAGAGGTATATAGATGAGATCTTCAGGGACATAGTAGTCAAGTCCCAACTTCAGTCTGGCAGCCCTGATGCTACCTTGGAGGAAGAAGGTCTCATGTTGGGAGAGCACCAACCAGGTGCAGCAGGAAAGGATCCTGTAGCAAGGACCTGCTCTCCAGGTGATGCATTGTCCTTTCGCACTGAGGATGTCTCCCCAAGGCCTACTGCCCAGGAGGGAAGGGTTAGGTCGGCCGTCATAGTTGGTGATTCGATTATTAGGAATGTAGGTAGCTGGGTGGCTGGTGGGCGTGAGGATCGCCTGGTAACATGCCTACCTGGTGCGAAGGTGGCGGACCTCACGCGTCACCTAGATAGGATTTTAGACAGTGCTGGGGAGGAGCCGGCTGTCGTGGTACATGTGGGCACCAACGACATAGGAAAATGTGGGAGGGAGGTTCTGGAAGCCAAATTTAGGCTCTTAGGTAGAAAGCTTAAATCCAGAATCTCCAGGGTAGCATTCTCTGAAATGTTCCCTGTTCCACACGCAGGTCACCAGAGGCAGGCAGAGCTCCGGAGTCTCAATGTGTGGATGAGATGATGGTGCAAGGAAGAGGGATTCAGTTTTGTTAGGAACTGGGGAAAATTTTGGGGAAGGGGGAGTCTCTTCTGAAGGGATGGGCTCCACCTTAACCAGGGTGGAACCAGACTGCTGGCACTAACCTTTAAAAAGGAGATAGAGCAGCTTTTAAACTAGAACAAAGGGGAAAGCCGACAGTCGCTCAGCAGCGCATGGTTCGGAAAGAGGTATCTTCAAAGGATACTAATGATGCATTAGAATTAGGGCATCCCGACAGTGAGGTTCCAATAATTAGAAAAATAGTCCAAGTGCCTGTAACTAAAAACTCACCTGAGCTAAAAAATTCTAACTTATCCCTATTGATTAAAAAGCAGAATGAAAATACAAACAAAAAACAAACTTTGAAATGTTTGTATGCTAATGCCAGAAGCCTAAGAAGTAAGATGGGAGAATTAAAATGTATAGCAGTGAATGATGACATAGACTTAATTGGCATCTCAGAGACATGGTGGAAAGAGGATAACCAATGGGACAGTGCTATACCAGGGTACAAATTATATCGCAATGACAGAGAGGAGCACCCGGGAGGAGGTGTGGCACTTTATGTCCGGGATGGCATAGAGTCCAACAGGATAAACATCCTGCATGAGACTAAATACAAAATTGAATCTTTATGGGTAGAAATCCCTTGTGTGTCAGGGAAGACTATAGTGACAGGGGTATACTACCATCCACCTGGTCAAGATGGTGAGACGGACAGTGAAATGCTAAGAGAAATTAGGGAAACTAACCAAATTGGTAGTGCGGTAATAATGGGAGACTTCAATTACCCAGACACCACACGGGCTGAATCTGCACTCTTAATCCAAATCCACAAACACAATAAGTGCAGAAGTCTTATCAGATCCAATATTTTAATGATATTTTGACACAGTTCATATGGCAACTCCACTGTAAATTTTTCACGTATAGTTCCAAAACACAAGTAGGGGTCCCCCGACACGGACCCCGTGTTTCGCCCACTGGCTGCGTCGGGAGGGTCGACACCGTGAAATCTCAAGTCTTCAACAATTTTCTGCAACAGGCACTCCCTGTTTACCTGTTGCAGAAAATTGTTGAAGCCTTGAGATTTCACGGTGTCGTCCCTCCCGACGCAGCCAGTGGGCAAAACACGGGGTCCGTGTCGGGGGACCCCTACTTGTGTTTTGGAACTATACGTGAAAAATTTACAGTGGAGTTGCCATATGAACTGTGTCAAAATATCATTAAAATATTGGATCTGATAAGACTTCTGCACTTATTGTGTTTGTAGACTTCAATTACCACAATATTGACTGGGTAAATGTATCATCGGGACACGCTACAGAGATAACGTTCCTGGATGGAATAAATGATAGCTTTATGGAGCAATTGGTTCAGGAACCAATGAGAGAGGGAGCAGTTTTAGATCTAATTCTCAGTGGAGCACAGGACTTGGTGAGAGAGGTAACGGTGGTGGGGCCACTTGGCAATAGTGATCATAATATGATCAAATTTGATTTAATGACTGCAAGAGGAACAGTGTGCAAATCCAAGGCTCTCATGCTAAACTTTCAGAAGGGAAACTTTGATAAAATGAGAAAAATTGTTAGAAAAAAACTGAAAGGAGCAGCTACAAAAGTAAAGAATGTCCAAGAGGCGTGGTCATTGTTAAAAAATACCATTCTGGAAGCACAGTCTAGATGAATTCCACACGTAAAGAAAGGTGGAAAGGAGGCAAAATGATGCTGGCATGGTTAAAAGGGGAGGTGAAAGAAGCTATTTTAGCCAAAAGATCTTCATTCAAAAATTGGAAGAAGGATCCAACAGAAGAAAATAGGATAAAGCATAAGTGTTGGCAAGTTAAATGTAATATATTGATAAGACAGGCTAAAAGAGAATTTGAAAAGAAGTTGGCTGTAGAGGCAAAAACTCACAGTAAAAACTTTTTAAAATATATCCGAAGCAGAAAGCCTGTGAGGGAGTCAGTTGGACCGTTAGATGATCGAGAGGTTAAAGGGGCACTTAGAGAAGATAAGGCCATCACAGAAAGATTAAATGATTTCTTTGCTTCTGTGTTTACTGAAGAGGATGTTGGGGAGGTACCCGTAATGGAGAAGGTTTTCATGGGTAATGATTCAGATGGACTGAATCAAATTACGGTGAACCTAGAAGATGTGGTAGGCCTGATTGACAAACTGAAGAGTAGTAAATCACCTGGACTGGATGGTATACACCCCAGAGTTCTGAAGGAACTCAAAAAACAAATTTCAGAACTATTAGTAAAAATTTGTAACCTCTCATTAAAATCATCCATTGTACCTGAAGACTGGAGGATAGCAAATGTAACCCCAATATTTAAAAAGGGCTCCAGGGGCGATCTGGGAAACTACAGACCGGTTAGCCTGACTTCAGTGCAAGGAAAAATAGTGGAAAGTGTTCTAAACATCAAAATCACAGAACATATAGAAAGACATGGTTTAATGGAACAAAGTCAGCATGGCTTTACCCAAGGCAAGTCTTGCTTCACAAATCTGCTTCACTTTTTTGAAGGAGTTAATAAACATGTGGATAAAGGTGAACCGGTAGATGTAGTATACTTGGATTTTCAGAAGGCGTTTGACAAAGTTCCTCATGAGAGGCTTCTAGGAAAAGTAAAAAGTCATGGGATAGGTGGCGATGACCTTTCGTGGATTGCAAACTGGCTAAAAGACAGGAAACAGAGAGTAGGATTAAATGGACAATTTTCTCAGTGGAAGGGAGTGGACAGTGGAGTGCCTCAGGGATCTTTACTGGGACCCTTACTTTTCAATATATTTATAAATGATCTGGAAAGAAATACGACGAGTGAGATAATCAAATATGCAGGTGACACAAAATTGTTCAGAGTAGTTAAATCACAAGCAGATTGTGATAAATTGCAGGAAGACCTTCTGAGACTGGAAAATTGGGCATCCAAATGGCAGATGAAATTTAATGTAGAGAAGTACAATGTGATGCATATAGGGAAAAATAACCCATGCTATAATTACACAATGTTGGTTTCCATATTAGGTGCTACAACCCAAGAAAGAGATCTAGGCGTCATAGTGAATAACACATTGAAATCGTAAGTTCAGTGTGCTGCGGCAGTCAAAAAAGCAAACAGAATGTTGGGAATTATTAGAAAGGGAATGGTGAATAAAACGGAAAATGTCATAATGCCTCTGTATCGCTCCATGGTGAGACCGCACCTTGAATACTGTGTACAATTCTGGTCGCCGCATCTCAAAAAAGATATAATTGCGATGGAGAAGGTACAGAGAAGGGCTACCAAAATGATAACAGGAATGGAACAGCTCCACTATGAGGAAAGACTAAAGAGGTTAGAACTTTTCAGCTTGGAGAAGAGACGGCTGAGGGGGGATATGATAGAGATGTTTAAAATCATGAGAGGTCTAGAACGGGTAGATGTGAATCGGTTATTTACTCTTTCAGGTAGTAGAAAGACTAGGGGGCACTCCATGAAGTTAGCATGGGGCACATTTAAAACTAATCAGAGAAAGTTCTTTTTTACTCAACGCACAATTAAACTCTGGAATTTGTTGCCAGAGGATATGGTTAGTGCAGTTAGTATAGCTGTGTTTAAAAACGGATTGGATGGGTTCTTGGAGGAGAAGTCCATTACCTGCTATTAAGTTCACTTAGAGAATAGCCACTGTCATTAGCAATGGTGACATGGAATAGACTTAGTTTTTGGGTACTTGCCAGGTTCTTGTGGCCTCGATTGGCCACTGTTGGAAACAGGATGCTGGGCTTGATGGACCCTTGGTCTGACCCAGTATGGCATTTTCTTATGTTCTTATGTTCTTATGCTATATATATCAGCAGCCAATAGTAGAACTGCTCTGGACGTTGTTAAGATCCTCAAGAGACGTGGAGGTGTGAAGGAACGTCCAAAGCCCCCTTCAAGTTGTGATGCAATAATGGATCTTCTAACTTGATGAATGGACTCCTCATGTATTCCACAAGACATCTCAGAATAAGGTTGCCTCCTTCCCCTGAATCCTCCAGGGCAGGGGTCCAAACCATCACTGGTTCAGAGGTCACATAGACTGCACAAGAGAGCAGAGGAGATATCGTCATATGGCCCAAGAACAGTCTTCCTGCGGGACTTAGGCCCGTCTGTTTCCCGGATGAATGGGGCATGCAGAGACATCATGGCCGGGCTGACCACAGTACATACACAGGTCATGTTTCCTCCGAAATCTTCTCTCCTTCGAGGTCAAGTGACCATGACCAGGTTCCTTCGGTTCCTTTTTATCAACAGCAGGAATTGCTGGACCCATCCGTAGTGCAGGGGTACTGGCCTGTTTCAACACAGTTAACACCTTAGGCCGGAATTCCTTCACCTTGTCTCGGAGCCAACAATCAATCCGAG